>NC_054876.1:41883766-42500711 GCF_018320785.1 Cheilinus undulatus | reverse complement strand
GAATGCCATTGAGCCCATTTCCACAGAGCGGCCCACTAGTTTTCTTATGGCACTACTTGTTTGTGAGATGAGGTTCTCTGGAGAGAGGTGTGTATGCATTTGCAGCTCTATTTCACCGTCACATGACATCATGTGGGGAAAATCTGAGGACAGCTTGTTTCAGCACACGTTATCTGAAAGGTGGAGAAAGAAGGGGGTTGGGGGGCGTCTGATTCTTGGGGGGGGGGCTTGTGGACAGGCCAGGGGTACATATTTATGTTAGAAAAGCCTGAAAAAGTGTACTTTGCATAATATGTAACAAGGAATAAAAAAGGGCCTTCCCCAAACTGTTAAAATAATGAACTTTATTTATAAAGCACTTTTCAAAACAGATGTTATTTACTATACTTACTATTTCAGCAAAAGGTGCCAAATGGCAGCACAAGTCACGTCAGCAATTGGTCAAAGCAAATAAACCGGCATTCATCATCCTAAAGAAAAAAAAAAAAAAAACCTGGGAAAAAGCAGGAGTCTGCACCTGAGTATAACGCCCTTTTCAGCTGATTCTGAAATAACTTCTTGAATTGTAATTTTTGGACACAGACAAGCACATTTTTTATCTTTCATGTTAGCATCACACTCAAACACATCCTCTGGAAACCCCATGTCTACAAGCCGTGCACATTGTCATATTTATGGCTTTGTGTTGCAGTCACACACAATTTGGTTGCTGCTGCAGCATTTTATTTCCCTGTTCATGTTTTTCCAAACTCATAACGCCACTGGAACACTGTTTTTGCTTTATCCCAGCAAGGTGCAGGATTGAGGTAGACAACAGGGAGTGTTGTGATTGTAGTAGAAAAGAAACGAGGTGTTGGACAGAATGTTTATGGATCAATTTGGCTCCCATCATAAAGCAGAATATAATAAGCAAGGGAAGAAGATTGCAACATGTTGCCTGGCTGTAGCTGACAATTTGAAAAGAGAACAGTGCACTCTACTGTGAGCTGCCGCCAACAGAAAAAAAATAATCCCATAGACACTAACTATCTGCCAGGCACATACCTCATTCAGACAATTTTCATGCGGAGCTGAATGAGTGGTGGGCTTATCTGCTTCAGAGCTGACAAAATGTTTTCTGGCAACTTGGAAACAGCAGTAAATGCACTGCTTCAAGCCATTTATCCCCAGCTTCTTTATCTGATCTTGCATTTCTGAGCACAATGAAAGCTATTATGTAACAGCAGATCTGAAATTTCCTCACCGCCTGTTACAGTACAAAATGAAAGGATAAAAGCAAAGACAAAAAAAAAAAAAAATGACTTGACTGAGACGCTTTCTGGAGGGGCCCTTAAAGTGTGACTGGAGAAAGAGAACAACAATGTGAAACAAGGGGGCTTTTGAGCATCAGGATACTTGGATGATACTATAAAAACAGTCCTGCAACTCATTGGCAATTGCATTAACCAAAATATAACCTCTTAGCTCAACAGTCAAAATTTGGTGCTTCTGGAGTTGTCAAATGTAATTAAAATAACCGATAAATCTTCAGTCTTGTGATCTGGATGATGGGATTTTCAGATATTAGAGCAGTTAGGAATGAATGAAGTTAGGATGTTATCCCTCTAGGTAGATCTGCATGCTGCAGTTATTATTAGAACATTTTTTACATATAGTACATTAGGAATGATCACTATCCATCCATCTATTTTCTATACTGCTTATCCTGTTGGGGGTTACGGGGGCTGGAGCTTACCCTAGCTGTCATTGCACGAAAGGCGGGGTACACCCTGGACTGGTCACCAGTCAATTACAGAGCTGACATATAGAAACAGGCAACCAGGCACGCTCACACTCACACCTACAGCCAAGTTAGAGTCACCAATTAACCTAATGAGCATGTTTTTGGTGATGGGAGGAAGCCGGAGAACCCGGGGAAAACCCACGCATGCACTGGGACAACATGCAAACTCCACACAGAAAGGGAGGTGAACCAAGAACCTTCTTACTGTAAGGCAACAGCGCTATTCCCTGCGCCACCGTGCAGCCCAATAACGACCACTACACTTTCCAAAAGATTTTTTTTACCGGGGATGACAAATTTACCTGGCTGGGAGGTGAACGATTTCACAAATGACCCATGCCCCATCCACACTGAGACGAATTCGGGCGTATACGCAAAAGCTTTTCGTCATATCAGCATTTCATCCATACAAAAACTACGTTTTGGGTGACTGTAAACGATACCTTTTGAAAATGGTTCCCAGAGTGCACAAATCCGTAAACGACTACTGTTTCGTCCCCGTGTGGATGGCTATCCGCTACTTTCTTGAAACAATTACGTCACACACAGCGTAGCTCCCTTAACGCGCCTGCGCAGGTCTGGCCAAAACAATAATAGCAGACTACACGGTTGTGTTCGTGCTGCAGAAGCCACTGAGCTTGTTATTGCTTTTACAGAAAAATCTGATGCTCCTTTACCACCACTGTGAAACGCACACACCATATGTTCTTAAAACCAACGTGGAGAACAAGCAGAAGGGCAACTAGAAGAAAGTTTGTGTCAGTTTTCTGTGATGTTCTTCTCTTTTGGTGCATTTCCGTGGCAGCAATACAGTGGCACGTGCAGGCTTGGCATATGCACTACAGCGTTTTCAGTCGTTTCCAGTGGTTTCATGCTTACGCGGATATTTCCTGAAATGATACCGTCTATACGGAAAACTTTTTCAAAATGAAACTGCAATATATAATTTTCGTCTCCATACCAGGCAGCATGTCCATGTGGGCCCCATATGGGTCATAAGCAGGCAGAAAATATGGGTCTGCATTTTCCATGGTGGCCCCAATTGTAATTGCACATGCAGACTTCTATCAAATATGGGCCCTATATTGGGGGTGCAGGTGGCCTAGTGGTTTAAGGTGTACACAGGTGGCCTGGGTTCGAATCCAACCTGTGGCACTTTCCCACATGTCTTTCCTTAGCTCTCTCATCTCTGTTTCTGATTCTGTCCACTATCCCTCTCTGTCAATAAAGGCATAAAAAGCCCCAAAATAAATCTAAAAAATATATTTATATATATGGGCTCTATAGGTCTCATGTAGGTTGAAATCCACATCGACAATCACAGATGCTGACAAACCCACTTGGGAACCATATGCATATAACCCATGTGGGGCCCACATGGACATACTGACTGGCCTTAAGTTGTATCATGCAGAGAAAAGGCATGCGTGAAAAGGATCCAGAAACACCACCATCTTCTCTTGGATTGAGGAAAAATGGGAAACTATTCTGTGGTCAGATGAATCAAAACTTGAAATAAAGGATGCTGTGTCCTGCAGAGAGTGCATATTTCAAAAAGGTGCATCTCTGATGGTATGGGGTTGCATTAGTGCCTATGGTGTGGGCAGCTTACACATCTGGAAAGACACAATCAATGCTGAAAAGATTACAGAGGTTTAAGAGCAACATATGCTCCTGTCCAGACAATGTCTCTTTCAGGGAAAGCCGTGGCTATTTCAGCAAGACAATGCTAAATCACAAACTGCATCCATGACAACAGCATGGCTTCACAGTAGCAGAACTGACCAGTTTACAGTTGAGGTCTTTGAGTAAGAGACACATTTGGGGCATCATAAAATGAAAAATAGCCAAAGAAGCCCACTGATCATTGGGCAGCTAGAATCCTAAATCAGACAAGAATGAGACAACATTCGTTCCACAAAATTCCAGCAACTGGTCTCCTCACTTCCCAGATGTTTACAGATTGTTGTTAAAAGAAGAGGGGATATTACACAATGGTAAACATGGCTCTGCCTTAACTTTTTTGAGATGTCATTCATTAATTGTGAATACAATATGGGTTTATGAGATTTGCAAATCATTGAATTCTGTTTTATTCACATACATTTTACACATTGGGGTCCCAACTTTTTTGGAATTGGGATTGAACCAAACTTTCTGGAGATTTTCAGTGGTTTGGTGTTGTGTGAAAAGATGCAACATGATGTAGCTGTACTGTAAAGTAAGAGACTGACTGTAAATCTGCATAGTGCTGTGCCAACACTCATACACAAGAACGCTCTTCATTTGCAGAGACTTACTCGTCCAATCACCACTGATTGTTCTGCAATAAGTAGTGTGCTTGCCTTTAATTGCACGTCTGTTGTAAAGAAGCCTGCTGTGGGAAATATGCTGCCTCTCTGAAAGCCTGCTGCTCAAGCTGCATTTATTTCATCTCATTGTGTCTCTCTACCCTTTGTTTCCTCTCTTTTGTAAACTCACTGGCTTTTTCTTTCCATTCAATACCCTCATGTGCAGAAATCTACATAAAACAGATGCTCCATCCCACAGTCTGCAGTTAATTGTAGTTTAATTTTAGAGTCCCACACTCGAAATGAAGACATTTTACAGTGTGAGGCGGTATTAAGCACCCGTCCTTATCTGTCATTATTGTGGCTGTTGATGCATTATGTATAAATAACTGCATGTCATCTATCACTGTCCCCACACTCCCAGAGTCTCTGCTGCCTTTCTCTGGGATCGCCGTGACAGACAGTCAAACAAACAGGACGTGACAACAATCGATGTGTCTTTAAACAGAGGTCAGTCTGTCCCTATCGGTGGAATACATTTGGACACTGGAGCCTCATCACGATTGGAGGTTAGAGTTTAATCTGATTTACACTGCACATTGGGAAGGAGGAGGGACCAATTTGTGACAGGAAGTGAGTGCATCTCACCTTCAGATTAAATGAATAAGCAACGAATTTCACCATGACAGCAGTCTGTAATGATTGTCCTGCTCATCCCAGTAGTTCTGATACCTAAAGTTTGATTTATTCCATAATGGAGGCTCACAAACAGAGAAATATCTGAAGACCAGACTGGATGAGGCATTTCTCTGCACACAGGCACTGATCTAAGATTGTGTGACGTCATATGCAGAAGATCGTTTTTACATGTCAATTTTATGATTCCCTAAAAGTAGCTAAAGTGTAAGGAACAGAAATGGTAAATAATGGAGCTCTGCATCCATTGAAAATCAGCTGACAGCCTGGTGATTGATTACTCATTTTTAACCAGATACAAACCAATCACCTCATTCTTGCACCAAAGATTTCCATTTAAATATGACTTCCATCTCACACATCCCTGCTACATCAATGCACAACACAAACTTTCCGTCCACCACCCCAGCCCTCCACCTTTGTTGTCTGATGACTTTGCATACCTCTAATTTGAAGCAGTCAACTTTGGAGCTATCAAGCATACGTTAAGCTCTTTTTGGCAATGCATGCTTTGATCTGTGCCTTACTAAAAGACACATATTTGTGCACAAACTACAACTTTCCTCCCTGTGTCAATCAGCACCCAGCCAAAAAACAAAACAAAACAAAACAAAAAGCAAACCAAAAACTGAAAAAAACAGCTAAATCTGTGTTGATTTTGTATTTGACATGTTTGTATCTTAATATCTTGTTTTCACTCCATGTCATGCCTTTTGACACACTTGATGTTTCAAATGTGTTTGTTTTTTGCTCAGTAAAGCACTTTCAAATACTGTAGGTATGAAAAGTCCTCTAAAAATAAAGTTGCCTTGACTTGATTTTCTTTTCTTTTCTATTCTTTTTATTGTTTTTTAGACCATTAAGAACCAGCCTCTGTTCTGGGTCTGTGCTTGAAGTTTCAAGCCTATTTGAAAATCAAGGTTTAATCTAAAATAGTGTGTAGTATTGAGCCTGGCAGCATTAAGTGGGACAAACTTGGTAAAAATGAAATAACAGTTTTCTAAGGTGGCCTATAGGTGTTCAATCACCTAAATACACAGTTTTGATGTAATTGATTTAAAGGGGACATACTAGCAAAAATCACTTTTTCAGGGTTTTCTAACAAAAATATGTGCCCCTGGCCTGTCCACAGTACCCCCGAGAATCAGACCCCCACCCCCCAAACACAGAAACAGCTCATTCTCAGCAGGGCTGAAACAGAGAGTTTTTTTTAGATATACAAAAAAATCAATACTGGATTTTTTTTTCAGCAACAAATTTAACAGTCCTGTTTTAGACTGAGAGACCAATATAAACTTGTCTTAAAGGGTAAAATATGTCCCCTTTAAAATGAGCCTTAAAAACCTACTTAAGAAGGGTCCTTCTCTGGACTCCGCCATCTTGGATTTTTGCATTTTGCATGTTTCTGCAGTACCACTTTTATAAATTCCACCTGTTGCAATGGTAGTGAGCATTGCCAGCTAGAATATGATATATGACATATGAATATGAACACCCCAGCTGCCGTCCCTTGCACCAGCTGACAGCAGCGCATCAACGGTCAAGCTCCCTACCAGCCACTGCACAGCCAGGTGCCTGATTCTAGAGCCCGAAGCCCACTCGGAGCTCGCCTCCTTGGGAAAGTGAAAAAACAATAACAAAGCAGCTACTACAGCAGCCGAGATGGAAAAAATAGATGTTCTCTTAAGCCAGCCACATACTAGACGATTTTTAAATCTGAAAAGGTTTTCATGGGAACAGTTTCAAACGAGTTTTCATCTTTAATCCTCTGAACACACACGAGACAACTCAGCCAGACTGTGACCTAAAATTGTAAATATATAAAAGTATTGTATATTCACGATTCATGGTCTTGGAGGCTACGGTGTGATTTGGAGCAGTAAAAAAATCGTGTTGACACCATACACATGAAGGTTACTCAGACAAATTATCGTTTGCGACAGGCTCCCAGTTTTACACACTACACCTTAAAGTAATATTATGTTTTACTTGGTCAGAGTAAATGAAATTATCATAGAACAAAAAGTACTTTTTAAAATAACTAATATACCTTCAGAGTTATGTGGTTATAACTTCATAAAACTAGCAAACCATATCAAAACATTACCATAACACAATCTGTGCAGACTTCTGTGCTAATAAAGCAATTTGGAGCAAATTTACAGGAGTTTTAATCTCCAAAATGTGCCAAACTGGCACACTTTGGTGAAACTTGACACTAAACCATCTATTTCACGTATGTCACCTTTGCTGTGTGTTACTCTAATGTCTAAATACAAAACTCATTTGTTTTTTCTTTTTCTCCCAAAAAATACCAAGACATTGCATTTGTAGGTAACCATACAAGGAACGGAAGTGTGATTGAGAGTGAAGCAGATTTATGCACAAAGAAATGGTTTTGCTAAATCTCAGCTTTCTTATGACACCCTGGATTTGTGTACAGCATGCAGTAGCACATTAGGAGTGGTGAAATATATTGCTTGATAGATAGATGATTTTTTAAATTTGTTTTATCAATAATTCATCTTTTATGTTATTACATGTTTTGGTTTCTTCAGCAGAACCAACTTTATATTTGTTTTGATATTTATCTTTGTAGAACACAAGTATCTTGTGTTTATTCAGAACTGGCATGTAGGCTCCAACTTCATCTCCTTGCAGATTTATTTTGTATATTGTATGATTTAGAGAGTGATGTCTCTTGAAAGTGTTTGAGCCAACAGGTGGATGCTGGGATGGGGGTGGGGCTGACAGTGAGACCATAGTACTGCTGCAGAGCTGGCAAAGGCAGAGCAGAGGGAGAGACTGGAAATCTTGTAGCTCAAATTTGGGAGAATGTTCAACAGCTGATCAGATGATAATGACTGAAATCAGTTTACTGCAAGTTGTCAGCCTGAACTGATGTTGTCCATGTCTCAAAACATGATAAATCAGGAGTGAATTATTATAAAAATATTTAATAGTGCAAATGTCTGCTCATGCTCAACTTGAATTAATTGAGAATGCAAGCAGGTATGTTCTGAGCAAATATCTGCAGCTCTTTTTCCCCTTGTTATTTCTTTTCTCTGTTTCTCCACTAGAGGCCCCCACACTCCTCCTTTGTCGTCCACACACCTGTTGCTAGTTATCACCAGTCCTACAAGCCTCCATTTCACTCATCTGCCTCGCAATAATCAGTTTAGATTTGTGTTTCTGCATGTTGCTATCTGCTTTTGGCATTCATCCTGAACCTGCCTCCCTCATTCACTGGTTTTCCTGCCTTTCTACCTTCCAGAACTTTCCTGTAAGTTTTCAATCAAACAATATACAATCTCACTTAATCAGCTTGGTTTAAAGCACAAGATCAGCCAAATATGTTAATTTAATCTAAATTAAAATTGATCACAGAAGCAGCAGATAACCTAAAGTCTTACACCCTGCACAGTCTCCTTTCCCACCCTACAAAAGGCAACTTCTACTTAAATAACTCCTCAAACTGTATGTTCTGATACACTCTAAGCACCTTTAAAGGACAAGTAGATATACCCAGTCACTGACATATGCACTTATACAAAAGAAGATGTTTTAAAATGGGAATCTGGGTGATACAATGTCTAGAAAAAGCCACACCACTTAAGATTAATGTGTTGTAAATCAGTCCAAAGTCTGCTGAATTCCCCCTGATCAAATATCATTTTAGCAGCCGTGGAGCTTGAATATCTGCAGGCAATAAAACATTAAAGGTAAATTGACACTCAGACAGAGATAATTATTTTAAACAGAGTCTCATATATAACCTACTTCCTGTCCTGCATATGGAGGAATAAAGGAGGGAGGTGTTTGGAAATTAAATATTGGAGAACAAATGATGGAGTGGAACAGGAGAGCTGTACATTATGAAGCATGAGGTGTCCAGATGTGTAATTTCCATGTATGTTCTCACATAAAGCTAAACAGATAAGACAAATACACTCTTGAAGTTCAGTTAGTAATGGGTTAAACAGCTTTTCTTAATCCTACATGGACTTTTAAGTGTTTATAATTATAGTGTCTGCAAAAATGCCTGCAGTGTGCTTTGTATCCCAGCTGGTTTGTTGTTTCCTCTAGGTGGCAGTGCAGGATAAGCAGTTGGATGGTGTTTTCTACATGCCTGTAAGTACACAGTTAACTGTTGTGAAATGCACTGATTTTATTGTTTTTTGAGTTTTACTCTTTAATGAGATGACTTGATATTTAACAGCACATTAACTTGACAAGGACTTATAACTTCCACTTTATATCTCGGCTGAATTGATACAGAAATTTGACCTTTCAAATCTAAAGTCCTTGTCAGACATGTATTTCTAAAATTGTCAACATAGTGAAAGGTCTGTCAGAGGCTGTTTGCAGCAGATTTTTTTTTCAATTGAAGTTGAAAAGAAGACTCAGATTTGACTGATTAGTTCTGCTCAAAGTCTGCTTTACATCAGAACTGCTGGATAGAGTTAAAATCAAGGTTTTCTATCAGAGTATATCAATGCCACCTTGGATAACCTCTCTCTAATTGATATGGCAGCATTTCCATGTCAATACCAGGGTGTAAGTGCATGAAACAATAATACAACAGCAAGCTCAGTGTATTCTTGACCTTGGATAATGCAGCTTGACAAGTTTAACAACAGTACATGTTCTCATCTGCTCTTCTTCAATGTCTCATTTATGATTTAACTCCAGACATAATAGAACTTTTCATTAATCTGAGCACATTTAAAGCTTTCTGTACCTCAACTACTTTAGAAATAACAAAAGTCAGGACTGCCCACATAGTTTGCTGGGTCCGTGAAAGACTCAGTTAACAGTCTATCTTTGAAGTGATTTGGTTATATCATTTATGTTGCATCAGTGGTAGCCTCCTGGCAACACTGCCCATCCATCTCAGCTTGACCCTGATTAGCCTTTGTACCTGAAAAGTTCTGGCTTGGATCAAATGTGCAACCAGCTCGCCTGACCATCTTGCTAACAGAGACTGTGATGAGATTGTATTCAAATGCTTGTAATTCAGTTGGGAGTTGCCCCCACCTTTTGCAGCTATAACTTCTTCCACTCTTCTTGGAAGTCTTTCCACAAGATTTTGTAGTGTTCTGTAGGAATTTGTGCCAATTCATTCTGTAGAGCATTTATGAGGTCAGGGACTAATGTTGGACGAGAAGGCCATGTCTTTATAGCTCTTGCTTTGTGCACTGTTGCCACAAAGTTGGAAGCATAGCATTGCCCAAAATGTTTTGGTAGGCTGAAGCATTAAGATTGGCCTTCACTGGAGAAAAGGGGTCTAGTCCAAACCCTGAAAAACAACCCCACACCAGTATCCCTCCTCAGCCAAACTTCACAGTTGGCACAGTGCTGTCAGACAAGTAACATTCTCCCAGCATCCACCAAACCCAGACTCGCCCAATCTGACTACCAAACAGGGAGGCATGATTTGTCACTACACAAAACACATTTTCACTGCTCCATAGTCCACTGTCGGTGTGCTTTACACCACTCCATCAGCTGCTTGGCATTGGACTTGGTGATGTGAGGCTTGCATGCAGCTGCTCTGCTATGGTTCTATGAAGCTCCCGCTGCACATTTTTGTGCTTGAATTTGGGAATGCCTCAGCTATGGAATCAGCAGGGCCTTGGTGACATTTACGTACCATGTGCCTTAGCAGTCGGTGACTGCACTGTGCCAGCTGTTAAGTTTGGCAGAGGGGGGACAATGGCATGGGGCTGTTTTTCAGGGTTTGGATTAGGCCACTTCTCTCCAATGAAGGCCACTCTTAATTCTTCAGCATACCAAGACATTTTGGGCAATGTTGTTCTCCCAAACAGGGTCGTACCTAGGGATTTTGGGCCCCCAGAAAGAATGTTACACAGGGCCCCCCTGAACTGGCTAGCAAAGCAACAAATGTTTAATCATTTTAAGACATATCTATGCATTTTAATTTACTTTCAAACCATAATTTCCCCATTTATGAGCAATATTTATACTAGGGTTTAATTTAATTTACTTATATTATTTCGCATTGCTGGACTACACCAATTGGACATTTTTAAGGCAGGAGTAGGGCCCCCCCCAGTATTTTATTTATTCCATTTGATACAAATTTCAGTCTGTTGACTGATTCATTTAGTGGCTTTTGATTCAATGATGACACTAATTACTAACTAAATGTAAACACACTTTTCATTGCAGGCTTCTCAGGAGCCCCTCCCTACTGTGGGCGTGGGTAATAATTATATATAGTATAATATAGTATATAGGTAAATAGTCCTGTATATAGGTAAATAGTCCTGTTAGATACCTCTGCAACATAAGAAAATAAAACAGGAATAGAGATTAGAAATATCAAAATAGTGCTGTGTCATGGTGGTCCCTTTAAAAAAATAAAAAATCTCCTAACATCTGCTGCGAATGCACTGCTTACTTGGTGCAGCAGCCTTTAAATCCCACTAGAGGGAGCTGCTGCTTAACATCTGAGACCAGGACTGAGTCACTTCACTGAAGTCCTGAAGCATCAGCTGTGGAAAAAAGAAGGGTGGGTGGTGTATGTCTTTGATTCCGAGGACTTAACTGAGTCATTAACTGGAAAATTATGAGTGTAAATGATAAGAACTGCATCATTAGGCTGAAATTATGTAACACCAGAGTATCTAAACTCCCGGATAATACAGAGAGGGAAGCAATTGATGCAGAAGAAAACATACTCATAGTTAAAAAGCATGCGCTTCAGCTAGATTTAAGTGTGACGGGGTGGAAAATGCGTGAATCTGTTTGGCTTCTAAATACATCAGCATTGTTAAAAGTTGTCCGAAAATGCATGAGTCCAAATTGAGAAAGGTTTTTGAAAAAGTCCACTTATGTGAAAGAGTACAAGTGATCAGATTCAAGAGGAGATCATGCTCCTACTGCACAGTTTTAGTGGAATACTTCACCCCCAAACCTGGGGCTTTTTATTTTTTGAAAGACCAATTACTAAATTTTATCTGGCTGCAGATTTTATGTGCTTTTTCACTTCAAACTTGTAAAAGGTCATAGCTTTTCATAACACTCAGTAAAACTATAATCACACAAACTGTGCGCTGTACCCATAGTTCACTGTTTGCAGTGAAATTTCATGGTTGATCTTTGACCTATCAGACTTGGACTCTTCAACCATTCCTTTCTTGCTCAATCAAACTCTGCTGTAGAAATGGCATAAGTGCGCATCGAAGCTTTAACCAGAAATATTCTTCAAGCATGGCACGGCTCAAACGTTATGGAGTAAGTCTTTTGCTGGCAAAATGAAACACAAAAAAGACAGTCCAAGGCACTAATGTTATTCGTTATAATGAGAGATGCTTGGCTGCAAGATCAAGAGAGCAAAAGACGACCGCGTCCTCCTTTGAGACACCGACTTGGAGCCGAGATGAAAAGTTTGTTTAGGATGACTCAGACCTGCTCTGAATCAATTACTGCACTTTTCTCCACATCACATGCTGACTTCACTTGCTGTGGTGTCAAGCTGACGGGAGCGGCGAGGACCTTGTGACATGAAGCAGCTGCAGTTTTCAGAACCACATGAACCACCACATTTAATGCTTGATGGGAGATTACTTGTTGATGACTGTGCAGCACTCAGAGACTGAAAACCCAGAAAATACGAACGATTCCTGCAACTCTGTCACTATAAACAGAGCTTCTGAAATGAGAGGCCATTTTTCTATATACCCTGCACTGAAAGAAAACACAAAACTCATAAGACACTTAAACTTCCAGACACCATGGGCAATTTCCAAAATGTTAGGACATTTTACAGGCTACACATGGATACGTAGAAGTAGAAAACTGGCTACAAGTGTGATTTTAAGTGCTCTGCTCAGGCTCTATTACAACAACCTATTCTGTGTAGACAAAAGCTAGTCTGAGGTCTTGTACAGATACAAGTCAGGAGTTATCACTAGTAACCGCTGCACTGGCTACTTAACTATATGGCAATATCACACCACACTTGATGGATCATAAATATGAAGCAATGCTCAGATTAAAGTAATTTAGTGTGAATATTTAATGTTGTATATGCAAGTCCGTCTGTAAGGGCAATAGATGGGAGATGAAGTTAAGCTGTGATAACTATATTTTATATATGACCTGAGTAATAATGTCTCATCAAATAAAAAAATGAACTTTACTGTTGCTGTACAATATAGCTTTTTCGAAATGCTTTTTTAAAAACTGAAATTACCTTTTTTTGCTGGGTGGGGGGATGGCTTATATTATGTCAGACTTTATAGCTAAGCCATGATGTGCACAATAGTGTTATAGTACTCGAGGACAGTCTTGGTCTTGAGACTGGTCTAAAGACAATGTTACGAATGTCTTGGTCTTATCTCAGACTCGGACTGGCTGGACTCGGGATTTTCCATCAACACTGATCGAGACCAGCACTGATCTGCTATTCTTCGACTTCAGTAATGTGATTATAAGGAGAAGAGGCATTTCTAGTCAGAGTTACCTCTGAAGACTTACTTTAGACCTCATTCACCTGACAAATCTAGACAAACATCTCATTTTCAGATATTTAATATTTAATTTTTGCATGTTGTGCTTTGAAAGACTTGCAGACACCTTGTTTTTTATCCGTCAAATTTATTTGAAAAAAAATTTAAAAAGCTAAAATTATGGAGAAAATGTTCTTTAGCTGTTCAACCTTGTCATGGGTTTTTAAAAATGATTTTATGGTCTCTTGTGTCAGTGTCAGTGCACTCTGGTCTCGGGTAAGTCTTGGTCTTGGACAGTGTGGTCTTGAATACAACACCAGTGCACAAATGTCAGGATGCTAGAGAATTCAGTAGAGATAACTGAAATACCTTAAGGAACAATGATGTAACAATTAGAAAAAGAAAAAGAAGGCAAAAATGGGTAAAAATAGGGGAAAAACGGGCAAAAATGGACAGGAAAATGGTGAAAAATGGTTAAAAAGTTGCTATAATAGGATAAATGTCGGATAAAACTGGGTCAAGAAAGGCAGAGCTTGACAGACTTTTCATTTCCAAAATTAAATGTTAGCCAGGACACTAGCACCAATGCTACTGATCCAACACACATGCATTTATTTCAACGAATCATAGCTGGGGAGGTCCCATTCTGGGTTTTCCAGGGGCCCAGCCAATTCTGTAGGCAGGCCTATGTGTAAGCATTTTAAGTCAGTAGATATTAGGCCATTTGTTTCTTCTTGGCTCTCTATTTTACAGCTTTTTTTTGTGATTTACATGTTTCGTTTCATGCTAGATACACCACAAGGTGTACCTCCTGCCACAGGCTGTTCTAAATAAAACTAAATGGAATAAACAAGATGGATGGATTAAGGCTAACCTTCAAGGTTCATGTGGCCTTGATTGCTCAGTCTTGCCTATTTACCATCTATAACATCAAGAGGATCAGACCCTACCTGACAGAGCATGCAACACAACTCCCTGGTACAGACTGTTGTTATATCACACATTTACTACTATAAGTCAGTACAGGCAGGCCTCCCTGCATGCACATGCAGACCTCTACAGCAGATCCAGAACTCATCAGCATGTCTGGTTTTTATTCAACCTAAGACAGCACACGTCACTCCACTATTCATCTCTCTACACTGGCTTTTAGTGGCAGCTCACATAAAATTTAAAATCGCTTATGCAGAAACTAAAACTGCACCTGTTTACCTGGAATCACTCATCCAGGCCTACACTATCTTTCACCTGCAGTGCAAGGTGCCTGGTACTTTACTACCATCACATCAGGGCCCTATAAGTCACTAGCTCGACTCTTCTCCTCTGTTATCCATTGATGATGAAATGAATTACCCAACTCCATTTGATCTGCAGAATCCCTGTCTACTCCCAAAAGAAAGCTAAAGACCCATCTCTTTCTGGAACACCATGCCTCTGTTGTGGAGTGGTAGAATGATGTTCCCAAATACAAAATGGCTTGTACTGTCTCATTCTACTTTTAGGGTTTTTGCACCCAGCCCTTTGAACAACCCAGCACTTAGTACTTAGGTGAAAAATACAGCACTGTGCAGAACTTTTAGGCATGTTTGGACCAAAAATTGAGGATGAAGTAAGGAATGCAATGGGGAGTAAGCCCACCCACCTGAGGGCACCACTGGGCAGGAAGGAGGATTGACACAACCCAAGTCGTGCTCTGGATGTTCTTGCGCATTACCAGGGAGAAAATAACAGCACCCATGTTGACCCAAGCTAGCAGACTTGATGTATTGATTATTCCTGTGGAAACACTGGATGTTACATCATCCATTATCTACACTGCTTGTCCCATTTGGGGGGGGGGGGCTGATGAGTCACAGGACAAACAACGAGCCATCCCTACACTCAACAGTTTTAGAGTTGCTAATGAACCTAAAATTTCTAGACTGTGGGAGGGAGATAGAGTTCTTGGGTAGAACAGCCCAGAAAGGCCCTGTTGGAACCATGAACCTTCCTGCTGTGGGGTAACAGTGCTAACTACTGCACCACTGAGCTAACCCGGATGTTACATCAAAGACTGATTAATAAGGAAGCTTGAAGTAGGAGCTGTTGCTGTATCTCATTTGTGTTTGGTGCTACCCTACCTTTGCCTTATAAATGAAAGGACAGATAAAGACAGACAGGAGATGTGGGAAGGAAAGAGTGAAGTAGAAGTGGATAGCTGTGTGGTATTTTAGTCTTTTTTTTGACATTCTTGTCTTTAAGTTTGCTTTTCCCAATTTTGGTGCTGTGATACTTCTCATTAGGACTTATCTCTTGTTCTTACCTCCTGGTGTTATCTCTCTGTAGCTAATTAAATAGGCAGTCCTGTACTGCACTAACCATTACAAGTACTTTGAACTCCTGTCTATGTTATGCTGTCATTCAAGGCTTCTCTAAAATACTTCCAAAAGAAAGCTGCTGTTGTTATTGAGCCTGCTGCATAGTTTTGACCTCAGCTCAGAGAGGGCAGGAGAGAAACAGAGATTTTTTTTGTTTTTGCATAAGAGGAAATGTATGGGTCAGTGGTTTTACATATTTATATTTCAAGAGAATAAACAAAAGCTGAGCAACACTTTGGGTTCATAATAAAGGTCAATACAGATGTCAGCAAGTAGAGGAAGAAATGCAGCTTGGGAATACTACTTAGGTCGTAGCGTATTCTTATCTTTTATTGCGAATGAAGTTTGCATACCCATACCTTATTATAGTAATTATGGGTTATTTATAAATGCGTTAGAGGATAAATGACTATACTTGAAAACTACTTTATAGATGCAGCACTCCTTTCTTTTCATGGTTTTCTTTTGAACTAAAACTGATAACAATGTAAAGAGCCTGTGTAAAGGAGCTACCACTCAAACTCTTTTCACAAATTCAACACAGAATTTCTCAGGGTAACCAGGCCTTTAAACTCCCTAACTTGCTTGGAGTTAATGGAGAAGTTTGGGAGGGGGAAATATCAGGGAGCTAGCTGGGAAATTTAGCTCCCCTGGGCAAATTCTGGAAATTTTCAGGGCTTTTGTGCAGGTGCCTGTGCAGCAGTAAAATGTGCAATAAGGGAAAAAAGGGGAAAGGGAAAAAAAATGAATAAAAGGCCACATAAATATTTTATAAATTTGGCAATGAAAAGCAGATTCACTGCACACAGTAAAGCTGAATTTGGTTATCAAGGCAGGACTCTGTACCAGAGGCTGGGTCCAGCACTGTGTGTGTTGCCCCCTCTCTTTAGGGCGTGTTGAGGTCAGGCTTGAGGGAAGTCAAAGACGTCATTGAAGCATAACTACATTCTTAACCTAGATTTTTGAGTTTTTGTCTAATTTGTCTTGTAATAACATCAGAACAACATCCTTCTTTGCAAACCCACAATTACAAGAAGTAATTGCACAGAGGTCCGCTGGCCATGTTTCTTGAATTGAGAAGTCTTTTACAACCACTCCAATTGGTATAGAACACATCACCATTTTCCTCAGCTGTGATCAGCTGATGGCCAGCTGATCCCAATTATCGCCTCCCAGCTCCCACAGCCAATCACGGCTCTTTCTCTCCACACAGTGGTATATTTAGATATGACGTACTTTATTAATGCAGATGCACCATGCTTCCGCTGCTGGAAAAGCTTAACCTCCTCCTCCCCAGCCTCCTCCTTTATAGCATAAAGCTTGTTGTACCCTCATATTCAGTTTAATGCAACTATGTATTAATTGCTTTTGAACCATTTTTATTGTATTCAGTATGCAGTGTCATTAATGTATGTATCCATATGGGGGTTTCTAGCAATGCGCTCCCTGGAAAGTCAAAGCATGCTGCCTGACAAAAATGAACAGTATTCCTGCCTGAAATGCATGTTTTTCACATAATGAGGTAGAAAAGTGGATTAAAAGTGGTGCTCTAGGTACAATTTTAGCTCAGTTGGTTGTACAGAGGCTGTAGACCTTGACACATTAGTCATGAGATCGATTCCCGGTCTCCAGTTGTCCTATCAAATAAAGGCAAAACCCTTAAATGCAATCTTTGAAAAACAAATGCCATTCCAAGCCTGCTCCACTCTTCACACAGTGAAATAACACAGTGGAGGATAAGTGAGGGAGAAAGCTCAGTACAATGCAATCTGAACAGATCTGTCAATAAAACAGGTGTACTTTTAAAACTTGAATAAGAAAAGTCAAATTACTGAAAGAAAAAATGGATTTAAACTGACATCAGGCCCATATAGTTAATGGGAGTCATAGAGAAGGTGCCTGGTTAGGGACAGACTGGAACTTTTAGGCCTGATTGAGGCTGTAATTACTTCTTTTATTCATTCATTGTTCTCAAACAATCAACATGTTTTGCACATGTATCAAGTTATTAGGACTGTTTTTTCTTCCACTGGGCGACTTTTAACTTGGGTGGTAAGATTGGACCTTCAATCCAACCATATTCTGCAGGTTTAATTTTACATATTTCTGCTATTTCTGTAGTATTCATCTGAGGTATATTGTATAAAAACGCTCAAACAACATCATTCACTCTTTGAAACCTTTCACAGCAGCATAGGAGGATTTTGGTAGCAAAGAGCAGGAGAAACATGTTGAAACAGCATTAGTTCTCACACTTCAACCAATAAATTTACTTGTGGATGGGCACGAATTTAGTAGTCTAAGATTTTTTTTTAAATTCAGCTTTATTCATGAACAAAGTCTGGCAGCTACATTCATGAAGAAACAAACATTACAGACTAATGCATCTAATGACCTTTTTAGTAGTTACACTTACAGTGGCTAGCTTTCGCTTCATTTGCTTTAGATAAAACTAAAAAGGTATGCTAGATATGAATTAAATATTACTACATAAGCCAATGTAGCAAAATTAGTTTTAGAAAATGTAACTAGTGCTAGTGTAGCTAAAGCTAACATAGCTGCATAAATAATGTGTCAATGTAGCTTAAAAAGCAGTTTTGTGAGCTTAGCTTCAGTTACATCAGCTACTTACCTACATTAGCTATGTAGCTATATTATCCATGGCTAAGTAAGCTGTTGCAACGTGAGCTTTAGCAAACATACCTAAAGCTGACTTGGCTACCTAGATAACATAGAGACGTAACTTATGTAGCTGCTTTGTGGGCTTAGCTTTGTTACTTTAGCTACGTAGCTACGTTATTTTTTTTAAACTTAATTTTTATTGAGTTATATTTTTGTTGCCAAGAAATACATGGATAAAGAAAAAAGAAGCACAGACTTACATAGAAATTAAACAAGTCAGTCATGTTTTTTTTAAAGGTATATTTCATTAACATTCCCACATCATCAGAAACAGCCAAAAAAAAAAAAAAAAAGTTGAAAGCATTGTTTTAATGATTATTAAAACGTCAAGACATAAGATCATACAAAATTTACTTTAAGTAATGTTCCGTGACCTCAACAACGAAAAAAGGTCAGCTGTAAACATTTTCTGACCTCTCTGCTTTGCTAGAATTCTTGGCAATAGGTTCGTTGCAGATGAAGTCACACAGCAGCATAGGACACCCCTTGGAGGGCAATAAGTGAATTCTGCACAGAGAAGCACTACCAAAAGGCCATGAATTGAGGTGTTAATTTTTTTATTCTTAAGGTACTTTTGTGCCCCAAAAGAATGACTACATAATTATCATTTTTTTAGTTAAGAAAAAAATGGTCAACAAACTTGGGTGGCTGTCAGGATACATGGGTGGCCCATCCAGTGTAGTCTGTCTGGGAAATGCACTGCATACAGAGCATCTCTTTTGAATGAGTTCACTTGTTAACATTTTCCTCCTGGTCTGAAGCAGTCTCCTCCTTCTACATTTTTCAAATTATCCTTTACTTAGAATGTACCTGTACAGTTCTGTACCTGTGCAAATGGAAATAAACATCTATTCTTTAGAATTATCTATCAAAATAATCTATAAATCTTCATGTCCTTGATGTCCAACCCTGCAATGGTTCACATTTGCTTTTCAAGATGATTACTTATGCCTTGAAACAAAATCACCTTGAGTACTTTGTTTTTAAAATCCTTTTATTCAGCGGTTTGTTTATATGCCTCCAGCTCAGAGTTAAGTGTTAATCTTTCATACATAAGTTGTGAAACTAAAGCAGCCCAGGGTGTGTCGAGTCTCCAGCGACAAACACTCCTTCCGGAACAAGAGATATTCTTTAACCTGATCCTGTTTTTGGAGGTGAAAGGTTTTAAATCACGTCAGCTGCCCAGGTGGCCCATTCCCATCACAAAACAGTTCAGAGTGCCTCAGCCCCCATGAATACAGCCAAGCTAAACCGCTTCCTCTCTGCTGGTTCTATTCATGACTCTCACAGCTTGAACTCACAATAGGGTTGTGGCATCCATCGGTTGCACTGATGGTGTTAGAATATCCTGCTGTTTGAAACCCTGACTGAGATCCACGCTGAGTTTGCTCTGTAGGATGGAGATGAGATGTGACAGATGGGAGTTTGTTTACAACACTGCAGAAAGCATGTAGATGTGATGGCAGGCTGGATTCACTGCCAGCCCAGATGCAGTTCAGAGTGGTGTCCGCACTTTTCCAACAAGAGAGGGAAGCTAGTTAAGGTAAGAAAAGACCCTACTGCTTCCTGCCAAGATTCAGCAACACCTTGCTGTAATGACTTGAATGTACCTCATCATCAAGCATTAAGCTCGTGATGAAACAAGAAACCAAGCCATTTGTGCAAAAAAGTCCCACAAACATTAACATTAATGTCATACTCACTCCTGAGTATATTTACAGCCTTGTTCAAACAAAGAATTTGGTCTGATAAGCTCATTTCTTTAATGACACACACCATATGAGGATGACATTAAAAAATAACATGCATGTTTAACAATATTAAGGGTTAATACCTCTGTGTTGGACCTATGCTGTGCTGGCCCATGCAGCACTGTGCACTGGTAAGCTTATCGCTCTGCAATACTTCACCCAAGCGCTACTTAGTACTACGAGTTTCTTTAAATTCTCAGACCCAATGCTCCATTTCCTGCTTGTTTGTATTCAGGAAATAATTGCAACTGTAACCTAGCATATTATGTAGGAGTTGGAGGTGGTAAATATCGAGCAGTAGCTGATTATACAGCAGTTCTCACAATGGAGAGGAGAAAGTGGTGGAGAAGGAAAGCACCGCTGCTGAATCAGTTAAGGCAGCGGACAGAGGGATTATTTTTACACTTGTTCAGCCACCAATAGAGACACAGATGAGGAAAGAGGAAGCACTGTCTATATCATAGGCTGGATGGGAAATGGTTAAACTTTTCTTATTCACAGGCATGGACAAAGTTGTAATCCTGGCGCTGTGCCGGGTCTATCTTGATTGCACTCGTCAGTGTGAGAACTCAGGTGACTATTGGACCACAGTATGAGCACATAAATGTCGCGTTTTGATCTTGTGCCATAAATGTTTCAAACACACAGTGGATGCTGACATTAGACCACCACTGTTAAAGAGTTGTAGTCAGTTCAAACAGAGGCAGGGGTAATGCATATCTCCCCCAGGATATCAAAGGTCAAATATTTGACCCTTTTAAGACAAGTTTATTTTGGTCTCAGAGGTCCCCAAAACATGCCTGTGAAGTTTGTTGCTGAAAAAACAATCTAATATTGGATTTTTGAATGTCTAAAAAAATAAAAATAAAAGAAAATAATAATAATATGTAACCTTTAAAAGCAGAAGGAGGGAAATTGCTCCTTATAAATCGCATCCTGCCAACTGCTTTGACACTTTGGAGGCAGGGCTTGTGAGCTTTGGCCCAGCTAGAGCAGGACTTACTATATTCCGAAGTGTCTATTTCTCCAGTCGGCTAATTGCTCATTTAAATTTTGTCAACCAACTAGTCTAAAGAAGAGGAAATCCTTAGAAAACAATCAAATTCATCACAGGGTCATTGTGCCAACAGGTGATATAATCTCTACAGCACGGCTAACATTAAAAGCTAGCACCACCAGCCTTCGTTTCTTCTTGCAGATTAATATCGTGCTTTGATGTGTGGCCTCTTTTCACTTTGGTTGAGTAGCTATACGTGGGTTCAACCCTCATACCACCTTATTTCCATTAACTACTCAAAAAACTGTCATACTGTGTTGTTCCTACTACACATTAACCGCTAAGTTTCTCATGGACTGAATCTCAAACTCCTCCCTAAACCCTGAGCCCTGAGCCCTCATTGACTGAACTGACTGCACCTGGACAGTGCTTGAGTGAGTGAGGCTGCAAGGGCTCGAAGTGGTGGAAACAGGAATGAGACAGTCCTTAGTATTTTGTTGACAGTCGGCATCTCACAGAGCTTAAAACAAAGATAAAAACAAGCGTGCCTCACCTATAGACCTGTTTTCTCAGTGGATGAAGGTTGTTCTATATAATATACTTACAGGAAAAATACTGTTTTTTTGCAACATCCACCCCTTTTTGCACCTTCCATGTTTTTTGTTTACAATTTTGCTCTTTTCACTTCACTTTTGTAGCGTTTACCAGTGGGCATCCCCGAGAATCCCTGTTAAACGTCACAGTGCACTGCACTATGGGTAATTCCCTCTTGCTAAGTCTGCAGAGATGCCCACTCATGGAAAAGGTGCATGAAGGGCTCAAAAAGTCAGCGAGAGATCCCTCACGCACTTTATGATTTGACAGTGGGACAGCCCTAAGCCCTCACAGACTTAACGGGAGCGCGCCTCAAAGTCAGTGAGTGTGTGAGTGTGGACTTTGGGATTGGGCCATATTTATATCCACTGAAGTGCCTTGAGAAAGCTCAGACAGGAAGGCAGCGGCAATTAACTTGAGCTACAGTGCCCTCTAGTGGCAGGGGGTTCATTACAGTTTACTCGAGCATTACAGACTGGGATTTCAAGCCTGGTTTATAAAAAAAATGATAAGTAATTGTAAATCTGGTGCCGGCTAATTTGTTAAACGAATTTTACCATTTACCACACAAATCCCTAAGCAGGACCATTCTCTGCGCAGCCGGACTGGTGATAGAAAAGTAAATAAGCTTTTTACTGACGGAATAATAAATTTGACACAAGAAACACTGATTTTACCTGTATTGATTTTATTTAAAAAATAATTTTATTGTCTTAGGATAGAGTCCCATGGTTCAAACCGCTTGTGTGTGAATGGTGACGCAAAAGTCTTCTTAAAACCAACACTATTTTCTCAAGATTACAATACTAAAGCAAGAGGAAGTGAAAAAGACCGACGTAGCCCAAACCAATGTCTGTTAAGGGTTATGATTAGTGCAAGATACTGACTTCCAAAAGACTTACTCCATTAGTAAATGGACTATATGTTTACATAACCTGACTTCTTTCTGTAGATTAAAATGAGACACAAGCTCCTGAGGGTTACCCAAGAGTCAGTGCTGAGAGCCTCATCCCCAGTGACCTGTTCTCAATAGCATCATTCTGTTATTTGAAATGAGCAGACCAGTGCTCATCAAATATCAAATATTCAACAAAGCCAGAAAATTGGTCCAAAGGTGGAGACAAGATTAATGAATGTTATTAAAGATCTAAATAATTAATCCAAAATGGTGGAAAGAAAATTACAAGTGCATTTTAATCTCTGTCACTCTCTACATGGGAATTTAATGTTAATCTTCTAAGGCTGAAAAATAAGTCAAGCAAAAAGCTTTTTAAATGAGCAGGATGGTAGAAAGCATGATAAAGAAAAGTGGAAATAATGATGGATTCTAGCATTTATTTTGTAATATTTAAAGTGACCAAAGATCACACGTGTTCATGGTGATGAATTGCTGCACTGTAAAGAATTTCCAGTCTCAGGCTGCTAAAGGAAATCCTAAGCAGTGGGAAAAATCTGACCTCTGGAAAGAAAAGTTTCCTTTAGCTCCAACTTCTGTCATATATTCTCCTCCTATTGAATGAAAGACCAGCACAGACCTGAAAGATAGTTGTGCATGTTGGCTATGTCAGAGAGCAGGCAAAGACGGACCTGAAAGTGATCAATACTTTGCATTTATATTATCAACTGTGATGTACAAACTGAGGGCTTCAGTTGCCCAAGTTCAACAGCTCAAGGAGACCCTTTGCAGGGTTTTACGGTGTCCGTAATTACTTTTCTACAGCTCTAAGGTTCAGTATGAGTTTCTGAGTCAGTATGTTGGTAATCATCACCTACGGTCAGTTCATAACTTTCTACCATTCATCCCCTTGAAACCTATGCCCTCAAATCTTAGAGCAAAAGTTTCTTGATATTCCACTCTGATTCCCCTTTAGGTGGACCAGACTTTTACCATTCAATCAGCATTTGAATCATCCTCCATTCTTTGTGCCTTTGCCATTGTGTTAGCTTTTACAAGTCTCCCAAATATAGTTGGATGTGTGGCTCATCAATTGCAGGGGAAGGAGGGGATGGCCCCCGGTGTTTTTGCCTCTATGTCTCTCACTAAAATACAAGCCCGGCTGAATAAACGTTCATGGATTAGATACAGCAGTGGATCATTTAAATGTTTCTGAATTTTTGAATACCATCATGCTGTGCATTCGATATTCTGTCATTCAAAAGTTGGAAATATAACTCTTGAACTAAACAAAAGGATTTGAGTCAGAAAAATTGGTTGGCTTTCACATGGACTCCAAGTGGGTTTTCATGTTTTACACTAAAGAGAGACCTTCATCCAGCCACTCCTCCATAAGCCCAGATCAGCAGAGGGCTGCAGTGATGATTGTCCCTCTGGAACTTTGGGAAGGCAAAAAAAAAAAAAAAAAAAAAAAAAAAGGAGCACCCTCCAAGCAATGAACTCCTCAAGGTGCACGGCAAGAAAATACTTACTAGAAAAGGAGGTGTCAGCACTCAAAAATGTTCTTTTAGGTAGTTTTTATTTACTTAGCCAGACCCATCTTGTTCGTGGAGTGTTTTTTAGTTTCCCCATCAGTGACCTTTATTTTAAGGTTTATGTAACACTTGGGGGCTCGTCCGGGATTATAACAGGTATTTCCGTTGCATTTGAAAGATTGAAAATTTGCTCACCGAACAAGCATGGAGCTCAGTCTAGAAACTTTTATTGAGAACACCACTTGGGAGGCACTCAGTCCTGGTAAAAAGGCAGATTTGTTGCAAATTGCTGGCCAGTTTGACATCTCAGTAGTCAGGGAGTGACGATGAAGAGGGTGTTGCTGATATATGTGAAGATGTGGGGAATCATGGGGGGAACGTAACAGTCCTTCAGTAAAACAAGAAGTAAACAGCAGAGATGGGTGGAGCTGAGCAGTCATAATGTGTTAGTGTTTTGGTTGAGAGCCCCCTGGTGGTGGAATTTTATACACTGTGCATTTAAAACATATATATTCTTTGCCTTTTAATGTAACATAGCAGTGATTTGATGGTGTTTTAATTTGCTTTTAAATTTATTTTCTGAATATTTTTATTGGTGTTGTGTTTTCTGTTTTTTTTTCTGCACTTGAGTCACTGCAGCACTTTGGTAAATGCTTGTAAAAGATGCTAAATTACTGACATAAGTTGGATTGAAAGTCTGACTGTTATGCACTAAGCTATGCTAACACCTGAAGTCATTCTTTCAATAACGAGTTACTCAACAAGTTGTGTGTGAGGAAACCTCGGTCTTTTCAGACTCTGAGGTAAACACTAGCTGTCCTTGAACTCTGAAGAGGTCATCCATTGCAGTAAATACATCTTTCTTCTGTGATCGACCGCCCTCTGACAGCTTTTCATCAAACTTGATGGTTACATGCTGGTCTGTTCGGTAATGTTTGCCTGTCTGCCTACACCTGACAGATCATGTTTGGATATATCTCTATTCCAATTCAGCTTTAATCCCATTATTCGCACAGAAAAAAATTAAAACATTTTACAGACTCAAGGTGTTTCACGAAGATTTAATCACACACATCAAGTGCACACACCCCCATCTATACTGACTCCCTCACCCTGTGAGCCGCCAGGCCTGAGATCAGGGCTTAGACTGCAGCCTCCCATTCTGCTCCCTTGAGGTTAATTATGTTCACTTTACCAGCCGTGACTCTCTTTCTATCTGCCTGAAAAGCTCACAGACTACTACAGCCCCACCATAGCTGCTGTTAGCGCTAACAACTAGCCCCTCAGAGTGGTTTCTGTTCATACGTGATGTATCGCAGCCCTTGCAGAGGAAGGCTAATTAAAATGACTGACTGTGAACACGCCTGGATGTGAAGCAGGTAGTAGGAACCATGTGGATGTTACTGTGCTGCTGTTTCAACTCAAACTGACATCGCCTCATGTTGGATGTTGTCTTTCTTTTGGTATCCAGTTAGGGTGCTAGAGTGGATTTGAAAATGTGCGCTCGCAGTCTGACACTTCTCTGTGTCTTCTGAGAAGTCAGGCTTCAAGAAGCTGAAGAGCATGCTTCTTAATGCTTTAGATTTAATGCAACAGATGTACTGGAAAACAAACTGAACATACCTCTGTAATTTCTTGAGTTAGTGTCATTAGGTGTCTCTTGGCCCAGGGAAACTAAATGACTCCTGCTAATCGCTGTTGTGTACATAAGATTAGGACTAAATGTAGTTGTCAAATTCTTTTTAGCATGTTATCTCCCAAAGGGGAAGCAATACACTAGAGAAAAAAGTATGCCAGTGGCATAGGCACTGGCATTAATCTAAGCACAAAATCTGTGCAGCGGGAGTGTCATGCATGGACTTCCATGGCAGAGCAGCTGCACCCAGACCTCACATCTCCAAGTCCAATGCCAAGCATTGGATGGAGTGGTGTAAAGCACATACACACATGACTGTGGAGCAGTGGAAATGTGTTCTGTGGAATGATGTCTCACACTTCTGTTTGGCAGTAGGATGGGTGAGTCTGGGTTTGGCTGATGCAGGGGGAGCGTTACCTGACTGACTGCATTGTGCCAATTGTGAAGTTTGGTGGAGGAAGGGTAATGGTATGAGGCTGTTTATCAGGGTTTGGGCTAGACTTGACTGGCCCACACAGAGCCCTGACTTCAACCCCATCGAGGACCTTTGGAATGGAGATTGCAAGCTAGGCCTTCTCGTCCAACATCAGTGCCTGACCTTACAAATAACCCTGAGAATTCTGGGTAAAATTAGTCAGTGTAAGCTTTAACAGTGAAGGGAATCCACGGATTTGAGTTAACTTATGTTTTAAGTTTAATGGAAGCATCTACTGAGAGTTGCTAAAATATGTCTGTGGTTTCCATCATGTTAACTAGAGTTTAGTCTTCCTTGTTCCTTGTTGACTGCATGACATGTGACCAACCAGGAAGTGTTATTGTTGTGAAGCAGGGAAATATGACAGCCATTAAAAAGTAATGCTGAGAAAGTTATCTAACATTACATCAAAAACGCCCATCCAGGCATACCCAAATTAAACTGAATGGTGTGTTTGAACCATTTTGTGCACAAGCACAAACAAGGTGTCTTGAGAACGGTAATGTTAATGTATGCAAAGGTATGTTTCTTCCTAAACTGTCAGACTCACTGTAGCTGCTACTGGTACTGAATTCATATAGGGAAATAGAGGCCTGTAGACTGGAGCTGGGGGTATTATAGCTGGAAAACTTAACTGACCAAAGCTTGAAGCTTTAGCTACTTCAGGTTCAAAGTTGGTGACAATAGAACAGAAAATGAGGATTTTACATCTCAGAAAAGACCAGGAATTTTCAAATTGGAGACTCCAAAAAGCACTGTGGTTGGCAGAGATTTTTCTATTCAACAATTGCCTGGAAGAAAGACATTATTACTGCAAATACAATGCACTATTGAGAACAACAGTTGCGTTTTAAGCTTTTTAATGACACAGCAGCAGTCCATGGATCTTCAAGGATGCAGTCCTGTTTTTGGACTAGAATTTTACTGGATTTAAATTGTGAGGACTCTTTCTGATGCAGCAAGACTGGTTTTGATGGGATAGTATGATCAGTAGAGTTCAGAAGAACTCTTTATGCGTTGGGGGTTTTAACCTGGAATAGTTAACATGGTCCAGATCCTAAGAATCAGAGCTTTCTGTTGGGGTATAACGTGGTATACATATGCACAGTCACTTGAATAGTTGGGCACAGATTTCCGCAGAAGCTCTCCAGAATCTTGAGGAAAGCCTTGCAAGAAGAGTGGAGGCTGTTGTAGCTGAAAAAGGTACATGTTTTTTAATTCAATGTCCCTGTTAATGGCCAGGTGTCTGAATACTTTCGTCCACATAGTGTGTCTTTATTACAGTTTCTTTATTCCATCCACAACATGTAATTGAAAAACCAGAGTGTTTTTGCTGGTGAGGAAAACTGAGATGAGCATATTGACACCCACAGATAACTGTCAGTAAGGAGTTCCTCTCAGCTGCTTCAGCCACACAGTATCTCCTGCTGCTAATATGACAGTGACAGAGTGGCTCTGAAATCACATCACATACAGCTCCAGATACACTGCAGCCACACAGTCACAATCAGTGTCATGCTTAATTTTGTTTCATGGCATCCTGTTAAGCCACCATGCTTTCTTTTTGACACAAAATACAATATTGCTTTCGCCATGCATTCATTATGTGTTGTTTAATCTGACACACTGACACAAATAAAGTAAAGAGCATTCCCCTAGCACAGGAAAGAGTTACATAAGAGGTTGTTACTGGGAAAAAAGGGAAGGTGTAATGGTCAGGTTGGTAAAAAGGTATTCACATTAGTCTCTGTCATCAGCCACTTTCATTCTGAGCTAATAGGCTTTCAGTCCGCTCCTTTTTTCACCATTAGCTGCTTTTATAAGGACAAAGCATACAAAGCAGACTATTGAACAGGTTGACGCTGAAAGCCAATTCTGATGAAACAACATTCAACTTTATACCAGGCCACTTTTGACACTGGTGTTTAGCTACCTCTTTCTACAGACCACAGCTTACTAATGAAAGGAGGTGTGCATGCTGGGTGTTTAGGTCAGGGGTTCTCAAACTCTTCAGCCCATGACCCCAGAAAATAAAGGTGCCGGAGACTGGGGACCCCCACTGTACCTGAAGGTGGTTGAACACAGCTAGGCACATTCAAGAATAGTCATGTGCAGACAAGGCTGGCCATAAGGGGGAATAAAGGGGAGAGCTCTCTGAGGCCCAGTTATGGTCCACTATAGCATTAATCTGACAACATATTTCTTTTTTTTAAACCTGAATAGTAACCACTGTTGTCAAAGCAAACATGTAGTGTTTTTCTATTCTTTTGGGCCATAGTGTATAGTCATCTTAAAAATGCAAATCCCTTTATTTAGAAATAAAATGGGTTAAAAATTGCAAAAACAGCTGTGGCAAAAATTGGTGAAATGGGATTTTAAAAGTAGTAGGAAGGCGTTAAACATGGACAAATAGGGAAAAGCAACTTAAAAGGGGATAAGTGGCAACAAAGGACATAAAAAGTGGTAAAAGGGGTTAACGGTGTCAATATTGGCTTAAAAGTGGCAGAATTGGGCAAAAAAGGTGGTGGAATGGGATTAAAAATTAGGAAAAAACTACTGCTAACAGACAAAGAATGGGAAAAAAAGTGGCAGGAATTGGTTAAAATAGCAAAAATAGGCATGCCAAGTTGTTATATGTGGTTTAATTGGTAAAAATGGGCATGAAATGTGGTGGGAAGGGGTTAATAGTGGCAACAAAGAGTCAAAAAAGGCTGAGAGAGGCTTGGGAAGAGAGGTGGAAAGGATTTAAAAGTGACAAAAATATCTTAAAAGTGGAAGAGATGGGCAGAAAAGGCACTGAAATTTGATTAAGAAGTGGCAGAAATGGGCATAAAGTGGCAAAAATGTATTTGAAGTGTCTACATTTCTTAGGAAAATTGTTGTGAACGGGTTAACATGTGGCAAATTTGGTGTGAAATGACAAAAATGGGTAAAAAGAAACAACAATGGGTGCAAGTTATGCAAAATGGATGAAAAGTTGGCAAAATTGTGTGGGAAAATGCTCATGTTGCTACTCTGGTTCCCTCTATAATTTAAAGCAATTTGACATAAGATATTTGAAAATAATTTTTCTTTTTTGTTGTTACAAAAGGAAGGGTTTAGCTCAGGTTGACATCTTAAAACTCGGAATCCTTTGCTTATTTGATATAATATAAACAAAAACCACTGAAACATCGCTTTCATTATCAGTAAGTGCTTCCTGTCTCCTTTAAAGCTCAGTTTGTTCCAAAAACTCACATTAAGCAGACATAAGTTTCAATTGTTATTTTTTACTGTAAATGTTTTGTAATAAAATGTGTTATCATTGTTTTGCAGCTGCCAAACATCAAAAACAGCCTGGTGCTTCTCTGAGACACAGGTGTCCATAGCGGTAGCAGAAAATACCACTTTCATTTTACACAAACATCAAATTTGGCAGCAGCAGGTTTTGGGGAGGCGTCCCAGCTCAAGCCAACAAGCCTTGTATAAAGGCAGCAATCCCAGGTGCATGCTCAGGGCCTGTATTTATTAACATAATACAGCCTGTCTCTGAATTTTATATCTACATTTTATTGCAAGTTTGTCCTTGAGACTTGGTCTGCAAAGGCACATTCTGTGCTTCATATGTGATTTATACCATGGCTGTTTCTGATAGCTTTCTCTGCATGCCAAACCCAGAACTCACCTTTCTCATGTGAAGCAGCTGTTTACATATCAGAGGAAAGCTTGAAATTCACAACAGATGCCATGCAGGTGATGAAAACCTCAGCATTTTAAAGCTCTTTTGCAGCCTTTTTATCTGATTGACATGAGAAAAGGAATACAACCCTCAGTTTTGGATCTGTTGAGCCTCTCTACCTCCTTTCTGTTATATTTTTGGAATATAAAGCAATAAAAAATTATAGTAAGCCTGCGTTAAAAAAGCTGATGGATGTACTTTCAGTTTAGAGAGAGCTAAAATTGGCTGTTCCCCTCTTCCATGTTCAAACAAAGCACGGCCCTTGCTTTAGCTTTGCAGTTATAAGATTCAGAGGGAATTATCCACAGTGTGCCCTGAACAGTTGAAGTCATTTCTTACAAAACAAATCAACAGTTTTTTGGTGCATTAAGGGCAAACAAGAGATATTATCACTCTGTGGTTGACTGTAAATGTCTGTACTTGGTAAATAAAGTGGATTCACATAAACAGATGCATCTAAAAAATGAGAATAACATGTAAAAGTTTATTTTTTCCTTTGATTCACTTCAGAAAGTTAGAAAATTGTGCAAAAAAGATTTCCTGAGACTGTACTCCCTCACTCTGGTCCAGTACACACAACTGCAATCATGGAAAGACTGCTGACTTGACAAATGTCCAGAAGATAATCATTGATACCCTCCAGAAGGAGGGTAGGCCACAGAAGGTCACTGCTGAAAGGTCAGGCTGTTCTCAGAGTTCTATATCAAAGCTTATCCATGGAAAGTTGACTGGAAGAGAGAAGTATGGTAGGAAAAGGTGCCAAAGCAACAGGGATAACCCCTAAATTCTACCAGATATGTGTTCTGTCCATCACGGCAATGGAGTCCAGCAGCTCTCTGCAGCAGATAAGCTGGACTTCTATTTTTGCTGGATGCTGGAGCCCTGTGCATTAATTCAGCATGGAGCAGATCGAGCAGGGCAGGAAGTTTCAAAATGTAATTAAAATGTCTGGTTAAATTTTTGAGTAAAATACTCTGTTGATGCCAGACAAATGCCAGATTGTGTTTCACTTTACTACATCAACAAAACATCATAATGGGACAAGCAGAGCCCGGAGTCAACAAGTCAGAGGAGCAAGAGAAAATTTATTTGTAAAAGGTTACTGAACCATGATGGAAGCACAAACATCCACATAAAAAGGGCAAAATGGAGACGAATCCAAGCAAGTCCACCCTTCTCCAAGCCCTGCTGTTCTGAACAATAGTACCATGTTTTTTTTTTTTTTGTAAAACCCTTCAGTAGTTTCTACTTGCACAGCCAGGTGTGATTCTGTAAGTACGGCAAAACTCCTTGGTCTAGCAGGTCTCGCGGATCTAGCAGTCCAGCGGTACTGTTCTGTGCTGCACTTTAAACGCAGTCAGTGGGCACGCAGTCAAATTGCAGCGAGGCTGTGATGGACCGGAGATTGACCCAGTGGAACCTGCAGTCTTGGGAGGACTGTCAAGCAAAACTAATTCAAACATTTGGGGTAACTTCACAAGAAGTGGACTCAGTGGACGGAGTCAGACCTGGACCATTGCTCAGTGGTCAAAAGTCTTGATGTCAGATGAAAGTAAATCTTGCATTTCATTTGGAAATCAAGGTCCCAGAGTCTGGAGGAAGATCAGAGAAGCACAGAATCACAGATGTTCTAAGTCCAGTGTTTTCAGTTTCCACAGTCAGTGATGCTGATTTCCTTTTCCAGCAGGACTTGGCACCTGCCCACATGGCCAAAAATACTGAAAGCTGGTTAAATAGTAATAATATTCCTCTGATTGATTGGCCAGCAAACTTGCCAGACCTGAACTTTGGAGAATCTCTGGGGAAATGTCAAGAGGAAGATTAGGGACTCAGCAATTCACGAGACTCAGCAATTCAGACAAGCTGAAGGCTGCTATCAGAGCAAGCTGGGCTTACATTACATCTTAGCAGTGCTACAGGCTGATCACCTCCATGCCACGCCGATTGATGCAGTGATTCATGCAAAAGGAGCCTCGGAGAGTATTTAGTGCATATAAATGAACATAGTTTTCAGGAGGCCGGTCTTATGTAATATTCTAATTTTTTGAGATGCTAAATTCTGGGTTAGACTTTAGATATTTCACTCTGTGTGCAATAAATCTAACCTTTTGAATTGAACTGCTGAAATACATTAACTTTTACATTACATTATACATTAATATTTGAGTTTGAGATGCACCCGTATGCCAGCTTGAAGCTTAACAAGATCTACACAAGGACAGACATGGAATCTGGTCAATCCATCACCTTTGCATGGTTAGAGAATCATGTGGGCTTGATGACTTGTCAGCACATTTTTGCTTCCCTCCTGTGCTAAGTTGCACGGGTTAAGTGATACTGGATACAAGCTTCCTCTGTTGCCCAGGATATGTATGAATATTTAGTCCACACTGAACCAGCAGACAGAGCTGAGCCCACTGAATAATCAGCCCCTGACTGCATCAGTAGCTTTTCAGACTCTCTCACTCCAGCTCTCTTCAGTGATTGAAAGCATTCGATGTTAGTTGAGCCCAGGATTTTACTTCCCAGTTAAAAGCTTACTGGGCGACTGCAGAGGCCACAGATATAATCATATAAATCTGCTGCAGATATGTGGCTACTAGCTTTATAAGAGCCTGTTAATGATGAGGTCTGCACTGGACTGAAAATAGTGAAGGATTCAAAATTACCATACTTTGACAGGACTTTGTGTCAACACTCTTCCACTGGCAGTGAAAGTCCTTTCACTTTAATGTGTTCAGCAGTTATTTGAGAATACTACTTCATAAAATAGATGCTTATAACTTTGCTTCTGCACATTTGTGTTTGATTAACAGTTTTGACATCTTGATTATACCTCCGTATAGCTTCCACAAGGCTTCAATTTGTTTGGCCAAGTTTGTATTTCTCCCAGAGGGTCAGAAAACCAACACAAATCATGCCATCCAGCTCTGATTATGACTGACACTTTAAAATATTTTTGACCCATATCTGAGGGTGACGGCAAACTCCCCTGGGCTCATTTTCACATCCAAGACAACAGCTGAAATAAAACCTGGCGTGCATACACTGTATGAATCCATTCAGCTGATTCTATGTAAATCTCCTGTAGGAGTAAAAATATGGTCTCCAGAAGGTTATTTAAATGATACCCATGATGCATCTAACTGTCAGATCATAATATAACTTTATGTCCTCAGCCGTGAAGAATAACTGTACTGGGACGATAAATTACTGGCCTATGTCTGCTTGCATTTGCTATTCCCAAGCATCCAATAACAGCTCTTTCTTGTGCCTACTCACTGATAAATCTTCATGACTTGTTAACCAGCGTACAGGGAGCCAGTTTGATGCACAGAGCTCCTCTGCTGCTAACTGGAGGTAGTAAGATTAGCCTAAAGGGTCATGGAAAAGCATGAGGTATGAGATACCTGACAGTGTTTTGCAGAGCTGGTCTGTTAACCTGTTCATTATCAGTATAAAGTTGTTAATTTCAGTGTTAATCTAAATGTGAGAAATCCTTATCCAAACCTCTCCCCTCTGTTAAATACAGTTTCAGTTAACATAATGTTTAAAGAAATGACATATGGCCTTCCATACTTAAAAGAGCTTAAGTATGCTTGGCGCGCTTTTACTGTGAAATGCTTACAAGACGTTGTGGAGCTTTGTTGGGATTTCAACAGTTTTTTTATTTGTATATTTAAAGCAGACAGTGAATTATTAATGTGTTTGTATAAAATCTTTTGACCCTTTCTGATGCAGAAGAACCATTTTTGTAGGATCAGATCATGAATGTACAGGACATGTTAAAGGGGGCATATTTTACCCTTTTAAGACAAGTTGACATTGGTCTCAGAGGTCCCAAAAACATGCCTCTGAAGTCTGTTGCTGAAGAAACATTCCGGTAAAGGATTTTTGCATGTCTAAAAAACTGTTTCGGCCCTGCTCAGAACAAGTTGTTTCTGTGTCTGTGGCTTTAAATGTTAATGAGCCATCTGACTCCGCCCCTGACTCTGCCACTCTCAGGAAATGGATGTTGCTTAATGGATGTGGCTCTCCGAGGATCAGGAGAGGAGGGCGGAACTTTCTTCCAAGCAGGGAGGGCCAAGTTAACCTGGAGGTGGGGCTAACACCCCACATGACATGATGAGGGGAAAATCTGAGAATGCCTTATTTTAGCACACATTTTCTAAAAGCTGGAGAAAGAGGGGATAGAGGGAATTGATTTTTGTGGCACTTGAGGGGATTGTGGACAGGCCAGGGGCTCAATTTTTTGTTAGAAAATCTGAAAAAGTGAGTTTTGCATATTTCCCCTTTAAATTGGTAAGTATGATGACACTAAGAACCACTGTTTGTTACTGCTCTGGAGGATGTGTATTGTGGCTGTTGTATTGGTTTGGTCTTGAAATGGTCTTGAATTAGTTACAGGAATCTCTACAGTCAGGTTGGATGGGGACCTTTGGTGGACAGTGTCTCTCCAGAGACATTCAATAGGGTTCAAGCCTCCTGTTGGAAGGCGAACCTTTGGCCCAGTTTGAGGTCCTGAGCGCTGTGGAGAAGGTTTTCATCGGATATCTCAGCCCCTGCTGCTGAAAAACACCCCCACAACATGCTGCTGCCACTACCATACTTCCTTCAGGTGTTTTTTTTTTTTTGCAAAATCCAAGCAGGCTTTCATGTGTTTTACACTGAGTAGAGATTTCCATAGCCATTCTGCCTTGAAGGCCAGATCAGTTGAGGGCTGCAGTCATGGTTGTCCTTCTAGAACTTTGTCCCATCCCCACACAGGATCTCTGAAGGTCAGTCAGGGTGACCAGTGGGTTCCTGGTCACGTCTCTTAGGCCCTTCTCCCTGACTACTCAGTTTGGCCAGGTGGCCAGCTCTTGGAAGAGTCCTGGTTGTGCCAGACGTCTTCCGTTTCAGAATCATGGAGGCCCAGTGTGCTTGGGAAGAGCAGAAATCATCTTGTAGCCTTCCCCAGATCTGTGCCTGTCAACAATCCTATCTCTGAAGTCTGCAGGAAGTTCCTTTAATCTCATGGCTTGGTTTTTGCTCTGATATGTATCCTCAGCTGTGCGATCTTCTGTAGAGAGCTGTGTGCCTTTCCAAATCATGTCCGATTCATTTAATTTACCACAGTTGGACTCTAAATAAGGTGTAGAAACATCCCAGGAAAGATCAAGAGAAATGGAAGAAACCTGAGTGTCTGAATACTTATGTCAATGTGAGTAAAGTTTTAATTTTTTATAAACCTTTTGTTTTCCCTTTGTTTATGTTGGCTCTGTCTTCTAGCTATAATAATTTCTCTGAATTCACCTTGCAATGCCATGTATCGTAACAGATTTCTATGGTAGTGTATGAACTCACAAAAAAGATATATTTAACGTGTAGATACTCAGATTGTAAACATTTAAGGGAGAAATATGTTTGTATCATGACCTTTAAATGTGTCTAGTTAACTGGCGGTTACAGGGCATGACTGGGATGTTTCACCTTTGTACTTTTACACTCTTGCCAACTGTTGCCAGATATGACAAATTACCCTTTGACAGCTCGGCAACCCCTCAGTTCTTCACCCAAACAAGACCAGATTCATTTTTAACACCTCCTTTTATCTTGAACTGTTGTGAAATTGGCCATGATTCATACTCCCTGCTTTTAAAAGCCTAAATCATCCCCCCTTAAGGTTTTTTTTTTTGCCCATAAGACCCTGTTTGTCAGTGCTTTTGTCTTTTTCCACACTAACAGGAATTCTTACTGTGTGCTAGCTCTGGTTAGCTTGTACTTTTTTCTTGCTAAACTTCCTCCAGCTGACCCGACTGACCTCCCAAGAAGTATCGATCATTAGTCTGTCCTCGCATCCATTATATAAAGTCTCTTCTTAAACAGGGTTGTTTTTGAGCCTGAGGAGGCAACGCATCCAGAGGCAGGGTCAAGTGCTGGAGCTGGAGCTGGAGCTGGAGAGAGGTTGAAGTCATGCCTCGATTTTTTAACAGGACATGCTTTGGCTGGTGGATTAAAATAACTCTGACCTCTGTGTTAGTGCAGTTTGTAACATGTTTAAGAAATGTGGATATCAAGGAATAATTATTGGCATTACTTAAAATGTGCTTAAATGAAATGTGAATAAATGACTTTTGGAGAGGAATTTGACCTGAAAATGAATAAAGGAGATGCACAGCACTCGGTTCAATTTATGCCATGAGGGGAAGCCAGAAATGCTCATCTGGGGCTGTAGCAAAGCTATCCCGCAACTGAAAATCTTTATGCTTTTACATTACTCCCAATCCGTTATGTTTTTGCATTCAGCTTAAAATCCCCTCTAATCAGAGAGTGGCAAAGCAGAAAAGCATTTTCCATAAAGTATACTCAGCTGGAAGACTGCTCGCACTCTGGGTAGCTCACAGGACAATATGCTAATCCAGTGAACCCAAGGGAACACACTGGATTTGCAACATCTACTCTCTTCCCACAACTTACTGGCAAACCATGCAGCATATCTTTGGTAAAGAAGTTTATACCCAAGCAGAGCAGGGTCTGACACAGCCAATAAAGCATCCTCCTCTGTTTCAGACTCTCGCTCTTGGAGGTTCACTCTAAGGTCAGCACTGTCAAGACAAGCGGTCAAGAGTCAAAACTGCGTGTCAAGGTTCAACAAAGTTCCAGTGAATATCTAAATTCCATACAGATTTGCTTTGATTCCTTGAATTAATCCCTGCCCTTATCATACATGGTGTTGGAACAAAACCAAAGTTTGAGGTTTCGCTCTCTCTTTGTGTCTCAAAATCCTTAATGCATATTTCCATGTCTTGGTGCTATATTAAACACAAAATTAAACACAGTTTGATCCATATTTACCATATTTTCCTTTGCAATGTGGTATCATTGAATATATTTGGTAGTGCATGCTGAAGCTTAGCCCACACTCAAATATCTTTACGACCAAAGTGTGAGCAACTCACACAGTGACAAACAATGATAGATTCTGTGAAAAATTGCATGCAGTCTCTAGATGCAAACATTTGTGATACAAAATGGCCCGTTCTAAAGAGCTCAGTGACTTAAAGCGTGTTACTTTGATGGATGCAACCTTTGAAAAAAGACGGTTTGTGAAATTTCATCCCTGCCGGATATTCCACAGTCAACTCTAAGTGATATTATTAGAAAGTGGAAGCATTTAGGAACAACAGCAACTCAGGCATGAAGCAGAAGTCAACACTCCAAAGGCACCTGGTGTGTAAAAGTGACCAGTGCTCTGCTGATGTAACCTGTCACACCATATGGATTGTTTCACACATCCGTCTGGAAAACCTCCCATAGACGGTGTTCGGGAAAGGGCCGAGCCTTTGAAAAAAAAATCAGGGGATGGTTGGATGAACATTCTGTCACATCTTTCAGAGCAACAAAACACGTGACGTAAACTCCATAGAAAACTGTATGACGCGAACCATTGCGACTGTAGACTTTTGTTGTTTTTGAAAAGAAAACAACTCAGTGCTCTTCTTTGGTCTTCTTTTAACGAAGAAATGCCATCAAGTTCTGATAAAATTGAAGCTATAGCAGCATCCACAACAATCTCTTCAGCTATACTTGCACCGGACTCTTGTCGGTGCTTGCTTATGTCACGACTCCGCTGCGCCCAAAATACTGCACCTTGACGCTGATCGGTCCATTCCCTTTCTAACTGGGCCCAAACTGTTCAGATGGGAGCTTTGCAAGACGGTTTCACCAGTTAGAAACATGAAAACAGGCAAATCCATCTGCTTTGCAAGGTTACTGGTAATGTTAAATAGTTCTGAACTTCCACTGGCATTAATATAAGTACTCAAACTTTGCAGAAGAAGCTTCATGAATGAGTTTCCATGGCCACACATCACCAAGTCCAATGCCAGGTGTTGGATGGAGTGGTGCAAAGCACACAGACACTGGATTGTGACGCAGTGGAAACGTGTTCTAAGGAGAGACGAACTCTACCTGCCTGGCTGCGTTGTACCAACTAGGAAGTTTGGTGGAGGAGGGTTAATGGTATGGCTGTTTCTCCAGTGAAGGACAATCTTAATGCTTAAGCACACCAAGACAGACTTAACAATGCCATGCTTCCAACTCTGTGGCAACAGTTTGAGGAAGACCCCTTGATATTCCAACATGAATGTTCCTAGTGCACAAGTGAGGTCTATAAATACATGGTTTGATGGGTTTAATGAGGAAGAACTTGACTAGCCCCCACAGAGCCCTGACCTCAACCCCATCGAGCACCTTTGGGCAAACTGGAAAAGAGATAGCGAGCCAGGCCTTCTAGCCCAACATCATTGCCTGACCTCTACAGAATGAATGAGAAAACATTCCCACAAACTCTAAAATCATGTAGAAAGCCTTCAAAGAAGAGTGGAGGCTGTTGAAGCCAGGCTAACTCCATATCAAATACATGTGTTTGAATACAATGTCATTACAGTCACTGCTGGGGTCATGGTCAGGTAGCCAAATACTTTTGTCCATACAGTGTATGTCCGATGGTTTTTGTAGCCAGAGGAATTCTTCCTTTCTATGACTTGAATGGGACATGTTATGTTCTGCCATGACAGAGATGCCATGAGCTGCTAGATCTTGTTGCGGTGGGCATTTGGAGACTGAATAGAGGCCAAAGTGCTGCTCAGCTTTGATGATAACTTTTTGTTTAGATTTGAGAATGCATTTTGGATTCACTCAGTGTTAAACAGGAAGCAACTTAAAAAAATCCTCCTAATTATTTGAAACATATCCATAAAACAAAATATGGTTTACTATTTAGTTAATACACCTTCTGAGTGCAGTTTGTGAACTGCACCAAGTCCACATTTTAAAAGTAGTCATTAGCAGTGGACAGAGCTGAGTGGCATGTCTCTACTTGTCATCTTTTGCTGTTGTTTTCACTGATACCCCCCTGGCAGTGGAATTTACATCATGTGCGTTGAAAGGCAGGACGAATATCAGCCACCTGTCTTCTTTCAGGATAATAGTTGTTACAAGGTTGCCCGATGAAAATTAATCACAATTATTGCCATGCAGAATTTTTAATAAAACTACCATGCAATCACACAGATTAATGCAGGTGGTCTTGATTAGAAATGTTAACCTGCTGAACCCCGCCATGACAGAATTTCTCCTCCTTCAAAGAGAAAAAAAGGTTTGAACAACGACATATGATTATTTTTGCCATCCTGGCATTCAGACAGTCTGTTATTCCTGTGACATTTAGAAGTTGTAGTCTGTCTGCTGTTTACTCTAATCCATGTGAATGCAGCACAAGCTTTGAGTTTTATTAGAGTGAGAGCTGAGGGCTGTAAAAGGGTTGGCAAACAAATGAGATGATCATCATGGGATTCAATTTGGCATATCAGTCATTTGGTTTTTATGATCTTGTTTTCATACATTCAAATGCAATTCAGTCTAATTCTCATTTAATTCTGTTAAGGATGAAGTAAGTTGACACCTGTTGGTTGTAGCCTTTGTCCACAGTTATGTAACTGATGCATACGTTTATTACTTGCACCATTAAACAATAGTGTCAATCAAGCCAGGATTTTGTCCTGATTATTCTTATTTTAATGGTATTTTTTGAGTGGTACACCAGAATAAAGTCACTTCATCTTCAATAAACACACAGAGAGCCTCGCACACCTGTGGCTCCTCCATTCATCACTCCCCCCTGCTGCCTCTCTCACCAGGTGCAGCTGCTCTCATCACTCCCTCATTTGTGTTTCTCTAGTCTACACTTCCCCCTAGCTTTGTTCAGAACTGATTTTCATTCTCATAACAACAACTTGAAGCTAAATGCAAATATGGAGGGCCTCTGTACTCTCATATTCTCTGATTTTGTTCTGCTATATTGGAAACGGGCTCATCTGGCGTTGCATGCATGACCTCCTAAACACGGCGCCATCGGTGTCTGATGCAGAAGATAGACGCTGTATGCTTTCATTGACATTTAAGAATTATATCAGAATTGTCTGTGGGAGCCATGCTTGGTCTTTGTTTGATTCAAGGTCTCCAATGGTGATGAACATATCCAGTGAGATTTAAGATGTCTCATTAGGAATGAAAATTAAAGAAACCGTTTCCAGGGAAATTTGAGAGAAATCTGCTTCTGAATTAGCTCCTAATTAGATTGGAAACAAAATCAATGTTGAAGGAGTTTTTAGTTACATGAAAAAAGGAGTCTGTTTTGTAATGTGAAAAAACCTGAATTAGCTTCTAATGTTAAACTTGAAACAGTAGCGATAAGGATTTTGAATGGATTGGATCCATATTCTATAATGCATATCTCTTAATTTTTATTGAACATCTTAAGTGGTGCCACATCGGTATTGTTCTTAAGGTCATGCATATGTTTTAATCAAACTTTATTTGTATAGCAATTTTCCTACAAAAGTATTGTACCGTATAGGGATTTAGATGCAAACACTTTGCCCCAAGTGAAGGAGTTCAAGCATCTCGGGGTCTTATTTACAAGTGAGAGTAGAATGGACCGTGAGATTGACAGGCGGATTGGTGCAGGGTCAGTGGTTTTGCGGACACTTCTTTGTACTGTTGGGGTGAAGAGGGAGCTGAGCTGAAAGGCAAAGCTTTCAATTTATCGGTTGATCTATGTCCCAACCCTCACCTATGGTCATGAAGTCTGGGTGAATGACCGAAAGAATGAGATCGCGGATAAAAGCAGTCAAAATGAGATTCCTTAGAAGGGGGGCCAGGCTCAGCCTTAGAGATACGGTGAGGAGCTCTGACATCCTGAAGGATCTCAAAGTAGAGCCGCTGCTCCTTTATGTCGAAAGGAGCCAGTTGAGGTGGTTCAGGCATCTGATCAGGATGCCTCCTAGACGCCTTCCTGTGGAGGTCTTCCAGGCACATCCTACAGTGAGGAGGCCCCGAGGCATGGCCTGAGATCGCCTTGGAATCCCTCAGGAGGAACTGGAAAGTGTTGTGGGGGAGAGGGATGTCTGGGTTGACTTGCTTTGCCTGCTGCCACCATGACCTGACCCCAGATAAGCAGAAGAAGATGCATGAATGGATGGATGGATAACATAGTTGAGCTTTATTGGCATAAATGGATGATTCTGTCAAAGAGTAACTGGACACGCAGATAGACTGTTTCATATATCACACTAGTAGGATAAAAGTATTCCACAAAATTTTTAACTGTTCCCATTCATTCTGTTGAACATTTGAGGTCACACATAAGTTGGATGAGAAGGCTTGGCCCACAATCTCCATTCCAGTACATCTAAAAGGTGCTCCATGGGGTTGAAGACGGGGCTCTGACACTCATCAGACCACATCTTTATCATCCTCACCTGTGCACTGGGGCACAGTCCTACTGGAAAAGAAAAAGGCCTTCTCCAAACTACTGCCACCAAGTTGGAAGCATAGCATTGTCCAAGATGTCTTGGCATGCTGTGGCATTAAGATGGTCCATCACTTGAGATAAAGGGGCACTGGACTTAGTGATGTTAGGCTTGCATGCAGCGGCTCGTAACCCCTTCCATGAAGCTCTGGCTGCACAGTTTTTGTGCTGACATTAATGCCAGTGGGACTTCAGAACTCCATGGTGGCCAAATACTTTTGTCAACATAGTGCATCTCACATTCCCTCGGGTCTCTCCCTTCCCAAGTGTTTGGAAAACATTCTCAGATGGTGATTGAATGAATGATTTGCCTGTCACCTTCATTAGAGCGGCTAGACAACTGCAAACTCTGAGAACATTTGGTCTGGGAGAAAGCTCTGGAAGTAGCCCAGAAACGGATGACTCCCGGATAGGTGGATCAATCCAGGGACTTAATCCAGCAATAGCTTTATTTGGGTTTTCCTAGATTTAGCTAGGGATCAGTGTTAACTGTTACATAAAAATCATAACCAAAAGGATACAAGGAGCAACGACATTACAACGACAAGCATGGGAAAGTGAATTGAGCCTTCTGAGTCAGATTGAAGGTTGATGTGTACTTCTGCAAAACAACATGTGTTTCAAGGTTTTTTGCCTCTGTCCTTTCAGCAGCTACTCACCCATCCGTCCCGCCCTCTTCAACCCTCTCACTTCCTGTACTTTTCTCCCACTCCCTGTCTTTGAGGTCGTCCACCAGCTGCCCTCCCAGTTTTCCACCATACTTCCTCATTTACCTGCTCACCTGTTCTCTATTCCCTCTTCAGCCTCACTTCAAACCGGACTGTTTCCTTTGTTCATTTGCCAGTTTGTCCTGGTTGCCATGTGCTTGGCTGCTTTGTTCCTGTTTTGCCGTATGGTATTTTTGCCTTTGAGCCTGAACCTGCCGGCTTGCCTGCTCACCTCCCTGCCCACACCTGTTGACTGCTGGTCTCTCTGTACCCACCAGTGAACCTTGTTCTTCAGTAATTCTCTGAAGTCATCCTGCTGTGTACACTCTACATTTTGGTCCTTACTTTTTCTGCCTTCTTGAACAAGTTAAGTCCCTATTTTACTTGATCAATAAGCAATTATAAGTTTGGTGTTTTCCTAGGTTTCATTTCGTCTTCTGCACAGTGCATATAATTCATTTGGTGACTTCCATTTTGCATGAACTTTTATTTTAAGATCCATAACCCTGATGCATTCAGCACCATAAACAAGAGAAGCAAACCTTAAGGCATCCATTTTCGCCCGGCAACAAGAAGGAAATAAAATCACACTATTCTAAGCATATCAAGAAGTCATTCTGGAAACTGTATCAAATATAGAAAACATCTCTATCTGCAGGATGAAGGCAGAGGAATGAACGAGTGGAGGAGGTTTCTTGGAAGAGAAGTAGGGATTCATCCTGGGAGTGCAGAAGGCTCCCTGCCAGGCTGTAAAACAAGCAATCCCAGAAAATCCCTGTCATAAAACTCCTAGAAAGCCTGCTAAGTTGCACGCTTTTGCAATGCAGCATCTTTGCTGTAATAGCATGGCATTGACAGTCAGTGACTGGCAGTGAAAGTCAGGACGGCAAGAACACAATGAAGGGATAAATAAAGACTGCAAACTCCATTATTCATAACAGCGAATGACTAGATGGGTTTGGATCTTGCAATTTGACCTGGAAAACAATTTCACAAAAACTCAGATTGTGGGATGTTTCATAAGAGACAGATAGTTTCATGTAATAGCTAAGTTTACCTAAAATCTATCAGAGAGTGGGTTCACACCAGAATGCACATGGAAATATGTGAACAGGGAGATGCCAGACCTATTCCAAGACAAAAATAATGAATCAGTTGGCAAAATCTGAGATTTTACCAATTGCTTCTTATGCCCTATTCTCATGGGATTATTACTTCCTAGGGACCTCTGGTAATTTGTAATAATTGCCCAGGAAGTCTGTGTTTTAATCTTGTGTGAATCAACCATGCCTGTAATTTGTGAAGAAAAAAAATGCCAGGGCAAATTATCAACCATATTTCAGCACACAGGGGTCCATAGATATAAGTTATCCATTGTGAAACAGCATCTCTGTCATTTAGGGTGGAAATTAATATTTTTTTAACGGTCCATGCAGCTTTTTTTGCTCCTTTTTCTGATTGATAAAATAATAGTGGCTGCGTAGGAGATTGTTAATAAAGATTGGATACAAATAGGTTATAGGTTGTGCTTCTCTTTCTGATAAAAATTTTCCTGTGTAAAAATGACTTTATTTTACTTAATCTATTTCAATCAGGAGAGACTTAATACAAGTTTAACAATGATTTATTGTTTGAAAGTGTGAAATGTCTTTGGCCAGTAGACTCCATGGTGATGCCTTTATGAACTTGAAGGTGTATTGAGGCCAAGAGCAGGATAGGCTATCCCCCCAGTGTTGTCTAGAGCAGGGGTTCTCAACCTTTTCAGCCCGTGTCCCCCCCAAAAAGGTGCCAGAGACTGGGGACCCCCACTGTACCTGAAGGTGGTTGAAGACAGCCATGCACAGTTAAAAATAGTCATGTGCACACAAGGCTGCCCATCAGGAGGGATAAATGGGAGAGCTTTCTGGCACCCACCCAAACTGGGGGCCCATGGGGGTCAGCAAAATCAAGGTCCACTGTAAAGTTAAGCTCTTACATCCATATTTTATATTTGATCTGAAAAAATAATTACTCTTATCAAAGAAACAAATATCATTTTGATCATTTGTGTAGTAAATGGCCTTCTTAAAAATGTAAATCCCTTTTGTAAAAAAAAAAAATGGATGGATTAAAATTGGCCAAAAAGTGGTAAATAATGGCAAAAAAAAATTTCAAAGGTGGTGAAATTGGATTTTTAAAAGTAGCAGAAATGGGTTGAAGTGGCCAAAGGTAGATAAAAATGGCAAACAATAACCAATAATATTACAAAAATAGGCAGAAATAATGGTAAAAAGTAGTTTAAAAGTGTCCGAAAAGGCTTTACATTGGCAAAAATGGGTGGAAAATAGGTGAAATAGGATGGAAAATTGATATAAACTGGCAAAAACGGTTAACTGAGAAGGAAAAATAGGTTGATATTGGCAGAAATTGGTTAAAGACCCTGTAAAGTAAAAATAAATCTGTATTTAGGTTTGTCGTATGATAGATCACTGTGTTATGAACCCCCTGGTCAAATTTCAGTCACATAAAGCATCTCCAAGTTTATAAAATGAAGTTTCAAATCATGAAAAATGAGGCAGTAAAAATCTGCTCCAGGATGGTGTGGGCGTGTCTGTTGAATGAGCTGAAACCACGCCCACTCAAGACACGCGTAGTCTGCAGCATTAACCCCCTCACTCATGGTGTCATACTTGGAAAAATATTTTCCCCTAAAAACATAAACCAATAAACAAAACATGCATAACTATAACTTTGCAATGAAACATGAACATTATAGAACAGTACAAGAGTACAAGACTGAATTCCTTTGCACAAAATGAACCAGAAGTCCCTGCTCCAGGCGACTGCTTCCTTCCACAATATTGTAGTGTTAGAGGGGCGGGGTCATTCTCTACTGCGGGCTCATGACATCGCCATGAGCCCACACATTGGCCCCGCCCACATGAAACCAAGCCAGGAAAGAGATGAACTGGCCTAAATCAAGAATTCAGTCTCATGTAGATCTCAGAGTTTTCACATGTTTACAGCAACCATATTCCAACATTTCTAGAGTGTTAAGACAAAAACTTTGAATTTCATTTTACAGGGTCTTTAAACGGGCAAAAAATGAGCATATCAGATGGTGACATTTGGTTACAATGGAACAAACTGGGTGAAAAAAATTGTAAAGGGGTAATAGTGGCAATAATGGGCCAACATAGGCAAAATTAGGCTGAAGTGGCAAGAATTGGTGTGGAAGTGGCAAAAACAGGCAGAAAAATGTGTTGGAAAGGGTTTAAAATGATCAAATATAGTTGTTAAATGGTAAAATTATTTTAAAAATTGGTGGGGAAAATGTTAAAGGCAGTTAAGATTTGGCAAAATTGGTGTAAAGTGCTAACAGTGTAATTTAAAAAAAATATTCTTAGTTTTTTCAGGGAATCTGGAGACCCCTCTCAGTGTCTCGTGACCCCCAAAGGGATCCTGACCCCAAGGTTGAAAACCATTGGTCTAGACACTGGTGGTAGTGATGGAAGGAGTAGGATAAGATGAAAAAGACTTCTGAGGAGCAGATACCCAGAGGATTGACCCAGACACCCATGAGATGGAACAGGGTGGCTGGGGTGGAGGAGAGATGTAGCTGAACAGATTTTAAATTATGACAGCTGCAGGAAGACTGGATTGAGAGAAGCTGTGGCTTAAAGGGATTGGCTCAGAGCTTAAGTGAGTAGATGCCCATATCAGCTGATTACCAGAGCAGGAAAAGGAAGACATGTGACTGAGTGATAACTAATGAACGAAAGGATGAATGGAAATAAAACAGTCATCCTGCTTGAATTAAGCTAAGCTTTATTTAAACTCACTGCTGCTGCATGTGCCTGATCTTGTATCAGTATTATCTAGCTGTACAGTTCATGCACAACAAAAGTTACAATTTGAAATGTGTCCCTCAACATTCAGTGGTTAGGCTGCAACAGCTGCTCTGCGTGAGAGGGCTGTTGTGGATGCGCAGTGATCCCAAATTTTTAGAAAGCGGATAAAATCAACAGCATAAAAACTGTTCAAAGTGCCAGGAGAGGATTATATTCAACATGAGACATCTCCTTTCTCATATGTTAACATGAGGGATGCTCAACTTCCCCCCTCTTACTCAACTCCACTAGTTTACCAGTCATGGACAGCTTGCTACAGACCCAAAAAATGTTAAATATACATATAGAGAGGGGAGGAACACACTTGAGCGTGTATTGTCTACTGTAAACAGTGGTTAACAGTGTACATAGGACATGTGAAGGAAAACTAAATGAAGGTCACCTGCAGAATGCAATAAGCACAACATTGCATTCTTTTTGTTTGAAGTTTAGAAATAACATTTGCAGTGCATTTTCATTTCTGCAGCCATGAATTTGAGAGCTGATTGTCTTTCTTGAAAGTGAGCTTGGGTTCAGCAGATTCAACTGACCCCTACAGCATCCTACATCAGATATTGCTTTCTATTTTTTCATGACTTTGAACCCAATTTTATAACCTCAAATATGTTTTTCATTACTCAAATAGGTGACTTCTGTCATGCATAATACCTAAAAACACACACTTCATTGCTTTACAGAGACTTTAAAGTACAAAAACCTATATGAAATGAGTTTAGAAGTGTCTACTATTGACATAGTTCATACACTGGAGTAAAAACAAGAACTAAACTCCTAACAAACTCCTTTTTTATGCATCTAAATCACATTAATCCTGGAGTCTAATGCACCACTTAAATTGATGTCTGTTATCCTTTGTTTTGCAAATTGTAACCTTTTAAAAACTGAATGAAGCATCAATTAGCTGAGTTTTAAAGTGGATAAATGTATTACCTTGTTCCATGAAAATGTTGCTGCTGCACATTCAATAACATTATCTTACTGGAGAGAAAAAAAATTCAAACGAGTATCAATTATTTATGTCTTAATCATCTTATGGGGCTTTAATAAATATTTACTGCGCTGTTCACTGCTGTGGGTGTTTATTCTTTGATGCTGAAGAGCAAAATTAATCAAATTCAATTAAAACAGACTCTCAGGTACAGGCCTCTGTTTAAAGCTGGTTCAGAAACAGCCTGGATATAATACTGATGCTTCTTTATGACCTGCAAAAGCAAAATAAATCATTACAAAAATGACTTTTTCTAATGTTCATAACCACAGCCAGGGGGAAGTTGTCAGATCAAGGGCTTTACAGCAAGCTGCCAAAACAACCTTTTTCAAATATTCACCACAGCGATTCACAGTAAGTGATATGATTTGCTGAGGACAGTGAAAGTAAAGGGATGCCGCTTTGTCCACAGGGGGGCGCTAAAAGTGACAAACTGTCATCATAAGTTAACCTGACACACAAAATAGACGGTTTCATATTTCCATTGCATGGATGTATTTCACATTCATTTGGAAAATCTCACATGCAAAGTGTTTGGGAAGGGCAGTGCTTTTCAAATAATTCCCAGAAGATGATCGGACGAATATTCTCTCTGTCATATTGATGATGGGCCAATCAGAGCGACAAGACAACGTGGCATGTGCGTCTCCAGTGCTAACCTGAGCTACACAGCTAGCACTGCCAGAGTGTTTGAACTGCAAAGCTTTTTTCGGTGGATAAAATCTGGAGACGTATGAAAACATCCTCTCTCCTAAGTGAAGCTGTCTCTTTGGCTCTTTGCTGTTATTTAAATAATGTGGTCGAGATCTGATTAAACTGCTTTTCTACAGCTGTGTCCAAGTTAAACGCTACCATGGTGGTAGCCATTGTATACACCGGCTTACAGTTCAACTGAACCCTACCCGCAACGATCGAAAACATCTTTTCTGTCATGAAAGCTTTCAGTACTGTTTTTGCTCTTTATACACAGAAATATAGTCCAGTTCTAATCAAACTGTTGCAATACTCTAACTATATCTGAGCTGGCTGCTACACCCATGGCCGCCATCGCTACCACCTCATTCTCTTTAAATGATGCTGATTGGTCAGAACAGCTTTGGGTTGTGCATTGGAGCTTTGCAACATGGATTTGCTTGATGACAGTCTGGAAAATCCTTCTGCTGTGTAAGGTTAGTCATAAGGCAGCAAAAACAGAAGTCTGATCTTGTGTCAGTGAAGAAAATTACACTATTAAGAGCACATTTGAAGGAACTGACCACTTACATTAGTATGTCACCAAGATGGTGGGCCGTGGAAGTACTGGCACTGACATCAAGCTACTTTGCTTGTATTTCGGAGCCATTTAAGGAACAGAAAACAACCTAATGAAATTAGTCTACTTCACATAAATGTGGGTGACTCAATGCAAGTCACCATCAGACCCTCACAAACAGAGAGAAGTGCTAAAGAGGACCCATACTTGGGATCTTTGCCGGCTTAGCTAAAGCTCAGAACCAACCAAACTTCTCTGACTGTGCTTGCATGGATTTGAATATCCTGGTTTCTGTTCTTGCAAATAGACGTTTTCAAAAACTGGGATATGGCACTATCCTGGTTTTGAGAAACGGGTTTGTGTGGGGCCGCTCTTAGCCTAGCTTGCAGCCTGGTTTGTTTGCCCCGCTGTTGATCAGGCAGTGTTCCATGGCAGTTACTGGCAGTTGTTGTTAGCTTTTAAGGTAGCCAGGAGTTGTAGTTGAGACTGAGGTGTTCTTTTTCACCATTTCTGGCTTTTTCTTGATGGAAATTTCCTAGTTCTTTCTCTCAAAGGTGTCCTGGACTATCCATCTTCCTTGTTAAAAGGGAATACTATGCCATGTATATGCCATATCCCATTTTCTACCAACTATAGACTAGCTGCACAGGCGCGACTTCGATGAAACTGTTCATGCAACTTCAGATACTTTGAAATATGTTGAATGTGTGGTGAAGAGACAGGTGGTCTGCTCCGTCCACAGAGCTGAATGACCATCAGGCTGCTGTGTCTGCAGCGGATCAGTCTGTGTGAGATGATGGCAGGGTTGTGTCTAAAAGTGCTCATATTTAGATAAGAAGTGAACCGAATGGTTTAATTTTCAGCCACTAAAGAAGCATGAACATAGTTTATTATAGAGACAGAATGATCACTCACGCTACGAGTTGCTGTGATCTCAGAGCTCTGTGAGCTGAAGATGGATAGACGGCACTCAGTAATGATCCTGCTAAGTCTGTCAACACGTCCCAGGCCTAAGCTGCAGGAATGATAACTACTGTGCTGAGCTACCCATGTTTTTACATGTTGGCTTTACTCTGAGGTTGTCAGGACAGTTATTAAGTGAATGAAGTCTCTTGTATTATAACTCAGGTCTTTCTTCTCACTGCTGCCCATCTGATTTAAAAGGCTGAAAACCTTCAAAAAAGAACTGGTTTGTTAAAGCGTGACTTTAGAAAAAGTATTTTTTTAATTAAAAATTACCAATAGAAATACAACCTATTTCCACTGCATCCTGCTTTATAACAAACTCCACTTACACTTAGCTGAAAAATTTCTTTCATAACTAGGTCAAGTTTGTTGTCATGAGCAGCTGTTCATCGAGCTGATCCTTAAACACTGTTTCATTTTGTATGCCTGTGATGAAATACAGCCTGTCTACTTTAAAACGATCAGGGAGCTATTGAAAGCAGAGTCTACAATCTGTGAGGATGATTAATAGAGAGGAATGGAAATGTCACAACAAACAAATCTAATACAAGTCAATACAGTCTAATACAAGCTGAAGGTCTCTCTGTGCTTACAGTCTTTTGTTCTGCAATAAGGGGAATCTTCATAGAAGGTGAGGCTACAGATCTTTGTTTGACTGTGGATTAAACGCAGAACTGCTGATCCAGATGCTGCTGTGGATTGTGTTGATGTAAACAAGCTGCATGGAGAGATTTTTTTAGGGAGAGCCAAAATAAAGATCCAGACTCCTCAAGGAAGCAAAGTTCAGTGTTATGTAGGGAGAACTATTTGTTGTTTCTTATATTTACCAGTTAGGCACAGATTGTGAGTCTGTTTTTTCATGGTAATAGTATGATCTCTGAAGCTGAACATCAAACACATTTTAATATTAGACGAAGCATTTGCCCTTTATGACAACATATCTAGGAGTACAGTCAAGATCTCTCTTTGTAAACTGTCTCTAGATAACTTCAGATGTGAATTGGCACTGTACAAACAAAGATTGACTGACAATGAAAATCAGACATGATGTCATTTATTAAGGGAAAAAAGCCACTCATACCTATCTGGCCTTATTTGAAAAGCAACTTCACCCTTGTTAAATCATGAGTTAACTGCAATTAACTATGGAAAGCTATGCTCAATTTCTCTAGCCACACCCAAGCCTGATTACTGCCACACATGTTGAACAGAGAAATCCCTGTCTGACCGAGTAAAGTAGGCTAAAAGATCTGAAAAACAATACATTATGCTGCCACCTAAAGAAATTCAAAGAAGTCTTGAAATTTATCAGTCAGGGAAGGAGTTAAAAAGCCATTTCTAAGGCTTTGGGTCTGCTGCGGCCTGCAGTAAGAGCCATTATTCACAAATGGAGAAAACTTGGAACAGCGATTAACCTTCCCAGTAGAGGCTGGCCTGCAAAAATGGCTCCAAGAGCGCATGGACATCTCAGCCACAAAACAACCAAGAACAACATCTAAAGACTTGCAGGCCTCACTGGCCTCATTTAAGCTCAGTGTTCAGGATTCAACAATAAGAGACCTGTGCAAAAGCGGCATCCATGGCCAAATCCACTGCTGACCAAAAGGAAAACCAAGGCTCGCTCATATTTGACAAAAAACATCTTGATGATCCCCTTAGAAAATATTCTGCAGACCAATGTGACCAAAATTGAACTTAGAAGGAGTAAAACTACACAGAATTTCATAAATAGACCCTCATCCAAACAGTCAAACATGGGGATAGTGTGATGGTCTGGGGCTGCTTTGCTGCTACAGGACCTGGACCACTTACTGTAATTGATGGAAGCATGAATTCTGCCGTCTATTGTAAAATTCTTGAGGAGAATGTCCGACCATCAGTTTGTGACCTCAAGCTTGAGTGCACTTGGGTTATGCAGAAGGACAATTATCCAAAACATACCAGCAAGTCGACTTCTGACTGGCTTCAATACACAAATGAAGGTTTTGGAGTGGTCTAGTCAAAGTCCAGACTTTCCAAAGTCTGTTGAGATGCTGTGGCATGACCTTTAACAGGCTGCTAATGCTCATAAAAAAACCTCCCATGTGACTGAATTAAAAAATTTCTGCAAAGATGAGTGGGCGAAAATTCCTCTACAGTGTGCTGTTGTTGCCACCTAGGCTGGCACGACCAGTTCTTAGTTCAGGGGGCAATGACTGTTTCACATAGGGTCTGGTATGGATGGCGTTTTCCCCTTAATAAATAAAATCGTCATTTAAAAACTGCATGTTGTATTTACTCAGGTTATCTTTTACCAACATTAAAATTTAGTTGATGATCTGAAACATGTAGGTGTGGAAAATATGCACAAATAAGAAATTAGGATTTTTGTTTCACAGCTATGCATGTTGCAAACATGCACCCCTGCACACTTCAAAATGACAGGATTTGGATTTTGCTTTGGGTTGTGCAAAGCCAGTGAAGATATTTTGCACTAACTACCATATCTTTAAATAATTGATGCTGATTCAGCTTGTGTGAGAATTAAAGTGAAGTGCCTGGGAGCACACTGAAGCCTCTCTCTTAGAGTTAGGAGTCAGATAATGAATGAAACAGCAGAGCACTGTGGTGAAAACACGCCTGTGTTTCCCGAGGAAAGCACCTCAATGAGATAATGAACTCCAGAAGTGTGTGCGAGACGTTTTTTGACTTAGAACTGCTCGTCATTTCTCCAGTCCAGCCATGCTGAACATCTTTAATCCCCCTACCAGCGCACAGTAAATCTGTTAGCGCCGGTATTAACATTTTAGCCTCCTTTTTGGAAGACTTTAGAGCATCAGTGAAGACGGATGGATATAAACAGTGCGGACTAATCCCAATACCCAAGACAAGAAAAAATAATTAATTGTGCCTAATTTGCTGCTGTCTAAACAGAGATTGGATTTCGTTTAATGCTAAACAGGCCAGTCCAGGAAATAAACACATTCCTAATTTAAAAAGCTCCCCAATGTGCTTCTTGCTTTTCTCTCTGCTCTGCACAAGAAATATATGCAAATGACAGCGTTTAGGTTTCAGTCGTGCACTGAGAGGGAATGGTGATAGATCCCCAAGAGGGTTTCAAGCCTCAAAGTCGACTTCGTTCCTTCTTCAAAGCTACATCTTTTAGCTACTGCACCCTCTACCTTCCATGGTGAACGTCTTTTGAGTACTGGAGTGATTCCTGATCTCTGTCCGGATCAGACTAGATGGTGTTCTTACTGCTGCATGAGGCTTTGTGAAGGTTTTTTTTTTTTTTTCTGCATGTGTTCAGTCAAATGAGAAATTTGTGGGTGAAGCTGGAGGCTCAACAGCTGCTTCTGCTGCTGAAATGAAGGGGGGAGGCAAAAAAGAAAGTAGTTGAGAGCTTATCTTGAAACCGTCTGATCAGTGTGGAGTAAAGACAGACGGATGAGTGACAGAAATAGAACATGGGTATCATACAGACCCCCGTTTGTTTGCATCATCTCTATTTTCACAAAGGTATATGTGATGTAACGTGATTGACACTTTAACTGAGACCTTTTCCATGACCCATTATGATGAAATTCCTCAACTAAAGTGGAGTACATATACCAATATAAACTATCTGAATGCAGATTGTTTAAGGTGTAGTGTGCCACACATTTAAAGGGCCACTACACTATTTTAGCACATGTAGTTCTGGGATAACTCCTGTGAAGACTGTTGTATAAGGTTCTCTTTGACAGCTATGTAAGTGAAAGGCTCTCCTAAAAATATCTTCTCCATAACCTTTCCCTGCTTGAGTTTCTCTATTACTAGAGCTAGAGACAAAGCCAAACTACCCAGCCTACTTCTTTAAATATTTTCAAAGGTCTCTGAGTAATTGATGACCTTTTGGTGGTCAGGTTAACTAAAAAAAGTGCAGATAGCATCTAGTTAAAATATTCCCTAAAATAGATTCCTTAGTCAAAGTTACAAAAGCAGATATTACAAGTTTTGTTCAGCCTGATTTGGATGTTTCTTTGTTCTTCCACTTTCCTCTTCTAACCAAAATTACTTTGCACAGTGAAAGAAAAACATTTTAGACTTTAGACTTCTCTCACCATGAAGCTGTAAATAAAAATATTAACAAAAGAAGATGAGTAGAGATGTGTTGGAGGCGATGTTAGGAGAGACAGAGTTAAGATCATGAGCCTTACAGGACTGCTTGCTCACAATGAAGTAAGGGAGACAGGACACTACAACACATTCTGCCAAAGTGCCACACAAATCTGACCTCATTGCCCAATGTACCGACTGCTTTCTAACATGCCCTGACATTTGGAGCCACTACAATGTGTGAAAATTCATTCTCCAAGCTGAGAAGCCTATTTTCAGAGTGGAACTTTGTCCCATTACCACACAGGATCTCTAGAGCTCAGAGCTTACTATTGCTCAGTTTGGCTCGGCAACCAGCTCTTGGGAGAGTCCTAGTTGTGCCATATTTCTTCCATTTGAAAATTATGGTGGTACCTGTGGTTTTGGGAACCTTAAGTGAAGAAGAAATTATTTTGTAGCCTTCCCGAGTTTCCCCGCCTTGCAACAATCCTGTCTCTTAACTCCTCAGGCAGTTCCTTTGACGTAATGGCTTGGTTTTTGCTCTGATATGCATTGTTAGCTGTGAGGCCTTTTATAGAGAGGTGTGTGAGTTTCCAAATTACGTCCAATCTATCTAATTTAGCACAGGTGGACTCAAGTAAGGTGTAGAAACATCTCAGCAAAGATCAAGAGAAATGGAAGAAACCTGAGCTAAATTCCAAGTTGCTGGAAAGGGTCTGAATCAGGGTGGGGCTAAGCCCAAATAAAGGACAAAAATATGTGCCCCTAGCCTGTCCACAACCCCCTTAAGTTTCATAAAAATGCCCCCCCCCCCCACCTCTCTGTAAATGTATGCCAAAACAAACCATTCTCAGATTTCCCCTAATCATGTCATATGGGGAGTTAGCCCCCCCCCCAAGTTTGGTTGACCCTTCCTGCTTGGAAGAAATTTCCACCCTTTACTCCTGATCCTTCTCTCTGCTGCCAGCTGAGAGGAGGATGTGATATTTTCAGTTTTTTTTTATTTTGATACATTTGCAAAAGTTTCTAAAATTCTGTTTTGACTTTGTCATTATGGGGTATGGAGTGTAGATAAATGAATATAAAAATGAAATTTTTCAACTGTATCATCAGGCTGCAACATAGCAATATTGAAAAACTGGGGGTCTGAATATTTTCTGAATGCAGTGTACACAGAACAGATGTGGATTTAGAATGTCCAGTGGTCAAGCTCTGACATTTTAGTCTCATTTTGGCCTCTTTGATGAAAACTAATAGTACATCTTAAGTTTTTATCACCAAAGATCTGTTCTTCGCTCGTCTGTGTCATCTTCCTCAAGGGACAAATATTGTCAGCTAAGTTTTTTAGTGTGTATTTAACCAGCAAATTAAATCTTCAATCTTAAAGCACAGTTTGTTTAGCTTAAAAGTAAAAATTAAGTCATATAAAAAGTACTACAATTTTCCAAATATTGTTCTTCACTGACTTTGTCTGGAGGGCTGCACGGTGGCGTAGGGATTAGCGCTGTTGCCTCACAGCAAGTAGGGTCCTGGTTCACTTCCCGGTCAGGGCCTTTCTCTGCAGAGTTTGCATGTTCTCCCCATGCACGCATTCTTTCCGGGTACTCAGGCTTCCTCCCACCACCAAAAACATGCTCAGTAGGTTGATTGGTGACTCTAAAATTGGCAGTAGATGTGAGTGTGAGCGTGTCTGGTTGTCTGTCTCTATATCTATGTCTGTGTCTATTTGTCAGCCTAAACCCTGAAAGGGATAAGTGGTATAGAAAATGCATGGATGGACTGATGGACTTTTTCTGGTCTGGCTTGAACTGTCTACGATTTCCAGAGGTATAGCAGCCTTTTTGTAAACGTCAAGAAAACATGCAGAAATACAGACAAAATGAGCACAGATTCTGGGCAGAGGGTTCGGTTTATATGATAACTTGACCGTAGAACTTAAAGACCCTGTAAAGTGAAAACAAATCTGTATTTAGGTTTGTTGAATGACAGGTCACTGTGTTATGAACCCCTAAACCAAATTTCAGTCAAATAAGACATCTAAAAGTATATAAAATTAAGCTTCAAATCATGAAAAATGAAGCAGTAATATCTGCTTCAGGATGGTGTGGGCGTGTCTGTTGAATGAGATGAAGCCACGCCCACTCACAATAAATACAATTCTCTCAGACCTAAAAAATGTGACAATCTGAATGTTGACCTTATGATCAGAGTGGAGCTGCCTGCCTCAAATCTCTTTTATGATACTTTAAATGATTCATCGATCTAAATCCAGAATTCAGTCACATGTAGATCTCAGTGTTTTCACATGTTTACAGCAACCATATTCCAACATATCTAGTGTGTTGAAACGCAAACTTTGAATTTCACTTTACAGAGTCTTTAAATGAACTTTTAGAAGACACTTATGTTGGTAAAAGTGAAAACAAAAAGCTGATTTATTTTCTGTCAGAACATATGAAGTCATTTTAAAAAGGCAGGTTGTTGTTATTTTAGGAATGTTAATTAATTTGCATTTATGTGAAATATCTCGTGACTATAAATAGTTCCATCTACTAAAACTAAGACAAGCAGAATTGGGTGCTTTTGATCGTGGTCCCTCAGGGCGCCGCTACTTCTGTATTGCTTAGAAGGAGCTAATTAAAACACAGCAATCACATGGCTTATTTAGGGATAAATTGATTGATCAAGTAAGGACAAATTAGAATATTAAGATAAAGCACCTGTAAGAAATGACAAAAATGTCCCAGGGGGCCACAGTTGATGTCATTTAAATGAAGCGGTTATTTTAATGCAAACTCTGATCTTTGTTCAATCCTTGATTTGATTTGTGTGTGCCTAAAATAAACCAAATATCACAGTAGGAGTGAAGGATAATGATCAGTTTTATTTTTGCAACATTGATTTCGAAAAACAGTGAGAAGTAAAGTCTTGATGATGAGTTAATCAGAATAAATTATTCAAATTTTAAGTTTTGGGTGGGTATTAATGGAGTAAATTTTGATAAACTTGTTGATTTGAGCTCTTTTTTCTCGCCAAAAAGGCCAAAAAGCCAAACAAACCTTGACAAGTCCTTTTGCCTGATTCCACTGCATTGCATTTGTAAATACACAAGCAAACAGCTGATTTTTTTCCAACTGTGACTCCATTCCTTTGAGTTTAATTGATGTCTGACAGCATGTAGGAGGTGTTTTATCCTCTTTTCATTTTCTCTGCTGTGCCCCTGGAGCTTAGTGATATCGTGTCTGCTCCTGATGACATTTTAGAATTAGACTTTTTGAATAAAGAAGAGAGAATGGAAACACTGCCTTCAAAGTGTGATCCTCTTCAGCCTCAGCAGGTACCACAGACCAATTGACTGGGATTGAGCTGCCTCTTTGTTTGAGAAGAAAATATGGCAATAATCTCATTGTTGGATGAGTGGGATGAAAAACTGCCACTTCCACTATCAAGGGGAAAGGATTTGAAAGAGGGAGGGAAAAGGATTTGAGAAACTTTTAATGATTAGAAGTGATGAAACACCAAGAGAGTTTAGGGGAGGAAGTCAAGGGTGGCTAACAAAACAGTGTTGAGAGAAAATGAAGTTATGTTCCTTGGGGATTAAGCTGACAGATAGCAAAGGTAAAGACTGCCTCCTTTTCCAATCGGGCTGGGATATCGGGTTTGATCAGGAGCAAGGCAGCTGGAGCCAAGTGCAAAAGACAGGACGGAGTCAAATATCGGACTGCCACTCAAGATTGAGGAGATTTCAGCAGTCTGAAGCACAAAATAAAACATTTAATGGTGGAAAAAAGGCTGGGAAGAGTCTGTGTTTGCAAACTGCCAGAGAACTCACAGTGCACCATTATAAGAGCAATATGTGGAGGTTTTTAAAGCAAGGTTGGAGGACGACTTCAGAAAAATGATATGAATATGCAGAAAATTGTAGAATAAAATGCATGTTACCAAATATAATGGCAAGAAATGTAATGACATCCAGGAACCACAAGCAGTTACAACCCCAGTTAAAGCAATCAGAAAAGGAAAATCCAGTTTTACTCAGTACTTAAACCTTAGTATAAAGTCTACTAATGTAATTCTTATCCTGATACAAAATGACACCTGTACTAGCGGGCATCTATCTGTCAGCTGTAGCTGACTTTAGGCTTACCCAGTTGGCACTCTACAAATGGAAGTAACTTTTAGCTTATAACGCTAATTTAAAATATCATTGCATCTCATTCATTCATTTTTCTTTTCATCCTCTGCTTCAGCTTGGCAACACAATAGCTGTGTCTCAATTCAGGGCTAGCATCCCTCAAAGAATCCAGCCTTCCTTGCATAGACCACTGAGGTTGATATGAAATGAGACAGTCTTGTGCAAGGAAGATTCTACATGTGCTTCGCCCCTTTTTCACCCAGTAATCATAACAGCTGCACCATGCAAATCTATAACACATAATGTCATATAACCTTTTCTTTCTAATTTGGACAAATGACAAAAGGGCCACCAAACTAAACTTAGCACGAAGAGTAAGGAAATTTGTGTTTAGTAGATTATTTCTGTTACAGAAATGCTTCTTGGCAATAAATCTTATACCGTTGGAAAGCCTGTTTATTTCCCTTTTAAATGGTGGCACATTTCTAAGGAACATGCATGTGTGGGATGAGCAGCAGAGCTGAGTAAGTTGCCTCCACAAAATATTTGCTTACTCTGCTGTAGATACTGACTCTTGTTTTGAGCTTCTGATACCCACAAGTGTGACAACTTCAAGCTTATGTTGTGCAACACCAAGTTGCATCATCATTTTTGGTGAGCTGTCAGTCCTGCTTGCGCTGTTGCAACATGTGCAACAGAACCTAAACATGTGGAGGGTTGCTATGTTCAGCGATGAGTCCAGAGTCTTCCTACAGTAGTTGGATTGTAAGGTCAAAGTATGGACAAGTTGCATAGAATGCTCTGCTGATTGCTGCATTGATAGAGTAATATCTATGGGTGGAGGCAGTGTGATGTTTGGGGCGGCATCTCTCTTAAAATAAGGCTTGTCATCGTTGGAGGCAATTCAATGCATAGAGATATGGAGATAAGATTCTGCAGCCAGTGGCAATCCCATATCTCCACAGTCTGGGGCCGAGCTCTGTCCTACAAGATGACAATGCTCCCCCTCATAGAGCAGGGTCTATCAGAGACTACCTCCAGAATTTGGGAGTGGAGAGGTTGGAATGGCTGCCAGTAGTCCTGACCTCAACCCCACTGAACACTTGTGGGATCGGCTTGGGCGTGCCAGAGTGACAAACACAACCACATTGGCTGACTTCTGTCAAATGTTGGCTGGAGAATGAGATTCCATCTCACAGCAGTGGGTGACCAGGCTGGTGACCAGCATGAGGAGGAGGTGCCAGGCTGTTATCGCTGTGTATGTTTTTGTCCCACATGCTACTGAGGCTCCTGGTTGTCAAATTAAGAAATTGTTAAACTGACAGTATTTCCTGTTTCTTCAGACTTTAATCATCCAATCCACCTAACAAGAGTCAATGGCTGAACAAGCTGTTTGTAATTGGATTTGGCCAATGTTTCATGGGTGCAACCCACATACTCAACTCTGCTGCTCATCCCACAATTGCATGTTCCTTACCATTGTGGCTCCATTTAAAAAGGAAATAATCATGCTTTCAAAGTTTATAATACTCATTGCGAGAAGCAACAAAGAAATAATCTACCAAACATAACTATCCTTACTTTTTGTGCTAAGTTTGTAAGTCTTTTGGGCCACTCAGAATGACTGAAAAAATGCCAATAATACATATTTCATCATAAATGTTTTAATTTTAAAGACCTTTTAATGAAGCACTAACCATTTGAAATCAGTTTAGCTTTATATTTTGAAAAAAATATTTTCTCTGTGATCCCCTTAGCCCAGGTGAAAGGTCTAACCTTACATACAGATAGAATATTGAATATGGGATATATTTTAACTTCATCTGTGCAACACCCCAAAATCAGTATTTAGAGAGGACATAACATTTCAAAAAACTCAGAAGGTGATTGGATGGATTATTACAGGCCAATCAGAGCAGCAAAACACATGATAATAATAAAGTTTTAGCGCAGTTCTTTGCTCATTTAAGAAAAAAAATATTGTCGAGATCTGATAAAAGCTGCAGTCATGCTCATCTCTTCACCTTCTGCCATTGTTTACAGGTTTGTAGTTGCTTCAACTAACCATGCCCATTGCAACCTCAAATTATGCTGGCTAGTCTAGTTATTCTCTAGGCTAATATACACTATATCAACTGTTCATTATTGACCTCAGGTGTTTCAATCAGACCCGTTGCCACAGGTGAATAAAAACAAGCACCTAGCCATGCAATCTCTGTTTGCAAATATCTGTGATATCCACACTCAGACAAAATTATTGATACCTTCCCTGATGTATGAGGTAGGGTAGTGCTGATAAAATGGCATCTGTGGAGTTCATTGTTATTGGGTAAAAAAATAGGGAAAAGTTACAGTGTACAGCAGTTATTAGAGGAGTTAGTCATGCAAAGGCTGTTAAAAGAGCCAACCATTAATACTTGATATGGAATAAAGGCTCACAAAGACAAAAAAAAAGGCATGAAGGTAAAGCTATGAGTGTAATACTGTGCCTCATGTTACTTTGTAGTTTAATTTTATGGTATAACAAGGTAAGAAGTTGTGGTTTTACTGAGGATTAAAAGGAGTGTCTGGCCAAAGATACGGAGGTTCTGCACCATCCTGAGAAAGCAGACAATTTACTTTAATGAGGAAGAGAATATCAAGGTAAATCAGCCTGCCTGGTCCAGTTTTATGTGCTCTCTGTGCCTCAGAGCTGAGTTAAATATTGACTAGCCATTTTATGCACTGTCCAAATGGTGGCAGTAATGCAACACTCTCTGAGCGTTTTATCTGCAGAGTAGGGAGGCTGTGCTGGTGCCGTGCAGAGCTGTGACACCAGCTTTAGTAGTGTGCTGGCAGCGTCTGTACATTAAATGTTCATATCAAGTACAGTGAGGGCCATCATCACCACATTAGTCTCACAAACAATGACTCTGTGGGGCTACTAAAGCGCCATTATCAGCTGGATGAGGCATTTTTATAGCATATTTGCCGCTGTCTTTGCAGATGGGTATTAAAAGATAAATAAAAAACCTCAGATATGAGCTTTATGTACACTTACAGTCAGTACAGGAACATCCAAATAAACATCAACCTGCTCAAGGGCACAGATGAGCTGCAGGGTTCATGTTAACTCTTTCCAGTCCTGTGCACTGGCTTCAGGGCAAACAATATAGATGTACCACCCTGATTTGCACCGTAGTTACTCAATTAAACATGAACTTTTCACTTGGTAAGCACATATGGTTGAATTAATAAATTACAGACATAGCTATAACTTATCATGATAACAGTGGAGATTAAGTATGCTGAGTTTTTGGTTAAATCCCATGCAGGTGTTGGATACTAAAGGTGTTCTCTGCTATTTTAATCATGCTAAGGGGATCATTATACAAGTGGACTGTGAGCTTGGATTAATTCGAATAAAATCTAAAGGTGACTAAACAGTATAAATTCTGCAACCAGGGGGCTCCCCATCAAAACACCTCCTGAAGATATCAAGTAAAGACATATTGCTATTTCTCATTTTCAACTGAGAGACCTGTGCTATAAAAACTACGCTCCATACGCTGTATTTACTAAATCATCTTTTTTGTTTTCATGATTGAATTCCACATAATGTGGGAGAAAAACTGTTAAAAGTGGTCTTGACTAATGCTACAAGCACCCCAGAATGCTTTGAGAGTAGTTTGCAATGTTTAAGAGTCAGACTGAGTCAACTTCTCTTATCCCCAGAAGTGCAATTTAGTTTTTGCAGTACTGAACCACACATAAATCTACAAACAACAGCAAACCGGAAATGTCCTAGAATAGAATAATAAATAGTCAATACATAGACCGAGCCTCGTGCGCCCCCCCCAGTCATGGCACACAAGAGTCAGACAACGATAAAAAGGAACATTTAAAAACAGAAGCAGGCAAAAGTAAAATAAATAATATACACTGAAGGCTGGCTCAGACCAAAAGAATTCAGTTTTGGCCGGACTGCAATGTTGCAGCTTATTGTCAAATGTCTGGCATCAGAAACAACAAACGTTTTTATAGTGTAACATTAAAAAATGATGCATCCAAGACACCCCACGACCACAATTCGACAGCTCCTATTACCCTAATCTATGTGACCTGGCTTTAAGCCTATCAGTCCATGGCACTGCTGGGGTGTTATGAAGCCCAGGCCGCTCTGATAGCAGCCTTCAGCTCATCTGTATTGTTGAGTCTGCTTACTCTCATCTTCCTCTTGACATTTCCACAGAGATTCTCTATGAGGTTCAGGTCAAAGCAGTTGGCTGGGCCAATCAAACACAGTAACACCAAGGTCAGTAAACTGATTTCTGGTAGCTTTGGTGCCATTGTGGGCAGGTATCAAGTCCTGCTGGAAAAAGAAATCAGTATCCCCATAAAGGTTCTCAGCAGACGGAAGCAGGGGAAGGTCTCTAAAATCTCCTGGTAGACAGCTGACAGCGTTGGCTCCGGACTTGATAAAGCAGAATGGACCAACAGCAGCGGATGACATGGAAACTGAAAACATTGGACCTCAAGCACTTTGGCTTCCACGCCTCTCTGGTCTCCCCCAGACTCTGGGAGCTTGGTTTCCAAGGGAAATGCAAAATTTTCTTTCGTCTGAGAACAGGACTCTGAACCACCGAGCAACGGTCCAGTTTTTTTTCTCCTTAGCTCAGGTGGGATTATGACATCTGTGGTTCAGGAGTGGTTTGACACTTGGAGCAAAACACTTGGAAATCCATTTCCTGGACCTGTCTGTGTGGTGGCTTTTGTTCCCAGACTCCAGCCTCAGTCCACTCCTTGTGAAAGCTCCCATAAGTTCTTGAATCTGCTTTGTTTGACAGTCTTCTGAAGGCTGAGCTCATCTCTGTTGCCTGTGCTCCTTTTCTTACCACACTTTTCTTTTCCAGCCAACTCTCCATGAATAATCTTTGATACAGCCTCTGAGAACAGACTGCCCTTTCAGCAGTGACATTTTGTGGCTTACCCCCCACATGTGAATGACAATTATTGTCTTCTGGACATTTTTCAACTCAGCAGTCTTCCCCATGATTATGGTTGCTTGCACTGAGACAGAGAGAGAGGATGAAGGCTCAGGAAACCTTTGCAAATTGGACTTTTGCCACAGTATTCTAATATTTTGAGATGGTGGATTTTTGGTTTTCATTAGCTGTATGCTTCAATCATCCAGATCAAAACAAAAGTCTTTAAATATTTCACTTTGTATGAGAAGAATTGAGAATTTATCAAAATTTCACTGTTTTGTGAAGTCACGGGAAGAAAAAAGTTAACTTTCACACGATATTCTAATATTTTTAGATGCACTTATAAGCAGAGGCGGAAAATAGCACGACTATTGTACTCAAGTTAATGTAGTTACTTTGGTTGAAATTTACTTAAGTAAAAGTACCAGTCTATAAACCTACTTAAGTTAAAGTAAAAGTATTTAATTCAAAGTTTACTTGAAGCACTGGGTACTGAGTGGCTACTGAGGAGTTGTACAGTAAAGTTTTCAAGGTGAAGTCACACAGTATAATAAAGTCAATTACACAGCAAAATTGACAGTGTTAATTTAATTCATATAGAGTTAAATCTAACAAAATGTATATTTGTAAACTATAAAATATTTTACAATAAGACAGAGCTGCATTAAATCTTGAAAACCAGTGGTAAAGTTGGTCTCCTCTGGCAAGAACAAAGCAGACTCAACATCACTGCAGGGCAATTCATACTGATGAAGAATATGCACCATGCAACCTTAAGTCACAGGTGGGTACTCTACCTCAGTGGATAGCTTCACCCATGGTGCAAATGCATCTCTCATTGAAAACAAAAACAATCAACTGGAACATGACCAAGAGAACCCCAAGCAAGGATCACTGCACAACAGGAAACATCTAAACACTGCTAAACACATTCAAATACATCTAAACACTCTGCCCAAGGGCATGATGGGTAATTCTGCTCATTCTTTCACTATGTGCTACTGTGTAGTCAACAGAGGTGGAAAAGTACAAGATTATTGTACTCAAGTAGAAGTGTAGTTACTTTGGTTAAACTCACATTAGTAGAAGTACTGATTTCAAAATACTTGTTAAAGTACAAGTACCTCAAAACTTCTCAATTACAGTAATTTGAGTAAATGTAATTAGTTACTTTCCATCCCTGCCTATAAGTCAACATCTCAATAAATTCTTATGATCAATTATTAATTGCGTCCATTTTGTTTGTTACACTGTGTGTTTTCTGTGTACTGTCTTGTGAATCATGCTGTTATTTTAATCTGCTTTTTGCTCTTTTTGTAATTACCTGCCTTAGAACAACAGATCAAATTTAGCTATTGTGCTAATTTCGGCATATTTACATTGATGTGTATAGCAAAAATGTTGACTGATGTGTACTGTCCCAATCAAATAAATATTTAAATAAAGATAATAAAATAATAAAATGGATGCAACACCCTGTTAAGAAAATTGCAGATCTACTTTGAAAAAAATTGCCTCAGTTGGTAACAAGCAATTTAATTTTTCAACGCATTAGCCAGAATTCAATTTAACTTCATGCAATCTTTTAAGTAGATCCACAATGTTTTTTAGAGCAATATCCTCTCAGGGCATCCTGTGTCAGCATAGTCAAAACAACAAAACATTCAAAAAGAGGGATCTGCACTCCAGCTGACTGATATTGGGAACAGTGCATGTCAGAGCAGGGACAGGTAATCATGAGATGAAGGAAAACTCCTAGTGCACACGGTCACACACGACACACAAGAATAAAGACACTCAGCTTCATTTCCCTACTTGTACAGTGTTGGATATCTAAGGAGTTCCTTTCATTAGAAAAGTGCTCTTTCTATATGTAAGCTGCCACTAAACACTTGTAGGGAAGTTAACACCAGATTTAAAGGAGTAATAGAAAAGAACCAGTCTTATTGCACACTAACTGAAAAGAACGACAAAATAAAAGCAGCCATTATATCCTCATATAGCGATGTGGTCTGCTTATAAACCTGTCCCTGCAGCCTTCAGTGTGTCAGGGACAGAGACAGAGCACTGTAGATACAGATAAATGAACACAGCCTGAATCAAAGAGAGGACACTCATTCACTAACGGTCAGACGTTTGAAAGTCATCTATCACAGTCCAAGTGATTTCAAGCAGAGGACATAAAGACAAAAAAAAACTCCTCAGGCTGGAAGCTGAATGGATTAAGCATTTAGTCTAATCTAAAGCAGGAGACTGAAGGAGACGCTTCACTCAGCCTGATTGTTATTGGCATGAGTACACATTAGCTGTGCATGCATGTTACTGTCGGTACACATGCAGCTCTACAGGGAGTACATCACATTAGCTATGATTGCTATGTGTGGTTTATGACATGCCCTTGTCATGTAGAGAACTTTTCTTGTGTCTAACAGATGATAGTTATGATCTCAGAAATATGTTCCTAAAACATTTGGTTTCCAACCTGCCAAAAACAGATTTGCAATTATTGACTAAAACCATGATGAAGCAGTTATTAAGTAGTTTATACAAAGATCTTTTGATAAGAAAAGCATGCAAATGCCAAGGAAACATGGTTGGGAAACACTGGCCTAAAAGATAGCATCTTGTGTCTTTTATCTCTCATTTGGAAGAAGAAGGATCCAAATCATCCTCTTAGATGGTAAGATGGATCACAGACAACCTGAGCCAGAGCATACCCCTCCATTACTGCAGAGTGCTAATGGAAAAAGTTGCCTGTTTCCCTGACTTAGGCGCTTTATTGTGAAATGCTGCTTGACCCACAGGAAGTTAGGAACTTCTGATTAGCTGCTGGAGTGAAGAGAGTGGCAAACATAAAAGAGGTTTACTGATGACATTAAATGTCTTTTAATGACTGACTTACATAGTTGATTTTTTTTTTATATATAACCATGCTTATATCTGTGAATTTATGCTTGATTTAGACCAAATTTAAAATCAAACTCATTCATCCAAATGTTCAATCAAACAAATTTTCTTAAGTAAGCTCTCTCCATCTGTAGCTGCTTATCACCCTTTTTGCTTCTCAGTGTCATCAGATCATTTCTCACTGTTCTAACAAAGTTTTAAATTCAGTGAGGAATTCCAACAACATTATTAATCCATCTAAACGCAGTACGTTTGGAGCAGCTTGTACATAAAAGACTCTCAGCTGCATAGAAACAACAAGAAATTATACATGAGAGTTAAAACATGAAATGGGAGCTTAAAAGAATACTCATTTCAAATACTGATTAATAAATAAACAGACTGAATTAAAATGATGAAAGGATCCGTCTCATCAAGAGATAAAAGGATCTGTGTTTGTAAAAGGATATAAACTCCCATAAAGACGCTTGAAAATTATCTTCTTCAAACTTTTCCAACTTCTAACTTTTGCACAGCATATGCATTTAGAAGCAACAGCTCACCAATAACCATTTAGATATGAAAAATCCATCTGTTTTCTCTTCTAGAGATATTTATTGTATGTTGGTTTGCAAAATCCAAAAATGTGGAAAAAAAGGCCATTAATTCACTTCCATTTTTTTCACAGCTATTCTAGCCCGATGGAAGCAATTAAATAACTTTTCGAGTTTCATGCATCATGAAGGGATGTTGTATTGCTTCCAAAGCATTTGGAAGCAAGGGCTAAAGCAGTGTTAATCAACTGGAGGCCCAGGGGCCAAATCAGGCCCCCTTCAGTTCCACATCCGGCCCCCAGAAGAAAAGTAAATCCAGAAAATTTAAGGAGGTAAAAATATTGCATGCTATTGTTTAACTTTTTTTCTTGAAGTCTAAAGAAAACCCTAAACCCAGTATCTTATCAGACAAGAAGAACACTTGTTTTTTTGAAATTTGTCATGGTAAACACATACTTATTTCTATTATCTTGATTAAAGTTGCAGTTTTTGCAATAATTTTCCACATAAGGCTCTTCAAGAGTGCAATTTCCCTCCTCTGAGACTCCACAGACCTGCATGTGTTTTTTGCCAATCATAACACAGCGTACTCAGTGATAAACAACAAGAAGGCTCCAGAAATATGTAGCTGAAATATCTCAATCGCCCCCTTGTGGCTGGCTGCAGTAAAGGTGATAGGGACTGATCTTAATGTTAAGAGGAACCCTGCATGATCAGACAAGTTTATCTTGTTGTATAGGTATTTGTATTTCTCAAATGTATATTGAACTAAAAAGCTCACTAGATATCTGCATTTTGAGTAATCTGAGTTTAAAAACTCACCAGGAGCTGGCCCTTGTGATAACGGAGTTGATGAACCCTGGTCTAAAGGGTTAGAAACTGGTGTTTGTGGGCCACTTGTATAGCTTGGTTGGTCACCTCAGAGGCTTGAGTCCTCGATGTGCAGGTTGCAAGATTGAATCCTGATCCCAGTGCTGTTTGTTGCGTGTCTTCACCAACTCCTCCTTCCCATACCTCCTGTCTCTCTTCAGCTGTCCTCTCATAATAAAAGCAAAAACCTCCAAATATATTTAAAAAAGAAACAGGTGTTTGTAGACCCTCAGTGGTTTTATTGTGCCAGAATCCCTCTATTACTCCTCCTACTGATCACAGTTCTGTTTTGGTGTGAGGAGCTGAGTTTAAGCTCTGAGGATCAGACAATTTAGAATCCTCCATTATTTATGTTTCATTTCCAACTGTGAAATCAGAACAGGCAAACAATTAGTTCAAAACACAAAGAGCAATACTAATAAATTACCTGGTCAAATTATTTTTGCAATAATTGACAAAAGCAATATCAATATCTGAACAGGGCATGGTTTTTGAATATCAGAATAGTTGTTATTCATAAAAATGTGAAGATTTAATGAAACTTTCATTTCACCATTACACCATTTTTTCTCCCATTATTGTCATCAGTGCATGGTTGAAATGTTATTTTCATGCCATATGATTGATTTTTCTGCTGGTAATTCACTCCAATTTCACTTATAAAATTGTGTCTTATTATTATTTTTTCATGAATGAAATCTCAGGTAATATTTTCTGAAATATTCCCTGTGGGACAGATGAAATCTGCCCTCTGGCAGGGCCATATTAACCTGACATGTCAGACTGTTTCATACATCCATGGCATGCATATATTTGACATTCATCTGGGAAACCTCCCTTACAAAGCATTTGGGAAGGGCAGGACTTTTCAAAAAAACTCCGGAAAGGTGATTGGATGAACGCTCTGAAGCAGACATGCCTCGCGCGTGCATCACGGCACAATGTAGGCATTTCAACCGGTGATGACAGTGTTGCAGAAATCCATTCTGTGGCCAAAATTTTACCAGTGATGGTATTAATACTGGTTTACCACCCAACCTCTATCATGAACTGGTCATTATGTGCTTTCTTTAGGCATTTTGCCATCTTGTACCAGGGGAATGTGCAATATATTTTCAAATTGCTTACCGCAGTGAAGCCAGTTTAATATTACAGGGCATGAGCAATACAACATTCTACCTGTAACTTCTCTTATTCTGGGTTAATGTGGACCACTGTCTGTGTATTGCCTCTTTTTTTTTTGATTTTTTGTTGTTGTTTTTTTTTCTTATTGATTAATGTATTGTTTGTGAGCAGCACCGCACTTATGTCCATGACAAATTTACCCCCGGGGACAATAAAGTTGATCTTATCTTATTCTTATTCTTATATCTTGATCTTATCTTATTCACATTATTCACATTCACATAATAACAACAAAATTAGCTCTCAAATGGGATCCAGATCTCATCTTACGCACAGATCCGGCTCTTTGAACCGGATTGTCCACCGTCGATGCATCACTAGACTGGGGAGGTATGACAGACTAACTTTGCACCTCTTAGCTTGAGAAACTAAAGCTATCATTTCACTAAACAGTGTGAAAGGCTACAAGCAGAATACAAGCGTCCTTCCTTGTAGACTGTAGCACAGAGTGAACATACTACATTTATACAAGTGATATCTGTTCATCCTTGAGGAGAAGCAAACTCCTACAGTATTACTGGAATGTGCAAACTTATATTTCATTCACTCCATCAGTTTTCAGTTGTGTGGAATATCATCATAAAGCTGTACCTGGAGGATTGCATGATGCAATTCATCACATGCAGCACATCTGATACAGTCAATCAGTTCCCCTCTTTAAAATAGGATTAGATGATTTTTTTAATAGCTAGGAACATTTAAAAAATTAACTTTGCTTGAGATCACCACCCCTAATTAATACTATTCATTGCTGTGTTTTTTTGTTGCCTTCTATTTAATTATCTGTGCTTTTTGCATAGCTTTTTGCATTCTCTTGTATTGAAATTCATAATTTTACTCAAAAATAGTCCTCATTTAATTCATATTCCTATTATACTTATATAAAAGCATCTTGCATGGTTAAATTTCCCCTGGGGATAAAAAAAAGTATTTCTGATTCTGAGTCTGAGCTTGAGAAAATAGTCATTAATCCAAGCCAACTTGTTTCTCACAGCTATTCTTCCACTCTAAAATCTAATTAAATGACAATGACTTTCAATGTCAGGTTTTATCTTTCACAAAAGGGTGCCATATTGATTCAAAAACATTTGGATTTGAGATGAAATGCTGCAGCTGTTTGGGCTAAAGGGTCAGACAGAGACTGGTGTTTGTAGACCCTCGGTGATGGCGAGATTCGCTGATAGGCCGACGCAGTTCAATAGAGAAGCAAGTGAAGCCACTCTTCAAACATGCTCTGCCTGACTGCATGTGTTACAATCACTGTGTTGTAGTTATGCGCTCTGACAGATTGCTTTCTTTTCCAGAGTGCAATTGATTTTCCTAAGTCTCTATCTGGTCTTCATTCTTTCTCCTCTTCTGAACCGAATGTTGAACTCAGCCGTGTGTGCTCTCTCTACAAGTTTCTAAACTGTCACATTGATGACTGCAGCTATAAATATGTTGAACTAAAACTGCACGGAAGTGTTGTCGGAAAAGAGTTAAGGCGAAGAAAAAATATTGGAGTTGTAATTTTATCCTCAGGGCATCATAAACACAAACAAGAGAGATAGACTGTACATCATAAATTAGCATAAGCACTAAAATAACCTCAGCTTCAGTTTATTTATAATGCACTCACCCAAAGTGTTTGCAGACTGCATGCAAGTTAAGATACAAACATCAGACACACAAGACGAGACACAATGAAAACAATGGAGGCTGTTTATGAATAATATGACCAGGATTTAGCAGTCATGAGTGGAAAGAAGGAAATTAACAAAAAGGAATAGAATTTCATGGAGTGTTGAACAAATTGGGAAACTGGATGAAAGCCAAGCAGTGTTGTATGATCTTAAGAAATGAGCTCTTCAGAGCTTTCAGAATGGGTGCAGATGGTAACATACGGTTAATTTAAACACTCAAACATCTTAATGATGCTGGTGGTTTGGTTCACAACTCAACCGTTTTTGAAAAAATGATTAAAAGACCAAGTATGTACATTTTCTGTGCAAAAGAAGCTTTTTTTTCTGTTTTGATGCCTTTATCTGGATGGCAACATCATTTCCCAGTTTCCCTGTGGGTAAGCTTTAAGTATTGGTCTAGACAGGGGTTTTCAAACTTTTTTCGCCCAAGGTTAAGCCAACATCTCAAGGCACACCATATCCATATCAATACAAAAAAGACTTTTTAAATAATATAACAGTCAAGGTGTCCCATAAGGGGGGATAAAGGGGAGAGATGTCTGGGCCCAAACAACTGGGGGTGGCAAAAATGGGCAAAAGGTGCCTAAAAGGTGGAAAAAATGGGTGAAAGTGATGATCAAACATGGCAAAATTGGGTAAAAAGTGGCAAGAGAAAGTCAAAAATAGTTAACAATTGGCATAAGGGGCCAAAGAATTGGTTAATAGTAGCAAAGCATGTTGAAAGTGTCAAAAAGGTGACAAAAATGGGTTACAAGTGGCCAAAAGGGTTAAGTGTTGTGAAAAGGTGGTTAAAATGGTTTAAAAGTGATTAAAAAATTGACAAAATTAAGCAAAAAAGTGGCCAATTAAATGCAAAGTGACTGAAAATTAGCAAGAAGGTGGCAAAAATGGGTTTAGAGTGTCAAAAAGGTGACAAAATAGGTTACAAATGGCAGAAAAGTGGCAAAAAGGGTTAAAGTTGCTAAAACGTGGTACAAAGTGATGGAAAAATTGGCAAAAAATGTCCAGATAATAGCAAAAGTAGGCAAAAACTGTCAAGAATGTAGCAAAAATGGGTTAAATGTGGCAAAAATGTCCAATAAGTAGCAAAAAATGAGTCAAAAGTATTTTTAAAAAAGTTGCAAAACTGCAAAAAAGCAGCAGAAATGGTTTAAGTTGACAAAATTAGTGGCAAAATGGGTAGAAACATTGGTTAACTTGGTTAAAAGTAACATGAATAATGATAATTTCAAAACCAATTTCAACCTAATTATAGCTTTCCAAATGAGGTAACTGTTAGCCAGGATGTTAGCACCAATGCTACTGATCCAACACACATACTCATCAATAAATCACACCTGGGGAGGGTCCATTCTGTGGGGTTTTTCAGGGGTCCAGCCAGATTCCCAAGGCACACCTAGACTTGTCTCAAGACACAAGTGTGCCTTGCCACTCCATTTAAGAACCACTGGTCTAGAGTGTTCATGAAAAAAACAGCAACATTTTTCAGAGTTTGGAAATTAATATTGCAGAATCTAGGTCAGTAAATCTTCCTAGTGAGCATTTTCCCATTGAACAAACATCTATAGCCAACCCTGAGACTTTCAAACCAAGGTTTAAAAGTGCAAGTTTTCAATGCTTATTCCAAGACAGTGAACACTAGAACTTTTCTACTTTTATAAAAAAACTAAAAACCCAGCTCTTTTGAGAACACTATGCACTCAGTTAGACTCGTCTCCTCTGTTGTCTCCAGCAGTAGAATGAGTCTCCCCAAACACAGTTCATTTAGGAGACTGGATATGAGTTTAACAGAATTTTATTTTACAAATGTTAATGAAAGAGAAATGTGCAAAGTCTTTGGCGAATAGACTTCACCGCATGGGTGGAGCAAAGGAGGGAAAAAGGGTCCCTCCCGACTGTAGGTACCCAGGCCCACAGTAAGGACGAGCCCTTGAGAAGCCTTTAATGAAAACTGTGTTTTCATTTATTTATTTTAAATTTGTTTTTAGTGTCATTATTGAACCAAAAGTGACAAAATGAATCGACCAACAGACTGAACTTTGTATTAAACTCAGTAAAATGAGACCCCTGCCCCTTCCTTAAAAATGTCCAAATGGTGTAGTCCAGCGCTGCAAAATAATGCAGGTAAATTTATTTAACCATAGTAACAATATTGCTAATAAATGGGGAAATTATGGTTAAAAGATACATTAAAATGCATAGATATTTGTAAAAATGACACATTTGTTGCTTGGCTATCCTGTTCAGGGGGGCCCTGTGTAATATACTTATTTTGCCTCCAAAATCCAAAGCTATACCCCTGCTCCACTGTGAGGGCTGCATGGCTTGGAGGAGGAAACTGAGGTATGCAGGAGGAGATGAGCAGAAGACCTGTAAGGATCTGGACTTGATGCTGATGAACCAATTAGAGGTGGCTGGGGTGTATGATGATTGGTCAAACGAGGCTGTGGCAGAATCGAATTAGCTGAGTACTTAAGACAGTGAACGCCCATAATCAGCTGCCCACCAGAGCTACAAGAAAGAAATAATAGAAGAAGGGAGTGATATGAACAAGTGGTGCTTCATGTATGATCAGAAACAGTCCTCTGCTTGAACTCTCATTGAGCTCGTTTTACCTCATACTGCCCCGTTATTCTGAAATTTTTACTTGGCTAATTTGTTTTTCGCTCTTCTCCCAGCTGGCCTCGGCATGGGTTTGATTTGTTAACTCAACTGTCTCCACTGATAGAGAAAACTAAAAGTATTAATCATTCAGAACAAGTCAACTCTGCTTTTATTGCTTGCACGAATTAGCATACAAAATAAAAATGGCTAAAGTTACTCACTGTTTTATAACCATCTCCTCAGCAGAGTGTCAAGGACTCAACATCGACTAGTCAGCATCTTGTTCAGTTCCCAGGTTTTTATCCAGCTCATTGAATGAGATAGGTTTGTCCTTTATATCTCTGGAACCTCCACTTTGACTAAGTTGGTTTCTGCTTTTACATCCTGCTGTCAGAGTTTCTGTGCCAACACATAACAGGTGTACGGGTTGAAAGAGTAACCGTGTTAACTGGTGACCTTTAGCTGCCCATGAGTCTGTGAATGCCGTAGTTACAACAGATGTCAAAACTGGCAAAAGCATCACGAATGACTATAATTATTTCATGATATCATCAAATCTAACTCATCAGCACCTCATTCATGTACTGATTCACAAGTTTATTAACTTCAGTATTCCAGCATTTGGCAAAAATGCTCATCTCCCCAAATGTCGATGACACATTTGTGCTCCTCACTTCTCCAAGTCAACCCACAGCTCTCGTTGGCAGGTTAGCCAGCTGACAGGCATCTTGGAGCCATCTCACAATGAAAAGTGTACCTGGCAGTGTTACTAACCAATGGAAAAGCAGTTTGTGACACAATGACGTAGAGACAGCGCTGTGTGCTTTGGCCTGCTTTACAATATTACAGTGTGAACACACAATAACTCAAGGGAAGATGAAACTATGAATCATTGTCTCATCTGCATCAGAAAAAAAGCAAAGGTGTGAAAGCACCCTTAGACTACGCTCATTTTGTCTGATCACTGTTTTCAAATGGTGCTTCTGTTGCTATGTCAAAGGAATGATATCTACACCTCTGTTAGGCCTCCCCTGCAATGTGTAACACACAGAGGTGGAATAATAATCCATCTCTGTTCCTCCTTATAAAGCCCAGTTCAGACCAACAATTTGCAATGCAATGAGACCATTCTGGAACATCACAGGTGACAGTTGCAGCATGTCTCATTTCTTAGGGGAAGGTTTTCACCCCTTCCCCTTACCACTCTGTTTTAAGGGGCAAGGGGAAGGAGTAGATGAAGGGGAGGGGTTAAGGGGTGGAAATGGAATTGGCCCTGACTCCCCGACCCAGTGGGAGCTATCACTGTTTTCTGGCAGAGAACCATGGCCTCAGACTTGGAGGTGCTTACTCTCATCCCAACTGCTTTGCACTCTGTTGCAAACCATCTCATTGCCTGCTGGAGGTGTCCAGTTAAGAAAGCCAACAGAACCACATCATCTGCAAACAGCAGAGATGGAACTCTGAGGTCCCTGATCTGGAAACCATTCAACCCCCAGCCACACCTTGAGATCCTGTCCATGAATCACAAACAGAGTCAGAGATAAGGGGGAGCCCTGGTGGAGGCCAACACGCACTGGGAACATGCGTGCAAGCTAACATTTTTGTGCTAAAAGCCTGTGCGAAATTGCATTGCCTTGCTACAATGGTAATTGCAAAGGGGAAATAGTTATACATCACCTCAAGAAGGGAACATACAGCCTAAAGTTAAGAACTATCATGTTATTAAAAAAAATTAATAAAAAAAATTATATATACATATATATATATGTATGTATGTATATGTATATATACGGTGCTTTACAAATTTATTAGACCACCTGTCATATTTGTCTCAAAGACCATCCAGGATCATGAAGTGCTTTAATGCAGACTCTTTCATTTTCAGTCAGCTCTCCACATTTTACCATTTTGAAAAGGAATGAGGGATTTCAAACTGAATTCACCCAAATTTGAGCCGGCTCACTGGGCTTCTCTGAGAAGTCAGGAATTAATCAAGCATAACACTCAAGCACTAAAACTCATTTTTCTGTTCAGGAATGCAAGTAAATAACTATAATTTGACATATTAATCAAGAAATATTAATGTGCTTCACTATTTTTTTATTTTTTTTTGTAAATCAGTAAATGTGAAAATTCATGGATATCAATAATAATTATATTTTAGCATTAAAAATATCAGTTGGGTTAAAGAGCTTAAACATATTGGTGTACTAACCATTGCAGAAACATAAAAAAATGATTTTGGTAATTACAATGCTGTTAATTTAGGGCAGCTGTGGCATAAACCTTACTTTGGTTAGGGTTAGGGTGATCTAATAAATTTGTTAAGCACTGTATACTATATATATATATATATATATATATATATATATATATATATATATATATATATATATATATGTGTGTATATATATATATATATATATATATATATATATATAAATGGACTGCACTGTTGTCCTTGTAGAGACAGATTTATTGCACACATGAGTCAGACAAATCAATCATTTTACATTTGATGACTTTGAGAGTTGTTACACAGGAAATGATGCTTCATTTCCCTCAATCTAAATGGCTTTACTGGTAGAATTTCTGAATGTTGCAGAGAAACCTGTTACAAACAGTTGCAAGTTTTAACTCATTTAAGTCTTGTCTAAAGTCTAAAGTAGGCCTAATCCTGTCAGTGGGAGCCAGGGCGCTAAATCTGATTTGCAGTACAAAAATCCCTCATGTTTAGACAGGTGCTATGGGTATTTGGCCAATTAGAATTAAATACAGTGTTTTAATAGATGTGGGCATGACTCAGTTGAGATCACGCTGTTATGAAAACAACTGGCATGCACTGATTAAATGATGTACTTTCCTTTTGCAACAACAGCACAGTCGATCAATTTCCAACAGTAATAAAAGATTACATTTAATCTTGATTCTTGTTTTAATTTCAAATGTATGAAAAATAACACCATAGGATTTAAAATGTAGGGAAAACATCCAAAGCTGTAGCTCATCACTGAATTTCAGTCTACCCTGAAACTTAGAGAAAACTGTGAGAAATGTAAGGATTATGGAAGAGTAATAAATGTGGAAATGCTAAGCAGGACCACTTAATGATGTGCAGAGTCAAATTATCATATTAATAATCATATATGCTAGAGGAAGACTGTAAAACTTGTTAAAAAGTTATTCCAAATCAAAAGCCCATTGACTGTAAGGAACTTTTTATTTCCTGCCATTGACTGAGTCAGCTCTGGCGTCCCGACACATTGGATGGCAGACATTCAGCTTTAGAGTGCTCAGCTATTTGCAGGCAGCAGATAAACCACGAGTTATAATTCAAACAGCGCTTTAAATGGATATTTAAAAGCCTTTGCTGTGAATGCCGATGGTTTCACAGTCAAAGAAAGTAAAGGAAAGAAAAGAAAGTTAAATTAGACTGGGATTCAACACCCAGTTTGCTTTATGAATCATTTTTCCTTCCGTATGTTCCCCCATATTTTTGCCTAAGGGTTGTATTTTCCTGAATTAGCATTTGCCAGTTTAGTGGTAAAGGCATTAAGCGGGCTGGAACGCAGGGGCATTAATTAAACATTAAAGCCTTGACTTGAACAATAACAAAGAATTTCCTGGTGCTGAGGAGATGTTTCTCTGCTGCCTAACCAGTATCGTGGAGAAATGCACAGACTCTGCGGCTGCACCACAACTAGGCTGCTAATTAACCTAATCGGTCCAGTGATTATCATCACCTCATGAACACTTGGCTCATAGCATGATGACTATTGCAAAGATGGCACATTACTGTGAACTATATCGTCATAGTGTCCCATTTAAGTCAATATTAAAGCTTTGTTTATGATCACCTAGAGTTTCAGCTGAGGTACAGCAACAAAGATGCCTTTAGGAGGTCATAAACAGGGCTGGGAGAGGTCAAGGGATAAGACGGCCACTCACCAGTTCCTACTGCTGCTTTAGGAGATTTGATTATTAACTACAGTGTCGTAACCATTCACCTGTAGAAGATAGATGGATGGATGGATGGATGGATAGTTTATATTTATTTGGACCCTAACTGATCAACAGCACTACTTCATACCCATACACAGTGGTGGACATGGGATGTTTAAGGGACAGGGGTGAAAATAACAGAAAGGGCACTCTCTGTAGGTGGTGGGGCAGCAGCTTTATGGTAAAATTGTTGGAAATACTGCTTAGCATTAAATATTTCTATCATGAGGTTGCACTGCTACACCTCTGTAACAAAGAAGATGAGGAATAAGGAACTATTCAGGCATTTATTTCACAAAAAATACACAATTGGGGATGTCAGTGAAAATTAACTATATGGGCACCCTGGAAAGTCCTTCTCTATTAACAGCAGCATTAGATCACAGGGCCTGTCTTCATCTCACCCATTCCTGAGTCTTCATCAGTTTGGAGAATGACCACTCTACCAAGGCAGTTGTCCCTGGCACTGTGGCAAGTGATCTGCAGGCTGGGGACCTTTTAATGGCCATCAGGTTTTGTCCACTTGTAGGCAGTGATGGGCAAGTTACTGAAAAATAGTAACTAGTTACAGTCACTAGGTAGACCTATTAAAAATAACTGACTTAATGCCTTTTAAAGTGTAACTACTTACTTAAAAAGTAACTCAAGCTTTCCTTTTTTTTTGCCTTATAGCCATTGTACTTGTCACCTACTTTGTGCTGTTGAGGCAGGGTGAGAGCAAACAACTCTCAATGACCATGTCATATTGTAGCCAATCATCATGGTGGACAGTGGTAAAACAATAGAACCCAGCAGAAAGACAGACAGAAAGCTCATGCTTGAGTGCTTAGCCATAGTGTGTTTGTGCACTTGCATAAGTTGGTGTGTGTCTTTGCAGCAGCACTTTCTCCGCGAATGCAACTGCGCTTCTGTTGGCGTCACGTCATCTGCCGAGCCAGATATTTACTAACCTTCATCAGCGAGTTGTCATCTGTAAAAGTAACAAGTGCTTTAAACATGTTACACTACTAGTTACTGTAAAAGAGAACAGAGTTACTGTAATGCATTACCCTGTAACTTAGTAAAGTATTACTGCCAACACTGCTTGTAGCACTGGATGTCACTGTTACGTGCTGTCCACTGGAAAGCACCCCAGAGGGCACTTATCCACAGCTTGTACTGAAAATTGCACCCTACAGGGTACTTTACCACTTTTTATCTGCTGGAAATGCACCCTTAAGAACACTAAAGTGCATTTTGTCAACTAGGAGGGTAGCCCAGAAGTCACTTTGCTACATTTTGTCTACTCAAATAAACCGTAGAGAGCGCTCTGCCGTATTTTGGCCATTGTAATGGCACCCTACTAGGCACATTATCAAGTGCCCATTAGAGGGCAGTTTACCAAATTTTGTCTCCGGGAGGGCTGTCTAGATGGCACTTTTCCACATTTTGTGAAATGGAAGGGCACCTTGGAGGCACTATCTTATTTTTGATCCATTGGTAGTGCACCTTTGAGGGCACTTTATCAAGTTTTACCCACCAGAAAGGCACACATTGATGCCCCATTGTCATTTTTTTTTCCCACTGGTAGAACACCCTGGTAGGGAACTTTGTCATGTTTTGTCCACTGGAAGAGCGTCTGAAGGCACCTGAGAGGGCACTTCACAACTTTTTTTCCACTGGAGAGCAACAAGAGGGCACTTTTTCATGCTTTGTTTACTGGAAGGACACAGTAGAGGGAACTTAATTACTTATTGCTCACTGGTAGGCTAATGTCTTTGGGCACTTTCACCTGCTTTGTCCAGTAGAGCCTCCTGGAGGGCACTTTTATGTATGCTTAAGTAATCTCCCTCTTCTACCAGTGTTTCTTTCACTGACAAAGAGATGTTGAATGGTTGCAAAAGTTACCATAAGTGAATTAAACACACTTCAACAAAGTAATCTCATATACTTATAAAGAAGTCGAAAGCAAGTAGAATTTTATATTTCATTAATTTCCTGATGTTCAGGCTCTTTAAAGGAAGAGAAGCCATTAGTGCAGAGTCCAGGCTCTCTGTGTTAATGGGGTTCATGTTTTAATGTTTCTGTGGGCTGATGATGTAATTGACTCTGAGAAGAGTTCTGCTTCTGCTTTGTAGTCTCTTCTGCTTCCCTCCTTTGTCTGTATTGTTTTCCACTGTTTGTCTTGCACAGACATCCTGATAAATGTTGTAGTGATATTAACCCAGAAATAGTCACCATTATGTAAGACTCCTCCTGCACACTCAAACCAAACCTAATCCGACCACAAACCCAGCACTAATCAACAGCAGTACTCTAAGTTGTGAGAAGATTCTGCTGTGGGTGAAATGCAACCTGCAGGCCACTGATATTTTCAGGAACTTTCCTAAAGGACATTCCTGAAAATCTCAGAGCCTAAATGTCCAGGTATTATCTATAAAGTGTAAGGGCCTCAGGAAAGGTCAATTATTTTCAGGTAAATTCTGAAAAATTAAAACTCTTCTACCACCATTTATAGAAAATGTGATCATGCAAATAAACAAGCTAAAAGAAGTGTGAATATTTAAATAGGATGCATCATTTTTCCAGTGACTGCAGTCATTGTGCACATGGTGAAAATACTCCATAATCTTTCTGCATATAAGTATCTTCTTAAAGCAACAATATAAACAATTTTTTTGGAAGAATGTTTTCTTTTTGCACTGAAATATCTATATCAAAAGTGACTACTCTTGTGCTAAATAGTACAGTGTATATAAAGTATGATTGTGTTTTAGTTGAGAGTTTACTTCAAATATGAGCAGTGAAATTCCTCATCTTTGGCTGTGAGCTTCATATGTGAACTGGCAAGTCAGGAAGGTTTCAGAGTTTTGAGAAACTTTTAGCAGTGCTTTTGTGAGACAGGCTATTGATTCAGGTCTAAGGAAGGATGACACCTGTTTACAAAACTCTTTCAGCACAAAATGTTTTTTTTTCACCTGTACACGCCTTTCTCAACTGTGCAACTGGATGTAAATCATGATCTTTGGAATGACATGGATGCTTTTTATAGGCAAGACTGTCTATAAGGTGTGGGGGGGGGGGGCAGCCAAATGGAGGGCCCATGGAGGTCAAGGAAATCATGGTCCTTAGTAAGGTTAAGCTGTGATAACCCTATTTTATATTTGATTTGAATAATAACCACTCTCATCAAAGAAACAAAAATAAATTTCATTTATTTTTGTTTCTTTGATGAGAGTCAGACTTCTAAGCTAAGTCAGATCTGATCAAACATCAGGATAATAGATGAAAAGTAGACAGAACTGAATAACTTTAATAGGACAGTGATCAAATGATTGCAAAGGGAAAAAATAAAATTGGCAAAAATTGGCTGACAAAAAATGAAATGATGTGGTTACAGAGAAGCAAAAAAGGGGTTAAAATAGGCAGTAATAGGATTATAGTGGCAGAAATGGGTTGTGAACGGCAATGATGGGCTGGACAATGGTGAAAAGCTGTTAAAAAGTGGCAAAAATGGGATAAAATGAAATAGGTTAAAAGTGGAAGAAAAAGGTTGAAAGGGGCAAAAATTGGGTTAAATGGGGCATAAACAGGATAATAGTGGCAGACATGGGCTATGAAAGGCATCAATGGGCTGAAAAAGGATGAACAGTGGTTAAAAATGTAGATTAAAAATGGCAGAAAAGGGCTGAAGGAAGCAAGAATGGGATAATAGTGGCAGAAAGCAGCAAAGGGGGCAAAAATAGGCAACAAAAAAGTGAAAAGCCTTTAAAATTGGCAAAAAATGAGTTACAAGTGACAAAAAATGGTTGAAATGGGTTTAAAATGGTTTAAAAGAGGCAAAAAGTGGATAATAGTTGCAGAAATGGGTCAAGAGTGGCAAAAAATGGGAAAATGGTGAAAATAGGAAAATGAAAATGGAGACAAGAGTGGACAGAAAATGACAAAATGGGAAACCATCAGCAGAAGTATGTTAAGAACAGTAAAAAAAAAAAAAGGCAGAAGAAAAGTGGCAAAAATGTGTTTAAGGTGGCAACAATTGGGTTAAAAGGCAGCAACTGGATAATAGTAGCAGAAAATGGTCTGGAACGTGGGGAAAAGTGGTTAAAAAGTGGCAACAGTAGGGTAAAGGGGCAAAATTGAGTTTGAGCTGGCAAAAATGGGATAATAGTGGCAAAAATTGTCTGAAAGAGGAAAACATATAGAAAAAATGGTGGAACAAGTAATGAAAAGGGGCTAAAAAGGGGCACAGATAAATAATTTGAACAGCAGAACCCAAAAATAGTTTTACATACTTTTCAGCTCTTAAATGAAACAACTGTTTATACGGACACTAGCACCAATGCTGCTGAACCAACACACATGCGTTGATATCATCAATAAATCCCAACTGGGGAGGGCCCATTCACTGGGTTTTTCAGGGGCCCAGCCAACTCTGTGGGCAGGCCTGTTTATAGGACACACAGCAGCACAGAGAGCCACATGGAGGCACATATGAAGGGTATGTGCACAGATGTGGCCAGTTTGCCTCTGATTTATTTCACATTTTTGTTTTTTTTTTTGTGCACTCAAGGGAGTATCAATCAAGCTGGTGATATGTTAATGCATCTAATGGATGGTGTTTATCTGTTTCTGCAAATGAACCCTTCGAATTTATGAGCAATTAAACCTCTAAGGAAAATGATGCCCTTGTGAGACATGTAAGCCAGTTTTCTATACACGAATGAGCATGAACATAAGCACACATTATGAGTGATAAATATGAACAATAGTCTCTTTAATCATGATGATTTACAGCAACCTTACACAGCAGGCAGAATCTGCAGGATGGATTACTGATGGCCAGCAGAGATTGCCTCACTGTGGCGCTCAGTGTAGCTTTAAGATGCAAAAACATTTCAGTGCTGGGCTGCATATCCTCCTCCCCTCCCTTACCCGCTGTCCCTCGGGAGAAAGTGGGTGTTTTTCAAGCTTGGCCTTTTGTTTACCTGCTTCTTTGTTCTGGGCTGTCACATTATCTCTCTAAGTGACGCCGGAGCCTCCCTGCGGGCTCATAATGAGGAAGAAGTGGCGGCACACGGCCTTGTTTCTCTACATCGAGGATATCACCGCATGTTAGGGCACGCCATTGTTCAAGTGTGGACTTATTTGGCAGTTGACAGATTTATTCTCGCCTCTATGATGACCATGTCTATTCATTTCAAAAATGGAGTATGTCTTTGTTTTCTCTGCAGATGAACCATGCCAGGAATAGGAGAGTTATTGTCTATTAATGCCTGCCAAGTTCTTACAATATCAATTAAACATTCAGTATTAAAAAAGGAGGAATCCTTCCTTGTGCTGAAACACTGTCCAGACATTAAAAGCTGAACTCCACATGGTGCAGGATGAAATCGAAAACATTCCCCTTGAAGACTTATTGACTTCCACCCCGTGGTGTTTTTCACACGGTTCCTGTCTCAAAGCTAAAGTTCACATGAGGACTCCCGTGATGTTCAACTGTTCAATTGGAGTTTGTGAGCATTAACAAGTTTCTCAAAGTGGATGAGGCGACATGAAATCTGAAATCTCTTTTAAATCAAAGTATGAAAATCTGGATGACATTCCCTTAGGTTATAAGGGAATAGCTATAAATGAATGAACTGACCTCACTTGTGAAAAGCCACTTTATTGACGCTCTATCTGTGAATACCCTCCTTAGATTGATTCTGTCACTGTGGAGGATGCCATTCAGCTTTTCCCTGCCATCCCACAGGTCTCACAGTTTAATTTTCATCTTGTATTTTGGCCCCTATCTTTTTTGAACCACTCTAATCCATACTTTCTCATTTTTTTGCCCCATATATGTTCCTACAAACCCTTCAAACATCTCAGGGAGGGTCATGACTTGCCTGCTTTCTAATTGCCTCATATTAAATCAGTGTTTGCACCGTGTTTAATGAAACAGCCAATCACTGGCACAATCACTGCTCTTCTCATGGATCCAGCCGTATGAGATTTATCAGGATGATACACCTGCCTGTTGAGTAAAATCTGCAGGAAAAACAAATCTGAAAAGCCCTGAGTGTTGATAAGCCACATAGCACTCTCAGTCAAGATAATTCCTGCCACAAATAGCAGCTTATGAGTAAACATTTTCAGGTTATTTTGGACACACGTTGAAATGAAGCAACTCTGCATATCAATGAATGTGCTGCTCAGAGTTTGAGTTACATAACTCTTCAACTTCTCTTCATACTGTATTTCTCAATGTTCCTATAAAGTCTGTGTTGCATAAGCAATATTGTCCTTCAATATAATAAAAAGTGATAATAGTGCACTCACATGAGAGGCAACGTGTGCCCTAGCATGTTTGACCCTGAGGGACGGTTTGTTTGACTAGTGTGAGTCCTTCATACGGGACCCTTCCTTGGCCTTGGCACTGTTGGAAAAGGTCAGCTTGGGCATGACCAGCTTTGTGGATACAGTGCTTTTAAAAAGTACTCACTCATTTGGATGTTTTACCCTTTGATTGATTTTATGAATCGACCACAGTCATAAGAATCTGGCTCTTAAATGTCAAAGTGAAAATAGATTCCTACAAAGTAATTTCAATTAAATTAAAAGATGTAATATAAAAATACGTGACTGCATCAATATTCACTCCTTCAAGTCAGTTTTTAGTGGATGCACCTTTGGCTGCAATCACAGCCCTGAGTCTGGGTGGGTAGGTCTCTATCAGGCTTGCACATCTGGACATTGAAATTTTACTCCATTCTTCTTCGCAAGACTGCTCAAGCTCTTTTAGGTTTCGTGGGGATCGGACATGAACAGTCATTTCAAGTCCAGCCACAAATTCTCTATTGGATTGAGGTCTAGGCTTAGACTTGGCCACTCCAGAACATTCACCTTGTTGTCTATAAACCATTTTGGTGCAGCTTTCGCTGTATGCTTCGGGTTGTCCTTCTGGAAAAAAAAAAAAATCTCCCCCCAAGCTGTAGTTATCTTGCAGATAAGATTGTCCTCCAAGTTTTTCCTATAATTTGCAACATTTATTTTACACCCAACCTTTATGAGCCTTCCAGGTCCAGCTGCCAAGAAGAATCCCTGCATGATGAAGCTGCCACCACTGTGCTTCACAGTGGGGAAGGAGTGTTTGTTGTGATGTGCAGTGTTTGGTGTGTAACAAACATAACAGCTTGTCTCATGGCGAAAAAGCACCATTTTGGTCTCATCAGACCAAAGAACTTTCTTCCACTTGACTGTGGAGTCTCCCACATGCCTTTTGGCGAACTCCAGTCCAGATTTGATATATTTTCTTCAACAGTGGCTTTCTCTTTGCTACTCTCAAAGCTTTGAGAGTAGGCTAGTTGGGACCTTCAGCTGGAAATAATACTGTTACTGGTCATGTTTCTGCAAAGAAATAGATTTATGCAACAGTGTCATCACTGGGACTGGGTTAAAAAAAGTGATTCTCATTTTTTAATGAAGATATCTGTTAATGTAATCCAGAGACTGACCTTTATATATAGGCCTGCTCTGTTTCCTGGCAACTCCTTGTGCACCCATTTTTGGACTTCAGTTTCTCATGCTTCTTGAGACTTCTCCTGCACTCACCTGTAAAAGCCTTTAGACTCTGATTTGGTTCGAAGCTTATGCCCAATTGTTTTATTTTATACTTTTCAGCATGTTTGGGCCAAAAATTGAGGCTGAAGTAAGGTGTAGATGTGGCGAGTAGGCCACCTTGAGGGCACCGTCAGGTGGAAAAGAGGATCGACATAACTGCGGTGATGCTCTGAATGACCTTGCATGTTACCAGGGGCATGGGGAAATAATCTGTTGAAAAAGTAAGTTCACACACGAAGTAAGGGGTGGATGTGGCGAGTAAGCATGGCCAAGGGAACCATTTGGACAGTTAGTAGGGTAGCTCAAACCCCTGGTTGTTCTGTGGATGGTCCAAGGGCCTGAAAATCACCAGCATTTTCCAGGTGTGTTAACCGGGTGAAAGGGCCCAGACTAAAGAGATGCCATCGAGCTTGACCTTTGCTGCTGAGAAGCACACGTGTGTTGATGCATTAAACTTGACTCTGGCCGCCCCCTCTCCCATCCAGCCCTGGGTTGTGGCACCATTAGCCCCATGATTAATCCTCAGCACCCTACATGCCTGAAAGTTCTTTACATGACTGTAAAACTGGTGCATTTTTAATATGAGCTGAACATCTCTTCGTGGCACTGGCTGTTTTTTTTTTTTTTTTTTTTTAATCAGTGTGGAACTTTTGTTATTGCAAAACACAAAAAAATTGTTAGTTAATTTAGACTTTTCAATACCATGTATTAAAAAGGAGAACTATTTCTGAGCTATTTTAATGCTCGGTACAAGCTCCAACAATATTAGACTACAGATCTTCAGTCATATTTCACCAAAAGCAGCCACATAAAAAAGAATGGGTGCAATTAGACTGTGCATGAGTTTGCTGGCGTTTTTGGGTAATTTATTACAAGAATTTCTCCAACATCAGGCACCTAGGACTTCGATTTTTGTTGTGATTGTATCAGCAACAGGTATTGGGTTTTTGCTTCATGACAAATTATAACACAGACTGCCCTGGTAATAACGACAGCCAAACACAGATAAATAGCACAGCTTTGACAAAATCAAATTAAGGAGGATTATAACTTTTAAATGTACAGTTTTCCTTAGAATCGATTTTTCCAAAAAGTAGAAAAAGAGAATGAAAATAGATCTAAAAGCCAATGGGTTTAACAGTACTGTACATTACAGTTCATGGATAATTAAATGGCAGTCATTGCTGCTGATAGATCGACATATTTCCAGATCTTTTCCTTTACTTTCTATGTGAATGTCTGAAGTCTCGTTCTGCTTCCTTTAAGGCCTCAGAAACGCTGCTGCCGCTGTGCTTCCAGTCCCTGAGACTTGCAGGATGCTGCCGTTGTGCTTCTATCACACAGCTCTCTAATAGCTCTGCTGCCCCATTAACTCTACTTTCAAAGCATCCACTTTCCCTTGTAGTGTGTGAAACCTTGTTGACAGCATGGCAATAGACTATTCAACTCCCTATAATTAATGCTATGTCCTGTCATTAAAATTGAACTCTAATAATAACTAGGCTAATTGGGGGAGCACTGAGGCCAGCTGACAAGTGTACTGACTGACGAGCTTTGTTAGCTGCTGAAATATAGGAAGGGGAACATCAGGTGGCGTTACTTTTGAGTCGTACTGTGTAGCACTTTGTTCAATGTACAGAAAAGCCAAACAACACAACCTTACCAAGTTAGAACCAATGTCAACCAATTTTGCTTTTGATAGACCTTCAGATGGGATGCTTAATTTATTCTTCAACATGAACCCTGTTAGCTGAGCCCTGTGCAGTCTTACTATAGTGTTTGTCATGTTGTGTTGTTGGTAGGAATGTGGTTTCATGTGTCTTACATGATATAGTTATATTGCTACCAATTTTGTGTCATCAAGTTTGGGATGACCAGAGAGAGAATAGACCCAAATGTTGACTGTAAAGCCTTAACACATGGTAAAAACTAAGCCTGGGCCCCCTTTGTTACTGGTGCTACACCTGTCAGACTTTTACATCTGCACTGTGAATATTTAGTTTTCAAATACAATCCCACTTCCCAAAAAGTTTGGTTGTTGCTTAAAATGTAGATGCAATGATTTGCAGATCTCATAAGCCCATAATTTATTCACAGTGGTTGAAACTGAGACATTTTACCATTTCAGTGACATGACTCGGTATAAAAAAGAGCATTTCAGGGAGGCAGGGTCTCTTAGAAGTAAAGATGGGCAGAGGTTCCTCAATATGCCAACTGCATCAAAAAAATATAGAAAAGAAGATCCTTACTTACTTACCAAGACTTTGAATATCCCGCCATCTACAGTCCATAAAATCATCAAAAGATTCAAAGAATCTGGAGAAATCTCTGTGTGCAAGGGACAAGGCTGATGGTCAGCATTGGATGATTGTGATCTTCTGGCCCTCAGGTGACACTTCATTATAAACAGGTATGAGTCTGTGCTGGAAATCACTGCAAGGACTTCACCATGCCATCCACAAATACAAGTAAAAGCTGTATCATGTAAAGAAGAAGCCATATGTGAACAGGGTTTAGAAACACTGCCGTCTTCTCTGGGCCAAAGCTCATTCAAAATGGACTGAGACGAGATGGAAAACTGTTCTGTGGTCAGATGAAACAAAATTTGACATTCTTTAAGAGGAGGAGGGTTCCCACTTGATGACCCTGGTGAGGTGTGGGTTTCTTACCCATTGGTATGCACAGTTGACTTGTGGAGGCAAATAGTAATGGAGTAGAGATTTCTTCACTGAGCGCTCATCCTCTTTATAAGGCACAAGTATCTTGTGTTTTATTCAGAAGAAATAAAGGATGTCGTGTTCTGTGACTAACTACAAGAGGGACCATCCAGCTTGTTATCAACACACTTGGGGTCTTTGCCCCAAGTGAAGGATTACAAGTATCTCAGGGTCTCGTTCATGAGTGAGGGTAGATCGGACTATGAGATTGACAGGCAGATTGGTAAAGCATAGGCAGTTTTGCAGGCGTTGTACCATAACTTTGTGGTAAAGAGGGAGATGAGACGGAAGGCAAAGCTTTCAATTTATTGGTTAATCTTTGCTCCAACCCTCACGTATGGTCATGAGCTCTGGATAATGACTGAAAGAATGAGATCATGGGTTCAAGCAGTCAAAATAAGATGTTAGGAGGGTTTTTATGGGCTCAGCCTTAAAGATAAGGTGAGGAGCTTGAAGTATAACCACTGTTCTTTCACATCAAAAGGGGACAGTTGAGGTGGTTCGGCAATCTGATCAGGATGCCTCTTGGCCTTCTCCCAGTAGAGGTCTTCAAGGCACATGGGAGTGCCTGGGAATCCCTCAGGAGGAACTGGAAAACATTAAGAGGGACAGGGACGTCTGGGTTGACTTATGTCGCCTGCTGCCCCCGTGACACAACCCTGGATAAGCAGAAGATGGATCATCCAGACAATGTATCCTTCACGGGAGGCCTTGCATATTAGAACAACGCAATGCTAAACCACAAACTGCATCATCACAACAGCACGGCTCCACAGTAGAGGAGACTGGCTGCTGAACTGACCTGCCTGCAGTCCAGACCTTTAACACATGGAAAATATTTGAAGCATCATAAAGCTGGAAATCCAGCAAAGGACTGCTGAGCAGCTAGGATCCTACATCACACAAGAATGGGACAACATTTCTCCCCCTAAACTCCAGCTACTGATCTCTTGATTCTCCAGACATTTAAAGACTGTTGTCAAACAAAGAGGGGATGCTACACAATGGTAAACATGGCCCTGTCCCTACTTTTTTGAGATGTGTTGCTGCCATCAAATTGAAAATGAGCTAATGTGTTAATGAAATGTTAAAACATCTCAGTTTCAACATTTGATAAAGGAATATAGAAATTAAACATTCATCAAAAACAGATGTCAAGTTCAAGGAAAAATCTCAAAGAGGGGGGATGAAGACATCCAAGGTGTAAAAAAGGTATCCCAAACTGAAAAAGACAAAAGACAAAGAGGAAATAAACTGGGAAGGTGAGGGCAATGAAAGTCATGCCACACAATAGACAACAGGAAAACATGTTCTAAGTACAATATTAAAAGGATCTGTAAATCAATACCAATGACATGCCATATGATTTCATCCAAATAAGTCATTTAAAGCAGACATGAGTTGACAAAAGGTGCTTTGGAGTAGAAACAGATTGGTTATAAATTGCTTTTATGCAGTTTATGCAGAAAAAATAACAATAAAATCAACAAAAGAGGATGTAATAAAATAAGACACATAATACAACCAATGCCAAACCAACATTAATAATGCCAACTAAAACATATTGCTCGTCGGGTTATTTTTTCATGGAACTATAAAAAAAAAAAAAACACATATTTTGCTGCTCTCATATCAGCCTGGATAAATCACATTAATGTTGGTGTCTAGACTGTGGCCTGACAGTAAACACAGATGTTTAATGGCCTGTTGCATGGCCAACTCATTTATTGTCGGATTTGTGCATAGACGACTACCGCCCATGTTTCCTGTCAGAAAGCTCAGCTCTACAAGCTACCTTCTACAGCCTGTTAAGTTCTTATTCGTGGTAAATGATGTTTTAACTCTGTATTGGCCCTGCGCACAGTGTTGTTCCCCCAGCTACTATATGGTTAACGGCTTAATTTTCATCTCATTAATGAGAATATGAGAGGAGCTCAGTCTGGAGATAGAGAACGACTACTTACATTCAGAAAGTCATTCATTCTGAAGTTTGATTGATATCACCATACATCTCTAGAGCATGCCCAAGCCTGACATGTAAAGTATACTAATACTTCCTGTGTGCTTCTTCACAGTAAAAGCTTTTCCCCTCTTTTCAATGATGAGACTATACCTGTGTTTAACCTGGCACTCCAGATAGACAGCTTCATTTCTCCAGGGAATCAGTATATTTCACATTCATCAGGGAAACCTCCAGTACAAGCATTTGGGAAGGGCAAGACTTTCTAAACATTCTTGGAAGGTAATATGGAAAAGCATTCTACCTGCCATATTCATTACAGGCCAATCAGAGTGATGAGGTAAAATGAGGTAGTAGGCTGGCGCAGCTCCAGTAAGTAACCTGAGTTCATCAGTAAGGTGCTGTCATAGTTTACAAACAGTGGAGCTTGATGTTGGATAAAACATCTTCTCAACCAAGAAAACCTTTCAGTGCAGCTCTGTGCTCCACATTCAGTAAAGAAGTGTTGTTGTGTTGCTAAAGCTACATCCAGGCTAATAGCTTCACCATTGGCAGTCATTACTACTGGCTTGCAATGCAACTAAACTCTGCTTTTAACTACCTATGCTCATGCTGAGGTAGGTTGAGAGGTGAGCAAAACATCAAAGCTTTCACTGCTGTTCTTTGCTCAACTTTTGATGAATAATTGTGCTCCAGTTTTGATAAAACTGTAGCTATACCATAGCTACATCAGAGCTAATCGATATACCAGTGGAAGCCATTCCTACCTGCTTCTAGTACAACTAAACCGTACAAGTAGCCAAGTAGTTCTCCTCAAATGAAGCTGATTGGTCAAATCTGTTCTCAGACCAGGCAGAGTCCTTTCACAGTTGAGCTTTGCAAGGTTAGCCTGTGTTTTCACACAGTGAATTTATTCTGAAGATATTTCTGGGATAGTTATTTTGTTGTTGAAGCCACTTGCTCTTTCTTGGGACACCTGCAAAACAACAAAAAATCCCAAACAAAAACAAAACAGTGGTCATTGTTAGGTCTTACTGTGCTGTAAGACTGTGCTGTTCACTGATCTGGCCTTAGGCTGGCTCTGGGTTAAGCAGGAGTTTTGCTCAGCACAGACAGCAGGACAGCCTGTTAAACTGGGCCAAATACTTTTAAGGATTAAAGGGTATGCGAGTTACCCCTCTTAATTTGGACTGATATTTGTAGAAATCTGATTGACTTGTGCAATTAAATGATGATATGAAGCAAAAAGTAAGATGAAGAAGTTGTAAAACATAAATCAACCCTCTGAGCCTTGAGCTATTTTGGCAACCAATGTAACTCACTTGGACCTTTTGTCTTAAGGAGCTAGTAAAACATTAACCCTGTGGTGCATGGCCAAACTCTAAACATCCTTTTTTTCCACGACAACCTGGACTCTAAGAATATGTGTGCTGCTGCAATGTCACTTGATTTCTAAAAAAGTCATGGGATTACAAAGACAAAAGAAAAACTAATCAGAAATTAAAACTCAAAGATTTTTATGTAGTAAACACAGTAAACATTAATGAATAAAGGGTTGATTTTTCTTTTTTGCAAAAACTTGTTCTCCCATCTCTTTGGGACCAAAGAATTAAGAAAAAATAATTTTGTGACAAAAAGTCAAATACTTACAAGAGAAATCCTTGCCCTTTTTGGAATTTAAGTTATTACGCAGTTCCTGTCTGCAGTGACTCTGAGGGCCACATCACAGCCACTGTGTGTCTATATCTCTCCAACACGAGTCATTCAGACTCTCTCCTTCAGTTTATAAGTCTGTGCACCTGCACTACTCAGAAAAACATGACGTGACGACTGAAAAGCCTGTCATTGGTTGACACAGCCCAGTCACAAATGCATTCTGGGATCTGAACAGACAATATGGCAGCAGGCTAACCCGGTGGCTGCAGGAATGATCAAAAAATGGATTATAAATGGAAAGAAAGACAGACACTGGTGTGAAATTAATCTTTAAAGACCCTGGAAAGTCATCCAGGTTCCAGGCTTGCTAGAAAACATTTTGTAAGAGCTTGTAATTCCTACGATTCATGATTCAAGTTATTCAGCTTTGAATAACATAACTCTTCTCGTTGGAGAGGGTTGCTGTAGCTATGATCCTCAAATTCCACATACTTCACCCTTCCCACTGGATGTGTTTTCTGAATAGACTATGTTGATGACAATCAAAAAGCATCGCCCAAGTTTTAGGGTATTCCACAAGTTATGAGACTTGTCCCTGCTACAATTTCCATAAAAGATGCCTGTTTTAGTTCTGAAAGTTGTGGTGGAATGATAATCAGATAAAAATCTGAGGAATGAAGAAAAATTTCACTATAAGATAATGAGCTAAGTCCAGGTATAGCTGTGATTTCACTCATCTGAAATGACTAATTCTCTTTCCAGCTGAACACAGCCAACTTTATTATTTATTTAGTTAAGACTGAGTGCTGAGCTCACCCCAGCCTGCAGTAAGTGAATGCAGCATTAAAAATTAGACAGCCCTGGTGAAAAGTTGAATAGATAAACACATTCCCACTCACTTTAAGATTAATAAGGCTCTTTGGTGCATCAGCATGCCTTGACACAATAAGAAGAAGAAGCATGTAAAGTCAAGAAACATAGGACCAAGAACTAAACCCTGTGGGACACCATTAGCAAAGCAATGACATTCAGTTCCCTACAAAGACTGCAAATCAAACAATTAGTGGAAAAATCCGGACTTCAAGACACTTTCATTACAGCTGCAGAGGCAGGAGATTTTATAAGGATGTTGGGAGAAAAACCCACATAATAAATGGCTTGATTATGGACTCTTGGCATTGGCTGAAGGGGTCAGTGCATTTCTGAGAGGTTGCACAATGAGGAGCAGAGGAAGATAAAACATGATGAACCACCAGCCAAAGTATAAAGTCAGTGAAGTGTGGTGCAAAGGTGGGAACCAATGCTGCTCTATTATCTTTAACCTTATTAACAAAAAGGAAATGCCCTTGTTAAACTCAGTGGGTGTAGAGGTGGAGGTCGATGGGAACTAATACAGCTCCTGAAAATGAAGGGAAATGAAAGCATCACTTCAAAAAACACAGGGCACTTAAGGTGGAGAAAGTTCACAATGACGTTACATGGGAAAGTATGGAATCATCCACGAGGGTGTGCAAAACCTGTACATTAGAATTGAAGGGAATGGGCAAACATCAACTGCAACACTTTGACTCTCTTCAGACGTCAATAATAAATCGTCCTGGTCGAAACACACCTTTTTGACATTCGAATATGTCAAGTATTGAGGGGACACAGAAACTCCTTTTCTCTGAGAGCTTTTGATCTCTCATAACTTGATTATTGTCAGATAATTTGGGCAATAAAAGATTTAAGCTGACTGCAGCTCATCCAAGGCTGCCCTGCAGTGTCCAAATGATTTTTACATCAACCACATGTGTGGCACCCTGATCATTTGTGTGAACAGGACGATGCCAAGATCAGAACAGCCCACAAAATTGGCTGGGCCTCTGACAAACCCAGACAATGGGCCTCCCCAGTTATGATTTACTGGTGGTATCAATGCATGTATGTTTGATCAGAAGCATTGGTGCTAACATCCTGGCGCTCACTTTTGCACAATGTTTGCCAATTTTTACCACTTTTAAACCCATTCCATCACTTTACCTACATATTTTTGACATGTTCCACCTATAATTGCCTCTGTTGACACAGCTTTGCCGCTATGAACCCCTTTTCACCACTCTCTTCACCCATTTTTTCCAATTTTGACAGCATTTCTCTTTTTGTCATGCCAATTTTTCATCTTTAAACCTATCGTTGCCATTTGTAATCCTTTGTACCAGTTATTCCTGTTGGTTTATGCCACTTTGAACATTTTTTTTCCACTTTATGCCTGTTTTTTTCCTCTTTTAACCCATTTCTGCCACTTTAAATTAATGTTTGATAGTTTAAAACCATTCCCACAACCTTTTCTGCATGCCTTTGACTCTGTCCACCTATTGTTGCCCCTGTGGACCAAATGTTGCCACTATTAAGCACTTTTCACCACTTCCTTCACACATTTTTGCCAATTTTGACCACATTTTACAGTTTGACACCACAGTTTTAGCCTCTTCAAACCCATTTTTGCCGGTTGTTACCAGACAGGTTTTGTGAGGTTTGGATTCCTCCAGATATGTAAGATGATTCTGATTCATGGATAACTAATGATTCATGGGAAAGGGTTTCTGAACTTTAAACTGTCTGGGTTCAAGGTACAGTTTAATGTTAAATGTTCTGACGGGTTTTGTGCTCAAGAAACTGATGATATTTTAGTCTGCTAAAGTTAATTATACTATAACATTTGATGAAGATTCTTGTTTGAAATTCTTTCATGATTCAAAGGTTGACTGAATCTATATGATGATGAGGTTACTGATTGTATACTTACCATTATAATCATATATGGGTAAAGAAGTTCTAAATTCAGATATTGCATTTACCATGTTCATTCATTTTCTTAAAATGTAAGACTGATTTTGATGTAGTTCTAATCTTGATGATTTAAGAGTGGTAGTTTAAAGTTAAAGTTTTATCTTTACATTATTTGAAGTTAATCTTAATGATTTAAGCATTTATTTGTAAGTGCTAAAGCTAAGTAGTTAGACTTGAAATGTGTTTCATGTATTCTCAAACATATTCAAGTGAAATGAGTTTGAATTTATATATAAGGGTTTTCATTTATTATTCAAACATTATTTGGGGTTTGTTTATTGATGATTGTTTTATTTGTACTCATCTTTGTGGTGTGATTTTGTGATCTGTCATTGTGAATGGTAATTGTTTGCTGTTCAAAGCCACAAGTCTGTCAGTGCCAGTGCTAGGCCTGGCTGACAGACCACAACGATAGTGCAGACAGTTTGAGCTCTTATACAGGCCACTCTGGTTTTCGCTCTGAATTGGCTTTTTTGGTCTATGATCGGTGACAATTATGGAGGGAAGTGGGAAAATTTTGGCCCCTGTTATTTTTGTTCCCATCTGTATAAGCAGTTGAGGCCGGCTGTCTGATTAAAAACAAGAAAGAGAAAGAAACAAAGAAAAGAAGTGGTTTGACATGATGTCTTGGCAATGTATTTCTTTAATTTCTTTTGATATGGTCTGAATACAGATTTTGAAGCCTTCATGGTTTACTTGACTGTATTTTTTTTTTTAAGATTTATTTTTGGGCCTTTTCATGCCTTTATTTGATAGAGCAAGGACAGTGGATAGCTTCGGAAACAGGGAAGAGAGTGGAGGGAGACATGAGGTAAAACTCGGACTCGACCATCTGCGCTTCTATTTGACTGTATTTAAGCTAAGATTCGGACTTAGGTTGATAAGGTACTGTTGATCTCCCGATCAAAAAGAAGGGATCTGATAGGGAAATTTCCAATATTCCTTATATTTCTAATGATTCATAGATGTTCTGTTAAGCTAATTCAAGGCCCAGGTCAGGATGTACAGTCAGAAGTGGAGTCTCTGGGCATCTCTCCTCTTCTCCTGGGTTGATAGTCTAAACTCACATTCCTGAGTTAGATAAAATGCTGTTTTTTCCTAAAGTCAAGGATTGTTTCCTCACAGCTTGTGTGTCTGTGAACCTTAGACAGAGACAGTCTGGCTCCAGTATGTCAGAGTCTGTGGATCATATTTTGAGTTATGAGCAAGATCAAGGTTTACTAAAGGTTTAAGAGCGTGAACTACTTTGGGCTTTGTTGAAAATCTGGCTTCAACTTCTCACTGTGTTGATGTCACTGTTTCTCCTCGGCCGAGACTAAGTAAACAGCTCAGCCTAAGTCATCTTTCTCTCGTGTCTTTCTCTCACCTTAGTTTTGGAGTATTTATAAAAATTTCTTCATCAGTCGTCAGTAGTATTCACATTCATTACTCAGGTAGAAGTATAGATACTAGGGTTTAAAAAGACTTCTGTAGAAGTTGAAGTATCAACTCAAGCTTTTTACTCAAGTAAAATATAAAAGTACTGGTTTCAAAACTACTTAAAGTACAAAATAAAAGTAATGTAAGGGGGAAGAAAATGCCATTAAGGACAAAAGCTTAGGCTGTGCCACAGGGGCCTATAGTGTACTACCCCCCCCCCAAAAAAAAAACACTTTTCTAAAGGCCATAATGACTATAACGTTTTATTAAAATGTTAATGTTGCTGCTGCTTGGTTGGGACATTTCGCTTGAGTTCTCTTGAGTTTCTGCCACGGACATCTTCGTACTAGGCTACATACGTCTGCTATTTCCTTGCTGGAGTGTGACTTGATTTGTGTCGTGTGCAGGTGCGATGGATCGCGTACAAACCAAAAGGGTGTCGGAATGGTATCGTGTTTATACTTCTCATCCAACCACAATCAAATTTACTCTATCCAGATGATGTGATTTATCTGGATAGGTTTTGGGGTTTTTTATTTGTGTTTTTTTTGAATGATGCCAAGCTGGAATGAAAACAAGCTGAAACGAAAAAGGAGTAACAAGGCTATTTTTATTTTAAAATGTAAGGAGTAGAAAGTACAGATAATTGCTTGAAAATGTAAGGAGAAGTAAAAAGTAGGCTGAAAAATAATTACTCCATTGAAGTATAGATACCCAAAATTTCTACTTAAGTAAGGTAATGAAGTATTTGTACTTAGTTACTTGACACCTCTGGTTGTTACCCCTTTTCCCATATTTTTCCAGTTATCTCCCTCTTTGAACACATTGTTGCCATTTTTTGCTGACATTTCTTGACTGTTAACCCATTTTTGCCACTTTAAACCAATTTTTGCTAATTCTAAATCCTTTCAATGACCTTTTCTGCATGATTTTGTGATGTTCCACTAATTTATGCCCTTTTCAATTTTACCACTTTAAAACTCTTTCACAAACTTCTCCATTTTTTTTTCAAAATTTTGACTTCATTTAGTTATTACTCATGCCAATTTTTGCCATTTTGACCCCATTAACCATGTTTTCTGCTTTTTTGCAACTTTTTACACATTTTTGTGACCTCATGTCTATCTTTTCTGCCTCTAGTATCCCTTTTTTGCCATTTTTGCAACTCTGTTGCCACTTTCTTTGCATGATTTTGACACTTTCCACCTATTGTTGCCTCTGTTGTCCCATTTTTGCCACTATTAGTCCCTTTTCACTACTCTCATCACACATTTTTGCCAATTTTTGCCACATTTTACTATTTGTCACAACTTTACATCATTTTTTTCTGCTGTTTTTGCCACTTTAAGCTCTGCTTTCTGCCTATTTTGCCTCTGTTAACACATTTTTGCCACTTTCAACAACTTTTTGCTGCTTTTAACCAATTTTTGCTACGTTTGAAATCCCATTTCATCACCACTCTCGCCATTTTTTTTTCTACTTTGACTGTGAAATTTAACAAATACAATTCAGTAGAAAAAGATGAAAATCTCTTCGGACTGGTTTAATAAAATTAAAGAAACAACAAAAAATTTGGTGGCATACATTTGCGCACTCCTAGACGAGTACAACATTAAAACATTCAGTCTTTTGGAGTCACCATAATCTCTCTTGAATTGGCAGAATTTGCCCACTCTTCCTTGAAAAAGCGCAAATAATCAGTCAGATTGTGAGGGCATGCTGTGCTCAGCCCTCTTCAGGTCATCCTACAGATTTTCAGCAGGATTCAGGTCTGGGCTCCAGCTGGACACGTACCAAAACTTTCATCTTCTTCCATTGGAGCCATTTGCTGTAGATTTAGATGTATGCTTGGGGCCATTGTCACACTGAAAGGTGAGAAACAGCCCTTGATCTTCAGCTTTCTGGCAGATACCTGAAGGTTTTGTGCCAAAACTGACTGGTATTTGGAGCGTTCATATTTCACTCCACCTCAACTAAACCCCAGTCTCAAATCATGCACCAACTACTGGGAGTCCAAAGTTTACTCCAGGATATGGGGACTGGACTGAAGAAATTAATTCCTTCCCTTAAGATTTTTTTTTGTATTTTGGTTTAGGAAGTTTTGAATTGAAGGCCACATTTTATCATTTTGTTCAAAATTTCTCACATCATTGACACTCGTTTGGCTGACAAGTCTTTACAGAATTCAGTACTATAAAATTACAACAACTCCTCCCTGCTCTCTTACTTCCCTGCCACCTCTTGAGGTGGAACACAAGGACAGGAAAAAGAACACTGCTTTTATTTAAAAAAGGAAATATCAACCTTCAAAGTTTCTTTTTGCCATGACTAATAGACTGCTGCCATTTCCAACCAGAAGTCTATGTACTGACCTTTCTCAACAAGTGATTGAGTGTTTGAGTAACACAACGTGATTTAGTCGGATTTTATTAGAAAATGCAACTTTTCTAACAGGAAACCCAGCCTCTGCCCTGGAAATATCTCCACCTTTTTATATGGAGGTTAGTTGAAATGCCTCAGTGCGGAACCCTGTCATCAAACAGCTCCTACAATTTGCCTCCATTTTATTCCTCCAGCTGATTCCTGGCTGGCCTTCCCTTGTCATTAAATCTCTTCCTACATCAGGCTGTTGTTTGAGGAGGGCCAGAGGAGCAATTAACCAAATTTGTTCCCTCCTCTTCAGCTAATTTACCACCCGCCGTCCTTGGCGGCTCGTTTGCAGAGCCATAGATTTGCTCTTGGCGATCTGGTGCTTCCTGCCCAAGGACACCCATTTCCCTTTGCTCCAAGCTGCAGGACTTAGACGTGAAACACTGAGACAAATGGATCTGGATGAATTCTGTGATGCTGTGTGCACCTGGTGCTGCAAACTGTGCTGCAGAAACTCACATTTGAAGAATAATCTGAAAATACTGTAAGGAATATGTAGAAGAGAATTTAACAGACAGCATTATTCTGGTTGTAGGGCAGCATTACTGCAACTTTACTTGGCCTTTCTCAGGTTTATTTTTGGTCCTTTTTCATATTACATGAGTCTTTTGCTTTTACCATGAGTGACTACATTATGAAATTTATGTTAGAAAGGATATATGGTGTCAGATACAATCCTGTAGCTTTCCACATCCATAATGACCTTTTATTCATCTCAGGTGTCGCCCTTCCTCTGTGACCCTCAGACGGACAGATAACCTGTTGCTTGTGCATTGTCTTATTTTGAAATTGACAGGATGACCTCTGCATTCTTGTTACTGTTTGATTAGATCTACTCCTAGTGGACTGATGCAGCAGCCTTATCTGAAAATAGACTAAGCGTGAATTCAAAGCGGGCTGGTGCTTCTAGCATGTGACAGAAATGGACCACCCTCCATCCTTGGTGGCTCGTTTGCAGAGCTATAGATTTGCTCTTGGTGATCTGTTGCTTCCCGGCCAAGGAACCCTCTGCTCCAAGCTGCGGGGTTTAGGCATGACATGTAGATATCGCCTTGTGTGATAGCCCTCTATTTCCATTTAGATGTACTTATTGGGCAACTACGTGCACCGAACACCAACTCCCCAAACCGTGACAGTTCAGAACCATGACAGAGAGAATGAATGACAAATATTCTAAGTGGGGAGACTCTGTTCCTGAAGCTGGCTCTTGACCTGAGAACACAAGAATAATGGAGTTATCTGTATTTTATCACTTCAATAAGAGCATGTTGTTCTGCTAGTGTCAGACAATGAAGGTTGTAATTGCAATAGTGCACAACAGTGTTAATTTTTGCATCTTTTATAACTTCAGTCTTAGTCCTTAGATTAAAATGAATTTTTATCTAAGTCTAATTTTAGTCATTTTCACTTTTTAAATTTTTTTGGCTGGTTTTTGTAAAAAATACAAATTTTAATGTAGTTTTAGTTAATAAATGTCCTTAGAATTTAGCCTTTAACTCTAGTCACAATGTTTATTCTCTTTAGATTTACTCAATCAGCCAAACTGTTGCAATCACATAAGTGTTAAACACAACTATTAATGCACTATCAGTACTTTAACCCTCTCTGACCGGCATTGTCATATACAACAAGAAGTGACTCAGTTTATAACAGACATATATTGTAGCCTCTTTTTTCTTCTTAAAGCTAGCCATTGTGCCATTCTAATGACGCTATCCATGCCCTCGAATTCATGGAGGCTCTTCAAGTGAGGCTGGAATCTGGATGACTTTTCAGGGTATTTAAAGATTTAATCCGATATTGGACATTTTTAATACAGTTTTCAATCAATTTTTGCCATTTTTAGCTGCTTTAGCCGTCGACAGCATTAGCTTTCATTATTGAGTACTTGGTGTCAGACCTAAGAATCTTTGAGTTTTAATTTGTTATTTTTGGCTTTATGGTCCCATAACTTTTTTTTTTAAATTCAAGTGACATTACTGATGTGCACATATTCTTAAAGCCCAGGTTGTGTTGAAAAAGGGTGTTTAGAGCTTGACTGTGCACCACAGGGTTGATGTTTAACAATTTTTTAAGACAAGACAGACAGTCTGTGGGGGACAAAATCATTCAAAAATAGTTTAGGGCTTGAAGACTTAACTAATTAGAAGTATGCTGATGAAATATCACCACATCTTATGTGCACAGGAAATATCATGGATAATGAATGTCTTATAAAAAGAAAACATTACATTTCTGCGATGATTTGGCTTGGTTTGTGGAGCAGGCACCTGTGTACATCTTTGGCACACTGGTCACTGGATCGATTCCAGGTTTCTGCAATGTTTGTTGCGTGTCTTCACCCATGCTCTCTACCCGTGTTTTCCTTCTCTCTGCACCTATCCTATCAAAATAGGGGAAAGGGCCCAAAAAATAGAAACTAGAAAATGACATGCATGACTGAAGCCAAAGGTCACCTGACTACATGGGGTGTGGCCTAGCCACTTGGCCATGTGTGCCCCAGACTTTTGCATCCCCATAGGTGTGTGTAGAGACTTGCTTGAGTTTACACCTTAAACCTACACAGACCGTTATGCAGACGAGGTTAATGACCAAGAGATTATGTTACACAGTTAAAGACGGTGCAGATTCCAGCAAAGATGAGACAACAGTCTTTTGTTTTTATGATAATTGGTCTGGTCATAAAATTGATGACATGACATTTTACTGAGGTGAAAGTACGAAACATGATCCTTTTAAACTGGAAGCTATTCTGTGAAAAGATTTTGCTCTGATGAACACATACCTGCTTAAATCTCTTTTGGATGATATTAATGAACATATTTTTTCTTTTCCAATTGTTCCAATCCTTTGTATCAAGCCGACATTACTTCTTTGAAGCAGTAACATCATTTTTAAACGAACTCTTCAACAACATAATGAGAGCTACTTGAAAGCTTTGCTTTTCTCTCAATCCTGAGATGAAAAGTAAAATTGAAAACTCTTGAATTTTGGTTCTTCTTGGTGCATGGGCCTTTTTTTTGTTTGAATCCCTTTGGGGAAAAGAAGTCAGAGCAGTATGACAGAAAGTCTCTGTCTGTGAAAAAAGAAAAAAAAAAAAACCTTACACTTAGAGCTTCAGTTCAGTGATGTGGGACTCAAACTGTAAAGGATGCACCACCTGTCCCAGCCTACAAGCACACTAACGGGCTGCCTGGCTGTTTGGAAGCAGCTCAGCTGTCTGCGGCAGAGGAAGAAATATTCCTGACGTTTTGCATGCATCCATTATCTCACTTGTGGGAAAACAGCATGAGTCCTTTTGGGGAAATTGTTCCCTCAGTTCTAATCCTTGCGGAGGCATCAACAGAAGACTGATGTAGTTTGCTCTGAAGTAGCAAATGGAGCTGCGCTGTCATCTCTGCTTCAACACAATGCAGCACTGAGAATTTGAAAAGGCTGCAGAGAGACTTAAATGCTGCATTTAGAAATCATTGTGCTATATAGCTAACACTGCAGACTGAGAGCTAAACAGTCCTTAGACTGTCTCATCAGTAATTGCTTATCTATGTACAGAAAACACAAGGTGCATCCACTCTCCTGTTTATTTTTAGAAGCTGCTAATGATATGACTTCAGACCCAAACAAAGAGCGGAGAGGATGACTATCATTTACATAGGCTGTAGAGGTATCTCTATTTTTGCCCTAAATAATTACACTTTCAAATGATTATAATCTCAAAACAACACTATGGCTTATGATATACATATTTGTTTTCCACAAGTGTGTACAAGCAGGTGGAGCATGAGCATCCTCATATTCTGTCTGCACCTGGAGTCCTTGAGATTATCTTTAAAAGGCAGGTAGATCAGAACTAAATCATCCTTGCCTGACACCGAAATATCTCCCTTCAGGACGTGCAAAATGTAAACACCACTAAACACATGTATGGCAACACTTGAGGGGGTTATTACATTGTCGAGATAAGGTCAGACCAAGCTAAGCACCTCTCAGACATGTCTGCCACTGTTGATGTTTATTCAGCCGCCTGCTGACCTTCCTTTACATCCTGATTTATCATTTGTATCTTAAATGACATGTTGCAGACTTAATGTGTAGTCACAGTTTTACTTGATGATGACAGAGCCTAAAAATAACATATAACATATATCATGTAGATGTTTCTGATGTTGGTTCCTTTGAAAAGCACTACACTTGGAGCAAAAGTTCAGCAACCTTTAACTGTTTCAGGAAGAGGCTTTAACCTTGGCTCATATGGGAGTGCTGGTTGTTGAGCAGTTTGGTTGTTCATCCCATATACAGAGAGTACAGACCTGGAGAGAGGCAGCCTGAGTTTGACCTTCAGCTCATTTCCTGCATGTCATTACCCACTCTTACCTTTTCATTTTCTACTCTATTAACCATTCTCTTTTTTTTTTTTATTAAGGGTAGCATAAACTTAAAAAAGCAGATAAATTTGCCAGACTGTCATCAGGCAGATCCATCTTGAGAAACTCCAGTCCACATTGACTGTGCCAAACCCAAACTAGTTTGGACAAATCAGCATCATTTTCTGTAGCATGTGGCAGTAGCTAAAGGCAGGGTTATGTTGTACTGTGAGTCGCCAATGTAGCGCTAAGCTTGGATGTAGCTAAAGTATATTAGTATAGTATAGCAGCCATTTTATTGGAACTGGACCACATTTCTTTATTGAATAAAGAGCAGAGAACAGCACTGAAAGCTTTTCAAGATGGAAAAGATGTTGCAACTTCAGCATGGGTTTGCGATCGTTACAGGTGGGGTTGAATTCTACTGTAAAAACTCCAGCAGCCATTGTATACAGTGGCTGCTGCCATGGTAGGGATTAGCTTGAATCTAGCTGTAGGAAAGAGGCAGTTTAATCAAACCAGTAAACAGCTCCACCAAAAGCTTCTTTTAACAGAGATGCTTTTGCGTGTCTCCCGATAGGCTCTGCATGAATTTTAGCAACTGACAACCCTTCCTGTTCACGCACTGTGGCTTCGGTTAAAACTGGAGCTGGCCATGTCCACTACCTCATTGTCGCCCTGATTAGCCCATAATGAATGTTATAGACAGAATGTTTGTCCAATCGACTGACTCTTTTTAAAATTTCCTGCCCTTCCCAAACGTTTTGTGCAGGAGGTTTCCCAGATGAATGTGAAATAAACTTGGTACAAAAAGTAAGGATACTTGTGTTTGGTAGATTATTTCTTTGTTCTAACAATGCTTCTTGGCAATAAATCTTATACTGTTCGAAAGTCTGTTCATTTCCCTTTTAAATGGTCCCACTTTTTAAAGAACATGCCTATGTGGGATGAGCAGCAGGGCAGAGTATGACCGTTGCTTCCATGAAATATTGGCCAAATCTTCTCTGCCAGTGCCAAACAGCATATTCTGCCATAGACTCTTGTTTGGTGTTGTTTGGGGGGTAAAACACTTCAAAATGTCAAAATGTTGCATCCATTTGGGCCAAAAGTGATTATTGACCCAGTTTTAACTGAAAACTGAACTCCTCACCCTATTTTTAAGGCTGAGCCAAGCCACCCTATGGCTCATGTGTTTTGTTGCTCTTATTGGCCCGTAGAGATGTGATAGACAGATTGTTCATCCAATCACACTCCGAGTCTTTTCAAAGCCTCTGCCTTTTCCCAAACCTTTCCTATTGAAGCTTTCCCAGATGGACGTGTGAAACAAATCCATCTGGCATGTCAGGTTAAACATACACACGACAACCAGGGGGTTATGGTAACCCTCCTACCCACCCTAAGAGTACCCTAGACTATGTTCAAGCACAACATCTAACCATTACTCCTCCCTAAAGCTGTGGTTTTTGTTTTGTTTTCATCAGATTATTTTCCCATGCCCTTGGTTATGTACAAAGACATCCAGAGCATGATCTGGGTTGTGTCAATCCTCCTTCCTGCTTGATGGGGCCCTCAGGTGGGCGTACTCGCCATTACACGACTTACTTCAGCCTCAAATTTCAGCCCAAACATGCCTAAAACTTCTGCACTGTACTGTTTCTTCAATGCACAGTGATACAGAAGTGTGGATGAAAATTAAACTGAGCTACTAGGCCTAGTTATCTCCAGATATATACTTGGAGGGTTGAATGGATATAGTGATGGATCATCTGATTAACTGAACTGCGTCACTGTCCTATTTAAGGCCTACTGAGACTCTGTAACAATCTGTTCAGTGTTTTTCCAGTAACCTGAGAAGTGAAACAATGAAAGAAGAAGAATTATTACCTATTAGACTTCACCAGCACTACTTTAACCCTCATCATTGCCACTCAAAGGCCTCTATACTACATAAGAAGAACCTTTCAGCTGGCTATTTACAGAAAGAAAGCCATCTTCAAAGTCTCACTCATATAGCAGCTTATGCCACGGGGTATATTAAAGGTTAATGCTGTGTACAGGCAGCACAACTGCACATTTAACACCAGAGGTATGACTGTATAGAAGAGTAGGGACTGTGTTGCTGTTCAGCTCTTTAGGGCTCCTAAGTGTTGGTGACTTGCTAAATGGTGCAATAATGACTCATCTAGCTGTTTAGACAACACAACAAACTATTCTCAGCAGCTTTCCTCACTTTCAGGCTCATGAAATCACACAAAAACTGAATGACGGGACATCCATTAAATCCTACCTTCACAGATGTATTTCTCACACACTTTTACTGCCGCTGGTTTTGGGTTTGCAAAGCAACACACACTGATAGCTGCTGTGAAGATATTTTTAATTTCAGCTGTTGAACTGAGTGTCCATCAAAAAACGAAATGAACAAGTCGGCCCTCTTTGTTATGAGCACAGCAGACTATAATGCTGGTTTGATATGCATTAGTTTGATAAAATAAGCATTTATATTTATGCATGCTTTTCATTCAGAGGACTCATATATAAGGAAATGACTTGAAAATGCCTCTGAATGTGCGGGCGGCTGTCCATGTGCTGTGTAGTCAAGAAGCTACTGATGTAGTGGCGATGAAAAATGCTCATTTCTAGGATGCTATTTTCAGGCACTGTGTTCATATTTTCAGCCGTCTGTGTAATAAATCATGAGGTCATCATCCCATGCAGTGCAGGGAGGCTCACAGTAACAATAAAGCAGCTCCAGTCCTCACTGGACATGACATGCTTTTAATAAGATGGAGTAGACTTTTACACATGGTGCTCTTTTTCTTTTCCTCAAGGCCTCATCATCTGTTTGGACCTCTTCCAGACTCAGAAGTATCGAATATGCAAAGATTAACTGCAAATATAAGCTTTTGTCTACAGATTTTATTATCTTCATAATTACAGTGCTTTATGAATGTCTGCCTTTCAGTTCCTTTTTAAAATTAACACGTCATGTTCCCCTACACATAGCTCAAGCGATTATTTTGGTGACTCTGGAGCTTTTTACCCTTGCAGGGCTCCTGTCTACATGTGTTTTGTGGACTGCAAGGAGGCTTATGATTGTGTCCCACAGGGATCAAGTGGGGGGGTACTGCAGGAATATGGGTTAGTGTAGTTGTTGCTATGAGCCATCCGGTCCCTGTAAATTAAGAGCTGTGTCTGCATCTTAGGCACAAAGTCAGAAATGTTCCCGGTGTGTGTTGGTCTCCACCGTGGCTGCCCCTAGTCTACAATTCTGTTTGTGATTTTTGTGGACAGAATCAGGGTTTCTGGTTTGGTGACTTCAGGATTTCATCTATGCTTTTGCAGATGATGTGGTGCTGTTGGCCTCTTCAGCTGGAGACCTTCAGCAGAGACTGGTGCAGTTTGAAGCTGAGTGCGAAGCGGTCAGGATAAGGGTTAACACCTCCAAGTCCGTGGCCAGAAAATAGTGGAATGCTCCCTCTGGGTGGGGACTGGGTCTTTGCCCCAGCTGAAGTAGTTCAAGTGTAACAGGCAGATTGGTGCAGCATAGGCAGTATTCAAGATGTTGTACCGGAATGTTTTGGTGAAGAGTGAGCTGAGTCGTAAAGCAAAGCTTTCAATTTACTAGTCAATCTTCACTCCAACCCTCACCTTTGGTTATGAACTTTGGGAAATGACCAAAAGAGGGAGGTTGCAGGATCAAGCATTTGTAATGAGTTTCCTCAATAGGGTGGCTGGGCTCAGCCTCAACTTCTTTGCACACTGAGTCCATTGTTTTTGGATAAACCTTGCACAGTGGGTCCAATGCATTTGACCTGTTTCATATGAAAAAAATAAAATGTGGCAGATTGTTTCATACTGCAAAAGAAGGTACAGATTTTGTGGCTCTTTGAGTCCTTAAAGTCACACTGGGTCAATCATGAAAGATTTTTATACAGCAACAACTTGAGTCTTCAAGCTGTGCCAGGTTGGAGAGATGGAAAGCAACTTTTAAATTCAGTCTCTCTTGAGTGGCTGCAAGCTCAAACTCTTACACACCATTGATTTTGTTTCATGGTTGATATCCACATAATACTGGCAAATCACTGTGTTTGAAAGATGAAAGTTTTGGCATCAGTGTGTAAATGTGTTAAACTCAAGCTTGTTTTTCTTTTTTAACGTGTGAAACTTTGGACAAAACAAATGGTCTCAGTGTGCAAAGGCCTTTAGAGATAGGGTGGGGAGCTCAGATATCTGGAGGGATCTCAAGGTAGAGATGCTGTTCCTTTGCCCCTGAAAAGTGCCAGTTGAGGTGGTTTAGGCATCTGATCTGGATGCCTCCTATGGTTGACCTCCCTGTGGAGGTCTTCTGGGCATATCCAACTGGGAAGGGACCCTCAGGTAGACCCAGGACTCACTGGAGGGATTATATATCTCATTTGGCCTGAGAACACCTTGTAATCTAGGGAAAGAGCTGTCTGGACTGACTTGATTAGCCTACTGCCACTGTGACCCAGCCCCTGATAAGAAGTAGACAATAGACAGATGGACATTGTAGCCTCAGAACCAAGCCACACAGCATTCGATTAATTATCAGCTAAAACCTTGCACATGCTACAAGATAACTGCCAATTTCTCCTTCGATTTACCCCTTCCAACAAGTCAGCAAAGGCCGGATTATTGGATGGTTCAAGAGATTTTCCCAACGTTTCTGTGTTGTGTGTTTAAAGTGATCTTTCCCCTCCGATCTGCTCAGAAGATGATCCAAGATGCTCTGACTTGAGATCATGGATAATAAATATGTTCAATATTTCAAATAGAAATCCTTTTGTGTGGGATGAGCATCGAGAACAGCCAAGCAGGCACGAACATGATTATATGGAACAGAACAGCCAGACAGGAGGCAAGCTGACAGAAAGAGGAAGCACAACAAACACAGCCATGGCAAAGACAGGTGACGTGAAAAATAAAGATTTAGGTCAGAAATGGAGGAAAAACTATTGAAACAAGTGTTTATACAGCATAAAGTGTAAGACATACAGAAATTGTTCTTGTTTGGATGTAGCATGTAACAGCTAGTTACATTTAGCTTGTTTACTCTAAGACCGAGTAAGATTAAGAGTTTTGATAGTTTAGATTCTGGTGAATGAATCTGTTACTGTGTGGTGTATCGTGTGTCCATCTAGTTCCGCACCACACATAATAAAACCAAAATGGTCAGATTTGTCACCATGTTTGGGTTCTCTCAAACGTGACCACTGGCTAAGATGTTAAAAATGTTTTATGTGCTAGACTTTATAAAGTTATCTATGCACATGTAAATTCACAAGCTTTAAAAGTTAGCCTCTTTGTTCCTTCTCATTAGTCAAATTCCCACTCCTTGAGGTCCTTTTTCACTATTTAAAAAACAAGAGCATGGTCTTATTGATATCATCCATTGGTTTCTGAAGAGATGTTTTGCAGCCCAGTGAAAGCAGGCTAAAATGCAATGCCAACATAACAATTAATTAATCTAAAATGTACAAAGAGGTGGAACTGAGCTGGACTCCTTTGAGTACAGCTTCAACACACTTTGATTCAGTCTGTAGAGTTGGTACTCTCTCAAATGTAGGTTTGAGCCCCAGCTCCTGCAGCCACATGTGGATGTGTCCTTGGGAAAGACACTTAGACCTGTCAGTGGCATGTGGATGTTTATGGATGAGCTTTGAATATCTGGGGACTGAAGGTGCTCATTGTGGAAGTGTTGTAAGTGGAATTCTTTCCATTCTTGCTTGAAGTACATCCTAAGCGGCTCAACAGTGTTGGGTGTTTGTTGTTGTTTGTCGCACCTCATAGTGTGCCATACATTTTGTAACAGGAGTCTGGAAAAATGGTTTCATTTTTCCACTTCAGGTCACTCCATCTTTCAGTTAGCTTGTGCACAGAAAAGCTTGCAGGGCTTTTGGATTTTGTCGCTATATGGCTTTCTCTTTGCATGGTAGAGTCCTAACGTTCATTTGTAAATGCAGCAATGCACTGTATAAAGCAATGTTGGGGTGGTTACTCAAAAAAAGTAATCCACTACCAATTACTAGTTACTATTTAAAGAATTAATTAGTTACTCACAGCTAAAAGTAACTATTTACATTACTTTGGCATTTCTCCTTGTCACCTGAGATCTTCTGTAACTTGATTGCTGGTGAAATAAAAATGTTAACCCTTACATATTCCCAGTTTAGTATAATATAAATAATGGCACTAGTTCATGCCGTTAAAGGTGTAAGGGTACATGAGTGATGTAAACGCAAGAAGGGATGATACTTAGTGGACTTAGTGTATGTGTCCTCAACAAGAAGTTGGTCTGCAGACGAGTATGTCTGTCATGTGTTTTGTTGTCATGTTAATAAAGTCAGCTAGACAGTCGCTGCCTCTTGAATATTCAACCTAAAACTACAATAATCACAAATCCTTCTTCTAATAAGGAGGACTTACACAAGATCTCTTATTTCTACTCTTTAATACAAAAAAGGTGACGGTAAAGTTGTGAAAATCAGACCAAAAAAGCACCTTACAAAGTAGAATGTCCAGAACAAGCCCCCGGAATGTGTCATTTCCTCCACCATATATGCTGCCAGCCTGCCACAAGCCTATTTATCTTAGTCATTACCTGTTGTTATTGTTGAAAATTGAGCTGTGGCTGCTTTATAGGCCTCTGGGGGTCTTAAGGTTGTAGCCTTGTGTCAATACCTATGCTGGTGTTTGGAAATTCCTTGCAATGGCACACTGAGGAACAATGTTCATTAACTGTTGAAATATAAGCTCATGCAGTCTTGTACAAAGTGGAGAATCTTGCGCCATTGTTTGTTGTGTAAATCTGAGTTTTCAGGAGTGTTCCCTTTGTACACAGTCATGGTACTATCACCTGTCACCAATTAACTTTCTCCAAGAGTTTTTCAGCATTCCAGAGCTTCACTGGCCTTTTCTTGCCCCTATCCCAACTTTATTGGAACATGTTACAGGCAGGTATCAAATTCAGAATGTGCTTGGATTTTCAGTAAAACTACAAAACATTGAATACCTTGTCTTTGTGCTGTATTCAATTGGATATAGTCTGTCAGGGATTTGCGAATCACTATTCTGTTTTCTGTAACATTTTACACAACATCCTAGCTTTTTCGGAATGAGGGTTTTGCATGAACATAATTTGATCCATTGCAAATGTGAAATTATTATATGCATTCTCTGTTTTATACTTTTGTTTCTCATCTTTATAAATTGGATAAATCTGTCCTAATAAAATAACATACAAGGGGTAGAAATGTTTCTCACCAACATGCTATCTCTTCATTTCATTACTGACACTTTCCAGTCAGACTTTGATGTATATATATTTTTCCAAAACTGTCATCTGTCAATAAAAACTTAGCTTTAGGCCTTGGACCTTTTGATGAGCAGTCGATGCCTGCAGGCTACAAAATATATATTACCAGGTACTTGAAGAGAAGTTTGCAATTCATGTTTTCACAGAGTGAGCTTCATGTAAAATTCTGCAGAGAGTCTCTTGATGGAGTTAAAAGCTTAAGTAAAGGAAGATATCTGCACTGAGCAAACCTCAAATGAACCCGTCTGTCAAACTCTGACACATTCGAAATAAAGTTCAATTTTCTACTTCATTGGGAGGTTGTCTGAGAACACTTTTGATCTGAGATAGCAGTGGAGATAAAAACCTTTGTTCTGAAAATAATTGGTCCATCCCTTTGCTGCTGTTGTTTCTGGAAGTGATTGGCTCAGTGTTTACTGTAATTACCACACTATTAAAATTCATCAAAAGCAATATCACAGTGATGCTAAAACCCCACTTTCAGCACTCTTATTTTGCTGAGAAATTGGATTTAATAACATAAATGCACTAATAAAACAAGCAATTATCTTAAGTTGTTGACAGCACAGGCATCTTTCTTTGTTTTGGGTACTATGGGTGAAAGTCTTTGTCTTATATTTAAAGTCAGTGGGTTGATAAAGTTCAAAGAGTTATCTTCATTAAGTAAACAATACACTTTTCCCTAAGAGTTTTTTAAAATTACTTTTAACTCCTTTTGACTGAATCCAGAGCAAGCAAGACCCCTTTGCAAAGTGGAGGGGTTCTTCTGCTTTCCTAACCCACTCACTTAACATTATCCTTCTAATTACAAGTCTACTGTCTTGTGAAATCAATAATTTGACATTTCCACTGATGATGAAGTGAGATGAGGTGAACAGGTCCACGTTTATCTCCCTCATTACTCTCAGAGTCTGTCGACTTCTGCTTTTCCATTCAGCTGTCAGTAAAACACCATCATATCACATGCTGCATTCTGCTACTTGTGTACTTCATTGAGCATATTTTAGACCCATCTTATACAAAGTGAAACATTTCAAGATGTTTTTTGGTTTTGTGATGATTACTACTCAAAATATTAGAATATTGTGGAAAAGTCTGATGTGTAAAGCTTTTGAGACAACTGCAATCATGTGGAAGATTGCTGATTTGAAGAAGACAACCATTGACACTCTCCATGAGGAAGGTAAGCAACAGAAGGTCATTGCTGAAAGTACAGGTTGTTCTCAGAGGCTGTATCAAAGCATATCCTTGTACTGGAGAAGAAAAGTGTGATAAAAAAGGTGCATAAGCAACAAGGATGAGCTCAGCCTTGAGAGGATTGTTAAACAAATGATATTCAAGAACTTAGTGCAGCTTCACAAGGGATGGACTGAGGCTGGATTCAGTGGATCGTGAGCCACCACACGGACAGGTGCTAGTGTCAAGCCACTTCCGAACCACAGATGCTGTAAAAGTCTCACCTGGCCTAAGGACCAAAAGAACTGGACTGTTGTTCACTGGTCCAAAGTCCTCTTTACAGACAGAGGTAAATCTTGCATTTCATTTGGAAAGCCAGAGTCTGGAGGAACAGAATCCAAGTGCTTGAAGTCCAGTGTTATTGGTTTCCACGACCAGTGATGGGGTGCTATGTCATATGCCACTGTTAGTCCACTGTGCTTAATCAAGTCTAGAGTCAATGCTGTTGACCATCTACCAGGAGATTTTAAAGAATTTTATGCTTCCACCTGCTCAGAAACTTTATGGAGATTCTGATTTCTTTTCCCAGCAGGACTTGGCACCTACCCAGAGTGAAGCCAAAGCTACCAGAAACTGGTTTGCTGACTAAAGTATTACTGTGTTTGATGGGCCAGCCTACTGGTCTGACCTGAAATGTCAAGAGGAAGATGAGAGACAACAGAATCAACAACAAAGACGAGCTGAAGGCTGCCATCAGAGCAACCTGGGCTTCATAACACCCCAGCAGTGCCACGGACTGATCGCCCCATGCCTTCGCATTGATGTAGTCATTTGTGTAAAAGGAGTGTCAAACAATCACTGAGAGGTAAAAGAGCATAATTTTCCAGATACTTAATATTTCTATATTATAAATCATTTTTGGTCCTGTGTTTCGTGATATTATATTTTGAGATAGTGGATTTTGGATTTCTATGAGCTATAACCCGTAATCATTAATATCAACACAAAAAAGACTTGAAATATTTCACTTTGCATGGGGTAAATCTAGAATGTATGGAAGTTTAACCTTTTCAATTACATCACTGGATGAAAAATATCAACTTCTTCATGATATTCTAAGTTTTTCAGGTGCACCTGTTTGTCTTACTCTGTTATTGGAGTGTTGATAATTCAAGTGCAAAGCCACTGATGGCCTGTGGCAAAGTCTGCTTAGCTGCATCTTAGCACCAGCATATGATTGGTACAAATTCTACCTTGGATATGGTGCAGAAACGGGACACCAAATGAGCTTTAAACTTATTACGTATTATTAGTCGAGCAAAGTTCCTTCTTTGTGGATCTGCCCCTTACTTTGTATAATGTGAGAATATGCTGGCACAGCAGCATGCCCAAACAAATAAAATGTCTTGATGAGCATACAAGGACAACACTAAGAGGACTAAAAATAAAGATTTTTTTCTGATTTATTTTTCATGCATATGTAAGTATGAATCTGGATGGCTCACTGTTGCACAGGAAGCGACAGAGGCCAGCAGATGCCATAAAAGACAACTTTTAAAAATACTACATTGTCTCAATGTAGGGTTTAGTGTGAACTTTATACTCTATTTTAAGATTGCATCAATAAATAACTGGTGCAACAGGCCTCTTGACTAATTTTTACGTGAGGTGTATGTTCCTAAATCTGTTTCTCATGCACCAGTCAAGATTTTACTTCATTTCCTGCAACAGTTGAAACAACCCCCAGTCTATTTAAAACATTAAATATATAGATTTCTTTTCTAAGCAGTACCTCAGAGAAATCCCACCACTGAACTGCGCCCACCGAGCTCTCTTTACTTACTGAATGTTCTGGAAGGCAGTCCCAGGTGCTGGCTGTGTAATAAGCTGCTGCCTCAATTCAAGCACTAATTACACGCAGATTGCAAGCGCAAATTCAATGAAAAGCTCAGGGTAATTCTGCCCTGCACTTTCACACATGCAAATCTGGCCCCATGTGCTGTAGAGGTAGCACAATGCACATGTGTTCTACCCTCATCTCTCTCTTCCTCCCTCTCCAGGTTGACAGAAGTGTGGTGCAAAAGGGGGGAAAAGATGCCAAATTGGGAGAAGAAGTGTGGGGGAGAAAGAAACAATTAATACAAACATATGGGCTGAATTTTTAAGCAGATTACCCCTCTGCAAAAACCCAAGTAGTGATGTCACAGTGGTGTTTGACTGACAGTGTGGAAAAAGATGCTTCCAACTTACTGATTAGAGTTATTAGTGGCACAGTTGGCATTTACAGTAACAGCTTGGCTGTCTCAGTAACATCAGTAGCTCTCTGAATCTTGCCAAATTTCTCTATCCCATCTTTAGCTGCAACAAAAGATATCATATAGGATGAGAATCCCCATAAACAGAGCAGGCGTCTGAGCAATAAAATCACAGTACAGTCCGGTCCTCCAGCAGGCTTCATCATCTCAAATATTCAGACTGAAGCTCAGACAAATCTGTTCCCCAAACATCTGCCATAAAATGTCCAAGGCAAGAGTACTTCTGTGCATTTGGACTTTACTTGGCTGAATACAGATTTTGAGTTGGGACAGCACTTGGTCCATGACTGATGGCCTTTTGAATGTCTCTTCAAGAACAAGTACAGTTGAGAATACAGATTGAAAAAGGCCTATTGCTACAGTGACTGAATATCAGTCTTTACTGTGCTTCTGCTATAACAGGGAAAGGACTTCCACTCTGTATTTTTCTGCAGCTGTATGTGAGAACTGTATGCTTTCTCTGAGCAGAAAAAAGCGTAGAATGCATTAATTGCAACTGAACTTTATATAAAGCTTATTTTGTACCTCCTTAAACAGACTGGGCTTGAGAAGCTCGAATCGTCACTCCAGAGAACGCGTCTCCACTGCTCTAGAGTCCAGTGGCAGCGTGCTTTGCACCACTGCATCCGATGCTTTGCTTTGCACTTGGTGATGTATGGCTTGGATGCAGCTGCTCGGCTATGGTAACCCATTCCATGAAGCTCTCTACGCACTGTTCTTGAGCTAATCTGAAGGCCACATGAAGTTTGGAGGTCTGTAGTGATTGACTCTGCAGAAAGTTGGCGACCTCTGCGCACTTTGCGCCTCAGTATCTGCTGACCCCACTCTGTCATCTTACGTGGCCTACCACTTCGTGGCTGAGTTGCTGTCATTCCCAATTGCTTCCACTTTGTTATAATACCACTGACAGTTGACTGTGGAATACTTAGGAGCGAGGAAATTTCACGACTGGGCTTGTTGCACAGATGGCATCCTATCACAGTATCACACTGGAATTCACTGAGCTCCTGAGAGCGACCCATTCTTTCACAAATGTTTGTAGAAACAATCTGCATGCCTAGGTGCTTGATTTTATGCACCTGTAGCCATGGAAGTGATTGGAACACCTGATTTCAGTTATTTAGATGGGTGCGTGAATATTTTGGCAATATAGTGTACTTCTGTCAATGAACTGGTTCTTCTGTTGCTTGTATGCTGGTATTAGTCCAGTTAAATAACCTGATTGAGCTACAACTCAATCTCATCTTAACTGTGCATAGCGACATACTGACTGGTTGCTCTAACACTCATGCTAACATCATGCCAATGCTTATTTGTGGGATGTCACAAGTGGCTATTTAAGGTACTCTGGTGTTTCTATCAGCTTATTTATTTTCCTCTGACTTCTGCCATCAACAAGGCATTTTTACTCAGAAAACCACTCACTGGATATATCTCTTTTTCAGACCAGACTCTGTAAACCCTTGAGATAGTAGTGCCAGAAAATCCCAACAGATCAGCAGTTTGTGAAATATTCAGACCAGCCTGTCTACTCAAACAACCACGGCTCATTTAAAATCACTTACATCAACTTTCTCCCCCATTCTGTAGATTATTTTGACTATGTCTACATGCATGAATGCATTTGTTTCTGCCATGTGATTGGCTGATTACATTTTTGTGTTAATAGGCATTTGAACAGGTGTACCTAATAAAGTGGTCCTTCCCTCAGATACACTGAAATGTTACTGTATCATACTGGAAACGGACTCTAACAAGTCTAAACCATACAAGTCAGAAAAAAGGCCTGATTGGAGTAGAGTTCAAACCTCTGGCCGTCTTGCCTAGAGGCAGCATTGCCATAAAGCCACAAAGTCTGACAGAAATGCCAGACGTGCTCCAAAGGTGATTTATACTCGCATAAAGTAAGAGGAGTTTTCAGAAATTCTCCATTAAGTGCCATCACTAATTTGTCCCTGCATCACCTGTTTCCATTTCTCCTTAAACCACCCCACTCTTCAGCCACAAATGGCTTTAAAAACTTGAAAATCTCACTGCTCTCTGGGGGTGAAAAGAACCTTGTACACCTCACAAACCCCCCTCTGTTGCTTAACATTAATATTTATACATGAGTATGTAAGAGAAGTGGATTTAAGGACTCCAGGATGTGTGAAAACTTCTCCATTACAGACACACAAATGACTGTAGAACTGCCCATAACTGTGAAAGTACATTTCCTTAGCTGAATGTCTTTTACACAGTAATTGCATTGAAAGTAATATTAAGGTCATTATTGGAAATAAGATGTATATAAATTATAACATGCCAAATCCTCCAAGTATAAAATGATCAGATATGCAAAGTGGGCGTAAATTGAGAGATTGTCTTTACTTCAGGCGGTCCAGTGGTTCCATAAATCTAATATCAAACCTCTATTATTCTAATTTAATACCCTATTTGAATGGGACCTCAGGACATCCCATGATTTTTAATAACTGTGGAGATTGAGTGTGATTTTAATGCGCTTTGAATTTTCCATATCTGTGCTACGGCGAGTTAAAATTAGACGGCCACTTTGCAAATGTTCTACCTAAATCCTTTTGTTCAAACAGAGAAAGGACACAGAGTTTAAAATTACAGTCATCTTTCCACAATGATGTGTATATTCAAAGCTTTAACCATCACATCTCTCAGATGACCTGATGCTTCTGTTCACAGCAGATAAAGAGATTAGTCTCCTGCAAAACTGTTGCATGTATTACCTTTTTTTTTGGTTGCTCTGCCTTAATACATTATAAAATTACTGACTCTGCTTCTTCCTGTCACTTTATTATGACAGAGAGGGAGGTATGCTAATTTTAGTCTAATTTCCTGTCACTGCAGGCATGGACTGGGCACAAAGAGAGAAAATTAAAATCATAATTCAAGGGAACTTTCACCTTTTTGATCAAGGGAGCAAAGTACAGCAAGGAAAGAGGAGACTCCATCAGGCCTCTTCGTATTATGGACATTCAGCTGTTCATAAAAGTTAACTTTTTGGTGGCTATAAAGGGTAAATGCACTAAGAAGCCCAAAAGGTATTAGGCTGCAAAAACAGAAAACATGCCAAAACAAGTAAACATATTACAATTCATTATCTATGAATATATCCACAACAAACTGAAGCTTTGGCAAAGCAAATAACAGCTAAAACCTAATTATTACCTCTGCATTACTTACTTGCATTGCTTTATGCAAAGGGCTATGCACGAAAGCATTGGTTCCCCGTCTCGGGTCCGGGACCCCCCAAGAGGGGTGCCAAAGATCTAAGGGGTGACATGAGGCTTTGTCTGCTCTGAGGCTGCCAAAATTAGATTTGCAAATATTGACTATTAAGTAGTTTATAAAAAGGTCTTTGATATGAAAATCATGCATAAGCCTTTTTAGGATTTTATCAGTCAAACAATTAAAATCTATGTTGAGTTTTGGCGGCAGTGTGTCACTTTTTCTTCTCTCTTGGGTCCTGGGGGGCTCGGAATTTTCTTAGGTACATGTAGGGGGGGTACCAAGGGAAAACAGTTGGGAAACACTGCACTAGAGGGCTAACCTGACATGCCAGATGGATTTGTTTCACACACCTATCTGGAAAGCCTTCCATAGACGGCGTTTGGGAAAGGGCAGAGCCTTTGAAAAAAAAACTCTGAGGGTGACTGGATGAACGTTCTGTCTGTCACATATTTACAGGCCAATCAGAGAAACAAAACATGTGACATAGCCCCTACCGAGGAGCAAACTCTGTGGAGAACTGCATAACGTGAAACCATGACGACTGTAGGCTTTAGTCGTTTTTGAAATGAAAACAACTCAGTGGTGTTCTTGTTCTTCTTTTAACAAAGACATGTCAAGTTCTGATAAAACTGACGCTATAGCAGCATCCACGCTAATCTCTCCCACCATAATTCAAACCGGCCTCTTGCCGCTGCTTACTTACATCACGACTCTGCCACACCCAAATGTACTCCTCAACACTGATTGGTCCTGTCACTTTCTAACCGGGTCAAAACTGTTCAGATGGGAGCTTTGCAGGATGGATTCACCAGTAAGAAACACGGAAACGGGCGAATCCATCTGCTTTGCAAGGTTACTAGAGGGCTGCAGTGGGATCGCAGTACCACAGGACTCAACGCAAATCTTGCAGTAGCAGGTGGTTTTGAAGTTCCTGAAGGCAGACAAAATTAAATCACTGTGGGTCCAATGAGACCAAGTTTATGTCTTGGAGAGCAACTGTTTACCTAGATGGAAAAAAAAATGAACTGAAAAAGAGGATTATACAGTGTTTTTACAATGCAACCACAGCAATGCTGGTCTTTTGGGAAGCTTTTCATTTATTACTGAGAGTGAAAGTGACAGAGCTGGAAGATAACTGGACTTTGTTGAAACATGCCATAAGGAAGCATATTTGGCACGCTTGGATGAGATGATGCACCTCCTCCACAATCCCCAATCAAAGTATACTATCTTTAGCACTTCTTTGTGCATGAAGCATCAAATGACGAGGACTGTAACAACACCCCATTAAAAGAGTAAAGATTAGCCAACTGTCTGCAAGATCTGATGGAAGTGCGCTGCAGTTTAAATGCTGCACAAACTTTCCACCTAGGAAGCTATTCCACCTATGTATGACTTAAAAATAATTGATGTATAACTAAGGTTGGTAAGTGTTACTTGGACTCTATTACTAAGCCATACCTGAAGTTAAATCAGTCCATGGTTCTCAGCTGCTTTTTTTTATCCGTGTGTGGCACTGGTGCACATGATGATGATGTGGCTCTTATGGTTGTTAATTTTAATTTATTCAGAGGTAGAGGGAGATTTACAAGCAACTTGGTGTAAGGTTGCATTTCTGTGAAAGGAATCCGTTTTATAGAACAGTCTTGACAGAGAAACCAAAGTCAAACACTACATTAAAAAACTATGAATTCTTAGTAGAGTATAAGAAGCTGTTTTAGTCTGCAGCTTGTTGATTTAATTTATTTTTTTTCAGGGGCATGTATATGCTTTGTTGATTAAAGGTCACATATTATGTTAAATACACTTTGCAGGCTTTTCTTGCCTGTCCACAATTCCCCAAAGAATCAGAAAAATCCATTTCCTCCCTCCTCTCTTTCTCCAGCTTTCAGAAAATGTGTGCTGAAACAAGCCGTGCTCAGATTTACCCCTCATGATGTCATGTGAGGAGTTAGCATTGCCCCCAGGTACGGTTGGCCCTCCCCACTTGGAGGAAAGTAGAGCCACACCCATTACGCCACATCCATTTCCTGAGAGGGGCGTAGTCGGGGCGGAGTCAGACAACTTATAACATTTAAAGCCACAGACACAGGAACAGCTCGTTCAGACATGCAAAAATCCAACACTGGAGTGTTTTTTCAGCAAAAAAAGTTCACAGGCATGTTTTGGGGACCAATATAAACTTGTCTTAAAGGGGTAAAATATGTGACCTTTAATATACAGCCCTGTCTACATGTATCTACGTACAGAATTAGACAGTCAGATAGCATGTCAAACGTCTCCAATAAAACACAAAGACTTGAAGTTTAGCATATGCTTACATAATTTAAGTAAGTTATTAAAGTCACCAACAAGCTTGGTACTGCATAAAAAATACAGCTAATTCAATGCAAATCTGCAAGCTAGCCAAAACTGCTGCTGCAAACGGTTAGCTTCTGGAGTTAGGATTAGCTAGCAAAGCACGTAACATCCTTATAGAAATTCCCCCCTACATTTGAACACTTTTATAATTATTCAAACATAAAACTTAAAGAAAAATGGTCTCCAAGGTGAGAGTGTAACTCCAGACCTCACTCGCTCTCGGTCCTTCTGACTGCTTTACTTCAGCATGGCTGACTAAAAGTGAAACCTAACTGACAATGACCACTAGATGGCAGAAGAGAAACATGAACTTCTGCAAATTATTTTTTTAGAAATTATTATGACAACTTTTAACCTTTTTTAGCATAACTTTTTTTTAAACTACTGACTTTATATTAAAAGCAGCACAATTAATTTCTTTGAAGGAGCAAATGATAGTAGATGATTCTTCTTTCTGCTCCTTACATTCAAATTTGAAGATTTTATGTAGAATTTAATTGTCTGTTTGAATAAAATCAACATATATATGCATGTATAAAATCTCCATCTTCAACCTCAGCTTCTTCAGCAGCCACACTTTCCTTCTGCTCCAATGTCTCCACTTTTCTTCTTTGCAATAGCTGCAATTTAATCAATTGTTGCTTATAATTTATCAGCTCCAATTCCAACACTAACAACTAGTAAATCTGGCAGGCTGGAACAGGGCATAAAAATTGCAGTTGCACTACTTCAAGGTAGTGTTTGGACAAAGTTATAAAGAATACACACCAATATACAGGTATACTGTTCTCACAACAGCATAGGTTCTACACAGAGATATTAACTAGACTTAGACTCTGCAAATACATCCATGATACAAAGTTAATATGATTCACGGCCTGGAGCAGATCTCAGCTGTCACTGTGTGAGAGGTGGGGTACATCCTGAACTGGCTGTCAGTCAATCATAGGGCTCACATACAGACATTCATACTCACATTTACACCTACAGGCAATTGAAGGTCACCAATTAAGCTAACAAGCACGTTGTTGGGCCGTGGAGGATGCTGGATACCCAGAAAGAACCAATGCATGCATGCAAGAGCCCCAGCTTGGATTTTAACAAGGAAAGTGCTCCAGGCCTGTAGGGGGCACCAATTATCATGTGCAACATATTGATAAAAAATACTTTACATAGGACCTTTGTCAAGGACAAGGGGAATCCATACGTACAGACTCTACACTTTAGAATCTAGTGTGTATAATCTGTGAACACACTTAAAATGATCTTTGACAGTCTTATGTATTATAAGAACACCTTTGCTTGATTTTACTCAAATATACAGTTACAATCCAGAAGTTTGGGGCACAGATGGTGTGGCAGTTTAAGGTGTGCCCCATGTACTCGGGCGGCCTGGGTTCTAATCCAGCCTGTGGCCATTTACCGCGTGTCTCTCCCCACTCTCTCTCCTGTTTTCTGACTCTATCCACTGTCCTCCTCTATGTAATAAAGGCATGAAAAGCCCAAAAATTAACCTGAAGAAAAAAAAAAAAAACATTTTCAGATTCATTTTATCTGCAAAGTACCAATAGGAAGTATTCTGGTTTTTAGTTTGTGGTGCATGTATAGTTGAAGGTACACTGACCAATCACGTATCAGCAGGTGGGTAGTTTAATGACCTGGTTTATTTCTGATTTCTTACAAATGACAGTATGGATCAATGAACACTTAAAAAGCTATTCCAGGATCAGCCAACAACAGGGTATTAAATTCAGTTCCTGCTCTTTCTCATGTGAGGCACTTAAACTTAGCGCCACCTAAAGGTCTGGACCAAGGTTGTTATAGTAAACTAAAACTAACTAAATAACTAAAACTAAAATTCAAAAATCATTTTAGTTAACTGAAACTAAATAACCAAAAAAAACAAAAACTAACTAAAACTTTATAGTGCACTTACAGAACTAACTAAAATAAAATAAAAATGTATCCTTAGGTTTAGTCTTTGACACAATCATACTGACTGGCACCGACACCCAAGTCTTTGGAGTGTAAAATTGCCTGATCTAATTGGATAAGACTTCACAAAGTGGTAGTTTTATGTCTGGAGTTGTATTCAAACATCATCATTAAGACAATAAAATGATAAGTGAAGAGTAGCCTGTTTTAATATGTTTTTTAAAATGCATGACGCTCACTCAGCCCCGACATCTATCCGTAAAAAACTAAAACTAACCATAAAAACTGAACTAAAATGAAGCATTTTTGCAAAATCTAAACTAAACTAAACTAACAAACCAGCAGTAAAAACAAATAAAAAATAAACTGAAACTGAACACAGAAAGTGAAAACAAAATAAAAATAAAAACTAATGAAAAATCTACTATTATTACTATTATAACCCCGGTCTAGACAACTGCTTTTGAGTTGACAGCATTTTTTTTTTTCAGGTTTACTTTTAGGAGTTTAGGTATATTTGACCTTGGAGCATTTATACTTTAATTTTTTTTTGCACAGCAATTTTTTTTATTAATCTGCAAAGCTTTCCCATTTCTGTAGTTGTGTTTGAGTCTTTCATTTAAATGTAATATGAATTTCCAGCTTTGTCTGTAACATGCTGGACCTTGTTGGCCACCCTGAAAAGACCCTGGGAACATTTTTCTATGAACAGAGGACAAAATTCAAGCCTTATACAGTTGAATCACTTATGTTATGTATGGTATTTGAGGCCACATGTATTTCCATGGGAATTGCACTTATATCCGAACCCAGACTAAACAACAGACAGACTGTTATCCCTCTCTGAGGACACTGTCCAGACTTTTTTGTTGGCGACATCATTCTTCATATAAACGTTGTGGAGGAATATCACAGTACCTTACTTGTGGAAGAGCTGCAGCAAAGCGCCTCACTAAACACATGAAAACAGAGATTTAGGAGAAAAACAGCAGTAAGTGCCCTTATAGAGGAAAACAATAAAGACAGGGATAAAGAGGAAGAAGTAAGAAAGCAGCAGTTGGATGTGAAAAGAAACCAGTATTCAGAATCCCATTTGTCCCCACTTTCTCTGCCATGTTGGGTGAACAGTTATAACACCATAATCTGTTTTGTTCTAGTTCCCTTCTGGCCTGAAAAAAAAAAAAAATTGGACAGACAGTAGACAAAAAGTTTAGCTTTGTAGTGAGCAGTCCCTTGGAACTCACAACCATCAGCAGACTCTTGAAGTCTCATTTTCCGGGCTGTCTGTGCAGTGTTTTTGCATTTCAGTCCAGCCCAATAACAACCTTCCCACAGCACATCTCCACTTGCATGGAGATTGCACATTGCATAGCCTGCGGTGGTGGCTGTAAATGAGAAGTCTGTTCAAAGGTCTGAGTCACTGCCATAGCATTTCACAGTAACAATCCAGCTCTTCTTTAAGAAGACTTTTGAAAATTTACTCAATAATAAAAGGTAAAAAAAGATACAATTTTGTTAATCAACAAAATCCATCAAACAACAACAAAAATGAAAAAGATTTGATTTGATTTGTAGTTGAGGTGTTTGCCCATGGTGCATATTTAATAGTCCAAAAATTTCCCTGAGGTGGACCTCTGGCTCCGGGGACCACAGTCAAGCCCCTCAAAAGCCACATCATGTCTGGCAATTATAGCTGGGAAGATCCACAAGGAAATATCAAACTAATACGAGTGACTACTGTGTGGTAAAGTGGCAACAAATGAAAAAATAATGGGGTACAAGAAATGATTTTTTTTGTTAGGAGTCCATCAGTCTACACAATACATGTGGTCCTGTTACGACCTGGCTCAGGGAAGTCACAAAGAGGGAGTCCACACGTAGTTTAAAGAATGACAAAATTATGTTTATTTGTAACAAATGATCAAATTTAACAATTAACTAATGTGCTATGTAAATGTGAATTATCAGTCATGTCTGGAATGTATGGATGAGTGAATGTGTTGTTGTGATTGTGGTGAAATGTGCATCAAACCAAACAAAAGGATGACGTGTCGGCAGCAGGCCCAGCTGAGAGAGAATAAGAACCTCAAACAAGCTGGCTTATCTCCCTGTCTGAAGGCCCTGCTCAGGTGAGCAGCAATCAGCTGACGACTCCTCACAGCCTGAAAGAGGGGAAACATGGCTGAGAGCAAGGCATGGAGGAAATCAGGCAGAATGAAAACTGCACAGTCACAGTCCTAATCATAAATCATCACTATATCAACATTGTATCTCATCCTGTGACACTACTACAGGTTAGTAGGTCACAGAGCTACTAATTCTACAGAATTTTACATGAAACCACACATCCTTTGTAGAAAATGTAACCCTTTTGACTTAATAATGTGCTAACCCTTGGCAGAAGCAATAAAATCGTGGAATCATGTCAAAATGATCAACCCCAGGAAGACAAGATATTCTACTCTCTACATACTGTTCCTGTGTGAACTTGTAATTATGCTGTGATTTTGTGAACTCAGCTCTCGAGCCACTCAGGGCTGCACGTCACTGTCGGACCTCTGGTCACGATGCTCATAGTGAAGGTTGCTTACCTTCAGTCAGAGCAAAACCGCTGTGCATCATATCACTGCATAGCCAGTGTATGTGGAAATATTCCCGAATGCTTTTGGAAGACCTAAAGTACATTTCTAATAAAAATATAGCAAGAGGGAATAAGTTCTTCTTCATGAGAAAAGACCACACTATCCCATAGCAAGAAAATGAAGGCCAGTTGTCATGCATTTTCTCTCTCTCTATATGTGTGTGTGTGTGTGTGTGTGTATTTTTTTTAACCAATGATATCACGACTTTTACTTCAGTGGCATACATTTCAAAGTCAAACCTTTTTCAAACATTTTTCCCTGACGTTTACCATACACATAAGAGCTTGTTGAAAACATATCAACACCTAAGCCATAATAACACAACAGAGCATAGTTTTTTTCCTCTGTGAGATTAACAGTCAGCTTTTCCTCCTGTGTTGGTGTCTTTTTGAGGAGCACCAAATTCAGAGATTCTCCACTTTTACACTTGAAGCTTGCAGCAAATAGCTCCCTATAGAGTAACTGTCAAAATACTTCCGTTTAATTTTCAGCATGGCATGATTTGGTATTTTGGTGGTTTGCTGTGTGCCACAGTTGGAGGGGAACCGCAGTAGGTGGTGTGGTGATTCCAACCCAAAGCGGATTAACCATTCACACAACCAGGCTGGACTCCAGTTAAAGACACAGCATGAGATTCAATTTCAAGAATCTTTTCATGCCTTCTGTGAGGATTACATGGCTGGATTATAATTTTAAATGACAGAATGTGGAGAGTATATTCCCCTTTCTGTGCTGTGCTGTCGTCGTAATGAGCTAGAAACAAGAGAAAGGCAGTGGAGAAGTTCCTACGACCTCCTGAGGTATAGCTGTGGCCTTAAAAAAAGTCCCGGTCCACCCTGTACAGTATAATGACCTGAGATAGGTTAACCAGTGCAGCGAGCAGGGTCTGGCAACCATGATGAAACCGGCGCAATGCCCTGCTTCCAGCACATGATCAATGACAAGAAAGTATCAGTATGTCAGCGAAGGACTGCACAGCATGCCAAAGGAGGACACAAACTCTCCGAGGACTCGCTCGGGCCTGCGCCTTCCAGTCGAGGCAGCAGAGGTTAACATGCTCCGTTCCACTTAAGGAGACATCTTGTGCTGTAATTTGTCAAATTCATGTTCTCGTACACTCTTCACGCGGCTTGCTCTCTTAGAAATATAACAATGTAGAAGCCATATTTCAATAGTGTGGATGAGGGTGACATCACACTCAGGCTGCTGCAGATATTTAGGATCAAATAAACGCTTTTCACTGTCTTTTTGATAGTGACAGTGCAATTAGCCGGATTGCATTTCACTTTTTATAACAGAAAAGAGGTGTTTCGCATAGATTTTATAGCTGCAGTTATCTCCAACTCCTGTCTGTTGTCAGGCTTTTAAACTGATTACAAAAATTCACCTTCAATTACAAAATACATCCCTAGTAGTGCTGATACAAATAAGACTAAACACCTCTAAATTGACTGCCTTGAATATTTTAAAAGTGTGGGATGGTAAAAGGTAGTAATTTGTTGTCATTTGGTGTGATTGATTTTAGTTTTTGCTTTTGTTTTTTAAATGTGTACTTTTGGATTATGAATCAATAGTTCCACATCTGTTCTTTTTGACTTCATTTGCAAGATTTGAAGGTAGAAGTTGTAATTCTCTCCATCAAAGTACTAAATGTTTAGCAGTAACCAGGGCCAATTTCGGATTCATACGTCAGCTCTTAAAGGTACTTTAGCATGGACACATCTTTGCATGTGTTCAGCACATTTCCAAAGTGACACTGAACAACGAATATTTTCCTGTGCAAACAATTTCTTAAATTAACAATTTAATTTTTAAGGCTACTCAAAAAAGTTCATTTTTTTTTCATCCCTTCAGAGGTGGACTTAGTGGTGTGTTTAAGATCATTGTCATACTGCATAACCTGTAAGTGTGCTGGAGCTTGAGGGTCACAATCACACTACCACCGCCATGTTTGACTGTTCTTTTTGAGAAATACTTTGTTAGTTTTACGCAAGATGAAACAGGATGCACACCTTCAAAAAGCTTAACTTTTGTCTTGTCAGTCCTCCGAATATTTTCCCAAAAGTGTTTTGCATTATCAGGAGGTTTTTTGTCAAATGTGGGACAAGCCTTTGTTTTCTTTTTGGTCAGCAGTGGTTTTGGCCTTTGAACTCTCCCATGGATGCCATTTTTACTCAGTCTCTTTCTTATTGTTCAGTCATGAACACTGATCTTCACTGAGTCAAGTGAGGCCTGCAGGTCTTGAGATGTTTTTTAGAGTAATTTTGGTCGGCCGGCCACTTCTGTTAAGGTTCAATGCTGTTCCAAGTTTTCTCCATTTGTGGACAATGGCTCTCACCAAAGCCTTAGAAAGGGCTCTGTAACCCTTCCCAGACTGATAGATGTCAATGACTCCCAGCTGATCTTTAATTTCTTCAGATTGCAGCATGATCTTTTAGCCTACTTCCCTCTGTCAGAAAGGTTCTGTTTAAAGGGTTTATTGATTCAACAGGGGACTCATTTATAAAACAGTGTGTAGAATCCATAGTAAAATAGTTTGTGCACCAAAAAGCCCAAATTAGCATGCGTCCACAATTAATTCAGATTATAAAATGTTGTGCACGTAACCTGACACGCCAGATGGATTTGTTTCACATATCCATCTGGGAAACCTCTCATAGACAGCATTTGGGAAAGGGCAGAGCCTTTGGAAAAACACTCGGAGGGTGAATGGATGAACATTCTGTCTGTCAGTCACATCTTTACGGGCCAATCAGACCAACAAAACACGTGAGGTAGCCGCTACAGAGGAGTAAATTCGATAGAGAACTGCTTTTGAAAAGAAAACAACTCACTGCTGTTCTTTGTTCTTCTTTTAACGATGAAATGTCGTCAAGTTCTGATCAAACTGGCGCTTTAGCAGCATCCACGCTTATCTCTTCCGCCATAATCGCACCTGCCTCTTGCTGTGCTTGCTTACGTCACGACTCTGCCGCACCTGAAAGTACTGCCCCTTGACGCTGATTGGTCCTGTTGCTTTTTAACCAGGCCCAAACTGTTCAGATATGAGCTTTGCAAGATGGATTCACCAGTGAGAAACACGGAAACCGGCGAATCAATCTGCTTTGCAAGGTTATTGTGCATGCACATCATCATGCAATGTTCTCTTTATAATCCCAATCAACCTGGGAACGTGTGCACATACATCTGCCTCGTCACATATCACATACTGTACATGGAAGTGGTGCACGCCAACTTCAGGCCTCGTTTTGTGCGTACGCAAAATTTATAAATGAGACCCAAGGTCCTGGCTCTGATCAGGCCTTGGTGTCGACTAGTGAAATTGAACTCAGCTTCCCAAAAATGTGATTTATCACAGATAATTCATGATTTAACAAGATTTAACATTTTGCATTTTGCATTTTGTGATATCAGTTCCCTAATCAACCAGATGTCTCTGTCTCTCTTAGATCTCCACATCTCCTTGTTGCTGCTCCATCCATCTCTCGCCTAGCTGTTCCAGGTGAGCTAACAACATACACGTTTGTAGCTTATGACAGCTCAGACATTTTTGACACAGCAATCGCTGGGAATCGGCTTCAGAAGCCCCCTTCATTAACCAAATGGCTGACTCTGCTCAGACTCCTTCAATATTCTCTACATTCCAAACTCCGCTTGCCATCGCTGAGTCTTCAAAAGAGTATTTTTAAAATTTTTCTCCCCAGGATGAGATGTTTTTCTTCATTATACATATTCTGATAACATTAAACTATTTAGTTTTCTTTACTGGGTGTTTTTTGGTGTTTTTACAGTCTAAATTTCACAAAGTACCAACCTCAGAACCAATTATCTATCTTTTACAGTGATTTTAGATTCCGGATTCAGCCGAAATGTAACATCCCTCATTAAAAAGCAAACATGGCACCATTTGGTGGTCTAATGTAGTTAAAGGGGTTGCACCCTCTCAAAACTAATTGGAAAAAGGTCAAACCAAGTAAGGAAATAACTAAACCTTTTTGCAAAGAGTGAATCCAGGAAAAAATTACTGGGTAAACAAATGAACTAATGAGCCGTAATTCCAAGGACGCACTCTTTAATAGCGTCGCCAGGAGAGGCCGGAGCGAGCCCAGCTAATTGGCACCAGCATTCAAAGCCTCACAATAAAGGAGAGGCATGGTAACATATGCAACAGTTAATAGGGTTTAGCGTGTGAAATAACAGCAGTGGTGAGCTCATGAGGGGGGCAATTATGACAAAGCTGTGCACATCCTAGATAACCGTCCGCCTGACTCAATCTGGCTAAGCCTCCGGGGAGGCGGCTCGCGGGAGCTCCAGGGGCTGCAGAGAGACTAACAAGAGGAGGAGGGAGGAGAGGAAAACGCATCCACATAAACAAGCCTCTAACAAGCTCTGCACGCACTCGCTATAAGCTAGAGTAATGTAAAGCCATCTGGCTTACAGCGAAAAATACATATTACACAAAGACGTCTGTGTATTTGGATTCACACACATGCACTCCAACACCAGCATCCTGTGTGAAAATAATATAAAGTCAAGATTAATTTGCACAATTTCAACAACTAAGAATGGAGGAGGGTCTCGCTGCTGTTAAACCCTCACTCTCCCAGCCCAACTTTGAGATAATCCTAAGAAGGCTGTACAAAGTTTCTCCAAAGCCACGGGAGAAAATTACTCCTCACTCGATAAGTAATTAGTAAAGTGACTTTAATGTGTGAAATGGATGAAGTGCCCCTTTAGCTGTTTGTTCAACGACTCTGGATGCTTAAAGGAGTTTAAATTGTTCAGAAATGTCTTGAATATCCTGAAAATTTACATAAAGTTTTTCATAGAAGTGTTTGAATCCAGTTTTTAGCTCTATTCAGACTGCAGTTCAAACATTTAAATGTTAATATTTCACCTTTCATGAAGTCACAAAACTGTAATGGGGTAAAAGTTTTCCCACCTGTGTGCTCCCATCAGGGGTAGTTTAATGTGATGTCATGGGTAATAAAATTCATTGTATTCCTGGATATGGACGTGCTTAAAAATTAACAAAATGATTGAGGGTGGCTGTATTAGCATCTAGATCAGTGGCTTTTTCAACTGGTTTAGCTCCAGGCCCCACCACCACCTCCCTAATAAAAATGTGACCCAAATACATTCTTCAATCATAACCAAGTGTTTTTTTTTTTTTCTTAATTGAAAAATAGGGCAGTTTGGGCTTGAGACGGGAACAAAGAAACTGAGACAGTTCCATCAAAATAAAAGCACGTCATAGACTTTTTGTTACTTTTTTCCAGGCTCACAGCTCCAACCCAGCTGTTGATAATGACAGATCAGCTAATACCACTTCAACTGACCAGTGTTAACTTTGACCACTGTTTTTAATTTTAGTCTTATGGCCAATCCCATTCCTACCCCTTAACATTTCCCCTTAGCCCAGGGGTCAGAACCTTTTGGGTTGAAAGAGCCATTTTTGTCGCGCCCCCTTCCAGAAAATCTTTGAAGAACCGCAAAACACATTTGAACCTTCCAATGAAGGTGACGCGGTCAGTTAGCCTAAGTCTTTGTCTATGGACATAATTGATTGAGCAAAGGTATGTGGCCATCCATTGATATGTTTGATCTCACTGATAACTTTCAACTTAGTTGTTATTTTATTTTTACTTGGCATTTTAATCATAATTTTCATTTTGATGAATTTATGGACTTAGAACTACAATAGAAACAACTGTGTACATATTTTTATCTATGAGTGCTGTTATCAGCAAGAAATTATTTATTTTTATCCTTAATGATACTGATATAGTCATTATCATTACTTCTTTATTCATCAAAACACACTCCTTACACTTGCTGTCAACCAGAGTTAATGCAGGATACTACAGGTGAAAGCTCCACTTCATCTCCTCTCTCTGTGCTGCTGTCTGCCTGTCTATGTCACATACAGGATTGCAGTAGGAAATACTGTTTTGGCCTGATCAATAAACAATAGTGTCCATGATCACTGGGTCACAGACTTCATCAATAATACAGTTAGAAGGACAAGCTAAAGCAATCACGATAATCCCTCCAAATATGAGACAGTAGAATCAGCTGTTAACAGCCTTCCTCCCTCTCTGTGAGTGACACATGTCAACACCGTGGACAGCGCCACATTACCGCATGACATTTTCAGCACAAACATCAATAATCTCATCTTTTACTGCGCAAACGCACACTCATACACTGAACTTTACATTCATTACATGCCAAAAATATTTAATCATCAAATGTATCAATCTCTGAATGATGATATCAACTTCACAGCAGCAGAGTAGAGAATGATACAACGTGAACTTACTGTTCATTTTGCTCAAACAGCCCTGTATTGATCCCATGGCCTCCTTTCTCTCTTTCTTTACCTGCCTGGTGCTGTTACGTGTGAACTTGTCTTAGTTTATCATGCTGTTTTAATGTTATCACCATTCACATTCCCTGCTGACACCACTTAAGTCCGACAGACGCACCAGCTTAGTATGAAACGTATCAAAGTTGATCGTCGTTTTCACGTTCCTCCTTCCCTCTTGCTGTGCTAAGCCAAATATCAGAAATTCTAAACTTAACTTGCGTAATGAGCACAAAACTCCTGCTTCAGGTGTCGTTTGTGACAAGACCGCGTCCAGACCTTTGTTCCCAAGACAGGAGAGCGCCAGTATGTGCTGCGCCGTAGAGGCACAATATGACGCATATTTAAGTTGATAAAATAGGCCAATTTGTAAAAATAAAGTTAGAAGTGAATAAAAGAGCCACACATTTTATGGATAAAAATACATAACTACCTCAATATAGCATTACAAAAAATATTTGTTTAAAGTAAAAAAAAAAAAAAAAAAGTCTTTTATTTCAAATTTGGCACAGCTTCCGAGAGCCACTTGGGAGAGGCCTTCAGCCATCTCGTTCATCTTAGGGATCTCTGTGTTGATCCTCCCCATATATATTTATAAAGTTAATAGCCTTGGTTTAGCCTTGGATCAGGTGTACATACTGAAAATACAATAAACTCCAATTCCTAGTAGCTAAAGATTGAATATGTGAGGAGCAAATGTTGTATTTCTGTATTCATTTATAAAAGCTGAAAATATTTACATTTATGTGCCTCCTTTGTCCTTTGTGCCATTTCACAAGTGCCTGGTGGAAATTTAACCCTCAAGTGTGGTCCTGAAAAATCTTAACCTTGCAAAGCAGATGGATACGCCCACTTCCTTGTTTTTCACTGGCGAATCCATCTTGCAAAGCTGCCATCTGAACCGTTTGGGCCCGGTTAGAAAGTGACAGGACCAATCAGCAATCAGAGGAGGTACTTTCAGACGCAGCAGAGTCGTGACGTAAACAAGCAGCAGCAAGAGCTGGTGCAGTTATGGAGGAAGAGATTAGCGTGGATGCTGCTAAAGCGCCAGTTTTATCAGAACTTGACAACATTTCTTCATTAAAAGAAGAACAAAGAACAGCAGTGAGTTGTTTCCTTTTTAAAAAACAACAAAAGTCGAGTACTTACATGTCTACAGTTGCGTGTTATTCCTCAGTAGCTGCGCACGCGCAGCTTGATAGCGGCTTCATCACGTGTTTTGTTGCTCTGATTGGCCCGTAGAGATGTGACAGACAGAACGTTCACCCAATCATATTCCAAGTTTTTTTCAAAGCCTCTGCCTTTTCTCAGACATTTCCTATTGAAGCTTTCCCAGATGGATGTGTGAAACACATCCATCTGGCGTGTCAGGTTAGAAAAATCTTCGTTTCAAGGGCTTTGTAGCCCTTGGTCCTTAGTCCTTAATCCAAGACCTTGATTCAAATGAGAATTGAAATACCCCTTCAACTGACATGAAAAAGTAAACGTAAAGTGAAAAAGTAAAGGGTAGGGCTAAGATAAGGGCTAAGGGGTAGAAATGTCACATTTGAGTCATTTCTACTCTTTATAGTTTTAGTCTAGTTTTAGTCCATAAAAAGTCCTCACATGTTAGTCTTAACTTTAAAAGATTTATTCTCCAAATCATGGAAGTGTGTTCTCTGCACTCTGCCAAACCTGGGGTCCCTGCTTTGTACAGCTGAGAGGCAGAATAGCTGCAGATGTATTTAGACAGATTTACCCACAAGGGAAACATATAATGGATTTTGAATGTCCGATGAAGCTGAATTACATTTTACTCTAGTTTTAGTCATCTTGATAAAGCTAAACTTACTTTTAGTCATCAAAGATCTATTTTTGGGTAGTTTTAGTCTAGTCTTTCTCATGGAAAAAGGGTTGTCGATGAACATTTTTAGTCATAGTTTTAGTCGACAACATTAACACTGAAACTAACTCGTAACCACTTTATTGACAAATCTCTTATGTAGCTGGCTGATTGCTGTTCGGCCACCTGGGGTTTATGTTTCACCCGTGCACAGTAAGCCAGAAAGAAAGCAGTTTAGCCTAGTAGCATGTAGCATAACAGATGTAGTATAAATGAAGCATATTCCCTAAGTAGATTTATCAAAGTCAGTGTTTAAACGCCTGAATATAAAAAATTTGAGTTTCATTTTTAAATTCCACTAGTTGCCACGATTATCATCAGACGTGAACGTCCCAATCTACAGTCTGACTGTACACTGAACACACTGAACCATTAAACAACAAATAATGGGTTCAACCAGAATATTTCATTAAATCCTTTTTTTTATCATTAAATAAACTTTTCACATAGGGACGTCTAAGTCTGATGACCACCAGCTGTGCAGGTAAGCAGGATGTACGGTGCTGTACTAAGTAGTTAGGCCACCCATAAGGGTTGGGAAGGGGACAGCTTACCGAGGCCAATAGAAGCCAGCAAAAACAGGGCCCATTGCAAAGTCAAGTACACGGTATGTTAATTCCACCAACAGGGTATCTCGATCAAAACCAATAACCCAACCTGATGAGTAGAGACCAGCACTGCTCTGCTCCACACTTCTCTGATGTTTACTTCCTGTTTTGAAATGAGGACTACTTACATTAGAAAAGGTGCTCCATAAAGTGTATTTACAGAACAGTAACTGATGGACTTAATGAGGGAGAACACCTGTAAATATCGCCTTTCTGGGTTCACACTATGAGCTACTCGCAAAGCATGCTGGGATTGCTTGTAGCATAATGTTTACAAAAGTCTATTTTGCTACTGAAGTGTTTTTCTGCTTTCAATATGGGATTTTTTATTAACCAAAGGCATAACTGAGGTTTTTGAACCAGGTACTATATTTGGTTATTCCATCCATCCATCTGTCTTCTTACCCAGTCTGGTAGCTGTCGCAGCAGGTAAAGCAAGTCACCCCAGACATCCCTATCCCCAGTGACATTTTCCAGCACCTCCCTGTATATTCAGAGGGATTCCCAGGCCAGATGGGACATAATCCCTCCACCAGGTTCTGGGTCTACCCCAAGGTCTCTTCCCACCTGGACATGCCTGCAGGAGAAACTGCCTAAAATACAAGCAACATTAATAGTGCAAATGACATCTGCAACAACCTGACAATTATTATTGGTCTCTAAAAGCAACATATCTGATTTGAAAAACCAGCCTTCTGTACTAGACTAGACATTTAAATTAACTTGCTGTAAAACTGGCATAATCACCCAATATTGAACAAATGTCCATTTAAAGAAATGCAACACTGATTTGATTTTAAAAGTCAGCTCTCTGATGGTTAAGGCAACATGACTGGTAATTTAACACAAATAAGAAACAACAGGAAACAAGAGCAGACAGCAGGAGATTGGCTTTTAATGGGAAATGAATGATTTTCTAAGTTGCTTTATGCTGTGAAGGATATTTCAATCATTGTAGACATTAAACTCTCCAGAGAAACCACTGGGATCTTTAACATTTGATGTGCGTAAAATTAAGCTAATCAGATAGAAAAACAACAGAACAATCAATACATTATCATGGAAACTGTTAAAGATCATGTAAAGGCATCAATCAATGGCGCTGTCATAGAATTAAAGTCCATGCATGCTACTCTTTGACTGAACTCTCGAGCCTACATAAACATGTTGTTGTATGATAACAGCATCATTGTTATTCGTGCTCAATCAGCTGTCTGATCTGATGGACAGGTAACATAAGGCTGTGTATTTCTAGCTAGTGTTGAATGAACAGAAGGCCTAAGGAGTTGGCTCGAGCAGTGCAACAAATTGTGTGATTGACGGGTGATGTCTGTGCAGGCACACCTCTGAAATAAGAGCCTGTCACAAATGGAGAAGAAAGGAGAGAACACAGATGTTTTCAGGAGTGAATATGAAATTCTAATGTGTAACTCAGACCTGATATTTTAAAACAGTGAAGCCAGATGTGTCAAGATGACTCTAAATTTAGTGACAACTGTGCCTCGTGAACCTCTTGTTGCCGCATCATAACTGAGCAGAAGCACATCAGGGTCGTCATAAAAACATCTGCAATTAGATACTTCTATTTTTGCCAAAACAGGCTTCTAGTGCTTAATGGTGTTGACTGCAACTCGTGTAAAAGCACATTAGATCTGACAGAGTCTGTCCAGTGTCGGAGTGTGCTACTGAAGATGACAAATGCTCCATGACTGATCACAAAAATCAGCTTTTTTCATTTGTAGAATAAAACACCTTAAAGTGACTTTGACACCTTATATAGACATGTGCCTTTACTAGTTAGAACATCAAGCAGTGTTCAAAGCTGCTTCGTTACTAGTAAACATGCAAGAGTCTTCATCATTTTAACGTATGACCTGTTGCATCAGCTATGACTAAGTTTTATTCTAGGCTAAAGTGTGAAGTCCACATGGTGTTACAGCCTAAGAAGTTTTGAGAGCCGTTGAGTGAGTTGGAAATGTAAGGCTGATCTTAATAACTACTATAATTTTAATGGTGCTATGCGCACTGATCAAGGTGTGTTGCACACAGTGATTTTCTGTGTTTTGACAACGCACAATCCCAGCACAAAGCCAAGCAAGAGGTTGGATTAGGAGGCTTGATTATTCTTGTGAGTGTTAATGGAGGAACAATCAGAGTCATTCCCTTTCAGAACCAAGCACCCATGCAGAAAGGCATTTACAAGGCAGATTTTAGTTTGTATTCTTGATCCCCAATTATCATATAGGACGACTGCGCCTCGCACTGAAGTGCCACAGGTTCGCTCTGACTGGAGGCGAGAAACCTCGCTCACTGGAAGCGTATCTAGAGCGCACGCAGCCACGATGAGCAGGTGGACATCATGTGAGAACTGCAACCAGACAACCGGATATTCTACGCTTGTGACTTTCTGTTTTGGGGTTTTCTGATCAATGGGATTTGATGCAGTTCAGCAGCTACAAGTGTTGAAAATAGACAGCAGCATATCTCGAACCAGCTGGAGCAGAATGGTGCTCCAGGGACGTGCTGCTGCTGGACTGGAGAGCCGGCTGTGGAAATGTTCTGATAGACTAGAGAGGGAGCAATGTGCTCCGCAGTACGATCTGCCGGCAGATCGCAGTGCGGTCACTTTATGTGGAAATTGGAGGTTATAGACTGAATTCTGGCTCTCTGTAGTTCTCTCCTCTCAGGGAGATGAAATGAAACATGCTAATAGTGTAATTTAAGTTATATTTTACTGGTTTTCCCACGACATCTGAAACGATAAAAAGATGGTGAAAACCTCTGTCATCTCTTACTGTTATTTCCAGATACAGTGACAGAGTTGGACTGGATTTATGTTGATTAATCTTCTGTGAGCTTAACATGATGTAAACATATATTGACTATTTTTCTCTGCTAAAATCCTTGGCTATATTCTATAATGAGTGTAAAATAGTTACTGAACATCTTGTATTAATACCCATGGGCTACAGGGGTTCACATGTGCGAGGGTCCTTACTTTGAGCAAGTTTTATGATAAATATCCCCAAGGTAACAAGTATTATTATTCACATCTTTTATTGGTTTTTCAAAACGTCAAGAAAACAAATGAACAACTTCCCCACAACATCAAAAGACAGTGCAGTATTAGTTATGGTTTAAATGGCTTTTATTATACTCTGGTTTGTAGTTACACTATCAGCAAATGCACTGATGTAACTCTGTGGAGAAAATAGGATGTTACGGAAAATTATAGCGACCAAAACAGATGTGCTTTTACTTAATTTGATAAATCAGCAAGAAGCATTTCTCTATATTCAGTGTCTCTTATTTTGCTGCTAAAGACACCTTTTCTAAAAACATTTTTCATTAAAAAGTTTGTTGCGAGTGATTTAATTTACAGTAATCTCTGGCTGAAAAAAGAACAAAAAGAGAAGAAGCCAACACAGAAGTGCAAAAAGCTGCAGTTCCCTGAGTGTTGACTCGAGGCTGGCTTAAAAGCCCCAGCAGATACATATACTCCCAGCTTAGAGAACCCCCTTAAACATATTTCCAGACTTGGTAAAACAACAAATTTGTTCTAGTTAGCTCATGTCTTCATCGCCACACAATATACGGAGGCTGATTATTATTACTATTTTTTTAAATTATTTTTTTAAAGCTGACTGAATGAAGGAAATGAATGATGCATAAATGTAAGTTGGCTTGAGGTGGCTTAAGACCCATCTGAACTTCACTTCTTTCCTAAGAGGCTGACCAAAAAGTTAGACTGGGACAGCACTTTCAAAATTAGGACTGCCATATTTGGGCTTCATAATGTCTCTTTGGAGTCCAATGCATGGCATCACTGATGTTTTAAAGAGTCTGGTTAAAAGACAGCAGAATGAGATTCATCATCTGGAGAGAGAAAATACTTGTGCATGCACAGGACAAGATCAGCAAAGAGATGAAAGATACCATATTGCACTATCAATATAAAACTGACTGTTCCTTCTGGAAGCTTTAACACTATCCATGACGTGTTTATAAAAATCTTGTATTTAACGGTGCTTCAATTATAATGACAACTGATGATTAGCAGTTTTTTGACAGTTGATGCCTTTGGAAGTGCAAACATCAGCTTGTTCCATATCAAATTTAGAAATTCAATGCATCAAGTCTCAACAGTCTTAATGCCCTAATCACAAATTTGAATTCATTCCAGAAAAAGCTGTTGAATATATAGATTGTGTTAAGCCGTGTTAAAATAAATGCATTGAGAAAATAGATGCTGGTTTAAAATTTAAAAAACGGACAGGATGACTCAAGGCTACTATGATTTGTGCATAAACTTACACTGTAGCTCAAAAACACTAGACATCTGACTTTCAAGGTGTTGCTACAACATTCAGACCTCTCAGCTTCGAATGTGATAAGTCTGAGGTCTTAAAGTATCAGGCAGCCAAAACCACATCCTATTTTGCAGCTGTAATTCACACTTTTTCAGCTGACTTGAAGGTGAAGTATTATATCAACCTGTGCACAAGCTCCAGTTTCTATCATGTAAGCCTTCAATTAGCTGTCAGTTTCACTAAGGCTTCTCATCTGTTTTTGTTATTCCACATAATTAGGCTTTTGGCCTTGGCCCCTACATTTTCTGGCAATGATATCTGTGTGTAAACCCACCACTGTGCACTCCATCAGTCCCCTGATGAGCAAGAGAAGCAAAAGTACAAATGAGGAGGTACTATTAGAGGTTTATTAAGGCAAATGCAACAACACTTGAAGAATGATGATTTGAATACAAACCCAGTGTTTGAAAATGGTGCTTAAATGGAATAAACATAAAGTCGCTATCCATGATTAACTCTTACACTTAAATAACTTCATCGTAGGATATAGTGGTGAGCCACCAGGCAACTTAATAGACATAGAGTATGTTTTAGGGTGGAAAGATCATGAAAAATGCTTCATTACACATAAAGCCAGCCTTTGACATTTCCTTTGTTTTAATGGTAGCCATGGCTGAATAACTAATCAAGCACTTCCTCTGGAAGGAAACACCACCTCATTTGGTCCTATTATAGGCTCCCATAGTTTTCATATACAGAGATATGCAGACAATACCCAGCTCTACCTTTCATTCCTGACAGATCATATAAGAGACCTGTCATGGATCCTATCTATCTTTGCCAGTATCTCTTAATGATAAGAAACACTGTCCCCTGCTCAGCCTGTCCAAGTCTGAGCTTCTTCTCAGACAGTTTCTCTATGCACTCTATGCAAATGTTGACCACCCAAAGTAATGCCCACAAAGACTACATAGAACCTGAGTATCATGAATGATGACCAGGCGACCTTCAATGTTTATGTGGTCTCAATCAGTCTATCATGTCGACAAGATGGGGAATTTCAGAGCCCATGAGACGATCTAATAAACAGCAGTGTTACTGGTCCTTAGCCAACCTAAAACAGCATATAACACTCTTCTATTTACCCTTCTACACTGGCTACCAGTTACTGCTAGGTCAGGTCAGGTATGGGAGCATATGTCGGTTTGGCACTTAGCCATGTTAGCCTTGGTCCTGTACTGCTCTGGTCTCCTGATGGCCCATCTCCTCAGGTATCCTCCCAGCTGCCCTCTCCACCACACATGTGGTCGCCCCCTGGCATCTGGACCATCCCAGTGGGTCCTTGGCACCCAGTATGCGGTGAGCTGGGTAATGCCCAGAGAAGTGAGCCAGGTGCCTTTGAAAGTGAAAGTTCGGTTATGGCACTTGCCAATACAGCTGAAAGGGGGTTGGTGTCCCTTGCCTCTGGAGCCTCATGGCGCAGGATTGAACCCTTGCGCCCTTAAACTACATCGCATGTAAACACGTTTGAATGAAGATCCGCACAGTTATTACTCCTAGCGCTGCAGGCGTTGGAGGAGCTTCATGTGGCATAAAGGGAGAGGGGCAAAGTCCTTGGAACCCTTGCTACTGGATAAGGAGGAAATCCCTGAGGTTCTTCTAAACACTCTATTAACTGCTTCCAAAACAACAATCTCAGAACCCATCTAAAGCTTTTTTCCAACATGATCCGATAGGCAAGTCAAGTCAAGTCAAACTTTATTTCTATAGCATACACAAGGCAACACAATGTGCTTCATAGTCATAGGCAAGTTAAAAACAAAAATGAAGGTACAGAAGAAAAAAGAAGGCAGAAAGTCAAATAAGTACAACACACCCATCACACATTCCCCACACAGATTAAAGCGTGCAAGCACATACCTACAATACACAATTACCCCCCCCACCCCCACCCACACACACACACACACACACACATACGTAGGCAATACTTCCTTCTGGGAACCAATGCCAGTTTCTCAGGAATTCAACATTAGGCATCAGTTCCTGTAACAAATTTCAGCTATAAATTTGGAGCTGAGCCAGGAGGCAAAGCTTCCAATCTACCAGTTCGTCCACAATCAACAGTCACCTATGTCATGAGCTTTGGTTGGTGACAGAAAGGAAGAAGATTATATTTACAAGTGGTTGAAATGAGATTGGGCTCAGCCGTTGAGATAGGGTGAGGAGCTCAGACATCCAGAGGGAGTTAGGTATAGAACCATTGCTCCTTTGCATCGAAGGAGCCATGAGGTTGTTTGGGCATCTGGTCTGGATGCCTCCTGGTCTCCTTCCTGTGGGCTTTCGGGCACAGCCATCAAGAAGGCAGACCCAGAACTCTCTGGAGGGATTACATATCCCACCTGGCCTGGGAACGCTTCAGAATCCCCCAGGAGGAGTTGGAAAACATTGCTGAGGATAAGGATTACTGGGTTAACTTGCTTCACCTGCTGCTACTGCAAACTGACCTGGGATAAGCAGAAGAGGATGGATAGCTGAGTGGATCATGATGCAGATTTGTGCAAAAACACTGGAATGTAATAATTGTCATGTCTTACCTCAAATGGAGAACAAAACAACTATTTATGTCTTTATTTTTAACAGTCAGTTCAATCATTTATGCACTTCAGGAAGGATTCTACCTTAGATAATGGTTAGATTTCATGAAACAGTGTCATGTAGATTTTTGGCTCAAATTCAATCTCAAACAGATTGTTAGCTGCACTTCAAAATAGATCTGTATTATTATCCCCAGTTGAAGCTGATATGGCATTAGTACAGATAGAGTTCTGCTTGTAGTTTGCTGTCCATATGGACTGTTTCTCCATCATTCACCAAAACCTGCTGATGTAAAACTGTTCAATTCAGCCATGACTACAAATGTACTATGATCTGAAACTCCAGCAGTTCCCATGCATGAAATCCAGACCCCCTGATTCCAAAGTATTTATTTTTATGTTGACTCTGTGAACAGAGAAAAATAAAACTGCAACAAAACTTACCTGAACTCACTCATCCTGGTCTTAACTCCCCCCTGCCCACTACACAAACCAAAGAAACAGAAGCAGAGTAACATAAGGTCAAAACTATTTATTTTAAAAATGGTATTGCTTTTTATTATTAAAAATGGTTTATCCACTTATATTCATTGCACAGGGCTGTGTTTTGATTCATGAGGGGGGATGCATTATTAAAAAGCTAAACATTTATAAACATCTGATGACCACTTAATGGTTTTCCAAATGCATACAATGAAAAGGTTAGCTTCTTGGTAGAGAAAGCAATTAAACTAATGAACAGCAGGGCATCAGCAATGCAAAAGCAAAGAGTGCATCCACTAAGGCTCAGTCTCATTTTTAATTTTTACACTGACCTCTCATTTTTTAGTGTCCCTCAAAACTGAGTTACAAGGAGTAATGGTGAGCCCCTTTTCTATGAAATAGAACAACCCTTTAAGAGCCTGATATATCACCAGTGGTATAGTGGTACCATACCAATCAGCATCATTTGAAGAGAACAAGGTGTGGCCTACTTGTACTGTAAGCTGGTAAACAATGGCTAAAACCAGTGAAGCAACTGGCTTGCATGGAGCTGTAGCAGCAGTTTTACCAGAACTGTACAACATTTCAGTGCACTGAAAGCTTTCCTAGGTGGATTTTTTTTTTTTTTTTTTGTCTTCTCCTTACTGGCTTTGGCTTGAGTTCATGGCAATTTCGGGTATGGCTTAGTTAGACTAAACGCAGTATGTAAACAATGGCTGCCACCAGTGAAGTGATGAGCTTCAGTGCAGCTATAGCAGCATTTTTTAATCAGAACTGAACAACATTTCTTTATTGGATAAAGAGGAATAACTGCATTAAAGATTGAAGATGCTTCAATTGGTCCGTTATGAGTGTAACAGACAGGCACTTTGTATGGGTGGTTTGTCCATTAAAATATATCCTCACTTCAACTATACTATGCCTGTAGCTATGCTATCTTTCTCCCCAAATGTCTCTGACTGGTCTGGCCTTTACTTAGTCAGGTTGAAGCTTTGCAAGATGGATCCATCTGATGACTGGCATGGAGTCTGGCAGATTTGTCTGCATTGCCAGGTTAATGTGATGTAACACAGTCCAACTGGCTCCTACCTTAGCAGTCTAAAACTTCTCCAATGGTTCCTGTATACTGGGACAAGGACTGTAGTCTAGTTAAATGATTGTATTGAACTTTGACCAGAGCTTAAGTGATTGTAAGTGCGCTGACTGATTGAGCCAGACAGCTAATCTTTGATGAATTACTAAAGGGTGTTTTCTAACACAGTAGTGAGAAACTGCTCCCTTTAATTGGCCCAGAATGGATCTTTAAAAATATAGCCTTCATCCATCCACCTTCAGTCAGGGTCTTTTGGGCTATAAACCTGCTGGGGCTACAGAGCAGTCGCCCACCTCACCTGGTTGTTTCCTTCTTGTTGGATAAAAAATCGCAACAGTGTTTACCACTCCTAACTAAGTAACCGCACAATGACCCTGTTCATCTACTTGTGTAATCCATAGAGCACTAAAAGCCACACTGCCTCCTGCAATAAGTGTAGCCCCTTCCTCTCCAAAGTGCAGGGGGCTGTAGCAAAGGTATTGATATGCAAATCAGCATTTGATGTCATTTGGCAAAGTCTATAGTGCCTTTTTGAGCAGCCAATATGTACTTTTGTGGGAAGAGGAGGGATGCAACACCACGAGCATGCTAATGGAAACAGCGGCCTGCCAGTGTTTGAATCTCCATCTCCATCATTCTTTATGCTGACTCTGAAACGCTGAAACTAATACATTCACCTCCCTGTCTCCTCCATCTCCCCTGGCACACCTCATTTACTATCATTTTGATCACAAAGTCAGCTCCAGCAATACATGAGGAAAAACGGGGCACATTCAGTGGAAACCTGCTCCAAAGGCAACAACCAGCTTTTCAAAAGCACAGCTGCCAACTGACAGGCTGCCATGTCTGTGTCACTTTTTTTTTCCACCGGCATTAGACAGGCTTAAAGAGGGTATGCATGTGCTATCATTGAAGAGGACATCAAACCAAAGTCTCGCTGGAGATTTTTTTTGCTTGCAAAGGATATACTGTTACCGGGGATATAATATGATAAACTTGAATGAACTGGCTGAATGTGAGAGTGCCAGCATCTCTGTTTGATGTGTGGCTCATCTCATTGTGCTTCAACCAAAGTTTTCAGGAACAGGATTTAATACCTTTTAAGAATAGGCAGAAGAACAAAGGCAGTGGCAGCAGTGCTTGGATACAGCAGCCCACTTCCCTGTCTATGCCCTGGTTTCCCTCCCCTGAAAACACTGCAGAGTATGAATAAGCACTTTACCAAACTCAGACAGCAGCTTTTTCTACTTGCTGAGCACTAAAGCAGCACTGATATCACTGCCGTTTGCTATATTTTATGTTTATATGACTTGAAGACCTGAAACTTAAAGCTATAACATTAAAAAAGCATTTGAGCTTCCCATTCTGAAAGTGATGTCAGATGAAAATGTCTGCTGCTCAGAATACTGAGACAAAGTGGGAGTGACGAGTTTGTCAAATTGGTCTATTTCCTTCTGTCTGTATCACCTCTTTTATGGGGATAATCTCTCACAATATGGGGTGGCTTCTTGCATTTTTGCTGTCCAAAAGTAGTATGGGAGGAGGAGTGTTTTGGGCTTCCTTTATTTCAAACACATTTTTTGTGCTTTTCTGACTAGCTTGGTTTGGACAGTCATCATGGATGAGGAATACAGGCTGGCTTTGTACAGCTACAGTCTCCCAAAGTAGTAGTATGGGAGGCAGAGCCTGAATGTTTTAGGTTCTATTTAATGTGGACTATTCTAAACCACACTTACTTTAAAACTAGGCTAAATTTTTAAGTTAAGGCAGGCTCAGACTTAGACTAGATCCCCGTAATGCTGCTATAGGCCCAATTGATTCTAGTGCCACACAATTACACTTTTTTGAGATTATCCTGACCAGCTAGATTTTGCAGGACATCATTGTTGAAGATTATAAGCTTACTTCTGGCATCTGCGGCATCCAATATTAGCATGGGAAAGTAGCAAGATTTATGTAAGGATGGACTTATACTTTAACTACATTCCTGTCATTGCTTGAGGCCCAATCAATGCCTGTGCCTAACAGTAACACTTTTAGATCTTTTCTGACCACCTGGATTTTGGCAGGCATCATTGTTGAAGATTATGAGCTCAATTCTCTCATCTACAGTCTCCAATAGTAGTATGGGAGGCAGAGCCTGATTCCCCAGGCTACTTTTTGCATGTGGACTAATTAAAGAGTAGGGCACAAACAATCCTTTCGTTTGAAAATCGGCATAGAAACCTTTTTGGTAAAGATTTGAGTTAAGGCAGGCTCAAACTTGGACTAGATCCCTGCCATACCCTGTAGGTCTAATCAATGGTTGCACATTACAAATATCTTTTGAGCATTTCGAACAGCATGCATCATAGATTCCAAAAGCTGTGGGAAAGGCAGAGCCTGAACGTTTCAGCTTGCTTTAATGTGGACTAATCTAAAAATTAGGCACACACATTTTTTTTACATTAAAACATTGGCTTAAACTTTACTCAAGTTAGGGCAGACTTAGACTACATCCCAAGATTATGAGCTTGCTTCTCGCATCTACAGTCTACAAAAGTATTATTGGAGGCAGAGCCTGATTTTCTAGGATTCAAAATAATGCGCACTAATCAAAGAGTAAGGCACAGAAAATCTTCACTTTAAAAAAAACAGGCATAGAAACTTCAGTTTTTGATAAAACTTTAAGTTAGGGTGGACTTATTACTGCACTTAATCCCTATCATGCTGCTATAGGCCTTATTCTTAGGCCTTATATGCTGGTTTTGTGTGGACATCATAGTTGGAGATAATGGGCAGGCCTTTTGCACTTGCACACTCCAAAACTATTTCGGGGAATAGGACCCAAACTTTTTAGGTTCCTTTTTAAATGAAACTATCTAAGATTAGGGCACAAATGCAGGGCTGGCTCAGCCTTGGATGAGATCCCTTTAAAACTGATACAGGCCAAATTGATGCTTGCATGTATTTTTAGCTTCTGTGACTAGCAGGATTTGGGAAAACATCACATTTGAAGAACACAGGCTGGCTTCTAGAATCTACATTCTCCAAAAGTAGTATGGGAGGTAGAGCCTGAATGTTTGAGGCCCCATTTAATGGGGACTAATCTAAGTGTTACTCAGAAAAAAAATATTTAACTAAAAAAAGGTTTAAATGTTTCCTTTTTGGTAGAGCTTTTAGTTAAGACTGGCCTAGAATAAGGTTAGTTCCTTACCATGCTGCTACAGGCCTATCAAATCAATCAACTACCATGCAATAACACTTTTTCAGCATTTTTGACCGGTTTGATTTGTTCCTATTGAATTCCTTCACCAAAAGTCCCCAAAACTCAGAGGAAGAGCTGGATAATTTTTATGTCCACCTCCTGTAAGATATTTTTTATTTTTTAAATAGGTTAACAACGCTACTTTTTCAAAAAGCTTTGGGTAAGGGCTGTTGTAGACCTGCACTGCTGCAAGCATGAGATATTAAACTCCAAGCTCTAACTGAATGCATTCATGCCATATTAATACCTTTTTAACTATCTTTACGTCTCTACAGTTTCTACCTCTCGCAAATTATTTAACATCAGCAGTTCTTTAACTTTTTATTTCATGCCTCCTTTTGAGTAAGAAACATTTCTATGTCTGCCCACACACTCAAACAAATTGGGTTCTGGTGTCTGGACATGGTGTCTAATCAATGACTGAATATTGCCGCCTTGCAAGATAGAAATCTAGTAGAGAGAGCTGACTCAGAATAAACAGTTCTCTGTGTTCTCCTCTATTGTGCTCACTCTGAGACACTTTATGTTAACAAAGCCAAGAATGTCTCATAATGATGAACAACAGGTATGTAGCTTTTCTACATACATCCAGGCTTATGTGGGCCTTCAGCAATGTGAGTGAAGGCCAGTGGGGAACTGGGGAGCAGAGACAATGATGAAAAATAGTTCTTAGTCTGTCATATTATCATTACTACACTGACTAATATTAGTCAGTTTTTACTACCCTTTTTGGCACTGAAAATTTAAGACTCTATTATTGGTTGCTATTTTTGTTGCAGTCTGTACTCTGTTTTTCCTCTCTCTATCCCTCTTAATTTGCCAACCCAGTCGCGACAGATGGCTGTTCATTAAGAAGCATGGTTTTACTCGAGGTTTCTGTTTAAAAGATTATTTTTCTTCCAGAATTGCTGAGTGCATTAAAGTGTCTATTTAAGTAACACAACAGAGTATGGTCTAGACTGGCTCCAGATTTAAGTATCAGGATGAGACTGAGTGTGATTTGGCACCGTACTGTAAGTTTTAGACAGAGTTTGTTGGATTGATGCATTTTATATATATATATATATATATATATATATATATATATATATATATTATATTATATTATATTATATGTGGTATTTTAATTTCCACTGTGAAGACATGGCACTTCCTGGAATAATCATAATTTTAAGCTATTTTATAAACATTTTCCTTTTTGAATTTTTTCAGTTTATGACAGGACTGTTAGCATTAATGCATTGAACTTAATGCAATTAAGGTCCATAAATAGCACATTCATTTCTTTAATGTAACATCTCCCTGCAGCCACTGTGATGTAAAATAAGCACCGTAATGTCTCATTCAGGAGCAGAGCTAGAAGTCTTCAATATATGGAGCTTAAATGATAAAATAATGGTAAATGGATGGGCTTGTATTATGCTTTTCTGGTCTCTGACTACTCACTGCAAGTCACATCTACCCATTTATATTCTCATTTACTTTAAATAGACTGCTCAGTGTAAAAGTCAGAAGTCATCTGCACCTTGTGTTATGAAAAATTTACCTTCTGACTGTTTTCTTTCATTCTTTGCAACATAAAACAAGTTCCTTTTTCCATGCTGACATTTATGTCATAATTCTACTCTAGACTCCTTTTCTGAAAGAAAGAAAGAAAGAAAGAAAGAAAGTAGGTACAAATCCAAACAGGGAGACGGTTAGCCTTATTAAAACTGTACAAAAAAACGTTAAATGCAAAATAGGGGAATTTTAAAAATGCAACAAAAATGTGACATTAAACATAATTACGTATAGAAATTCTGAGATAAATCACTTTTTTTTTTTTAAAGCAATCGTTTGACAGCCCTGGTTTAAACCAACCTGACTAGCCTGATAGACTGTTTCATAAATCCATTGCATGGATATGTTGACATTCAGCTGGGAAAGCTCCCATAGAAAGTGTTTGAAAAGGGCAGGACTTTTGATAAAATTCTTAAGGGTGATTAGACAAATGTTCAGTGTAAAATCAACAAAACAAAATGACACAGTAGATACAGGCAGCTTCAGTACCAAGCAGTGTTGACTGCCAAACGCAGGTACAGAAGCTGTGAAAAAGTATTTGCCCCCTTTCTGGGGCAAATTTCATATATTTATCACACTTTAATGTTTCGGATCATCAAATCAATTTTATTATCTCACAAAGACAACCCAAGTTAATAAATATGCAGTTTCTAAATCATGATTTAATTTATTAAGGGAAAGAAAAATCTAAACATATCTATAATTGCCCCCCTGACCCTAATAACTGGTTGTGCCACCCTTGGCAGCAACAACTGAAATCAAGCGTTTGCAATATCCGGTGATGAGTCTTTCACATTGCTGTGGAGGAATTTTTTTCCCTCTCTTCTTTGCAGAATTGTTTTAACTCAGCCATATTGGAGGGTTGGAGGGTTTGAGCATGAACTGCACGTTTAAGGTCACACCACAGCATCTCAATTGGATAGATAATATGTTTGGACCCCCTTAATAAATAAAATCATCATTTAAAAACTGCATGTTTGTCTTTGTGAGATATGTCAATGATCTGAAACATTTAAGTGCGAAAAATATGCAAAAAAAAAATCCCGACTCAGAAAGGGGGCACTGTAATATCACCACTGAAGGCTGCCATTGCTAACAGCTTCCAGGACAACTAAACCCCGCCCATAGCTACCACCGCATTCTCCTCATATGATGCTAGTGCTGATTGAGGTCTGGTAAAAACAGTGCAGGTTGGAGCTTTGCAAGGTTAGGTTTAAAGTAAGACCTCAGAAAATAACTAATTGGTTCATGGAAGTCAAAAGTTGGTGTGAGTGTAAACAAAATTCTGCAGCTCTTCTGTACAGCAGTATGTTAAACTAGTTTTTCACACCAATTATAGAAATATAGTTTCATCAGCTCTAACATACAAACTTTTAATAACTAAAGTAAACTCAACTTGTGTTTCCTCTGACACAAAATCAGGTATAATATAATTAAGTTTGTGCTGTTGTGATCAAACAGCAGTGAACACATGAATAATTCCAACATTGACTGGAACACAAAAGATACAGGTTTTGCTCAGTATGTGGGTGAAGCTGCAGCCTTTAACTTTTTTCCCTTGAATGAATCAGGATCTTGAAAATAACAAAGTCGATTCCCCACACAGAAGCATCCTCACTGTCAGTCTAATTTAGGCAAACAATCTGCGTCTCCTGCAGCTCCGTGCGCCCGGACATGATGGGAGCTACAGGGCAAAATCAAACTTCAAGCAAAACAAAGTTCTCATAAGGCTGCGAATAGAATTAAAGATGTCAGGGGAATTATACAACACAGCTGTGTTCTGACATCATAGGCTCTGCTTTACTCTTAAAGTGTAGCATAATTAATCCTCAGATGCACTCGCAGACTTCTGAATAAGTTTCACTGTCGGAAAAAAAGAAAATCTACAATCTCTTGATATTAAAGAAACTATAAATACTCTGCACACATACTCACTCAACATCAGAGGCTTTTAATGCAGTCATTCTAGCATTATTAAATAAAATTGCTGTATAAATGAGTTCATCTGATGTAATGATTAAAAGCTAGTCTTTTGTTGACTGAGGGTGAGTAAAATTCACTTCAAAGCAGCAGGGATCCATGTTGTCCTAAAGTGCTCTGATTCTTATGGTAAAAAGCTGGGCTGTACTGATATATTGTTCAGTTATGGACATGTTCATTGAAACTGATTTAGTTTTAATCTTTGCAGGGAAGCACTTGATGTGTAAAGGATGTGCAACAGAAGGGAAATAAATCCAATGCTTCACACTAAAGGATAAAACATGTACATTGTTGTCTTTCCTGCAAACCCAAATAAGGCCTGTTTTGCACACAACTGCAAAGTACCTGAGGCAAATCAATAAGAAAGCTGAGAGATTTCATTAAGTGAAGAGCCCTTGTGGTGACTTTCTTGGAGGGCTGCGCTGATCCAACAACCTGTCAGGGCCTTGTAGTCGATTACAGCGGGGATTTCAGAACATTATTATGGGTTCAGGGGTCAAATTGTACACTGCTGATCCCATCTTTTGGGACCTGCTTTAATCTGCAAGCAGTCCTGATTGCACTCCCCCTCATTTATTTTGTACACCACTTGAGACTCATCCATACAGCGAACCAAACAGTGTCTTTAAACACCCACAGCTCTGTATCTAATAGTTTTAGAAGGCAAGCATTTGTGCAATTTTGTAATCTAAAAACATGAAATTATATAAAAAGCCAGTTTACGTAGATGGGCCTTTCCTAACAACTTTTGGAATGTAAGTGATGGCTGAAAAGTACAGATCATGACATGATATTCAGTGTTAAAAGGGATCAACTTTACATGTACACAGATGCTGAATAAGATGCCTGCAAGATGTTCCAAAAAAGTTGGGACAAGGACAAGAAAAGACTGGGAAAGTTGTGGAATTCTGCAGGTAAATATGCCAGCTGTTAACAAGTGATAGTATCATGATTTGGTCTAGAAGGAGCACTCCTAAAAGTGTCAGTCGTTTACATTCAACAGTGGTGGAAGATCCTCTCTCAACTGCAGACTTGGACTCATGGGGCGATGGGTTTGCTGAGCAAGGAAGTGTGGCGTTCCCTGTATCAGAGCATGCAGACAAAAGAACCAGAGTGTTTTGGTTTGAGTCTTGGTCCCTCTAGTCTTATTATACTCTTGAGAAGCCTGGATGTTCAGTGATTGCCAGGGGTGCCAACTGGGCACAGGCCTGGACAATGGCCATCAGGAGGCCAGAGCAGCACAGGACCAAGGCTTGTAGAAGTGCCGAGCCTTAGTTGACCCTTAAGGTTCTCTCCATTCTGTAAAAGACATGATAATCTATCCTTGTATGAACAAATTTTAGAATTTGGAGAAATCTCTGCATGTAATAACCTTGCAAAACAGATGAATTCGCCCGATTCCTGTGTTTCTCACTGGTGAATCCATCTTGCAAAGCTCTCATCTAAACAGAATGTGCCCTGTAAGAAAGTGACAGGACCATTCAGCGTTGAGAGGAAGTACTTTTGGGCATGGCAAAGTAGTGATGTAAGCAAGCAGCAACAAGAGGCTGGTGCAATTATGATGGAAGAGATTAGCGTGGATGCTGCTATAGCATCAGTTTTATCAGAACTTGATGACATTTCTTCATTAAAAGAAAAACAAAGAACAGCATTGAGTTGTTTTCTTTTCAAAAACGACTAAAGTCATGTACTGACGACCACTTCTCTGGGCCTGAGTTCATCTGAGTTGGACTGGCCTGTGACCCCTAAGGTTGGCATGTGTGCTTTTGTCTGACGAGTCCACATTTCATATTGTTTCAGGAAATAATGGCTGTCAAGTCTTCAGGACTTCAGAGGAAAAGTCCCACCCTGGTTATTGTCAACACAAAGTTTAAAAACCAGCCTCTGTGATGGTATGAGTGTGCATTAGTATCCATGGCATGAATAACTTGCACATCTGTGATGGCACATTAATATCAAACGGTCCATACAGGTCTTAAAGCAGGGGTCATCAACTACATTTGTACAAGGGCCAGCTTTTTTTCTCAACTGGCACTTTGAGGAACAAACTCTCCACTAAATGCTGATAATATAATTAAAAAATTAGTCTGATTTACATATCTTTCTGAAGCCTGACACAGAAAATGGCAGCTTTAATGAAGAATGGACTGATAAGTATGTGTTTAACATGCATCATATTTGCATGGCTGACATGTGGATTGTTTTCATCTAAGTTATTTCTTGAGTTGTTTTAATAACTGCAGGGAGTTTATAAAAATGATACCCAAAATTCCACATCTTGTTTCCTCTGCATATTTTCTGAGTTTAATAATGTTCTCTGGGCCAGATGGCAAGATGTGGGGGGCCTGATGTGGCCCCCGGGCCGCCAGTTGATGATCAATGTCTTAGAGCAACAATTGCTCCCATCCAGATAACTTCTTTTTCAGGGACGTCCTTGCTTATTTCAGCAAGAAATTGCCAAGCCACATACTGCTGAAGTTAAAACAGCATGAGTTCACAGTAAAAGAGTGCGGGAGCTAGACCGGCCTGAATGCAGCCTAAATCTGTCTCTCAGTAAAACAGGATGGCACACTAAAATACGACAACAGAAACCCAGCACTGTCAAGACACTTCATGTGTACATCAGCCAGGAATGGTAAAAAATTCAGCTTCTAAACACTTCAGCATTTAGTGTCTTCAGTCCAAAGATGCTTAAAAATGATGTTAGAAGAAAAAGTGATGAATCACAGAGGTATACTCCTGTCCCAACCTTTTTTGGAGATTGTTGCAGGCATCAAATTCAGAATGTGTGTGTTTTTCTCCAAAAACATTAAAGTTGATCTGTTTGAACATTAAATATCTTGTCTACGTGTTGTCATCCCTTGCCAATAGGGTAAAAAGGGATTTGAAAATCACTGTTTTCTGTTTTTATTCACATTTTCACAACGTCCTAACTTTTTTGGAATTGGGGTTTATACAATGAACACTTTCACATGCCAGACTTGCACTTTATTAGTCTACAATGATCTCACTTCTGCTTATAAAGTTTTCAATATTTCATGTGCCACTGCTCAGGAAGACTACACCTACTGCAAAATAAACTGAAGTTTTAGCAACTTTACTTAGAACTATTACATTACAATTAATGTATAATTCACCTGTCCTGTCCTGATAAGTCCTGAGAAAAAAATCTTATTCAAAAAACACGTCCAAATAAGGCCTGAATCACTCATTATGAGTAAAACTATCTGCAGCTAGCAAATCTAACTTGTTAAAATTAGATAAGCAATTTAGATAGAGATGCCTCATTTCAAGACACCCAGTAAGTGAATGTGCTTGCTTATTTTTAGGACTTATTTTTGTTTGTAATACCTTGAAATGAGAGATTTATCTGGAGCTGTCAGGTTTATAATAACCGTAATGAGATTTTTTTGGACAATTAGATAAATATCCCTTCTAAAATCTGAGGTTTTGCCATGTTTATACACTGATAATTTTAATGGAAAAGGCAATGTCTGCTTACAACTTTTCAAACTTGGTCTACATATAAAATTGAAACCAGAAGTTTTCCTACACTGTATAAAAAGACACAGAACCTTTATTTCTCACTGTCTGACATAAAATCAGACTTAACTTTTCCTGTTTTAGGTCAGTTAGGATGACCAAATTATTTATTTTTGCTAAATGCCAGAGAGGGTTTTTTTTGTTTGTTTTTAGAGTTTTTTTGTATTATTTTTGCTTTTGTTGCCTTAGAATTCGGTAGCATTGCCTTTAAACTGTATGACTTGGGTCAAAAGTTTTGGGGATCCTTCCACAAGCTTCTCAGATGTTGCTGGATTTTTGTCCCATTCCTCCTGACAGAACTGGTGTAACTGAGACAGGTTTGTAGACATGCCTCTTCAGCTCTGCCCACACATTTTCTACAGGATTGAGATCTGGGCTTTTTGATGGCCACTTCTTCAGCCACTTTCCAACTAATTTGGTGGTTTGCTGAGAGTCATTGTCCATTTAGAACAGTGATTCCCAACTTGCCCACGCCCCCGTACATGTACCTAAGAAAAGCAGAGCTATGCATGCTTTTCTTATCAAAGGACCTTTGTATAAACTACTTAATGACTGCTTTATCGTGGTTTTAATAAATATTTGCAAATGTAATGTTGGAAACCTCAGAACAGACAAAGCCTCGCGCCCCCCTAAGATCTTTGGCACCCCCCTGGGGGGGTCCTGGTCCGCAGGATGGAAACCAAAGATTTAGGACCCATTTGCACCCAAACTTGAACTTCCTGGCTGATGTCTTGAGATGTTGCTTCAATATTTCTATCTCCTGTTGTTTCCATCTATTTTGTGAAGGGCATCAGCCCCTCCTTCAGCAAAACACCCCCACAAAATGATGCTGCCACCCCTGTACTGTACAGTTGGGATGGTGTTCTCAGGCTTGCAAGCTTTACCCTTTTTCCTCCAAATGTAAGGATGGTCATTACAGCCTTAAAATTCAATTTTAGTTTCAATAAACCACAGGACATGTCTCCAGAAATTAAGCTCTTTGTCCCTGTGTGCATTTGCAGACGGTAATCTGGCTTTCCTATGTTGCTTTTGGAGTGATTTCTTCTTCCTCCCTGGGTGGCTTTTCAGCCCATGTGGGTATTAACCTTGCAAAGCAGATGGCTACGCCCGTTTCCTTGTTTTTCACTGGTGAATCCATCTTGCAAAGCTCCCGTCTGAACCGTTTGGGCCCGGTTAGACAGTGACAGGACCAATCAGCAACGAGGGGCAGTACTTTCAGGCACAGCAGTGTCGTTACATGAACAAACAGCAAGAGGTGGTGCAGTTATGGAGGAAGAGATTGGCGTGGATGCTGCTAAAGTGTCAGTTTTATCGGAACTTGATGACATGTCTTCATGAAAAGAAGAACAAAGAACAGTAGTGAGTTGTTTTCTTTTAAAAACAACAAAAGTTGAGTAATTACATGTCTATAGTCGCCATGTTTCGCGTTATTCTTCACTAGCTGCGCACTCGGAGCTCGATAGCAGCTAGGTCATGTGTTTTGTTGCTCTTATTGGCCCATAGAGATGTGACAGACAGAACGTTCATCCAATCATACTCCAAGTTTTTTTTCAAATCCTCTGCCTTTTCTCAAATGTTTCCTATTGAAGCTGTCCCAGATGGATATGTGAAACAAATCCATCTGGCGTGTCAGGTTATGTGGGTACAGGACTGGTTTCAATGTGGATAATGGCACTCTCTTACCAGCTTCAGCTAAAAATCTTCACAAGGCCTTTTGCTTTTGTTTTAGCGTTTATTTGCACTTTTCTCACCAAAGCACGTTCATCTCTGGGACACAGAACCTGTCTCCTTCCTAAGTAGTAAGATGGTTGAACACTCCCATGGTTTTGTGTATAACTGTTTGAAATGATGAACGTGGCACCTTCAAGTATCTGGAAATTGGACCCAAGAGACAAGATTATATTGGTCTCAGAGTTCCCCAAAATGTAACTGTGAAGTTTGTTGCTGAAAAAAACACTCCAGTATCAGATTTTTGTATGTCTGAAAACCCCTCTGTGTCAGCCCTGCTCAGAAAGAGCTGTTTCTGTGGCTGTGGCTTTAAATGTTAATGAGCTGTCTGACTCTGCCCATGACCACGCCCCTTTGAGGAGGGTGGAACTTTCTGCCAAGCAGGGAGGGACATCTGAACTTGGGGGCGGGGCTAACTCCCCACATGACATCATGAGGGGAAATTCTGAGAACGGCTCGTTTAAGCACACATTTTCTAAAAGGTGGAGAAAGAGAGAGAGGGAGGGAATGGATTGTTCTGGTACTTGAGGGGACTGTAGACAGGCATGTTTTTTGTAAGAAAAGCCTGAAAAAATGATTTTTGCATATTGAGTGCCCTTTTAAAATACATCCACGGATATGCCTCCAATTAACTCGGATATTTCGACTTTGAGAAAAGTAATACAAAATTCTCTAAAAAATTCTCTCATTATTTTGGCATTTAACAAATAGAAATAATTTGGTAATCCTAAATGACTTTAAACAAGAAAAGTTTAGTCTGATTTAATGTCAGACGGTGAGAAGAAAAAGGTTATGTGTCTTTTTTTTACAGTGTAGGTAAACTTCTGGTTTTAACTGTATGTTTAATTCCATGTTAAATTACAAATCTGTGCATAGTTTAACCACTGATGTGTGATTTTACTTTTTTATTATCAAATCTTCTGCTTTTGTTCATGTTTGAGAGACAGATTTCTGTGAAGTTTATCCTTGTACTCATGATGCAGTCAGATTTTCTCATTGGTTAGAAACTCTTGTATTCCCAGCCCAACCGTTTTTGTCAGAAACGATGTTTGATATGAGAAACTTTGTGTAAAAGCTGTTTGGATTGATTTTGTGACACCTGCATTGACTTTAAATAAAATACTGTCTTTGTTGTCTCTAACTAAAACACAAACACTATAGCTCCACGGTCTGTTAGCTGTGCCACTAAACCAAACAGAGATGACGATGGGATGTGACACTGCTTTGAGATATTTTCAGCTCCCCTACAGTTTGACTGTGGCAAACATCAAAAGCAGAGGTCACGCTCGAGTGTCGGGCCCTCACTATCAAAGACTTATAACTTCTTTCTAGATTTAAAATGTTGCAGACATTATCAGAGGCTGGATTTCCCTTTTAAGTCCTGTACTTCTCTTGGCAGCAGGTGTGTCATCTACGGTTAGGAAGTTAGCGGGGAAGTGGGGCACGTTACTAAACTTCAAAAAGACAAAAAGAAGCAGAGAAGCACTTTTCCCACCCATATGACTCACCTTGAGATTTGACAGGCATAAAAAGATGTCAAGAGGACATCTTCAGCAGTGTCATTTTGTTTTCAAAGCAATGGAAACACATTCAATGGTTCAATACAGATATTATTCTATGATGTTCATTTCATGGCACTGACATGTCTCCACAGAGGTAAAGTTCCCAAAATATGCACTGTTTCTCTTTCCGGAGAAATACAAAATAACCAGTTGTATAATGGAACTGAATCAATGTACCAAGTGTTTCTGTCAATTATTTATTCATCATTTAGCTTGCTTTCACACTAGCGACATCCAACTGTGCCCGGGCCCACTTGTGTATGTACTCGGTCTTAAACAGCAGGTGGTGGAATGCATGTAGCTGGTTTACAACCCCGCAAAGCAGGAGAAAGAAGAAGAAGCTACCATGGCAACCACTGGGGTCATGACCTGAGAAAAGATTTGTTTTTATTTTGATCCGGCAAAAAGTCCATCCTGCAGCCATGGATGATTTAAAATCACTTTAGATTAGATACAGCAGTTTTTGAGGTGACAGGAGACTTTTATTGCCTTTGCAACTCATCTCACTAACTGCAACTTTTGTTCATCTGTAAGGTGAGTCACAACATACCGTTTATTGACTGGATTCTGATGATTTTTGCCCTTTATTGTGGAAAGAAGTTTAGTTTTTACGCTGACGTCATAAAGCTGATATGACACTCTGTCCCATATCCGGGCGCGGTTGCATTCACATCTCATCCGAACCATGCCCGAGAGCACCTCCCCAAGTGGGCCCGGGCGCGGTTCGTTTGCATTCACACCTGCCAAAATGAACCAGACTTTGGGCTCAAGTGCACTCTGATCTGGGACCAGGCCTCTAGTGTGACAGCACCCTTAAACTGTTCAGGCCACTGGCTAAACAGATGTGATAGTTTTTTAGCCTGGTAATGATTATATGGTTATATTAATTCCTCTGTTGATAATCAGAAGGTCCAATCCCCAGCTCCTGCAGTTACATGTTGATATGTCCTTGAGAAAGACACTTAACCTCAACTGCTGCAAGGTGTAAGGATGCATATGAATGGGATTGGCTAATACTGATGGACAATTCTCCATAGCAACCTCAGCCATCAGTGAGTAAATGTGGAGTGAATTGGTGTGGATGTGACCCGTGGTGTAAAAGCATTTTGAGTGGTCAAGGTGGTATACAAAGTTAAGTCTATTTACCCCTTAACAAATTAACACAAGTAATCAACGAGTCATTGTGTTTTTTGATTTGTTTGTTATTGTAGGATACTTGTTGCATTGCTTCTTGGTCAGTTTTCATACTGCACAGAAGTTAAAACATGTTGACTGTAAAAGGATGCTCATTTTATCAGGGTTACACTGCCACCTGTAGGACATCCATAGTACTACAAAGCTAAGTAGACTGACCAGCAGCTAAACCAGCTGCTATACAAACACAAACATGACCAGTACTCATAGTGCTTCACTTACAGATGATCATTAAATCATCGAACTTTACTGTTGTGCTCTTGCATGTCCTATGATTGTCTGGTTGAATAAAAAAGGCAGAAGGAAAAACATGAATCAGTTAAGCCCTTCTGTGTTGATTCAAATGAATAAATAAACCTAAACAATATATTATCATATGTTTCTGTGTATAATAATACAATTCTGACAGTCACGGTTGGAGGCTACACATCCGAATTAGTTCATGTAGTCTGTCGGGACACTGAACAATGTAGGGGCCCGGAAACATACTCTCTGCTATTTTGTCCAATAGAAAATTGAGAATGAAGTCATTAGAACATTGTTATTGTGTTGTCATTAGTGGCATTCGTAGAAGCAGCTTCCAACTAATGATAAGCGGCTTATGACATCTGTTGTTTGAGTTAAGTATGTCTTGCCAAGTTGCTATACAGCCAACTAAACCAGAGTTTCACTCTCCATTTTCCTTCTGCAACCCACTCACACAGAACAATATCTCAGTGTTAACTCCAACCACCGTTTAAAGTCTTTAAGAGCAGCAGTGAAGCCCCTCCCACACAGAGCAGAACTACTTGACACCAAGTAGGAGGAGAGACAGACGGAGGTGCAGGAGCCGCAACAGTCTTTGACTTAGGAGCAGTAAGAACAATGCTGAATAAAATGGATGGCAACGAAAGTATCCTGGTCAGAGGTGGAGCCAGAAGGCGCAAAATCTGTTGATAGGTCCACCTAAAAAAAAAAAAAACAACAGAATTTTATCATTTCAAACCATCTTCATCTTCCTGGAACCATGGAAAAAAAGATGTTCTTGGTCTCAGTCTCTTGTCTCTGGTCTGCTTCAACACAGTATTAAGTTTTCTAACTAAATAATGGTGCTGTTTAGAGCAAAAGTGACAGCATCCAGACTTAAAGGGAGGCCCCCAGAAAATGTCTCCTGCATTTTGCGCTGAGGGAAATAAATCATTAACCAAATGCTGGGTAGCTGCTGTATGGCCTTGTGCACTCTGAATAAACTTTCAAATCCAAATCTCAAGTTTCATATCTTAACCAAAGCACAGAGCTGAGTAGGAGAACACTATGGCAGCACGCCATCTGGCAGGAAGACAAGCTTGGTCGCCTGTGGGATCCTAAGTCCAAATGTATATATGTCTGTAGTCAGCATTTCAGTAGAACTTCTAAAGTTATATCCACTTCATCCAAACAGTGTTACGTTGTTTCAGGGGTGCCACTGAAGTTGGATTAAATTGTATTATTGTAAATTCAAATCTGATCCTATTCTGTTAAGTTTATCAATCTATTATTTTTTTGTTTGATGGTAAAAACTCAATGTAGTGCAGCTTTTTAGCACCAATATCTGTTTTAAATAAGCTAATAATAAGCTTCTTATAAAACTGAACAAAAGGGATCAGCATATATACTAAAAAGCTTCCATTAGAGACTTATTATCAGTCAATACACCTGTTATTAACATTAATTATTTCTTAATAAACACTAGAAAAATAAAAGTTAAGAAGAGTAAGACTATATATTAACAGTTTAATTAGGGACACGTGCTCCTATAACAGGCTTGTTAACAGTGTATACCTGTTATGAATATTTAAATGGTTTTTATTAACATTGTGAGCACTATATAAATTTAGCACAAAAAGTAAGGAAATTTGTATTTGGTAGATTTTTTCTTTCTTAGCTTCTTGGCAATAAATCTTATACTGTTGGAAAGCAGTAAGTTTACCTCCCTTTTAAATGGTGCTGCATTTGTAAGGAACATGCATTTGTGGGATGAGCAGCAGAGCTACGTGGGTTGCACCATAAAAAATTAAGAATCAGACCCCCCCACACACCTTTCAGAAAATGTGTGCTAAAACAAGCCATTCTCAGGCCTTGTCCACACGGAGGCCAAAACGATATACAGTCTTCTCCAGAAGTATTGGAACGGTGTTTCCAATTCCTGTATTTTTGCTGTAGGCTAAAAACATTTGGGTTTGACATCAAAAAATGAATATTGAGATAAGAGATCAACATTTCACCTTTTATTTACAGGTATTTACGTCTGGATCTGATACACAACTTAGAAGATATCATCATTTGTGTTTTTAGTCTACAGCAAAAATAAAGGAATTGGGCCCCCTGTTCCAATACTTTTGGAGGTTACTGTGTTTCCGTTTCATTTTGAAAATGTTTTTTTATGTAAACACGGGATCGTTTCAGGAAATATCCGCGTAAGCACGGAACCACTGAAAACGGTGAAGTATATATGCCGAGCCTGTGAGTGGTGTTGTAACACTGCCGTGGAAACGCACCGAAAGACAGAAGAAGGTTATGACAGAAAGCTTTTGCATATACTCCTGAATTCGTCTCTGTGTGGACGGGGCCCCAGATTTTCCCCTCATGATGTCATGTGAGGAGTTTGCACCGCCCCCAGGTTCGTTGGCCCTCCCAGCTTGGAAGAAAGTTCTGCCCTCCTCTTGATCCTCCTTTCAGCTCCTCCTGACTGTATCTAGAGAGGGAAAAATGCAAACAAGCCAGTATAATTAAGTATTAATTGATGCTAGTTACAATAATCTTAATATACGTTTTACCATGGTCAAAAAGGACACATTATGTCCCATCATGCATTGTGATGCAAAAGAAAACTGCAGATGGACAAGGAGTGTGAAAGGCTGATCTTAACTCATTATTGCTCCTGTATCTTTATAATTTGAGTTAAAAGAAGCACACAAACTTAATATTCTGAGGCATTTTCACCTAATTATAAAGCCTTTTAGAGCAGTGGCTTTTCAGCACAGTAACATATTTTTTTCCTGTAATGAGGTAAACACAAGACAAGTGGATGGGCTGATACAAAATTGGTTTTATGATTTTTCATTTTAAAAAGTAGTTCTTTTTCTAATATTTTCTAATGTTTTGTGAAAATGGGTGCAATATTACACTAGTTTTCTCTGAAATTCATGCTGTTATGAATTATTGATCCCATGCTGGCATTAAGCTGCAATTCTCAAATGTGCAGCAACAATGAAGTCATTATCGGCATCTATTGACGTCTTCTTTACACAGTTTTAAGTCACTTTTGGAGAAAAAAGAAAGAGAAATATCTTGGGGGGTAAATATTGTTTTTTTTTTTTTCAACCTGCATAGCTGCTGCTCATTACGTGCTCTTCCAGCAGACACTAAGCCACAGCGAAATGATTCTCCCTGAAAGTTACTGACCTGAGTTTTAATTAGTGGTGTAACACAGAACATCACAGCACAATGTTTCATGTTACCAAAAGCACAATTAGCAGAAAAGTGGATTGCACTAATTAGTATTATCAACCGTCTACCACACAGGTTGTGATCAGCATGGGGCCAGTTCTGAAAATGACTGTACAGACATTTGCTATGACAACAGCAGGCACCAAGTGTGTCTGTGACAGCTGTGAGAGACTGATTTCACAACTTCTACATTTTCTCATCATTTTACTCCAGAACTCTTGTGTTGCTGTTTTGTAAAACCTCAGTGATGTGTACCAAAATGGTCTTTGGGCCACTGGAAATCAATTGTTTTTGCCCTAAAAAGCATGCAGACAGGAAAAGCTGAGGCCAGGGTTGTTCTCTGAAATCAAATAAAAGAAAAACAGAACAACCAGCTCCTATTTAAAAAACAAAACAGCTAATTAGATAAAATAACCAATCTTAAAACAACACTAGTAGGATTTGTAACAGCTTGGGTCCTTGTGTTTTGTGGTTAATGCTGTTTTTGAGAGTCTTGAATTATGGAATCTTTTAAATCAAAATAGCAACCAACACATTTATTCACTTAATAGTATTCTGATCATTGTCTTCTTGAACGAATAGATGACCACGACACAAAAGTTGGAACACTACTTTTACTAAGATAAGCTTCCTAACAATTCTCTATTTAAAAACTATTAGAGTTTTTTTGTAATTATTTAGCCAATACAAAGTACTTTGCAGAACTTTCAGGCATATTTGGGCCAAAAATTGAGGGTGAAATAAGGCCTCTAGAGGCGAGTAAGCCCACCTGGGGCACCACTGGGCAGAAAGTATGATTAACACAACCCAGGTCATTCTCTGGATGTCCTTGTACACTAGTGCCAGAGTCAAGCTGGATTAAAAACAACAACAAAAACACCTTTAGGGTGGAGTAAAGAGTGGATGTGGCAAGTAAGCACACTATAGGGTACCGTCTGGGCCGTCTCCGAGTGTATAACCAGGGATAAGAAATTCTAATTTAGAGACGTGCGTCCCTGTGTCATTGACAACCAACCTAGAAGGTCCCAGACCAATGTATTAGGGAATATAATAACACAAAATTCACTGAATTGATTTATAAACTTGGACAAAGGTACACACATTATGTGTCCGTTTTTTTGGTTACACTACTAGCCTACACAGCAAAACCTGGAGTGTTGAATTCTCAGTGTTAAACATTTCAGTGTTGATTTTAACACTCAAAGTGTTATTTTAACTCCATTCAGAGTAAATGGTCTTCAGTGTTGGAGTTATTTGACAGTGTTAAATCAACCAGTGTTATTCCAACACTGTAGAGAGTCAGTTGATCCAAGCCTCACCTACTGCAATTTCAAATCTGGGGGGGAGAGTTTTCCCATCATGCCTTAGTGCAGAGTGTTAAGCTGGGTTCAGATGTTTTTAGATGTATTTAGATGATTAGCTGTGTTTAGATGTTGCCTGTTGTACAGGGGTCACTGCTGGGATTCACTTGCACATTTCTTGAATTATCTTGAGTTCCTAAGTTTTTGATGCATAAACACTTTTGCACCATGAGTGTAGTTGTCTTCTAGGTTGGTCAAGTCTTGGCTGTGGTGACAGGTTACTCATAATAGTGGAGTGAGGGCAGACTGTCATCTCAGGACAAGCTTTGTCTTTGAGTCTGCCTCATAACTCCCTGATAGCTGTCGAATACTTTACAATGTGAGGTGGCAGTCAATACTGTCAGGTGTGTCGGATTATGAACACTCATTTTGTGGAACTTACATGTCTTGTTTCTTGTTATTATCAGGTTGGTGGAAGAGGGGCAGTTGCTATCCACAGTATTTCACACCTGCTGAAATTAATTGTAAAACACTCCTTAGTGTTAATTTTTTAACACTGACGCTAGTTTCGAGTACTATCAACACTACTCAGTGTTCACCAGTGTAACTTTTTGACACCATACAGTATTGCAGTAACACTGGTTTAGTGTAAAAAAAAGTAACACTTTGAAAGTGTTAAATTAACACTCAAAAGAGTGGACACACATACACACTTTTCTAGTGTTAGATTTAACACTCTCAGTGTTAATCTAACACAGGCGATTTTGCTGTGTACCTTCTGTCATCTCCACCTGGCACTTAAAAATCCTACTGCAAAATTATACAAAAAAATGTCACTTTGTCAACCTCAAAAACTTCACATTTTTTTAAAGACCCCGTAAAGTGAAAGCCAAAATTTTTGTCTTAACACACTAGATATGTTGGAGTATGGTTGCTGTGAAAACACTGAGATCTACATGTGACTGAATTTTGGATTTAGACCGTTTTAAAGCTTTTCACCTCTTTCCTGGCTTGGTTTCGTGTGGGTGGGCCAATATGTGGGCTCATTATGTCATGAGCCCACAGTAGGGAATGACCCCGCCCCTTTAACACTACAATATAAAATCACAGGGCAGTTCATCTCGGTATAGTCTGTTGTCAGCTGATGTCACTGCCTTTATTGAAAGGAAACAGTCAGTTAAATGCTGTCTTACTGTTTTTCTTTGTGAGGTAAATTTGCCAAATCTATCAGCCACAGTGCTCTATGGATAATTTAAAACATCATTACAGAGATTTGAGCCAGAAAACAGACTTTGTCTCTTCTTTTAAGGTCAACAAAAAGTCAAGAGGCAGGCTAATAGTGTGAGAGCTTTCCTCAGTTCAGACTGGAACATTTTTTTTAATCTGAGAGGATCATATTTCTCCTGAATGGGTGTGGCTTCAGTTCATTCAACAGACACGCCCACACCATCCTACAGCAGATTTTACTGCCTCATTTTCATGATTTTGAAGCTTAATTTTATAAACGTAGAGATGTTTAATCTGACTAAAATTTGACCTGGGGGTTCATAACACACTAGCCTGTCACACAACAAACCTAAATACAGATCTATTTTCACTTTACAGGGTCTTTACTACATCACCTTTGCTCTTTTCATGATCCCATCTTTTTCATATATTATCATCTAGACTTTCTTTATGTGAAGGGCTTTTTAAGAAGAAACCTAATACCAAACACTACTTGAAGACTGCAATTGCAACCTGTATGATCTATTTTTACTGTTGCTGTACTCTGGCCCTCACTGCCCTAAGACCAGTTTGGTCCACTGGGTTCTCCTTATTAGCCACTTTGGGCCTGACGTTATTTTGTGGGGTGGATGCCAAACTCCTTGTTGAAGCTAATTTAACTACACTGAAATACACCAGCTTCCAAACTACTCCCTTCAAGTGGGAACAAACTGTTGCTGAAAAAGATGAATCTTTTGTCAGATCTTAGCCTCTATGCAGCACCATACAATGTATGATATCCTGTCTTGTTTGACCTTTTATTCTGTAAAGCACTTGGGTCAACCCTGAGTGTTTTAAACGTTCTACATATATAAAGTTGACTGGACCTTTTCTGCTTATTAGACAGAGATGACCTGATGAAGTTGTGAATTAAATATTAATTCATGCAATGATTTGAGAATTGATATGAAGGATGAGGGGAGAGCTTAATAAGGTACATATTATTACATTTAAATGGGCAAATAGTCTGTGAAAAAGAAATTATTTTATACATATTTAAATCTTGTGTTATTTCCCTCAACTCCCTAAAATATATATTTTTTAAATCTTCAGTTTCATAGCATGTCCTCTGCTACTTCTTGCATCAAGAGCTCAAAGTTAAGCAAATCAGAGCCATTCTTCATAGGCAGACAGGGATTATTATAAAACCACATTTTTAAAAAGGTGTACCGCTAAACCTCTCTGGCAATTTTGGGGCAACCGTGCCCTTTTTACCCTTTCCTCCCCCCCAAGAGTGAGTGCATGCAATTACTTGAAATACTGAGAAATCTCCATGAAAAACACACATCACGGTAGATGAAACAAAGCCAAAGGATAAAAAATTGCACAAAATATCTCAGTGAGCCTGAGGGATTTAACTCACATTTAGTTGACTAGCATGAATATTTATCAAATGTGGAGAATACGCGACTTGTATATATTTGCTTTTCCATAATAATATTCTGAAAAATATGTCCTCGGTCTGATTTTATTGAACTTTAACATCATGAAACCGATATTTCCCAAACCCACTGCAGAGGACGACATTTAAAACACATAACATACCTTAAAGAATACAGTCTTGTCTTTTCATTCTTATCAGTTTTAACACTAATCCGATCAAACAAGAGGATGAAGGAGGACAGCCTGCTTTGAACACCGTGAACCTCACACACCCCTGGCTCTTTTCAGGGGGAGGTGACTATCGCTTGGCTCGTCAGCCTCCGCTCCTGCCAAGCTCTCGACAGACCAAAGGTATGGACGCTGCACAAACAGAATGTTTAAATCTGGCCCGCATCAAAGGCCTGAATAGGAAATCACTATCAACTGGAGAGAATGTCAATGAATTGCGTAATCCACAGCGATCAGAGAAGACTACACTGGGAGGTTGAGGAAAAGCAAGGCCACGCTTTGTTACTTTTAGTTTGTTGCCACAAAAAAAGGTTGGTTCTCATTGTAGGGATTGTGAAAACTGCTCTCTTTGTGCATTGGTGCTGCACTGCTTACAGCAGGTACCTTTCTCATTGTTTTCCCCTTGAACACCTTGAGTTCAACACTGGGTTCAGGGGTCAAACTGGTTAGAAGATGCACGAAAAACTCTGACATGTCAGTCTAATCGAATCATGGTTGTTAGGCACATCGTTGATTATGTCACACTACAAGACTGTTTGTCATTCCCAATGCTTATACACTTAGACTGGGGCCAATATTTGTTGATGATCTGTGACGATGCAAACAGGCCAAAACCTGGTTTAACTCTTGTCGTCCAATTCGGTCTTAACCAGACAGGTGAAACTCACTCTTGGAAAGATGAGATAACACACAGAGCAGATAATACAACACAAGAGAGAAGAATAAATGTGCCTTCTCGTCATACTCTGTCCACTTATCTATTTATTCACAATAGTTTCTGCCATTCCACACTGTCCACCAGTAGAACTCAAGTTATCCTGGTTTTTTCTGTTGACATTCTTTTGCCCTTGCCACATTAACTTGCTAGAAAAATTATGCTTTATAATATCTACACTTTTTTGTTTGTTTGTTTGGAGTATTCCCTTGACCTTATGCATATTTCTGCTCTATTGCTACACTTTTGCTCATTCTATCTTATTTTTATTTTTGTTAGATTTCTTTCCTTTGCTGTGTGTTTAAATGGAACCGCTGAAACTTGAATTTCGTTTGGTATCAATGATTTAAAATTAAATGAGGGAAAGACAATGAACATCCAAATAAATTCAATATAAAATGAACAGGAAACCCCATGAAAAGATAAAATAAGGCAGAAATGTAAGGTTTGGGAAAACGGGACACTGGAAGGAGCTTTAAGAGTTGAAAACAGAAAGAGTTTGAAGGAAAAGAGAAACCTAGAGCTATCCTTCAGGTAACTCCCACAGGCACAGGAGAGAGTATCTGCTGAGGACACAGCAAACAGGTCTGTTGTGTTTTGGCCAGTGCAGGGAGGCATTGCAATGCATGTCATCATGGTTTTACTTGGCACGGCAAAGCGACTGACCCTTGCCCATGAAAAACAGAAGGCAGGTGAGCTCTGGAAGTTATTAAAACCATGCTAGGTTTATCAATTCATAATTAAAGCTCCAGTTCCAGTTTCTTAATCCTTCTTCACATAAAAAAAGAAAAACATTTCCATTTATGCAGATGAATTTTGTTTATACTTAGATTAAAATGTCATGGGGGGGGGGGGGATTTCTCTTCTACAGCAATGTATCTATCTGTTTACAATAGAAATTATTTTTCACAAACTTAGATGTCTTTCAAAAGTCCATGAGGTGTGAACTGGTGAGGCACATATGCATTCATACGACCTAAAATTCAAACATACCAGAAATTCATTTGATTGATCAGCAGCAGCTTTTTGAACTGGCTGGCTCTCTTGCCTCTGTGTACACTGCAGGGCAAACAAAGTGCAATCAAGCTGAAATTCAGACCAACTTCAAAATCAGTGGGGTGACTCAGACCTAGCCATGGGTGGGTTTTACTGAAAATAGAGGTCTTCCTCTTCTGTTCTCCAAAATAGCCTTGTGCACACATGTCAAACCGTAAAAACATATTTGTAGTCTTCTTGTTCATTCTTGTTCTTTTTCAAAAGTTAAATTAATGCCAATTCAGGCAGTCGTACTGAGATTCCTTTCACTGTAAACATAACCAAATAAACAGCAAGGTGAAAACTGCAAATGAAATTAAAAATCTACACAATAACACTAATTACGCACAGCATTGCTGGTCTGATGCCTCTCCGTGGATGGCAATGGATTATCCTCAGCGTGGCCTGTCCCGCTGAGATTGCTGCAACTGTTAAACAATCCCAAACAACACAAAGCCAACCCACGAAAGTTAAGAAAGCCAAACCCTGAAACTTACGAACACCGTAAGGTAACACAACATTCATCACAGAAGAACAGGAAAAATGTCTTGTACACTGCAGGGCTCCAAAAATCCAAGTTATTTGTTTGAAAATCTCCCTATATATGAGTCTCTTTGTATGATGACCAGTGACCCACCTTTATCTGCATTTCAAATGACAACAGTGGTGTAATTTTTTAAGACCGTTCTCATGTTATTCGTATGTCCATCATGCTTATGCCTTCATCTCATTACATATTAATCATAGTAATCCACTCTTCACCTCCCTCAACACGCCTACGCTAAATCACCTCTTATCAGTACAAAACGCAGCAGCCAGAGTATCATCAAGGTAAGAACAAAAACACACTCCCACATTCCCTTTTTTAAAACAATGTATTTTTGGGCTTTTCTGAGCCTTTATTGATAGAGGAAGATAGTGGATAGAATTGTGAACAGGCATGAGAGAAACACACGGAAAAGGGCCACCGGCTGGATTTAAACCTGGGCTGCCCACATACATGGGGCACGCCCCAAACCAATAGGCCCACTGCGCCCCTCCCACATTAGTCCTGTACTCCACTCTTGCCAATTCAGCAACTTTGTCACTATATCTAGCAAATTTCAGACCCCTCTAGCGACTCTTTTTCAAAAAAGCAACTGGCAACAAATCTAGCAACTTTTCTGAGGTAACTGGAGACTTTTGAAGACTCTGACTTGAAAGCACGTATCGTTGTTCCACCTCTCAGTGAGCAGCAGGCGCTGCCGTGGGCTCCGAACCTGTCCCAAATCACTCACAGGTAGCCCAGGCCTTACGCAGCAGTCCCTGTCAGCTGCAGTCAGAACAGGAGGTGCTCACCTCTCCACGTTCAGACTGCATATTGACCGGGCTGTGAAGATACCTGGACTGTTTTTTCCATTGTCCGTTTTTGGTCCATTTAAATTCTTAATGTAGGTTGTATACATAAAAAAAGAAATGAAAAAAACATTAGAAATGTTATGGTTAAAATGTTCATGTTTCACTGTGATTTGTTGTAGGCTATTAAGTGGACCATAAGACTTAAAACTAAACCAAACTTAAGAAAATTAAACTTAGAAAAACAGAATAATAAGTAAATAAGTACCTAAGAATAAAACTTGAAGTAACTCTGCAGAGTACCTCTTTTGAGTCATTTTTGCTGGTCCCAAGCCCAAGATAAAGGAGGAGGGTTGGAATTATGATATTATAAAACAAGAATCAACAGAAGAAAGTTCATTTGTAGTTCTAAACATATATTGTATTTTTTTCACTCACTTTTTGTCTCCCTCATGATGCTATTCCTCTCTCCTACAGCGTCCATTACAATTAAACACACACCGTCAATTATGCGTTTAGTGACTTCTGGCGACTTTTAGGACAGCCTATAGATACTTTTGTTACTGACGAGTTTGCAATAGAGTGGTACAGGAATGAGTTCTAAAACGCAGAAGTGAGTCAGCATTTTAGCACTTCCGGTTCCCTCGTCTGAGAGTCTATGGGATTTTTGAATGAGTTTTCTGTTAAATGCCTGAAATAAGGTCTGTGGTGAACACAAGCTCAGGAGAGTTTAACATTTTATCCTACAACATAAAATAGATCTGAAAACGTGCCCCACCTTTAAATTGTGTATCTTTTCACATCTTAATAAAGGCGGTTGCTAAAGGACAGCTAACAAGGACTACAGCATTTGTCAGGAAGACTACATGTCATCATCTGAAGCATGGCAACTGAGCCTGCTGTTCACTTGTATCCGTGGGTGATGGCGTTAAATTCAGTTGACCGTGTTATAGTTCAATATACACTCAGAAATATTCAGGCCTAATGCATATAAAATATAACCTGACACGCAACATTTGAGAAAAGGCAGAGGATTTGAAAAAAACTCGGAGTGTGATTGGATGAACGTTCTGTCTGTCACATCTCCACGGGCCAAACAGAGCAGCAAAACACGTGATGTAGCAGCTATCCGGCAGTGCTTGCGCTGCTACCAAGGATTAATGTGAAACATGGCGACTATAGACATGTTAGTACTCGACTTTTGTCAATTTTGAAAAGAAAACAACTCACTGCTGATCTTTGTTCTTCTTTTGATGAAGACATGTCATCAAGTTCTGATAAAACTGGTGCTTTAGCAGCATCCACGCTAATCTCTTCTTCTATAACTGCACCAGCTCTTGCTGCTGCTTGTTTGAGTCACGACACTGCCGTGCCTGAAAGTACTGTCCCTGTCGCTGATTGGTCCTGTCGCTGGCTAACCGGGCCCAAACGGTTCAGACGGAAGCTTAACAAGATGGATTCGCCAGTGAAAAACAAGGAAACGGGTGTTTCCATCTGCTTTGCAAGGTTATATAAAATATCCATCCATTTAAATTACTTAGATTTAACATAAACAGGCCAATAAATTTTATGTGCCGCATATTTGTCACTCAAATGTAAATGAAACAATTAAGAATAAGATTTATGTAATGATACCAATAAACCCAATGTTTTTTGAATGGATGAGCATGGATGTACTGAAATCTTTATGTAAACCTGATGTAAAACAATCTCATGAATTTTAACTAAATGAATTTTGGTTGATCCACAGCTCATCATATTTAAACTACATTCATACATTTTAACTGATTAAATTTCATTGTTTTTGCAATTAACAAATTTATGCTGATTTTAAGGAATCTGATTAAATTCTAAAAATTTAAATAGATGTAAATACTTAAAAATAATCTATGCCATGATTCACTTTTCTGAGTGAAGCGTGATGCTTTTTACTTTCGTCAGTTAGATTAACGAACCAGATATGATGCTTTCATTAACAGTTTATGAAGATTATCTTTATGAATAAAATGTGAAAGTTTCATAAACTTTTATTTGACACAGATCTTCTTTTCAGCAATAATTACGTCACGACTGCACGACTCTATACTGCTCCCAAAATCAAGTTTAAGATCCCTTAAATTCACTCACGCCAGCCACACACCAGAGACATTGGGAGATGTTGAAACAATTTTTTTTATCATTAATCTTCAGAACGCGCACACTAGACAACTCAGACTGTCTGATGACTGGAGACTAAACACCTGTCAACCTGCAAACTACCTCATGTGATCACGTGACTTCAGAAGAGAAGACAAACACGGATGTCTATCATTACACAATAAGCCATCCTGGCATATGCTACTGTTGCAGCAAAAACAAACAAAAAACAAACAAACAAAAAAAAACATTAATCCGGATGAAATCCTGCCTGGAATGAGGACACAGTTGTGTCACAAAAGCTACACAGAAATAGTTAAAAGACAAGGTGAATGTTTGGGTTTGGCCAAAGCCCAGACCTCAATCCCAGTTAGCATGGTCCAGATATGCAAGCCTGATTGAGACCTTTCCACACACACTCAGCGCTGCGACTGCAGCCAAAGGTGCAGCTACTAAATACTAACATGAAGAGGGTGAGTATTTATGCAATCACTATTTTTTACCTTAAAAAATGTTGATTTTATTGACACAACTTTATAAGAAATCTGTTTTCAATTTGGTATGGAATACGATTTTTTTGTCAAAACAGACAAATCATGCTGGTTACTGTAAAAAAATCACTTTATTAAGTTAAGTTACTTTTATTTACCTGCACCAGCAAACTCACCCGTCACTGCCCAAGGTACCTGCATTTGGTTGGAGGTGGGTGCGAATGTTCCGCCCTGCTTATAAGGCGCCATTGAAATAGAAGTGAGTCTTCGAAGCAAAATTTGTTATGCAGAATAAGAGTTGAAAATCGCCTGTAAGAAATTCAATGCACTTTTGTAAGTAGCAGTTTTACTTGCTGATGTATTAATCCAATAACTACCTTCAGTTCTTTGAGTTTTCTGAGTAGCAGCTGCTTTTAAATAAGAAACAACAGATTCTTCATTCTGAGAGCAAAAACACAGGCTTTAGTCACTTTGTTATAATTGAATAAGTTTGTCTCATTCAAACTTGAACTCTACAAGATGAGAAACTGTTATAAATTAATCAAGTTATAAATCAAGGGGTGTCTGTCTTGTAGTCAATCATTGCTTTAATTGTAGGCTGTATGTTTTCAATCCAAAAAGCAATTTCTTTTTGAAAAAAACAGTCCCTGTGTTGCCACTCTACAATGATAGAAATTCTGGATCATAGTTCCTTAAGACCTGAGCTCTAATGAGAACATAAATCTGTTTGAATAAATGAGAAAAAGCTCCGGTTTTATGGTGTTTTAAATATGTATTGGGGCTTTAGCACAGCCTCACTCACCAGCCTTCATCCTCTGCTTTTCCCTTCAGTTTGATCATTATTTTACCTTGTCCTCCCGATGCTACGTAAACTGACTGAAAGTGAAACTGCCACCAGACTTTTGTTTTAGCTTCATGAAGTAGTTTGTGAATGTTCTGTTTCAATTCCTGCTCAAGTCTTCTTCTACTTTTCCCTGTGTCACTGTTCCTTTTGCATGTCTCTTCCAGTCTGTCAGCGCTGTTGTGCAGCCCTGCCAACATCGCTGTTCTATCTGCTGTACTGTGTAATTTCCAAAAACCAACAAAAGCACACGCTCCCTTGTCAGATTAAAGAGGCTGTTCGCTACTTTGTCTCAGCTTGCATGCTAAAGCTAATAAAGCTGCAGACTTAACTTTACAGAAAAAGGTGTGGCGCGAGAGCATGCCATTCAAGGCCACTGTGCAGGTTTGCAAACCTATAATCTAGAATGAAGATTTTTTTAAAGCAGCTGCTGAAAGAAGCTTTTGTTTCTCAGTAAAAATAGAATATTTTGCTTTCACTTCTGCAGTGCAGCTCCACACACGGAGCAGACTCAGTGAAGCAGCTTTTGTTGATCACAATAGCGCACAGTCCCACACTTTAACTGCTACAATCTACAATGCTGACAGCTGCAGAAGGGTGTTGTGTGCATCTTTGTGTGCACCTGGTTACTTCAGTATGAAATGGCTTATTGTGCAGCATTTTCCTTTAGAGATCTTTGGCTGTTACCATCTGTGCAAAGTTAGACTACCATTGCTTTGTGGCGGCTAGTAAAAAAAGACTCTAAGACATAACCAGCTGGCTATCTTATTTCCTTATTAATATCAGAGAACACGAGGTGCTCTGCTGTCTATTTAGATGTAGCATAAAGAATGTATTTCACTTGAATAGAGTTTCCTTTGCTTTTCAAGTGTGTTTCTGAAGCCTTTTTCTTCCATTTGTCTCACAACTTTTCCTTTCAAACACTTCCTCACCTCCCTCTGTCATTACAGAGACCACAGCGGGGAGGATGGCGCTATGAAGCCTCATCAAATGGTGTTTCATGACTTTCTCTCACACTTTGGATTCTTCTTTATATCACCTCCCAGCTTCTATCCATCATGGGACGGGGTCAGGCTCTCATCCTTGACTCCTTTTTTGCTCTTTGATGACTTCAATGAACAAGGACACATCTTTTTCTTGTCACTCGCTTTTTTTTAAAACAATTTCTAGACATTTTAGTCCTGACATTCCCTTTTGCACAGATCATGCACTGTAGGAGATCTGTGTTGTGCACCTTCTCACCTCTAGCAGTACTGTGTTGGAAGGCTGCCTTGTGAAATACAAACACATGTATGAATAGCATGACACAGGCTGTTCAGGCAAGCAGTTCAGAGTATAGAGCAGTCAAACCCTGCAAGATCACTCTCTCCCAATCACTCATGCAGAATGTTCCAATTACTTCTGGCATCCACAAATCAACACACTAAGACTTAACGCAGACTTCAAACTGGGACAGTTGCAGAAAAAAGCCTGCAGATTAACAGACTGGGAGTTTTGCATCCTCACATGCAACTTACCAAGGTAATTTTTAAAAAGTTATCCTCCTTATTCCTATCCCCCATGATTCTTTGCGTGAAATATGGGCGCAACTTCTGCTCCGTTCTATCTAAATGGGACTTTGCATAGAAAAGAGATGCTGAAAGTGATAATTAGAGCAATTTGGATACCAAAATATGCAAACTTCGACTGCTTCACCTCAAACAAGATAACAATATTATTTCTGCGTCCTCTACTAGAGTGAGTGAGTGAGTACAAAGTGACGACATTACGTCAGATAACCTAGACAAGCATATTTGGCTTACTTTATTAGCTTCATATCAGTATAGAAAGACACGATCACATTTTGTTAAGGAATTTGGACACCACCTGCAGATAAATATCTAGTTTGTCGGGTTGCTGAAATATTAATTTCACAAACTAATACGTTTTAAAATGTGGGAATTACATTCATCAAACCAAACAATCCAAATATTTAACTTTGTCATGTTATTGGTACCATGAACGAAGCATCAGGTACTGAGCATTACAGAAAATATTGTTTAAAACTTTCAGCTCATATTGATTGAACAAAAAGGAAGCAGTGTTTACTGCTGCAAATATTTATTTATGTCAGAACAACCACTGTTGATGCTAAATCACTATGGTAAGCCCTTGGAAGAATCACATTTTTGCTTGTAATGTTACTGTATGGGAATTCCACCCATATTCATAGCTACAGTAGACCCCCCAGGAATAACGTGGTATCCGCCTTATTTACTTATTTACAGCTTGCAATACAAACAATGTGAACATGTGATCACAACATTAGATTAATATTTACAAATTTGAGGTGAATTCCTATCCAAACACCTGTCGTTCTTGGTTAGCATCTATCATTAGCCGCTGTATTAGAATACTTGTATTTAACGTACTTCCGCTTTAGCACCAGAGGTTTTGCCCATATTCAGATTTACAGTATAAAAACAAAAGGAAAAACTAAGCAGAAATTAAAACTCAAGATTTTAATTGTGACACACAGTTAACAATCATGACCAAGATTTTTTTGCATTAACTTTTTTCCCCATCTCTTGAAGACCAAAAAGAGAAAATAAAGTTATTTTGAGACAAAAAGTTCAAAATATTCCCATATTTACAAAAGAAAAGTCCTTGTGGTTCTTTGGGTCTGCTGTAAACTTACACATCTTCAGCTGTTGGGAACTCAACATCACATCATCTGTCTGACCAAGATTCAAACCTTCTTGCTGTGAGGCAACAGCACTGACCCCTGTACTGCTATGCATTAATCATAGTATGTTATCTCAATGCATTTTTCAAAAAGTGTTACATGTCTGTGGAGTTCACGGTGTGAAGCACCATGCATAAGCTAGTATCACCAAAACGTATTTAGAAATATGGGCATTCTGTATATCGGCAAAAATCCAATATGGTACATGCCTATCCACCATGTACACAGCACTGAGCAACATTTAGAAGAATTACAGTGGCAACGAAAAACAAAACCTTTTACCAGGTGGAAACCTCAAGCAGAACCAGACTCTTGTTGAACAGCTGTCTGCTGAAGCTGTGCTGAGATTGAAGAGGGAATAAAGGGGGCTGACAGAAAAAGATGGAGAGATAGGCAAACAGGGTGACAACGATGGATAATGAATATTTCTTTGATTGCCATCACTACAGCTGATGGGTTTCCATTATAGCCCACTGAATCCCATGGTAGCACAATAAAGGGTACGTTATGTCTCTGCTTGAGGTGCAAAGGAGCATAAAATGTGTTAGTCACCCCTCTAATCCCATTTTCACTAAACCTCAATCATCACATTAAACATTAACTCCCCTTATGTTACTCAATAATTAACATATTTGCACGCAGGACCATCTCTGGTGGAGATATACTCCATGTTTATCCCTTTCATTAGAATACTTTCATTCATATGGCCCTTTTTATGGCTTTAAATCCAAACCTCCTTGCTTTAAAGTGAGCCGGTTAAATCATCACAAGCTTACACCACAATATTTATCCACTCCCATCATCCATCATGTAATCCCTCCTGGCTTCAGATCACGGCACAGTGGCTACCTTACTGTCCAGAGAATCAAAAAATCTGCAGGCAGCGGAGTGTTTTCCTCCTCTGGAATCAACATCCCTCCTGCGATAAAGGAAGCACCCACTGTGGAAACCTCCAAATTGAAACCCATGGCCTATCTATTCTCATTGTCATATGGGTGACACTAGTGCAGTCTGGCTCGCCAGCAGAACTCCTCCACCGCAGCAGAAACAGGCCAGAGGGAACCCACTGCTACCTCCTGCATTCCTGGTTGCTGCACCACCACACTCAGTCGCCCTGCTATCTGTGTGCATTTGGCTCCCTGTGTCGGACTCTGTGAGCCGTGTTTGTGTGTGGCTGTTTATCTTTCCTCTCTGTAACACACTGCCCTGGCGTAGTGTTTCCTACCTGGTAGTGGATTGAGGTTATGCACTTACTTCTGGGGAACACCGCTGTGAATGTCCCCTTAACTGTTTTTCTTTGGCCTCTGCTGTGAATCCAACCCCAAGGGGGATTTAGGGTTCAGATTTTTCTCTTAGAATTTGTATTGAAGAAGTGGGTATGCCCAGCTTTAAAATACCTGTACATCTGAGAGCCACTAGCTGTGTCCCAATTCAGGGCCTGCATCATGCATCAGGGGCACATTAAAGGCCCAATTCAAAGACCTTTTGTCTCCTTAATGTTAGTGTATAATCAAAATGCAGAGATGGCTCCAACTTTTACTACACTCTGACATACTGAGACACAAACATCATGCTTTAACCTCCCTCTGCATGTGCAAATGAGGACATTACATTTTGGCTAGCCTACAACATGGTGATATTACAGGTTTTTAGATAATTGTCCAGAATGTCCACTGAAGTTTTGATTGCTTTACTTAAAATATTGGGAGAGTTTCTTTGAAATGTTCATGCATGTTAATGAACATTCAAGGGAATATGATTGCAGATTTTTGAATATTCAACCAAATCTGAATTTGCTGGTATTTTTCAAGTAAATGTTGGGGAGATTTTTATTGTAAGGTTTTCGCAAAATTTTGTTTTAAAATTTGTTTGCATTTTCATAGATTTAGGAAATTTGATTTAATTAAAAATAGCAGCAAAATTTTTAGGTATTTTCTTTGAAATTTGGGAAATTCATACATATATCTTTTTTTCTTTCTTTTTCTTCTTAAAGAATTGCGAAGAAATTTTAAGTTGTTGACATGGAAATGTACAGTGCTTAACAAATTATTAGACCACCTGTCATATTTGTCTCAGAGACCATCCAGCATCATGAAGTGCTTTAATGCGGGCTTTTTTATTTTCAGTGAGCTCTCCAGGTTTTACCATTTTGAACAGGAATGAGGAATTTCAAACTGAATTCACCTTTTTATACCCAAATTTGAGCCGGCTCAGTGGACTTCTCTGAGAAGTCAGAAATGAATCAAAAATAACATTCAACCACTAAACAGACAGATTTTCAATGGGCTTCAAGTCAGGGCTTTGTGCAGGCCAGTCAGGAATGTTCACCTTGGTCTTCTGGAGGTAGTTCTTTATACAGTATCTGTCCTGTAACTTGTTTACTGTTCACAAGTCCCCCAAACAACCCAACTTCAAAAATACTGAACTATCCATATAACCGTACTTTCTTACTGTTGTCATAATATGTACGTTTAGAAGCATTTTTACATGTAAGCTATTTAATGACATAAGGTCGATGTTCTCCAGGGAGAGTTGGTTGCTTAAGTATCACTCTGGCTTCATCTCCTCTGAAAAAAACAGAAACCTGACCTCCCTTTTGAAACTAGCAACACCCATTTCTTTCATAAAATGCATTGCTCACCTGAGGTTTCATTTTCTTCTGTGTCTTGGGAACAATGGAGCCAATAGATGGCAATGTTGGAAAGATGGTCAGTCCTATCATGAAGCTGGTTATTCCATTCTTATATTTTGTTTTCAAGTACGTTGTGTCTTGATGGTTCTAGAAGATTTTGTTATCCTGGTTGCCATTTCTTGGCACCATATTCCTGTGTTACTCTAAAATGATGGTCTTAATGGATAAACTGAAATCTGCAGATTTTTAAGAAGCTTGTAGCATTTCTTTTCATTAATTCGTTTGTTTTTAATTTGTGTTGAAAGCTCTGCCCTTACCTAACCCAGTAATTACCCCATTTGCAAGTGACACAGCCACTGCTGGTGATAGAAAAATGCTGTTGTCAAAATATTTCCACACAAACAAATATTCACTTTTATTTCTTCCATTCCAAGCCCAAATTTTAAACCCCCTGGAAAGTGACTTGATGACAAGTACTGGCAGGGTTCTCATGAGTTGTGATATAATTGACTCTCCCCTGAGCTACTAAAGAAAAATGTGGTTTTCTCAAGATCTTAACGTCATCCTATTATCTCTAGATAACATGTTAACATATGTCTATTTCTTGAGATCTGAAATGTTATCATGGAAAAGCAACAAAATAAAATGTGTGGACCTTAATGACCTGTTGCGGTCAGTGGCTACCATGAAATCATTTACTCACAACAGTGGATGGCAGAAGTACCAGTCTCAATATTACACTAGTATGCTTTTTATTTTAGAAATACATTCAAGGTGTGTTTCAGAGCCATGAAAGTAAAAGACAAAACATCATTGAAATGAACTTCTGTAAACCAGTGGTTCTCAACCTTTTCAGCCCACGACCCCTAAAATAAAAGTGCCAGTGACCGGGGACCCCTGTACCTGAAGGTGGTTAAACACAGCTGTGCACAATCAAGAATAGTCATGTGCAGATGAGGCTGCCCATATTGGGGGTAAATGGAAGAGCTTTCTGGGGCCCAGACGAACTGTGGGACCATGGAGGTCGGCAAAATCATAGTCACTGGTGGAGTTAAGCTGTGATATCTATATTTTATATTTAACCTGGATAATAACAACTCTTTTTAAAATTATTTTATGCCGTAGTAAATAGCCTTCTTAAAAATGTAAATCCTTTTTCTTAAATAAAGGCTAAAATGGGTTAAAAATGGGAAAAAAAATATGGAAAAGGTGGTGAAATTGGACTTTGAAAGTAGCAGAAATGGGTTAGAAGTGGCAAAAATTAGATTAAAGTGGCAAAAAATAAGCAAAAAAAAAAAGGGCAAAAATTGGTTAAATTGACAACAACTGACATTAAAGATGGGAAGAGGGGATTAAAACGTGTCCTGAATGGGTTCTAAGTGTCAAAAATGGACAAAAATTTTAGTGAAATGGGAAGAAAAATTGATTTCAACAGGCAAAATGGGTTAACTGAGGCAGGTAAATTGGCAGAAATTGGTTAGGCTGGCAAAGATAAGCATATCAGATAGTGAAATGTGGTTAAAATGGGCATAAAAAAGTGATTAATTGTGACAATAATGTGTCATCAGAGGCTAGAACAGGCAGAAAGTGGCAAGAATTGGTTTAGAAGTGGCAAAAACAGGCAGAAAAAAGTGGTGAAAGGGTTTAAAATTGACAAAAAATGGAGTGATGTGGCAAAAATGTGTTAAAATGGGCAAAATCAGTGTGAAAAAAAGATAAAATCAGTTTAAAATTGGGCTAAATAGGTGTAGAGTGGCAATTGTAAAATGAAAAAAATGTTCTTCGTTTTTTTTTTTAAGGCATTGGAGACACCCTCTTAGTGTTTCGTGACCCCCAAGGGGGTCCCGACCCCCATGCTGAGAACCACTGCTTTAAACAAACTGTCAGTGTCTCTGTCAAATGAGGCGAGTCATCTCAAGGGGGATCACAAACAGAGAAACTTGGAAAAACTTGCAAAGACCAGACAGAAAGATGACCTGTAGTTTGATTCCCTCTCTGATCAGTAGGTAAAACTCTATGGGAGGTTTCCCAGATGAATGTGAAATCCATCCCATGTAGCTTTGAGTCACATCTGTCTTCACATATTTTCAAATTTCCCTAAAACACTTAATAAGCTTATCAGAAACATCTGGACTTTGTCTTATAGCGCCCCCCTTGGACAAAGTGGTCTGTCTTGTTTCTTTGCTGATCTTGCCTTGTAAGTGTTTCAGGGCTTTTTGATGAAAAAAAGAAAAGAAAAGGTGTTGTATTTTCTCTGCTATGAAATGTAAAAAAGTCTATTCCTACTGCATGCTCTTTATTGCCTCAAATGGCAGCAGTTTCAGGCACTGAAAAAACTACTGAAATAATCAATCTGTATTTTGATAGTCTTGTTTGCTTTTTAGCTCGTAAAGAGGCATCAATATTAATTTCAGCTTGTTTCGTAACAAGTGAAAAACTCTTCACTAGAGCTTTATTTTGATTGCATAAACATATTTTTATGAGGATAATTTTACATCACCACCTCCATTACTGTACCCAGATCTGTTTCTAAATAAAGCCGAAAGGTAATGTCACTTTAAGTAATGTTTACACGCCACATCTAAAAATGGAACACAGTTATCTGTTCTTTCAGGGCAGCCCTGACTTTTTTAATTTTTCACAGCTAAGGCACTAACAGTTCCATTTTTGTGCTCATAAATAAACTAAAAGTGACACAACGAATTAGGCTGTGGAGTGTGCTGCGATTTTCTGCAAGCTGAGTCAGCCTGCTTCAGTATGGCTATCTTTGATTAAAAAATACAAGCTTTTGGAGTATTCACTATAACACGGAGTGATCCCAGTGATAACAACTACTCATTGTAATCCCAGCCTCTGATTCACCTCTTATTTTTCTGTTCTTGTGTAAATGTTTTTTGGTGTAGGATGGCTGTAGCGACAGAAAAAAAAGACTGTTGACACTGCGGATGACAAGCTTCTTCAAGGAATTCTCGTCAAACTGTATCAACTTGAAAAAGTTTGTGTACCCCGCTGGGTGAAATGCAAAGTCAACATTAAAGTTTAGGGACTCCATTATGTTTCAAAATGCTCAATTTAGCATGGGAGGAAGCAAAAGACTTAGGGCATTCCTCCTCTGCAGGAAATTAATGACCCTTAACCTTAACTTTTAGAAAGCAGAAACTTCTCTGTGCCAGATTCTCTTTTTTATTTTACCAACCACAATGTTTAGGACCAGTGGGATTTAAAAGACAGTACAGGGACAAACTATGTCACTGTAGGGCTCTGTTTTTGTAGGTGAGTGGTGCTGTTGGAGAGACAACAAAGGAAGAGGTGGAGCTGATATTGATTTTCCTTCAGAGAGTGAACATGATCAGCTCCAGACCAACACTCACCGCTGCCGCTGACGAGCACAGGTCCTGCCCTCTTTCTGCCCTGTCAAACTGGACCATTACTTTATTCTCTACTAAACCTGGTGAAAAATTATCCAGGAGGTCAGGGTCTCGGGGCCACAGTATTACTACAGTTGGGTCTGGCTGTCAGACACTTTATCAGTGACAGGGGCAAATTAACAGGTGCATCTTTTTCTACTTTTTCTACCATTATTCTACAATATTCTATTACAGAGCCAAGTTTAATACCAAAGATGACATAAAAGGGACTTAATTTGGTGTTTCATACATCCATTGCATGGATATATTTCACAATCATCTGAGAAAGCTCCCATAGAAAGCATCTTGGAAGTACAGGACTTTTTGAAAAATTCCTGGAAGGTGATTGGAAGAATGTTCTGTCTGTTACATTCATTAAGGCCAATCAGAGCAGCATGAGCAGTATAAAATTTGCTTGATAGGCGAACGTTGCTGTAGCTCATGATCAGAGGAGCTTGACAGGGATTAAACTCGTACTGAGTCCGGTTGGGAGAAAGCAGAAATGTCATCTTTGCAAAGAGAAGCTTTCAGTGTGGCTCTTTGCTCTTGTTTTAATAAACAAATGTGGTCCAGTTCTGCTAAAACTGCAGCTTTTCTACAGCTTCATTTAACCTAATCACTTTAGCAATAGCACCAGCTTACTTTACAATTCAACTGCACCCATAATGATCGCAAACCTGTGCTAAAGCAGGTCCACCGAAGCGCAAAAACATCTTTGTAAAAAGCTTTCAGTGCTGTTCTTTGCTCTTTATTTAATAGTGAAATGTCCATTTCAGATGAACTGCCGCTATACTATAGCTAAACCCAAGCTTACCTCTAGACTGGTGGCAGCCATTGCTAACAGCTCACAGTACAGCTAAGCCCTCATAGCTCAGGCCTCTTTCTCACTGGCCAGACTTGGCCAGATTATCAGTTTGGCACAAATGTTGGAGCTTTTCAAGATGGATCTGCCAGATGACAGACACGGCATCTGGCCAATCTGTCTGCTTTGCAACGTTTGCCAATTCACTGAAGTACTGGGATTTTTAACTTATACAGATGAATCAATACTTTTTGTATTGCAATAAAAGAACAATAAAGAATCAGGAGAAATCAAAAGTGAAAATAGATGCATTGCCTCTGCCCAATTTGACTCTATTTAGTTGAATTAGTAATTCTTCACTAGTTTTTAATAAAATGTATTGGTATATGTCTATAAGATCAATTATCCAGCTAAATTTCATTACATGCTTTAATATGTTATATGGTTTTAAACGCCTTAGTTCTGGTACCTGTTGCTCTGTTTATGGTACTAATAACCAGACAAAGGGAAATATGTGCCTTAAACAATGGTGTCGTTCATTTTCTGAATGCATAAGGGCTGTGATTCTTTCAATTTCAATTTAATATTAATTCTAATACATAATTTTAAATGTACCAAACTGAAGAACTGACCAAGTAAACTATGGATATTTATATAGTTAACACATTTAAAGAGGGACTAATTTCAGAAAATCTACAAACTAAGAGAGAAATATTAAAGTTTTGGCTGGTATATAGTATATAAGGACATATCCAACCACCTTTAACAAACACAGTCCTCTTTATTACTATCCAAATGCTCATATGAGGCTCATAAAGTTTGCTAAATTTATTAGTGCACCCTAACAAAGGTAATTGCTTCATCTTTTCCTCTCCAGTAGAAGGCAGAGGAATATTAATATTACCCTGTTTCAGATGTAACAGATGATGTTTACATATTTTAATCTTCAAATTGCTCTAATAATCATGATTAGAATCTAGTTACTATGCTAGGTCTCAATCTGGGACTGGAAGTTGCTCTCACATTATATGCAAAGCCTCATGTGAGGTAGAAATGAGGTGGATACTGCAGAGTCCTCTTAGAAGTTAAAGAAGAAAAAAAATTTTTTTTTTAAGTTTGCTTCAGCAGCAGTGTTCATTTTTTATTATCAGCCATTTCTGTTTGCATTTTTGTATCATGACACTCAGCAGCAACATACTTTTACACCAACCTGGAAGATTTGGGCTTTAATGGTGATATGCAGGGCTTGAGTCATGTGAGCTGCCCCCTGGTTCATCCTATGCCATCTAGTAATCCATACAAAAGTGATCTTAGTGATTAAAAATGGTATTTGTAAAATCTTTTAAAGTGACGCACCACTGTAAAGTCATCAACTTGAAATTTGCTTTTTCCCAGGTTGACCCCTACATTAGAAAAAGTGAAGTGTTGCCTTTATTCTTAGTTCCTTATTGGCTGTACAAATTTTTTTTTGACTAATATCGTCTTTGGGTCAGAATGACCCAAAAGTTGAAATCACAGTCAGATTCTTACAACAAAAATGTGAGAATGCTTTAGTTCTGTCTAAGATTGATGGTTATCCCCACAATGTGTGGTGGATAACAACAACAACAACAACAACAATAATAATAATAATAATAATAATGACTACTTGTATAGCACCTTTAAAAACAGAGGTTTGCAAAGTAATCTGACAATAAGCAGAAACACAATTAAAACAAAGCATCATAACGCAAGCAAAGAACATAACCAGACAAAACCACATCAACAGGAGAACCCATGAAAAATAAAGCCAGCAATCTAACTCCAACTTCATAATATTCCTAGTGGACCCATTATAGAGCCTGAAACATGTCAAGTTAGAAATGCATTATGAAACCTTGATTTAAAATTCCAGAATAAAATTAAAGACCAAGAATAATAATAAAAATACAGCAAAAAACCCAGAATAACCTAGACAAATCCAGGCACCACAGGAACCCAACTACATAAAAAGAGACCTAAGGACCAGAAATGTAAGAGCATTAAAATAAAAGGGAGAGACAGAAAGGGATACGCCTCAAAGCAGTAGGAAGTTAAATAAAAACAATCAAAATTTTTAGAGATAAATGAGTCAAAAATTAGAAAGCTATACGTGAGAAAATATTAGTCATAATAAAATCATTAAAACATAATTAAGCTGCTTTATTTAGTGAATGCAGGTCATTTTGACCCGGAGAGTGCACAGAATGCAAGGGTATTGTGAGAGCTAACTTTAACGACGTTGCAAAGGTTGTAAGGTGAGAGTGAGCTAAGATGAGCCAGTGATAAGTTCTTCCAGCCCCTGTATCTCTGCAGCTGTGCATAGGTGTTGTCATGAGACCATGACTTCAGGAAGTGTACATCACAAGTGTTAGGCTGTGTTGGAAATGAAGCACATGGGAGATGTGGAGAGTACGTTTTATACAAAATTACTGCTGCCTGCCTTTCAAAGTAAATTTCCTACATGTCAGGAATAATGATGAATATATCAAAGCAAATTCATCGGACTAAAAAATCATGCAGGTGATTTACTAAAGTATAAAACCATGTGAATGACTTTGCTAAAAATTAGGCTGACATTCTGGACAAGTCTCAAAAGTTCAAAAGGTGTTAGCCAGATTTGAAATTATTCACCGAGGAACATCAATAATTTAAAATACTTGAGTTTATTCTTTCACTGCTAAACTTGCAGCTATATCTGAACTTCTTGTAAACAAACCAGGCTTTATCTTCTGCCTTTTATATCTTGAAATGAGGTGCTTATCTCAAATTGTGTGGTGAATGTGGCACCTGTTACGTTTACTACGTTCTTTCTTTAAATAAAACAAAAATCTCTTCTTAAATCAGAGTTTTTGCTCAAGCAAATCAAAGACAAATTCCTGTCTTTCATGCAAAGTAGACAAAAAAGTGCTTTTGAATTATTTTCTAAATCATCTTTTGGTCAGAAAAGATCTCACCGCAAGACAAATGGAACTCTGGATCTGTGTGCCAAGGATTTATTTTTGTGTAATAACTTATTGACTACAAAGCAGAATAAAGTCTAGTCTCTCACCTCCTGCTTTTAGCGTAATGATCTGTCCTTTAATCACAAGTGAATCAGACATGCAAGTCTGTAGTTGTTGACTTTGTCATCATAATTTAATACTCAGGTGTTCAATGTACCCCAAGATGGCTCCAGTTACCCCCAGGCTCAGAGGAACGTATTTCTAACCTGGGGCAGGTTGAGAAACTGGAGCACTTTTTTGGGAAGTAATACTTTTGGACAGCTTTGTGATTGATAATATTATGTCAAAGTTGTTATAGATTATTGATTTCATTTCACAGCAGAAATCTTGAATAAAGGTTCATCTTTTCATTTGACTTCTGGCTCATTTTTCCTGACCTTGAGGACTGCATACAGTGCCATGCAGTAGATGTACCTTTGGCTGCAATCACAGCACTAGGTCTGTGAGGATAGGTCTCAGTCAGGCTTGCACATCTGGACACTGCAATTTTACTCTGTTCGTATTTGCAAAACTGCTTAAGCTCTGACAGGTTGCACTAGGATCAGGTGTGAACAGCTCTTTTCAAGTCCAGTCCCAAATCCTCTTTTGGATTGAGGTCTTGGTCTGACTCAGGCACCTTGTTCTCTTTCTAGTCTCCTTGCAAAGTCTCTCAGTTTGTGTGCCTGATCTAGGCGGATCTGCACGTGTGTCATATTTCTTCAATTTCTTGATGATGGATCTGACTGAACTCCAGCCAATGTTTAGTGCCTTGGAATGTTTCATCCCTGAATTATACTTTATAATAATAACCTTTTGTCTGAGTTGCTTGGAGTGTTCTTTTGTCTTCATGGTGTAATGGTAGCCAGGAATACTGATTAACCTGTGACTGGACCTTCCAGACACAGGTGTCTTTATACTCCTATCACTTGAGACACATTCACTGCACTCAGGTGATCCCAATCTCACTAATCTTGTGACTACTAGCCCCACTTGGCTTGACCTCTGTGAATATTTAAAGGGGGTGAATATTTATGCAGTCACTTATTTAACCTTTTATTTTGTTTGATTGGCATTACTTTGTTGAAATCTGTTTTTATTTTACATTTAAGTAGTTTTTTTGTAAAAAAAAAAAAAAAAAAACACTCTCCCCTATATACTTAGTTATTTCTTATATTTGCATGAATATTTTTAAGTAAGGTTCACTAATTTGATTTAAAAGTACACATGCTGTCAAGGAACATATCAAATTGAAGGAATTATTAAAGGATAGCCCCTTGAGAGGAAATATTTTGTTTTCAAAGGGCTTCTAACACAAATACATGTTAAAAAAATATTCATTGAAGCATGCACAAAAATATGTCAAAGTTGGTTCAGTAGCCTAAAAGCATGAAAGGTAAAAAACATTTTGCCTCCAAAGAGATAACACCCATATAATTACATGTAATTATACTACCACACACACAAGCCCCCACTCCCAATGCAACAGAAAAATAAAATAAAAATGAAAACACGCTATTTTTAATCTAAGTGAATTCAAATAGTTGTTCAGCATAATACATTTATTATAAGTGTCACGATTTATCAAAAAGCCAACTGTATGAATATGTTAAGCAGCACCCTCCCTTTCTCGCATCTCATTAACTGAGTCCCGTTGTAGCTATAGGTGAAGCTGCCTCGCGCTGCCATACTGAAGCAGGTGTCCAACATGGCGAACACTGGCAGCAGCTCTCTCGCGACTATTCTCTTTTTATTCATGCTTCAAGCGGCTCTTCACAAAGGTAGGACTTTTCTTTTTGATGCCTTATGGGAATACGCACTTTCCGGTCAAATTTCCATGGATGTAGACGAGGGAGTGTTAATTTTATCAACGGGGCAAATTGAACGTGCGCGGCAGAGCATTGTGGATGTATGATGCTGTTGAGCAAGTAAGAAAGCTTAACTGTCTGTAAAGTTGAAATAAAGACCTAGAAGGGCAGATTTATCCGTGTCTGCCGTGTCTACAAACAGGCGTTACAGATACGCTGCCGAGGAATACATCACTTTGGTCAGCTCACCATTAATAATCGCTTTGCCGCTTACACAGCTGCCAACTCTTGAATGTGGACAGTAATGTTGGTTAAAGGCAAAAAGCGTTGTTTTTGGTTGGCTTGGAGGCACAGGGAGATGGATTTGAGCTGCTTGAATTGGTGTTTGTTTTATTGCTCTGTTACTTTTGTGGCATGTTGTTCCAGAGCGGAGCCTGAACTGCTGTAAATCACAGCAAACAGCGGTGCGTTTAAGTAGTAGGCTGTATGCAGCAGCTCTGGCAGCGTGCTGCTTGAGGAAACAACAAACTCCATGCTTAAGTCTATTGATTCGCTATAGCAGCTATTATTTCAAGATCCACACTCACTTGGAGAGTGATTTAATGCACGTTAATTGAGCGTAACCTGTGAATAAATTCGGCGCTCTAAAAGGAAAGAAATCACCACTTATTTTCGTGTAAATCTCAGTTTTCTGATTTCGCCTGAATCGATAATCCCGCTCGATTTCGGTAGGGAGTCTCTTGAAAGACGGGCGAGACCCTTATAAAAGTTGATATATCAATAAAATAAGCTCTGCTTGACGATTTTGGTGAATGCCGAATTCAAAGTCACATCTATTTAGTCACTAGTGTGCCTTATTTTACCTCTTTTGAGGTATGAATTAAAGGTGGTAGGCAAGAGATGATTAATTTACTTGTCTTTCCAATTGCCTTCCGGGCTGTGCTTTCTCCACATCGGTAGTGGATTTTGCAGTGGCACCGTGCCTGCAAACATCAAAGGTTCGCTCTCTGAGTCAGATGCTCCCAAGAAGCGGAAATGTAAGAGATAAAGCTGGAGAGGGTGAAAACTGCGACATGAATTTTCACGCTTTCAACGACTGTGGATGTTGTGAGTGGTGTTTGTGGGTTGGCGGGCTGCGGAACAGGCACACATGTTAATTGCACACTCAAGAGGTGGGATAAAGTGTTGCGTTAGGTGTTGTCAGAGTTTTAAAGGCTGTATGCTCAGCGTTAAGTCACTAACTGGGATGTAGACTCGGTTGGGGATGTGTTTGCGCATTGATACGATGGAGATGTAGTGGAATAGTAGTCGAGGCAACGCAGCCCCCACCAGCACGCGCATGCTGTTACAAACTAGAAGCCCTTACAAATAGGCAATGCAATTATATAACTGGTTAAACTAGGGATTTGAGGTGAAATTACGCACAATTGTGGTGCTGCTTTAACCTCCCATTCATCCCACGTCAAGTCAGCGTTGTCATGAATGATTAGAAAGGTGAAGTTATTACGCGTAAAGCGGCTCTCCTTAAGAATATAAACCTTTTTTATGCTGACTTCGAGCCTCCTAATAGTGAGAATGACAGGGCGGCAGATGTCGACGTTTGTCACATTGTGGATTATCCAGCAAGCTTAATCCATTACACAGTTTTATCCATTAAAATGGACGCACACTCATCATATTTTTTCCATGCAACGAGTCAGATTGAACCGTCCTGTGAAGCCCAAGCAAACCAAACAAGGCTCTGTTGTTCTTTGGACAGTGGGCAGTGCTGCTTTGCTCTACCTTCATGGAAATGGCTCCACTGATTTCAAACAAAGCTCAGGGCAGGCTTGCACAAAGCATATTAATTATTTACCTCCTGTGCATACTGTAGGCTCACATCGTGCTAAGCATAGCAGAAAGCTCTTGATTTGTCTCTCCGTGCAAATAAATGGAAGTTGGTGGCGTTGAGTGTGAGAAATGCACTGCAGTCAGGCTAAGAGAAGGCTGCATTAATTAATTTCTGCAAACTATAAGTTTCATTTTGGCAGCCAGGCTGTTGCATATCAAATCACAAGTGCTGCAAATGAAATGGATTTATGAGAAAGCATTCACAGTTCATTGCATTCAGCTATGACTCTTGTTTGAAACGATTCAGAGTGGAAACGTCCCAGAGATAATGCTCATCCTTTGGATATAAGTTAATAAGTGATACTTTTTGTCAGTCATGCAGAATATATGTGATATCAAGTGACCCGAAGTAGGAGCAGAAAATTACCATGCGTATCAAGTATTAAAATGGACTCTTAATTATTGCACACAGTGATTGTATTTCCACTAGGGAAGCAGACTTTGGCAACATTGCACTTGTTTTAAAGATAAAGGGCTTTTACCTGGAGCTTAGATGAACAAGTCCAGGTACAAGCATGCACACAGAAGGATGCACTAGGCTCAGTTCAAACTGCTCCAACTCGTGTTATTGCGCTCAGGAGTTTGACTTTTGCAAATTATTAAAGTTTGAATTGATTTTGTGGATGACATTTAAAATTTAGATTCTCTGCCTAACTTCACCTCATTGAATACATTCTTGACTTACAGAGACATACATTTTAATAAAGTTTTATTAAAACAGGAGCCTTTTTTTAGGAAGTGAAGACATTTATCCGTAAAATTAATGTTTTATTTAGAAAGATAGGAGAAAAATCCCAAAGCGGACTGAAATAACTCAGCTCTATATTGAGGGACAGTACAGTGTGCACATGCATGTTGGTATGTTACTACTTCTTTATCTGTTGCTACTACCAGGTGCCTATGCAGAGAAGAAATGCAGTGGTTTAGCTGGTGTAACTCTTAGACATAGGGGCAGGGCTCTTTATAGTTGTTACTAAGAGTGCTAGTGCAGCACACTTTGACCACAAGCTTGCTGAGACTTGAACACTCGGTTAGGCAATCCATCAGACGTACTGCGAGGCATCTCTGCGTTCATTTTTGTGTAGTTATGTAATGCTGTGATAGTGCAGGTGAGGACAGGGGCCTGGTCTGTGTTAGTGCAGGATAAAAGTGTCTGTGTTACCAGTGCTTCGCCATGTTAAGCTCATAAATGTAGACCCGGTAAGAGTGCAGATAACTAAAACATTACTATAATGGTTTTTCCTTTCAGTGTGCATGGTTCCTGTCTGTTTGATCTGCAGGACTGATAATGTTTCTTATCTGGGTTGTGAAAGATAAGAGCACGAGGAATGTCTTTGGCAAAGATTCAACCATTTTCAACATATCTGGCATTATGAAATGTTAAGTTTCTTGTTTCAGCTCGCTAGTTGTAAGATTTTTTTTAGACACTGGACTGAAGTAGATCCCTTTGGAGCTTATTACTTCTTGCTGGTACATGTGTTGAGTTAATCCTATTCCTTTCCTTTTGTATTGTAGAAAAAAATCCTTTTTGTTGATGGAGGTACAACACACAAGAGGAAACATTTTTCCTCTTATAATAACGTTTAGTATAAAGCCTGAAAGCATTGTTTGTTTCTGTGTGTTACTGGCTGTTAGGGATGTCATGATACCAGAATGATTTTTAGTATTAAAGAGTGACATTTTTACACCATTGCTCTCTTTCTAATTGAAAAAAACATACTTAAGTGATAACTGAAAGAGTATAAATATGATTTATGAGTATGATCTTGCAGCTTCTGTGAAAAAAGTTAATTTATTCTTACACCTGTGTATGAAATGTGCTCTTGTACATCTTTGCTGCAAAAAAATTAAGTGAAAATGGTACATGAAATTGATATTTGACATACATTTCACCTTAAAGAGACATTCCACACACTGTGCTCATTAATTTCTTGTTCTTAATGAGCAGAAATTGCAGAAAAGTCCTGCATGCTGTCTAAAAAAATCAAATATGTTGGCAACATTTCAGATTTTTCCTTCTCACACACCTGTCTCATGTTGTAGAAGTCATTTTTTTAAAGCGTTCATACTTTTTGATCCTATTAATCTCGAAAATAAGAGACTGCATACATTTTAAAACATGCAGCATCATAATTTATTTAAGTATTTTTATTAACTTCCCAGTTTCCTCTTTTATCTACGATATATTATTGATTATTACTGAAACATGTAAGTAAAATATTGACAATATACATAATAAAAAGACTAAGAACTATGACATGAATAGTCTAAAGGAAGTAACAAAAAAACTCACACAAATTAAAACACATCCTGCACATATTGAATGATTCTGTCGTATTGGGAGATTAATGTTTAAGTTTTTGCTGTGTTTGGTGCAGCTGTGTCTCTGGCATGAAAACTGTTTTGGACATGTGCATGAACATCAGTCTTGGATGTCTTACCCTAAAGATTATATTTATTATATTTATTTTATTGGGAAGCTGAAGGGAGAGAGGAAACGTTTGGGAGAAGAGAGTGGGAGGGGGGGTGACATGCTGCAAAGGGCTGAGGTCAGAGGACGAGGATCTCTGCCCATGCGGTGTACAACATGCACCTGGCACCCCTTGGAGGATGATTTTAAAAGTAATGAATGTCATGGATGTTATTTTAGGTTACTTGGTCAGAGGAAAAAATACAAGTAGGCAAGTACCGATCCAACCCGGGTATTGGATATTGGTCCAAACTTGACTCAAATATCTAGACTAGGGCTGAATATCAGTCTCCTCCCTAAAACCTAAACCCTGACCTCTAAAGGACCTAATTGGCTGCATCTGGAAGGTGACTGACTGCATGAGGCTGCAAGGGCTGGAAGTGGTAAAACAGGATTGGAAAAGCCCTTTGGTTTTTGTCGGCAGCAGGGTGTCATGTTTTACTTATGGCCACAGCATTGGGAATTTTACTTTTTTTCCTTTCCTCACAGGGAACGTTACTTGACTGTAGGCTCATTTCCTCAGAGGATGAAGGCTGTTTTATACAATCTACTTACAGGGAAAAGTCTTTTTTTGTAGCATCAACGCTGATTGCACCCTCCATATTTTTGTTCACCTATTTTTTTCTCTTCACTTTGAATTTATAGGGTTTGCTAGTGGGCTTCCCCAGTGATCCCCTGTGATAGGACATAATGCTATAATTCCCATAGTAGGATCCCTTGGCCCACAATCTTGGATAAATGCTCTGTCTAAACTGTTAAACACCTGCTCAACATGAGTAGCCCCTGTTGTTCTGATTGAGTCCTGCCCCTGCCACAATGCTCTTGAGTCCAATGTAAACATTGATGAACTGATAGCACTTGTAGGAGCAGTACGTTTTTGCACCATTATGATCTAGAAAATGGGGATAAAGTTGTCTAAGCAATGAGTGACAACATTCAGGGCAGAATTGTGGATGTTAACCTGCAAAGAGGATCTACAGCTGGTAGTGCTTGCATGGTTACATTTTGGCTACTGTTACACGGTCAAGATGGTTTACAGGTTACATTTTCATAACTTTTGACAAGTCAACTACATGCAGTTATAATTTGCATTTAATCAGATGTGAAATTACTCCCCTAAGAAAATCCTTAGTCAACAGTGCACTGGTAGGTCTGTGCATTTTTAGCAGGTGGAGCTAATGAACATACCATGAAGAAGCTGACAATTTGGATGTACTTCATAATGGTTTTACCATCAGCATCTAACACGACAGCAATTTTGTGTTTTCAAGGATAAAAGTGAAAAGAAACAAAGCAGTTAACTTTGTCTGCTGCATTGCGAAGGCAGGGAACACTTCCCAGGAAAGGATTGAAAGCTACAAAATGCTTAAAACCATGATACGGTTTGTTATCATACAAGTTATTGTAAAAGATGCTTTGCCTGACCTCTATGAGAACATTTTTCTGCAGGGTTAATGGATGCAAAAGCCAAAAGCTTCAATCACCTTCATCATCATACGTTACAGCACAGTGCAACACAGGCTAAAAACTTGTATGGACCAAACATCAGTCACTCAGTTTCAACTGGGATCAAGAAATGCTTCATCAGTTTAAGTGCACAACACCGCAGTAGTCACAGGCTGCTCTGCAGATGCAGTGGAGCTCACAGTCACAAGGGTTTACTGGGACAGCAGAGGGCGAGTGATGCTATTGCACTGTCCACATGCACTAATTTAAAGTTCTTTTACACAGTTGGGAAAACCAGATGCTGTCTTGCACATAAATTATTAATTTAACATGAGCATCTAATCAGATTGGCATCTACAGATACCAAGTATTGCAGCTCAGAAAGTTGGATCAATGCATCACTAGTAAGACTGATATTTCTAGAAATATAAAACAGAGTGTGACTTTATTCTCCTATTTAAATGAGTCTGTGATTGTTTACATCCAGCCCTTCCGTTCTGACAGCTCATTTGAGATTTGATCTCTGTGCTGCTTGCTCGCCCCCTGCCACCTTAAAGCCTGTTGTGCTCTTGAGAAGAGATGCATAGCTTATCTGGGTAAAATAATGTCAGACACTGTGCTCAGTGTGGCTTTACTGTCCCTTTTTTTGTCAGAAAATTACACTTCATGGGGTTTTAATGGCATGAAATGAGAAGGTGAGGCATGTTTAATTAACTCTAAACATTAATCCTGTTTAACAGCTATTGAGAAAGTTAATCCCACATATCAGTTGTGATTAACAGACTAGCATTGTGCTCTTTAAGCAGCAGAATGACTGCTTTACTTTCTGTCTCTGAGTAATTCCAATGCATTTGGTTCAAAAACCTTTAAAACATTTGTGGTAATTTGGAAAAAAACATAAAGAATCAACATTAAAAGACAACCAAAAGATAAATAAAATACATCATGGTTTTGCAGGTTACATAAATGACATACATTGTTTCTTGCTAAAGCTGTTATATGAGTCATTGTTAAGTTTTTCTATATGAATCTGTTGTGAAAAAATGATGCAATTTCTGATTAGTCTTAGAGAATTCATGTGAAGAATGAGAAATACATCATTAGATAACCCAGAGATATGGCCTCACAGCTGTTACATCTTGTGTTGGATGTACAGTGGTTGTAGCAGCTGGATGTTTGCTGCATTGGAGCCCAAGACAGATTTTCCAAAGGAGACAATATATTGTATCGTATCATATCATATCGTATTGAACGTCTCGTGTGAGGTTGCCCCTTGGTTTTATCGTAGAATGATATGGTATTTTATCATTATATATAAGAAGAAATGGTACAACTTAACAGTATGGTTCTTGGAGTTAAATTCCCATTCGTTTTCCCCTTGGAAGATGACACAGCATGGGCTGGATCAAGTGATCCTGTTATTAGTTACCATTATAAATGATTGAAAAACGATGATATGAGGTTATTTTGTAGGCTTATTGAGTTTGAAGAGTTACCGCGCCAGGATCACGAAGATCAAAGGCAGGTGTGCGCTGATCATCTCTCAATTTATTATATTTTTAGTGAGACATGATGAGCCTAATAGATATATTAATGCTTCAAAAGGCTTGTTACGTTCATTTAAGGATCATTTAGAGTACCAAGCAGGTGAAGTGAGGAACCTGTATGGATTAAACAGGTCCCCAACGAGGTGATTTTTAAAATTTATTTATTTATTTATTTATTTATTTATTTTTTCTTATCTGAACGACCAATCGATTGGTTGGTGCCTGGGTGCGATTTTAGTCAACCAAATTTTTCTTTGACTTTTTACTTTTACTTCAGTAGATTTACAGACCAGTACTTTTACTTCTGCTCATGTAAATTTGAAGCAGAGTAACTGTACTTTTACTTGAGTACAATAGTCAGGTACTTTTTCCACCTCTGCTGTAGATGAGCTTCATTGCTTTAGATCAGTGGTTCTCAACTGGTTTAGCTTTAGGACCTGCTGCCACCACTTCAGTGAGAAATTGCAACCCAAGATACCTGGAAATTTTTATATTTGTTTAACAAGGGATATAAGTTTGTAACATACAGTGCTTAACAAATTTATTAGACCCCCCTAACCCTAACCAAAGTAAGGTTTATGCCACAGCTGCCCTAAATAAACAGCATTGGTAATTACCAAAATAATTTTTTATGTTTCTGCAATGGTTAATACACCAATATGTGGAAGCTCTTTAACCCAGATGATATTTTTAATGCTAAAATACAATTATTTTTGTTATCTATGAATATTCACATTTACTGATTCACAAAAAAACTGAAAAAATAGTAAAGCACATTCATATTTCTTGATTAATATGTCAAATTATAGTTATTTACTTGCATTCCTGAAGAGAAAAATGAGTTTTAGTGGTTGAGTCTTATGCTTGATTCATTTCTGACTTCTCAGAGAAGCCTAGTAAGCCGGCTCAAATTTGGTTGAATTCAGTTTGAAATTCCTCATTCCTGTTCAAAATGTTAAAACGTGGAGAGCTCACTGAAAATGAAAGAGTCCGCATTAAAGCACTTCATGATGCTGGATGGTCTTTGAGACAAATATGACAAGTGGTCTAATACATTTGTTAAGCACTTTATGTGGAACAAAACATGAGTGAGAAAAGAGAGAGGACATTACAGAAATCTTAATCTGACAAGCATGAATGCAGTATGGCTTATTCCATTCCTCATGGTTAGATGTACATTCTGGGTTGTTTTCTTAATGTTTATAGAAATGGACACAGTATATGATAAATTAAAATGAGAAAACCAGTGTTGTTTCCCCCTGAAAAGAACTGTAAATAAGTTTAGATGTTAAGAAGATGACCAAAATATAACCATAATCATGGAAAAGGTCAAATAAAATGTACATTGTGGACTTTATTTTTCCAGGTACACCTTTGTGACCCACTTTTGGGCCCTGATCCACCAGTTGAGAACCACTGCTTTAGCCAATTCCAGGGATGCACAGACGCGTTGGTTTACCATTGGTATGAGCCAATATTGACCGTTAACAAACACTGACTTTTGGCAAATACTGTGACGTTAACGGGAATCATTAGCCAGAGCTTACTGTGTCGAATCATCTAATGCTGGCATCTATTACATAACTGCTGAATCAAAGTAGAGATTTTATTTTACCAGGCAGAAAAAGTTACCTGTCGGAGAATGGTCAAAATGGTCAAATTTGAAAATTTTGGCATAGGAGTCTTACACCAGAAGAAGTAATTAAAATAACATCATTATTGGAAGAAATGGTTGAACTGTTACTTTAAATGTTTATATTGTTTTGGCTCTAATTTCTACAATCAGTGCATCTCTACAGCCTGGTTCTACTTTTCTAGTGAACATTGGTGCTGATAAATGATTTGTTTCTCTCTCTCCGGTTGCATACAAAATTATTTCAACCTGAATTTTATTTTTAGGTATTATGGAAATTAAAAAACAACATTGAATTTAAGTTGTTTAAATGTTCAAGGTCTGAAAAAAGAAATTCAGCTATTTTCTAACCCAAATTTTGGTGTTGTCTTGGCACAGGGAGAATTAATTTTCAAAGGATACAGAGCCTAAATTGAGTCATCAATATCTGCTGTGTTTCATATTCAGACTCTCATTATCTTCTAGTATGAAAGTAAAAGGGTCTGCTGTTGTTGTAAATATGTGCTGCGTATAAACCAGAGAAGCAAATGTGTCTTTTTATGTACCGTTTGGGCTCCAGAGAGCTCTACTGGGGCTGAAATGGCTGCAGATTTTCACTACAGCTCCAGGCTTTTCAAATGATCTAAATGCCCCTTTTATTGACTTCTCAAAAAAATAATTAACTGAATAGTGTAGTTCTTTTCTTTTCAGACCTGTTCTGAAAATTACAGTTTTTGTTATCAAAGTGAACTGGCACAAAACATCGCCCACAGGCAGCTCCGCTTACAAAGAAAACCTGTTTCAGGCTCAGTTGGATCCTCGTACAGCTTGGTTTGGCTCCGAGTCAAGCCGGTAGGAGCCCTGCTGATGGAAAACAGGTGTGGAAATGGACTTGTTCTCCTTCTGTACCCCCCAGCAGCCTCTGCGGCTGTAATGAAGAACAATAGCTTTATTCCTGAAGGGAGGGGACCCCAAGTGAACCCCACCCCTCCTCCTCCCACTCCTCCTCCTCCTCTCTGTGACCCCGCCAGTCTACGGTGACTCTGCTGGCGAGCCAACAGATGACTGGGCTGGGTCGCATCTGGCCTCTGTGCACTTAGTGTAATCAAAGAGAGAAAAAAGGTTTATGGCCTACTTGTTAGTGTGCTGCCAACTGATGGGATGTCAAGTAAAGCACCCTCCGATTCCAAATCTCTGGAGGGGACGGGAAGGGGGAGTTGAGGGGGTGGGCGTGGGCAGCAATCTGCCATTCTGAAAGCGGCCCACTGGCTTTGGTGTAAAATTATCTTGCTGTACGCTTCCACAATCTGGCTATGCAACGAGCAAAATGAGTCAAATTCAGCTGATATTTTTGAATATTTATGATCATATTTACATAATGTTGATGCACAAAAGGCTACTGAGGTGAATGCAAATATTTTCCAAACATCACTTGTAGGAGTCTTGTGCAGGCGAGGCCCCCAGCAAAAAAATGCAGACTTTTTTTTTTAGAAATCGCTTAAAAAGTATGAATGACAGAGAATGAGAGTCTTAGCAGCTAAAGCATTAAATGTCTGGTGCATTTATTCGGGATTAAAGCAAACATTTTGTGTGCTTAATTACTTTATGTCATGGCAAGCTTTACTTTGTACACAAACATCACCCAGCCAATTAGAATTTAAAGTAGTACTCCAGTGAATTTACACATTCAGATCCTTTTTTCCCCTCCTGCTATGGTTGCTGCTCTTCAGACTGTGAAAAACTTAAGAGTAGCATGTCTTGTGTGGCTCTAGAGGAGCTTTGTCAAGTCTGAGAAAATATCCCTGATGATGTCATCTGGGATTTCTCAGCTTGAGCCTGGACACTGCAGATTTCTAACAAAAAAGCCTGTGTTACAAACCAGGGGCCTGGAGTTTGAGAGACATGGGCAGTTTCTGGAGCTCGACCAAAACTGGAGACTAATGGTCAGGGACGTGTCAGCGTCTGCTATTGGGTTAGGCAGCAGTCTTTATTTTTAGACCGTCTCTTTTGAGTCTCCCTATCTTTGGAACCTGCTTTAAGAGTTTCAGCTGCAAATGTTTGTCGAATTGATTTGAGGCCAGTTTACTTGTCCAGTTTACATTTATATATGTGCACTATTTTATACTGTGTTTGCATGCCAGAGTTATTTGGCTGCAATGTCACAAATGGCTCTAATACTAAATGTGGTGTTATGGATCTTCAAGCCTTTAAAGGTACAATTTGTTACTATTTGGGATGCAACAATTCACTCATCTTCAAATGTACTGTAAGTATGGGGTGGCTTTGTATCAGTGGTAGATCTGGTTGTCTTGCAAAGGTCAAGGTCAAGCCTCATGCTGATGTGAACTTAGGCAAGACACATGACCTTAAGTTGCTCCCACTGCTGTGTCAGTGATGTGTGAATACATGAGAACAGGATTACTGATGGCTGCTAGGGACGCACGATACTGGGTTTTTGCTGATAGCCCATATTAACAAATGAATTTTAGCCGATACAGTTATTGAATATGGATATTAAAATGTAGTTCAGACCTAAAACTTCAGTCCTCAAAATGCACAATTTAAAAATTTTAGGATAAGCAAATAAAAAAATTGTGGTCCAGCTTAAATCTACACTCTTTATTTTTCTGACGATAAGGATACATGGTATTATCAGCATGATATTAGTATGGGCAGATATAACTTATGGCTGATATTGAATTTTTTATTGATTATTAACACAGATATATTGTATGTAAATGTCAGCTGTTTGTACGATTAAGTTTGTGTTGTTTTTGGCAAGACCAGCAGACCTAAGTCTTTGTCTTTGTTGATCCTCTTTCCTCACAGAGATGGGCTAATCCACTTTTTCGGTCCTGATTCGATTCAATCCAAAGAAGTTTTCTTTAACTTTAAGTATTTTTCTTGTTGTTTTAATGGTTATATTTGTGAGGTTACACGAAGCTTTAGTAAACTTGACATAATATTTGTTATTCAGAGATAAAAAAAATTATTAAAAATTCATCAAACTTAACACCATTCCGGGTAAATTTATTTAAATTTTGTTCTGGCTTCATATAGGAACAGGTAGCAGCAACAAATGTAAAGTATTCAAATTAAATACATGAAACTACAGTGAACAAAAACAGCAGCAACAACTGTAAAAGACTAACAGCAGCCCAGGGCTGCTGCAGCAAACTGAATATTTAAAATTGAAGTGTAATACTGTTTGAAAATTAAATATGCTGAAGTAAATGTACAAAAAAAAACCCTCTTCAAATAAGTAAAGGAAAAAAAAAGCTAAATAGGATACATAGGGACTATTGCAGAAGGATGATAAGTTTTCAAACTAAAAATTGACTTCGAGCAAAACAACAACTAGACTTTTACTGTGAAGGATTCGTCAAAAGAACAGCGTTCATGTTTGATTTAACTTAGCTTCAGCAGCGTGTTTACAGTCAGCCTTGATGTCACTCTATAGCTGCTTACTTCACTAAATGCCACATCCCAATACTTTGAATTATCATGAACTTAAAACAAGCAAGTCAGGAGTTAAAACATCTTTAAGCTGATGTTTTAGCCATTTTAATACGAGTTTCTGCAGCTCGTATGACAGCCACGGGATGGAACACACCTATTAATGTGCTTCACATTGATAACAAGGACACAATCAGGTGAGGTTTGGGTTGTTATATTACTGCTCTTTAGTGTCAGAGCGAAATATGATGATGTCTGGTCTCAGACTGAGTTGTGTCTGTCACAAAGCACAATGCTAAGCTAGTGGCAGCATCGTGTGTAGTGCATTCATGGCCAAGCAAAAATGTCTCGATTTGAATTGGTGACATGGAGTGGCGCCATCAGTCCAATATCTTATATAAAAATTAATATCAGAAGTTTGAGGTCTTGAACAACATTTATGTATCAGTATCGATATCAATTTTGGCAAAAATGAACTTGAAATTTCACACCTCTGCAACAATCCAATATCATGCAGCCAATCAATTTAATACTGATGGTTTTATGTGACATACAGGAGCAAAACAGGTCTTAGTGAAGGTATGGACTAGGAGTATCTTATTATTATGAAACCCAGCTTCAATCAGAGGGTCCCAAAAGTATTTTCTTACAGTAGCATCCAGAGGTAATGTGAACTCGCTCTATTGTTAAGATTCACAGAGGGAATTATGTTTTCACCTTGGAGTGAAACAGAAGATTTTACAAGTAAACATAACACAGGCATGACAAAGGCCAGGAATGGAAACTGATAGTTTATCCTAGTTGTTGTAATTTAATGTTTGAATGGTGGAAATGTTGTTTCCAGGCTAAAATTTCATCTATTGTTTGGAACATTTTTTTCATAGAGCTTTTAATTTGATGATTCCAGGCCAGATTACTTCTATTGGCAGACTTTTTGATGCCCAGATTCCACTTAGATGCCTTCCTGTTTTAAAGTTTTCATACCACACAAAGAGGTCTGTGAGTACTTAGCTTTTAAAAACTTAAACATAATCTCATTAAGGAAGATTGCTGGGTTCAAAATGGCAAACTGCATCTTCCTCTTTGCAAGTGAACTGTTGAACCCGCTTCCTCAGCAGGCTGTCACATCGAAACACTAATTCTCCAATCTGACATCCACATTTTTAAAAGAAAAGGTTTTTTTATAGCACCACCAGGTTTTTGCCTTTTATTCCCTCTCATGAAGAAACAATGAAGCCGAAAGAACTGCGGTCCTTTATTGTGAAGCACAAGGATGAGCAGGGGCAACATCAGAGAGCAGCCTGAGGCAGGTGGATGCGCCCCGAGCCTCTGACACATGGAAGCAGTCCTGACCAAACACCGACAACTGGGATTACACACTCATATATGATCGCAAGCCAAAACTGAAAAGAAATCCAGTTACATAAGGAAAGAAGCAAACAGGATGAGTGATAAATGCGCCACATAAATGCAGGGAAAATACTGTAAATTGATTGTAACAACCTTTTAAAATACATACACAAATACAACCATATAAATATGGCTGTAGCTCCTGTTGTACCGTAAATTCTTGATATTGTATAAGAAAATAAATCTTTAATGTGTATGATGGATGTATTTAATCACACTGCTTCCCAAGATGCTTGATTAAAGTGTAATGTAGCTGTTAAATCCCCAACGCTTGCCTTTATTTACACCAACAGCAGAGAGAATAATGTCTTTATCTGAGTCAAGGTCATAGTAAAGAAAGGCTGTTTCTTCACTCTGCACATCCAACATTCTTCCTTTCTGCCTGTAATTTTTCATACATTTATTATTGTTCATATTGTCACAGTAAATTTTTATTACCACAACAATGCCTTCAAGTCAAACTCACAAAGAATTACCGTTTTCATTTAGTCATTATCTTCATGTTGCTGTTTGTGTCTCATTTCCAAGGTGCAGGCAGTTACTCTCCACTCAGATATTTAAATTAAAAGTGGGGCTTCAGCTCAATAACATAATCCCCTCGTTTTTAGGGAGTTACGTTTATTTGATGTTAGCTTAACAGCAATAAAAATGGAGTTAAGTGGAAGTAACCAGGGACCAAAAAGGTTTATCAACTGTTTCTGTGAAAACAGGGCAACTAGTCAAGTGAGTATGACCTGGAGGATGTCATGGAGATCCTTTGTGGTGACTAGTAAAGCAGTATTAACACAGTCACCAGTATTTGATTGTAGTGCAGACATGAGGTAGCACTAATACCTATGCATCGTGCACACAGTAGGTATTGCCTATGCACGAGCACACGAGAGAGCTCAGGCTATAGACAGAAACCTGATGTGTGGAATGTAAACCACAAACATGGAAACCCTTTTTTCTATTTAGATTCTCCTAAAAGTCACTATTAAGCTAATTTTGAACACATCATGGTATGGCCACCTGTCAGCTGGTTGGGTCTGCTCACTAACTCTTATTCCGTTTAATTCAGCATTACAACACCGGATTAATATTTTAACGTATAGGACTTGCTACAAAGTTTGGAAGCACTTTTCAATGTAGATCTATGCAGATGAGTAAGATAACTGTCCTGCAGCAGCTAAAGCCAGTGGTATGATTGCATGCTACTCCCAGTGGAAACATAGTATTGTTTCAAGCTGGTAGCCTTTTCTGTGACCCAAAAGTGGGAATGCATGCCTGGAAAAAAAGTTGTGTTAAATAGTTTATTAGCCTATGTATTTAGACCCTAAGCAAACATACAATATAATTTATTTTGCACCATTCCCCTGTGATGATGAGACATTTAGTTATTTTCTTGTGACACTGATGTATTTGTCTCTTTTTCCCCAGTTAGTAACAGTATGTTTTCAGCGGTAATGGCTTAATTTCTCAAGATCTCTTGGAAACAACTGAAATGTGCATCTTAATGCAGCAAAATGGTGTAAAAATAAATGCAATGTAATGTAATCATGCACTTTATAAACATGTTTTCTTTGTCCAGTCTCTGTTTAGATGCAAACTGCAATAACTTTAATGAAATAAATTTAAGGAGTTGAATATTTTTTTTAAGAAACTGGGGTTTTAAATTTCAGTGAAGGAGGTGGTGGTTCTCTGTGAGGATAGACCAGTTCAGAAGTACTATTCTAAGGCAGTGGTTCCCAGCCTTTTTTCCTCCGAGCACCCCCTACTTGTATCTAAGAAAGGGTTAAACCCCATGACCCACCTCGGACAAAAATAAAATAACTTGCATTAAAAAATTATCATTATTCGTTTCATTGACAAAAACCTAAGCTCTCAACATGCATCTTTTCACCAAAAGAGTTTTGTTTAAACTTTTTCAAAAGTGCCCTCAGGTAGCCCGGACCCCAGGTTTAATTCCATGCACAATGCTAATGTGCTTTGAGCTTAGGCTCACCGTTGCAAGAACTGATGTTTTTTGCACTAATTATATGATAAGAAGGCATTACATCTCAAAACCCATGAGACTTGAAAGCAGTATCAATAAGCTCAAATGTTATTGATTTTTTTGGGTTTTGAAAAAATACAGAGCTGGGTCCTTATGGAACCAGGTTAAGGTCTCCATCCCTATTAATATGCACAATTTCGTTTAATTTAGTAAAACTGCAAAATAATGCCACTACCAACAGTGGCAGAGAGAAGAAATCAACAGCCAATCGTATTCAAGTTGCGTTAGTGTGATAAAAAGAATATCGCCATGCTGTCCTTTTTGTTTCACCAGAACCATAAAAATCTCTGGCCCATCAAAAAATAAGCTGCTAAAGTTAAATATGTAATTTTTAAAGTATATTGTTTGTATGAAGTCTTGATAAATTAACGTATCATTTCAGCCATACTGGGGCAGGTCACTTGAAGGACGCTGTAACGACTCTAATGGTTGGAAAACGTGGCGGCCGTACTAAATGTGTGTGGTTGACTAATCTAATCTGCAGTCCCGACAGAACCATTGTCAGCCGCAGCGAGAAATGTTTTCCATTTCCCTTTCTGAATTTACAAAAGACAACAAGTGGCCTTTGATTGCTCTTTTCCTCTCAGTTTGAGGCCTTCATCATCTTGCTCCGCCGCGGAGTCGCGGTGAGGCATCGCTCCCTGTAATTGGGCCCATTTTGCCTGCATTCATTGATACAATGCCGAGTTCAACAATGAATGAATAAGGAATCAATGCATATCATTTGTGCTTTCAACCAAATAAACAATACAGCTGGTGTTCAGCTGTAATCATCTGAGGGGAAATGAATGCCCTTCTGAATACAATACAGGTATGCATCAGCCATCGCAGCACACTGGGTTTGAGTGATCTGGGCTCTCCCATCTTTCATTTTACATAACACTCCAGCTTGTATTACATATCAGAGAATTTGCTCCTGATGAGACCCTTCAGGCTGTAACACTGTCTCCCAAAGAACCAGATCTCCTCTCCCCACTGTGCTCTGCTGCTGTCTTTTGTCTCATCTATTGTAACTCCGTCATGACTGATATTTTCTGCACTAATACCAGACAAGTGCAGCACAATAAAGCTATATCCCATTTTCTTTGTGTCCCGGTTGGAGGTTGTGGAGGAAAATAGTACCTGCTGAAGAACAATGGGCCGATCCCTTGTACTGAAATTGTTGATTACACATCTGTGGAGTACAGCTTGATTTCATTTAGTGTCACAATCTGATTCCCTTTGTGTAAAAAGAAGAGCATGTGATACACCAAAGGAATGCCTTCCTGAGTTACTGCAGGATTTACACTCGACATTACTCAGCACAAATTACAGAGTAGTTTCTACAGTGGGCTGCTCAGCTATTGCAAGATTAATAGCATATGCTTTGGCAGTTTAGTTAAGACTCTTCTTCTGTTGCTTAGCCTAGGTTAAACTGATTCAATACCGACTCACATACATCGTTGATGTTGGGATGGATGTTAACAAATGCATCCTCTCGTGGACCTCCACTCCATCAAAATCCTTCAAATAATTTTCAATTTCTGTTTAATCTTTGCCCAGCTGTTCTGCTGTATTTGTCCTTAAACAGTACATTCCACTATAAAGTATTCTTCTTTTCTTGTATTTTGCTGGTCTGACTCCAAGTGTTGGCTACACTCCTCAACACTTGCCCCAAGATTTCCGATGATATGGCAACATTTCGTCCGTATCTGCAAGCTTCCAGGAAATGTGCAGAAATATGGATTATGTGACTGCAGCTCACAGACAGATGGCTTGATCTGTAGTCAAATGTTTCTTGCAAGTAGAGCATAAATGAGCCTTAAGTCACATTGTAAAAATATGCTTCCTTTAAGAATTACACCAACATGCTACAAAAGCATAAAGTATTGGACGTGTAAGAGGAGCTGTGACAGTAAAAGCAGTGACAGTAACAACTGTAAAAGTGATGTTAGCTTGTCCAGTTGATTCTAACCTACCAGATTACATCACATGGTTTAAGTGATAATTGTTTAAGTACATCAAATGAAATCTGGCCAACTAAGTCTTGTCCATTGATCAAGACTTGGGCTACTTGTTTTTTGGAGATGCACGAATGCATCAGTTTAGCATCAGTCTGTGCCAATGTAAGCCCTGTTGAGAAAATCTTCAGGCATCTGCAGTTCATTTCAAATGAGCGGAATTCGGAGTGTTGCATAAGATTACCAACATGAGATTAGTCTTGGCTGATATTAGCTTCCAAGGTATAATTTTGGTATCAGCAGATCTGAAAATATCTGTTGATATTGACAACTGATGTATCAGGTGTAAATATCAGCCAATACCAGCTGTAAATATCAGCCAATACCAGCTGTAAATGTCAGACAATATCAGCTGTCAATGTTGGCCTATGTCAGCTGTAAATATCAACCTATATCAGTTGTAAATATCAGACTATATCAGCTGTTAATATCAGACTATATCAGCTGTAAATATGAGACTATATCAGCTGTAAATATCAGATTATATTAGCTGTTAATATCAGACTATATCAGCTGTAAATATCAGACTATATCAGCTGTTAATATCCGCATTTTAAGCTGTAAATATTGGCCTGTATCAGCTGTAAATATTGCCCTATATCAGCTGTTAAAATTGGCCTCTATCAGCTGTAAATATTGGTCTATATCAGCTGTAAATATCAGCCTATATAAGCTGTAAATATCAGCCTGTATCAGCTGTAAATATTGGTCTTTATCAGCTGCAAATATCAGCCTATATGAGCTGTAAATATTGGTCTATGTCAGCTGTAAATATCAGCCTATATGAGCTGTAAATATCAACCTGTATCAGCTGTAAATATTGGTCTATATCAGCTGTAAATATCAGCCTATATAAGCTGTAAATATCAGCTGTAAATACCAGCCTATATAAGCTATAAATATCAGCTGTTAATATCAGCCTATATGAGCTCCAAACATTGGTCTGTATCAGTTTTAAATACCAGTCAATTACCGCTGTAAGTATTGGCTGCAGCTCATATTAGCTGTAAATATGTGCCCTTATCGGTTATATATATCTGCCTTTATTTGCTGCAAATTTCAACCTTTATCAGCCTGTGTCAGCCATTATAGTTACCTATATCAGCCCATATCAGCTATAAATATTGGCTTATTGCTGTCGTAGATATCAGTCTATTTCAGCTGTAATTATCTGCCTGTAGGCTATACTGGCATTCATTGCCTTCAAATATCAGCCATACAGTATGTATGAATTAGTTTGTGGAATCTAGGCAAACCAATAGGCCTTTGTCTGCTTTATCTTTCCAATTCCTTAAACTTTTGTATCTGTATCAGTCTGAAATTTAACAATCCCTGCTTATTTCATTATATTGATTTATTCTGCTCATGGCTAAAAAACAAAACAAAGACCAAAGAGATTCACACTTTTAAAAATTTTGACACATTTCATGAAATTTCCAGAAATGTGCAGGGAACAAAAAATCCTATCTTGCCTGTCCCTTAGTCCAACAAGAGAACAATAGAAATCAATGCTCTTTCAAATTACATTTACTTGGCAACCAGTGTCATAAAAAAGAAAAACAAGAAGCAAAATCTTTGACTTCACTTGCCAATCATTAAAAACACAACCTGCCAAATTGATAAAGTCTGATATTTTTTCTTTATACAATTTCTTCAGCTTCCTACAGCCCCTTAGATTTCTCTGTGAAGAACTCTACAGTATGACTGCAAACACAGAAACACACGTCTGCTTTGAGGTCATCGAAGGGTGTTTGATTTTGGCTATCACCTATGTTCCTCATCCTCTTAGCTAAAAACAGATGACTTTAAGGGATATTACTTGTATATTACATGAAGATATTCATACAACTCTCTGCTACACCAGCAGTCTGCAAAGCTGTTCATAGAGCCAGTGCCTGCCAGAGAAAAAGTGGATAATAAAAGGCTCCCGTCCAATCCAGAAAGTAATAGCAGCCAATCGAAAGACATATTCCTCTTGTTTGATCAGTGTTGTAGTTCTGTTACCCTTTTGGTTAAATATTCCTTGGAGCCTGTTACCTCCTGATCTAGTTGTCAGGTTCTGTTTCCTACCAATACGAGAAACAGAGCAGAAGCAGAAATTGGCAACTTGGCTTCAGAAATGGAGCCTTTTACCCAGAGACTGTTGAGCATTTAGAACAGTAAGAGTTGGCAGCAAACACTGCCTTGATGAAGACTATAAAGAAGAGGCTCAACGTGAACTCAGGGTTTTCCTGACTCATAAAGTACCTTTGGAGGAAAGGTATGCGTGCTCGAGGTGATTCTCCGCTGCAAGCCAAGGCTCTCTGCAGCTTGGCCTTCTAAAATCTTCTATTTCAGTGGGGAGATTTGGCTGTGAACACTGTTTATTATGACTTATGCTATGAGTCTTTACTCGACCTTGTCTTCTATAACACATCATTTTCGGAAAACATGAACAAATAACTGAAGAAGAGATATTGCACCGGAGCAAGGATCACATTACAGATTATAAAACAGTTATATAACCACACAACAAAGACACAAAGGTAAAATATACAGGGGTTTGTTTTCTATCTGGCATCTCTTCCTTAAAATACTTGCTGGAAGTAGGTGTAGAGTTGTTTTATGCTACTTTCTGAATACAATTAATCACTCACACAAAAAACAATACTTCAGCAAGTAGGACAAGCCGCCCCCTGCTCGCTAACAGCCTCTGATCTGAAAGGCTTTGTATTCAGTTCACTCTTTGTGTCCTTTTGTGCTTTTACTTGAAGAAAGCGTGCTGTTACTTTCAAAGATTGTGAATGTTTTAAATAAATTACTCCATAAACAACCAGAACAAAAACTTCCTCTCTGAATCTTACAATTGGGTGCTTCGCTGCCACAGAATATTCTTTCTTTTCCTAAAAGATAAAACTCCCATTGAAAAGCAGTGATGGGCAGATTTGAGATGTTTTCCTTTTGGTTTTGGTTACAATCAAAAAGCATCTTTTTGTGTTGACCCACCACCTATTACTCACGCCCAGCAAGCACTCAGCGAGAAATCACGTCCAGTGGGAGGTAAAGATATCAATTTGTGTCCCAAAGAAAGCAAAAGTAAAGTGCTCACACATCATCCTTCTATATAACTTTAATGGATGGACCTCTCTTAGAAGCCAGGCCATGGCTCTTTCCGGTTTGACCTCAGGACAGGCTGTTCAACCAAAATAAGAGTCCATTCTCCCTTCCATTACAAGTTCTCTTGGGTCCTGACTGTGTGCCACCAGTTTCATATCTACATGAGTTTAAAAAGTAGTGCTTTTCTTGAAATTATCTGCCTTCTGTAGACCAAAGGCTATGCAACCAAAAGACGCTTTTGCTCTGGAAGTGGAGGACTACCTGTTAAAATGTAAAACACCACTGAAGCCAGGCTTAAAATGTGCAATTTCCAGCTGATTCAGACATGAAGTCTGAGTCACATGACTCACTTGGAAGGCAGACTTTTAGCCTGATTGTGCATCAGTTGCCATAGAGCAGGGGTCATCAAATACATTTGCACAAGGACCAGCTTTTTCCTAAACAGGCACTTTGGGGGTCGGACTTTCAAGTAAACTAAAGAAATTATCAAAATAGTCTAATTTACGTATTTTTGGATATATATTTTTATTTTCTTTCAAATGTACAAATCTTTTTTGGCTCCATCAGTGAGATCAGTACCGATATCGCAGCCAGCCACAAGGGGGCGACTGAGATATTTTACCTGAATATTTCTGTGGCTGTCATGTTGTCTATCACTTCATTTGATGCTAATAGAAAACAGCAGTTTTTTTTTTAATCAAGAAACAACTGAAAAAAATATATATTTTTTAATTTTTATTCCCATAATTATGTATACATTCTTTATTCCCATTTCTGCATTTTTATTCTTTTTTCCCCCATTATTATATATTTTTTCTTTATTCCCATTTCAGTGTTTTGATGTCGTCCCATTTTTATGTTTTTATTCCCATTTTTATATTTTTATTGTTTTCTCCCATTTTAATGTTTTTATTCTTTAATTCTGTTTTCATAATTTTATTTACTTTTCCCATCTTTATTATGCTCTATTTTTGTGCCTTATTCCATTTTAATGTTTTTTTCTTTACTCATATTTTTATATTTTTTATTCTTTGTTCATATTTGAATGTTTTCATTCTTGATTCCCATTTTTATTATTACATTTCCTTTATTCCCAATTTATAATTTTATTATTTTTTACTTTATTTTATATATATATTTATTGTTCATTTCCAATTTATCAAGAATCGACTGATAAAACACTAGGGGCCCCCTGGGCCGCCAGTTGATGATCACAGAGCATACTTGGGACATGACAGCCGACCGTGGCCCAATCTGTTGCTCCTGACTGGTAGGTTGGAAAGTAGATTTGCCAACTTTGGATACATTTTTCTGGAAGTGGAATCTGAAACCACAAAGACAACAGTAGGAATGCCTGTTCAGTTTACCTCCACCAACTATTATAAAACAAATGAACGGGCAGGAAATAGACTTCCTGCTCCTCCAGTTGGCAGTAAAAATGCAGCCTGTTCTAAGAGAAAGCTCTTATGAATGATTGCAGCTCGTTTTCTGTATGTCCTGTTCTTTATTGCTAAATACATCTCGGAATATAGGGACGATCTTTACTTAGTAGTGCTCAGGCGCACCAACTGCTTGCTGACGTCTTGGGACAAACTTGATGCAAAGTAGCTTTGTTCTCTATTAGAACTGAACGATTTGCAAAACTAATCTAAATTGGGATTTTTTTCCCCCAATATTGTGATTTGCGATTAATGTGATTCTTATCAGGTTCCACAACCTATGCATTTTCGAACAAATTCAAGCTATAAATCATGCTATATCATAACCTAAATCAGTCAGGAACACTCAGCATACATGTAACCATTTTATTGCAAAATGGATATACAGTTTAACTTTGTGGAGATGGCTCTGATCTAAAGATGCTCCCTGGGTTAGTCAAGCAGCATGCTTTGGCTTTTCAGGGAGTGCATGGCTAGAAAACTGATATGATTAGACACATAAATGACAATGTGCATTGAAAACAAATACATTATTTTAGAAGTAATTAAGCAATAGTAGCATGAATCTGAATATGAGGGTGCAACATGCTTTAAGGTATAAAGGAGGTGACTGGGGTGGGGGAGGTGAAGCTGGCTACAAACTGACCACAGCTTTTTTGTGGTTAATCTCTATGGTTCTCTTAGTCTGTGGTTTGGTATATTTATGAGTAATTTTAGTAAAATAAATGCACATTTATAAGCCACAGGTAAGAACTCTGCTTTTGTGGCTGATTTTATAAAGGTCAGATGAAGAGCTTAAATTCCCATGTCTTGCTGATGGGATGTTAATTACTATTTAGCTGCTGGTTGTGTTTGCTGGGATATTGTTTAGCATCAAGACTTCTAAGCACACTATCTAGACATTGTGAACTTGGGGGTCAAAAAGTGACTTAACTTTTTATATTTTCAAAATTGAGTGCTGACATTATCTCAATAGTTCCAACAGTTTTTCCAACAAATCCTTCATGTTTATAGTTGTAATGGGATATACTATGCCCACCATTACAGACACAACATGTTTACTGCTGCTTGGAAAGCCCCAGTAGCACTGCTTCATAAGGAAGCATGAACTGCTAAGCTGCCTTTCTGTTGCTGTACCTCATTCATGTTAAGTGCTGCTATTTGTGGTGGACCACAGTTATTCTCTGTCTCCTAGTCTGTGTCCTGTCTTAGAGTAAGGTTGCATGAAACCTTTTTTATTCAATTAACTTAATCCTTAATTGACACATCGTTTTATTCAACAGGTGTCAAAGATAAAGTTGTCTTATCTCTAAAAATAAGATTTGTGCCTCAAAAGTCTTTCACAAAAATCTAAAATTGAAAAGGGGATCGTCTTATAACCATGTTCTCCGTATTTTCAGGCCAATTCAGTGAAGAGGCTGCCTCAGCGTATGGGTCTTGGAAATGTATACAAGGCTTTAAGTGCTCCCTCAGCCCTGACATACTCAACCTAAGCAGTGGATCCAACTTTAAATGAACTGAAATGTTCAGTCAGAACATCATATACCACTCTTTCTTTCAGGGGTTTACTGAGAATACCAAGGGAAAGCTATGTGTGTTTCCCTCTGAAAATAGGAATGAAAGAGAATATGTCTGAACCCATCCGGTTTTTCCAAAGCAGTTCCTGCTTCTTTGAAGTGTGTAGTATTTGTTGGGCTTCACTTGGCTGTCAGATTAATACCTTCTCGACTGAAAATGAAAATGGGTGAAGGAGCAGTTAATCCGCATAAGAATATTTTTGTGGATGAGAAGCTGCGAGTCTAGCAAAGCGTCTGCGTATTGATTGGTTGTCTGGCGATGCAGCGTTAGCCTGACATGCCAGGATCCTCTAATTCCCTCTACACTGCTGATTGCTGAACAGAATCCTGGCTTATCTTAACATTTCTCACTAGTTGTGATGATACAACACCTGCACAATGGCAGAGCCTGTAAAGTTAGAAAGTTGTGTTTTAAATCTGTGAATTTCAAGGACCACTGACCTTTCCAACCGCCTGCTGGGGCTGGCATGGCTGAGTACCATTAATAATTGATCAAGGATGAGATTGTGTTTACTTGGAGGGAGGTAAAAGTTGTTAGCTACACTTTAATCCAGTGTCTCAGAAGTTTGATGATTGTTAAGCTTCCTGAAGTAGCTCTGACACTAAAACCCATTATCAAATTTGAATTTGAGACTTTTATTTAATGCATGTGTTGGCCCTTCATTGTAAGCAGAAGGCTATTGCATAGTTTTAAAACTGATGGATTTCCATGAACTACTGAGCAACTTTTGATCCAGCTTCTGTAGTTTCATCTGAAGCCAGGCACACTTACCAGTTTTTGAAAATGTGCAAGATACCACACATGGCGGCAAATCGTGACAATTTTTTTGTTTTTATAGTGTGTTATTTGTAACAAAATGCACGTCACAGGACAAACTGACAGATTCTAATAGCCAACAACCAGTCTTCACTCTCCAAACTCTATGTTTTAAAGTTAATAAGCTAAATTTGGCCAGCTGTTAGCTACCTGCTCCATCCATTGTGGTTGCAAATGTGGTCCAGTGCCTTTCTTTGTCAATTTTAATTGCAGTAAATGTTGCATAAACATCTGTGTTGTTGCCAAAAATCAAGAAGTTGCTCCTCAATCACTGATGTCCATCTAACTTCATGTGTCATGTTCACTATCAATGCCATGGCTGTGTTTGTTGTGCTTCCACCTTTGGTCAGCTTGCTCCCTGATTGGCTACTGTTCCATTCTAACTGCTCAGCTGTCCTTAGTGTCCCCCCATTCAAACAGGATTTGAGATTTAAATATTTTTTCGTATTGACAATCTAAAGTCTGAGTGGCTCAGTTCATATTCTGATCAGATTGGAGAGGAAAAGATCACTCTTAACACCACAGGAAAATCTACCAAAGTAATCTTTTAGAATCACCTGAACCTTTGCTGACTTTGCTTGGAAGGAGGAATAAGGCCATAAATCAGCCTTGTAGTGCAGTGTTTCTCAGCTGGCGGGTTAGGCCCTGATCCCAGTATCATATTGTTGAAAAAATGATGGCAAAAAGTCTGGGAAGTTCTGAAATCCTTAGTGGACATAAAGTGACTCGAATAGGGTCGGGTATTATTTGTTTTTGTTTTTTTTGATACGATGCTGAATCGATACTTTTTATATGGTGCTGGTGCCTAAATGGTACCTGAAGAGCCATAACATTTATGCAGGAGCAACAGTCTTCAATGCACCAGTTGCAGGTATAGATCTCAATCCTGGCGTTGTCCCTGTCTCTTCAGTGTTTATTCAATAAAGGCCAAAAAGGCCCAAAACAAAATCTTAGAAAATGAAAAAAAGATGTGTTGAGGCATAAGAGTGTACTCAAATTGAGCGTATCTGTAAAGTTGTGGGTTACTATGTTTAAAGAATTGACTTAACTCACTATAGTGCTCTCTAAAGCAGAATGAAGATGGGTATAATTACTTCCTAATGACCCCTTTCACTGTGCACCAAGACAGCTGAATTTCAAATGGGAAAAAATGTCCATATTTACTTTCAGACTATGTCAAACCTCTGTGTTTTTTTGGATGCTGTAACCTTGTTTGACCACAAACAGAATGGACTTTGTCAGTTTGCATACAGCAACTTCAGTAGTTCATGATCTAAGCCTGCAGACTGTCAAATAGAAATCAGAGACAATGTTTGTGCTTACCGACGCCTACATGCCACTTAGTGTGTTCCTGTCACAGTACAGCCTCCATACCACCTCTAACCTGGTGAGCGAGGCTTGTGTAGGATGGTGCATGTCTCCATATACATCATACTTCCTCCTACACTGAAATGATTGGCTAATAATTGTAGCTTTAACGGCTGTTACTGCTCCTTAAAAGCCATAAACCACCATTAAACCTCACATAGGAGGTCATTTTTATCCTATATTGGATATAAGCTCCCGTTAAGTGAGGCCAGAATGTGCTCTTGTGCCAAGTGTATACTTAAAGTCTTAGGGAGGCCAAAGTCTCAGGACCTCTTATTGATCACTGTAAAGACTGCACTTAATTGGTCTTAGTTTATAATCTGATTGGTCCAGCATACATTGGGACACAGTTTGGCTCGAGTTTAGTTGATCCCCCCTGACTGGAAAACATCCATTGTTGCTGTGTTACATTTTTTAACCTCTTAATAAACAGTCGGCAAAAAATCCAGTGGATGTCTTGTGATGTAACGTACTGTACATTTCACTGAGAAGAACCTAGAAATAGCAGTTTTATCTCCAAGCAATTTGCAAGGAACATGACGTGCATCGTCAGTGCACCTGCAGGCAAACAGATGCAGACCTGCTTACATGACTACCAGCTGCAAAGAAAACCTGCAATCACTGTTACCTGTAACCTAAATGGCAGTGATGGACGTAACATTTTACTGCTGCTATATGCAGTCCTTGGATGTTTGATGCAAAAGATTTGTGGAGGAAACAGAAGCTTAAAGCCTTGGGTTCCTGTAAAACTACTTTTGTTACATTTCCAATAAATATTTCATGGTTCCCTCATTGAATATTTTCATAATTTAAGGCAAAAATGTTTGATAATTCAATACTTATAAATTCCAAATGTTTTTGAATGATATAGTTGCTGTTATTTGAATGTTATAGTATTAAGAGGTATGAATTCTGCAGAAAAAAAGATGAAAGGGGAATTAATCCATCAAGAATTGCAGGTAATCTACTCTTTATCGCACCGATCTTGAACTGGAGGCCCGAGGGCCACATAAGGGCCCCACAGTCCCCATCTGGCCCCCAGAAGCTCAATTAAATTCAGAAAAAGTGGTGCAAATTTTGTTTTTTGCTGTTTTTATGGTATCTTTTCTTTCTTTCTTTTCTTTTATGATCCCTACAGATATTTAGGTAACTCCAAATATAAGTGAAATTGAAACTTTTTTTTAAAGATTGGCTTTATGTTTGAGTATTTTTACAAAAATCCAACTATTATTAACCCTTTTTTTGCAAATAAGATGCATAACAAACTTACTTATAAGTCCATACTTGATTAAAGCAGTAGATTTCTGTGTAAATTTAACAGTTTGTGAGTTTGAGTTTATTTTTCACTGCCTGAGAATCTAAATATCTTTTTCCTTCATGTGTTTTTCACCAGAAATATGTGGCTTAAATATCACAATCACTCACTGTTAAAAGCTAAAAATAAGATACATCTCAAAGAATAAACAATTATTTAGACAAAAAAGTTTCTTTTATTTAGTTCATTGAATGTGCCCTCCCTCACTGTGTCTGCATAGACATAAGCTGTCCCTTGTTCAAATGTAGTTGATGACCCCTGCCTTGTTGTCTAAATTGCATAACAATAGCTATTGTTATGCAGTTTCCAGTGTACCTGTGTTATTTTGGCAGCTATTTTTAAATAGTCACAGTCTTTACAGTAAAATGCCGTTCAGTTTTGTCACATTTGCACACTTGAATTTTTTGTCTAGTTTTAGTCAAAGAAAACAAAACAAAACAAAAAAAACTTAAATTTTCGTCCTCACTTTCAGTCAAAAAGTAACTAATTTCACTAGCCATAATGTCAGGGCCAATGCTGATACTAATTTTTGAAATGCAGCATTTTATTTCATTTTGTGCAATTTATTTATCTTAATAGGTATTTTTTATAATGTAACAAAAAAGCTAAGTAGGCTTGATACTGCAGTTTGGACGATGTGTACAAGGGAAGTTTCCCAACTCCAAATTAAGAAGAAGAAGAAATTTTGTTTTGTTCGCTTTAACTAACGTACATAATTTTTCCATTATGTTGCACCCCTACCTATGATACATATCTTCTTTAAACCAGGCTTTAGGAGTGTGAAACACCAGCATTACACTTAGTGTTTTCAAAAGGGCTGAGTTTGATGTTAAAGTGATGCATCTGTGCATCTTCAGTAGTTTCAGTTTTTTGTTTTGCTATTTTATTGAAAACCAAACTGAAATTCCTTTTACAACCAGGCCAGCATATACAGATTTTTTCACAACTGTATGCAAAATGTCCAGCCCGTTTTCATTGCATGACTGCTCTGATGATATCTGGCATTTTAAAAGAGCCCACAGTTTTCAATTATTAATGTGACCCTATACCATTAATGGCCAATATGTTACAGTCTCACATGAAATGGCGCTCTGGGTCCAGCCCCGATCACGGCAGATAAAAGGATATCAAATCTTGAAAATTAAACAGCGCTGGAGTCGCAGTCACAGTCTACTACCTTTGCCATTTCTCCTCTGAAATGACCCACAGTTGTCATTTTTCCACACATTAGTGTGACAAAATAGAAGGCAGACTGACATGGCCGTCACAGCGAGCCTCTGCTATTTTTGCTCTGAAATGACCCACCCTTGTCATCTTTCAGCACATTAGCGTGACAAAATAGAAAGGAGATTGAAGTGGCACCATCTGTGGATGACAGAGGACGCAATGAATCGATTTTTACTGTCTGATGTGCTCTTTCACAGTATGCTGCATTCTTTTTTATAATATCATCAGCCGACCAGTGAGTATTTCACCAAATTAAACCTGAAAACAGTCAAACTAATCAACAATTGATTATCAATTTAACCCTGATAAACAAATCTCATCTCAGGGCAACAACTGTATTAACCTTGAGTGGATTGTAATAAGCTGTAGCATTCTCATCTCTGATGCAATGAACACTGGCAATCACATAACAATTTGGCTTACAGGTGCTTCCATTCAGATGTGCTACGGTTTATTGTAACTGACTGGGAGATGTCAACAAACAAACACGGAGCAATTGCATCAAGTATTAGAAGGAATAATCTGTTATGGGTGGGACGAGAGTTGTCACATGCTATAATTTTCAACTTCAATGTAGAACTAGTCAATGAACAATAGATGCTTGTTTTGATACCACAGAAACATAACAGTTTGGCTTATAATGTGTCTTAACTGCACTCGGTTTTTCCAAGACCCTATTTTCCTCTCTGTCGCTCGTGTGTACATGGACTGGGGAAGAGGAAATGGGGAGATGACAAGGTAACAGGAGTGCTGGACAGGAATGTTGTCTTGATTTTCTTTTACTTTCCTCACCCAGCAGAGCTTGTTAGCTTTTTTTTTTTTTTTTTTACAAAGCAGAGATAGTTTTGCATTAATGATATATTTATAATATAGACTCTGCAATGCTGGGGGATGTGATATGAGATCTGGCATTCACAAGCAGTTTGGAAACAGTAATGTGGTGCTTTTACATTAGCATGATTGGTGGCAAAATGTATGAGATACAAACAATAACCCTTTACCTGCTTCTACATCTAATGTTGAGCTTAGAGAATGAGGATGATACAGTATTCAAAGAGATGGGATACTGGCCCTGGTACAGTTGTCTTAACATTGATAAAATGACCTGGACTTGGGGTCAAGTGTATTCCGATCTGGGCGATCTAAAGAGATTATAGAATTGATAATGCATTTAACAGTTCAGTTAATATTACAGTTGGGGTATCTCTAAAAGCATATAGCATTGTATCACAGTGAAAGTACAGTAGTGGGTCCAGAAGAAAGGCTGTGGTGTTTTTTGTGGTTGTGTGATTGGAAGGAATCTGGTTTCTTTCATAATATAGGTACATGTTTTGTAATCCCTTTTGGATAACAGAGCTAGGTAAGGGAATGAGTGTCAAACTGATTTGTAAAATGACCTTTGACATCCAGAATCTAAGCAGTTGAAGAGTATGTTTGTGTAACATTTGACAAATATGGCTCAACTCATTCTTAAAGTATTTGAATCACAAGATTTGAGGCCAGTGTTTTGAGCCTGTGCCTCCAAAATTGAATCAAGAATTCCTTGAATTAAAGCAGATATTTTTTTTCCTATTCACAAGCAAAAGAGGAACACTTGGCCCAAGGACCTTAATGTTTGACCTCTACCTGAAAAATCTTCTTTTAGTCTGAGTGGAAATTTGCGCAATTTGAAGTAAACTCCTCAAAGCATTCTTGAGATATTGCATTTACAAACAAGGGATGAACCTGAGGCCAAAGACCTTTACGTCTAACCGCCATCATTTAATGAATTCATTTTTGAGTCAGAGTGAACATTTGTGCAAAGTTTAAAGAAAACACCTCAGATTGATCGTGAGATTATCACATTCACAAGCAAGTGATTAACATGATGCCCAGTGATCTTGACATCTGACCTATGTTTTTCAAAATCCAATAAGCTCAACCATCAGTCAGAGTGGACATTTGTTCAAAGTTTGATGAAAATCTGTGAAAGCATTCTTGACATTTCCAAATTAAGAAGCAAGGGACAAACATGAGGCCCAAATACCTTTACCTTTTACCCTTTGTGGAACATTTGAGGAAAATATCTTGAAGTATTACTGAGTATTTGCCTGTACAAGCAATGGAAGAACATGAGGCCCAGTGGTCTTGAAAAACTTTATCCTTGAGTTCTAGTGGACATTTGTTCTAAAGTTGACAAAAATCCATCAAAGCATTCTTGAGATATACCATTTAGGCCAGGGGATACACATGAGGCCCAAAGACCTGAACCTTTTACCTTCACCCCTCTGTCAGAGTGGACATTTGTGCAAAGTTTGGTGAATATCCCTTTCATTCATCTTGAGGTATTGCCTTCACAGGTAAGGGATGAACATAAGGCCCATTGGTCTGGATATCTAACCAAATTAGTTAATCTTCAGTCAGAGTGGACATGTGTGCAAGGTTGACATTTTTTAACATATCTTGAGATATTGCATTCACATGCAAGTCATCTTTGAGTCAGAGAGGATTTTGAGCAAAATTATGAGGAAAATCTCTTGAAGCATTCTTGAGATATTGGGGAAGAACATGAGGCCAAATGGTCTTGACATTTGACCCATCACATTCAATCATCTAATCAGTTCGTCCTTCAGTCAGAGTGGACATTTGTGTAAAATTTGAGGAAAATCTCAGAACATTCTTGAGATATCACGTTTGATCCATTGTTTCATCATGAGAACGGCCAGCTGGATAAACTGATGCACGGACTTGCAGACAGACAACCAAAATGTAACACCTCAGTCCCTGTTGTTTTAAAACAAATCTGTTTCTGGCATGTTATTTTTTATGCTAGAAGCACAAAACGCACAGTTTAGAGACATAGTACAAGACTGATTATTGAGGTCTGTAGACTGTATTTTATATATAGATAGATGTTTCAACACTTCTATGTTAGTGTCCTGAGTTCCCTTCTAATGCTACATTGAAAAATGAATTTTTAATGACGTTGATTCTAAGGCCAGTGATTCATTACCGAGCAGTACTGATGCGAGGTGTGAAATTTTGCCTTCGAGTACACGGTTGTTTTAATTAAATATCAAAATGACCACAATTAATCAGTGAGACAACAGTCTGATTGAGTTCTTGATTTATTACCTTCACCTGCTCTACCCCTCACTTATTAAAGATGGCTGCCACCGAGTATTAATTGAAATGAAGATTGAATAATAGAGGACGGGAAAGACTAGTGGGCTGTCAAGGATGTTTCTTAGACCTTTGCCCATTGAATAATGTTTTTATGTATACAATTGGATTTTTCTTTCTACTTTAATATTCTTTTGAATATTGATCTCTGGAGTGTGCCTGTAGCTCATTGGGTGATAAACTGTGGCTGGTATTGTCACACCAGTCTGGTCTTTTGGTTTTGATATTTTCGTTGCCAACACTTTCCAGTTTTTTAGAACACAATACAATCTATGCTATTTTAATGATCAATACACAAACAAAAGCTTTTAAAGCACTACACATCAGTCAAAGAGAGAAAACAGAATAAATTGCACAAATATACTGAAAGGCTACTGAATGTGTTTTTTGTTAAGACAGTGTGCAGGTGCTCGCCTGCAATTATGGTGAATAAAAACAAAAATTGACCCAAATATTTAAAGGCTCTTTCTTCTATTCTTGTTGCAGTGAAATCTAAAAAGGTATTGTTATTCTTTCATTTATTTTTTTTTCCCCGTGTGATGACTCTACTTCTCAGTAATTTCATCAAGAATCTTCCTATTTTCAACCAATACAGAATGCTGCTATCACTTTGTGTTGAGATTTTTTTTTCACTATTTTATTTTTCCTTTGTTGAACTAAATCAAAAATAATATTTCAAAAATGATTTCTATATTCCCTAGAAGAAAGAAGGATTTTGGCTGTGCTACTAAAAGCAGCCTTTAATCGTACATGATGTTGGCGTGTTCTCTCTAAACGCCTGAGTGTTGCCATTCATGGCTGTATAGATGCCTTCTTGTTTCCACATCCTGCTTAATTCCACACATACATAGCTCCCTCCCAAAGCCAATGCTCCAATCAATTACTACTCTTTGTTGGGCCTAACCCTTGCATATACAGTAGCTCTCCTTTTTGCTTCGCTGATGAATGCTGGTTGACTTATTTCATCCAGAGATTCATGAATGGGGATGCAACAAATGCTAGCTTATGCATTCAAAATGCAGGAAAAAACACATGTAGCACTGGTACAGTGCCTTTAAAAAGTATACTGTACAACCCCTTGGATGTTTTACCCTTTTACTGATTTTATAAATCAATCATAGTTGATATAATTTGGCTTATTTGACAAAAAACAACAACTTTAATATCCAAATAGAAACTGATTTCAACAAAATTATGTCAAACAGAAATGTACAATTCAAAATAAGTGACTGCATAAATATTCACCCCCTTCAAGTTGGTATTTAGGTAGTCAGGTTGGGTGTGAATAGTCCTTTTCAAGTCCAGCCTCAAATTCTCTGTTGGATTGAGATTTGGCTTTGACTTGGCCACTCCAAAACATTTTTTGTGTAGCTTTCACTGTATGCTTGGGATCATAACCTTACTGGAAAATAAACTTTCTTCCAAGCCGTAGTTCTCTTGTAGACTGAACAAGATTGTCTTCCAGGATTTTCCAATATTTTGCTGTATTCTGATTTAATGAGTTTTCTTCAACAGTTGCTTTATGTTTGCTACTCTTACATAAAGCTTTGACTGGTGAAGACACAAGGCAGCAGTTGTTGTATGCAGAGTCTCATCTCAGCAGCTGAAGCTTGTAACTCCTTCAGAGTAGTTAGAGGTGTCTTGGTGGCCTCTCTCACTAGTCTCCTTCTTGCATGGTCACCCAGTTTTTGAGGATGGTCTGATCTAGGCAAGTGTACACATCCATCCCCTGACTTTTCCTTTTCCATAACCTTACTCTGAGTTGCTTGGGGTGTTCTTTTGTTTTTATTGTGTAATGGTAGCCAGGAATTCTGATTAATCATTGATAAGCTCTTCCAGACACAGGTGTCTTCATACTATCACTTGAGACACATTCACTGCACTCATTGCTTCTGTTGCATTAGGTCAGTCACTGTAAAGGGGGCACATATGGAAACATATATATTAACATTTTTACTTTTTAGCAGCACTGTAAAATCTTGACTAATTTTTTCCAGAAATACTTCAGTGAACCATATGTAAACACATTGTTGAGGTCAACTATAGAACAGTAAATGTGTTGGGTTGTTTTTGTTGAGTTTTTAAAGCCGGATGCCCCTCGTTATTCACATCAGTCAATGATGTCTCCCGCGATGCCGTGCAGATTGAAGCTGCTGGTGCAAGAACCAGAATCTGCTAAAGCTGACGCAGCCTGTTCCTATATGATTCTGTGTTTGTGCCAGCGAGTAATTTACTAAGCTTAGAGACTGACAATGTTTTTCCCACTGAAATTAATGAGCAGCAAGAACAATTGGCCTTTGTTTAATGGGAGTTTAGCTTGGAAGAAAAAAACTTGGAGGATTTAAGAGGAGAGTTTGTCATTGCTGTTTTGCTCAGTAGTAAATGATGACCTTCAGGGGAAGGGCTGAGCTTTTAAAGATGTTTATTTTGTGGGCTCCAATTAGGTTCCTTCTTAAAAGTCATTGTATCATAAGCTGTCTTAAGAGTAGAGAGGACTGGAGTATGTGCGGGGGCTATGTGGCCTTGCTGTTGGTTAAGACTTGTTTGGAGTAAAAAAAAAAAAAATGCCTCAGAATGTTATTTCTTTGTTTCCGGTCAGTGTGTGCCTTATTAACATTTTCTTAATATCAATCTTTCTGATAATTATGGGCATTAGCCAGGCTAGTTGGCCCATGACCTTTTATTATTATGTTATTGCCAAGCTGCACTCTGTGTTGTTGAAAATAAAGTACTGGTGTGTTAAAAATGTCAATTTTTACAGCAGCAATAAACATTTTTATAGCCTAGTGCTAAGTTGATTTAGGTGTGAAAAATCATGTCTTAATTGGGACTCACTTTACAAGGGTGAAAGTGTTTTTTTTAACTTTTCCAATTTGATTTTATAACAGATGAGTTATTCATAGTAAAGGGTTAAGTTAAGATGTTGGTAATGGGGCATAAGGCCCACATCAAGTCTTTTCCTGTTTCTGATTGGATTAAAAGTTAGATTTTTTTAGTGTGGCTACCACTGTTATTTGGCTTCATAATCCCCCTCCACTAACCCTAAGGTGATGTCACTGAGGATGTGTTCATGTTTCTTACAATATGTGGCCTTAAGCTGGGCAATTTGATCCAAAATGTGTACAGTTACAGTTAGTATAGTTATAGTTTTTTAGGCTGGCATTACAAATCTCAGTTTCTCAAAATTAAAACCAATAGCACATTTATATGCATGTTCAGGTGTTAGAAACTCCCTTATAAGATAAACCTGTGATGGCATTCTCAATTAATGACTGAGCGTAGGTCGAAGAAAAAAAGTCTTTGTGTTCACTTTTCTCTGAAGCCACTTCATCTAGCCTCACTTGACCATAGTAAGATAAGGGGTGTTGATAATGGATGGAAAGGTTGGGCAATTAATTGAGTTTCAGTTTTAATGACAATTTGGGCTCCACACAACCAGGAAAACAAGATAATCAAGATTATACAATTACTGGGCTGTATGCAGTGTAGCACTGGTTTTATGTTTTTATTTTTAATTTTGTTATAGTGTATATTTGACCTTTTTCCATGAATGCTTGCCAATCAATCAATCAATTTTTGTTCATGTAGCATCAGTTCAGAACCAAAGTTATCTCACGACGCTTAACAAAGAGGGCAGGTCTAGACTTTTCTCTCTGTTGTTGCCTATATAAAAGCCCACGTTAATCGTTACCATTATGATAAAGACTGTATAAAAACCCTACTATAATAAGGACCAGTGTTAATCACCATGACCAGAGCACTAGCAGTATTTAACCCCTTTCTAACGGCAACCAAACCCTTCCCTTTAACAGGCACGTATGCCAAGAAAACCAGACTCATCTTGACAGCTCTCTGGCGAAGCTGCATTGTGGTTGGAAAGGGCTAGAAGGAGGAAGAAGAGAGGGACAAGAGACACAACAATACAACAAATGAAAGATGATTATAACAACTTATATAACAACTTATAGCAAGTTGTGACCAGAGACTTATCTCTCGTATCTTATCTATCTCTCTTTTGCAGGAAATTGGAAGCTGAGCAAAGAAATTGCTGTAAATTTATTAATTTGTCAGAATGTTTATGGTGGAAGACTGTTTTAGGTCAATAAATGCATGTGTTGCAAATGTTGCAAAATCCGTAAGTAATTGTGCTGAGGAATGATGATTAGTGATGTTTCTAGGTGAAAAAAATCCAATTAAACATAAATTGTAAATGGCCCAGGTCATGAAAACACCCAAGAAATTGTCAAAATCAAGCACCGTTTTTTCAACACATCACAGTGGCATAGGGTTAACCAGTGGTTCTCAACTGGTGGGTCGGGACCCAAAAGTGGGTCTCTTAGCAGTTTTCAGTGGATCGCGACTAGGTGTCTGAAAAAAATGGTGGCAAAAGTCCTGAAGTCCTTATTGGACATGCATCAATCCCTTTTATTTTACCCTGCTTTACTGTGGAATTGGGCAAATTTAAATGTTTGATCAATATTTCAACTAATTTATCTCCTCTTCTTAAAATATATGGCAACTTTTCCCATGATAATGAAGTAATTTCACAAGTTTTCTGTAATATTAGCTACAATTGGCACACAATTATGGAGAAAGAGGGTATAAAATTTTGACAGTTTTGTCCCTTTTCTTGTTTATATTGGGTTTTTTGGTCCAATAATGCTCCAAACAGCAACATATTCAATTAAGTAAACGTGCTGTTGAACATTTTTTGGAAACTTGGGTCGCAAACTGTCCTAAGACAGACTGGTGGGTCCTTCAGCTGGACCAGTTGAGAACCACTGGAGTAAACATCATAAAGGTGGTTTGCACAATGTAGCTAATGTTAGCAGCACTACCACACCTGTGCTGAATGCCATCACCTGATGTTTCAATTACATGCGAGTGTAACCTGACACAGCCTATGTACAATGATATCATCATTTTCTTGATCAAAGTAAAACTAAACCACGCTGTTCATTCAAGGTGCTACCAATGCTATCAGTTTACTCTTGTTTACAGTGGCTTTTAGACCACTATAACTGTGTTATAGTTTAGATGGAGCATTTAATGTGGCCAGTACTAAGGCAAAACATTAAAGGTACAGTGTGTAAAATTGGGATTATTAGCAACATCTAGCAGCCAGATTCTAGATTGAAATGCTCTTTTCTGATGGAAATCGTTGCGACCAGTGAAATTTAGAAGACTGCATGTGTTATTTGGTCCCTTCTGATGCAAGATGCAAAAACCCAAGATGGTGTAGAATGTTGAAAGGAAACTGCCTATGCATGAATAAAAGGCTTATTCTAACTTAATAGAAATTAAGCATTCTTATCTGATTAAACACTAATTTAGATATGCTTGGCTATAAATATTATGTTTAATTTTTACCAAGTTTGTTCAGTAAATGCCCCTACCATTAATATTAAACACTTGCTCAGGTGCCAACTACTAAGAGATCCATCTTTCACCATTTAGCCGGCTTATCACACACATCCCTGATTGCGATCTTAATATTAATCGCAATAATCTATGATTGACGATGATTTTTTGTTGTAACCGAGCAGCCCTGTTCAAAGAGAAATTCATTATTTCTGCCTTCAAGTTGCTTCAGAATGAGCTTTGCTTTTCCCCGTCTACTGAATAATGACTTCAAAGTTGTTTAATTCATGATTGAGTAGGTATGAGAAATCTTCCCTCCGGCAATGCGCCGTTTTTTCTGTGAATTTAATGGCATTCAACTTCATTTTAGGTATAAAAGGGAAATAAAATCTCAGGAATAGACTTTACTCTGTTCAAACTTTGTTATTTTAAAGTTTGAACACTCTATGGCCATTATAAAAAGTTTGTACACACTTTACTTGGCTGAAAACATGTATCCTGAGTCATAGATAAAGTTCCTGCCATTTGATGGCTATCCTTATCCAAACATCACTATAAGAGAGGACACTGCTGCTTCATGTATGTTTGGTGCCCCTTTAACCCAGCACAGGCTCATGCTGCAGACCCCCTCTGAAGTTTTCTTTTATTAAAGTTCCTGCATGTACGGCAGCACAGTCACCCTCCCCTCCCCCCTCTCAGAAACAAGGGGATTATGGTGCACCCGGGCTAGTCTTTGAGAATAATCAGTTGGGCCTGTGGAGAGGCAGCCTGGTAATTTTCCCTACCCTCCCTGCCATCAGTGTAGCATCACCATGTTCCTGCATGGAATAAATAGTGCATCAGTCAGCCTCAGCTCTTCATGCTGTTTTCACCGCCTGCCTCTGTGTGCATGTGTCTGCATAGCCTGCAGCCATTAGCGACAGTAAGGTAGTCATAGTGACTGAAAGTTTGCAAAGCTTACAATACTTTCAACGTTAGGCAGCGGCTATGGTAGCATCTTAAAGAGGGTTTGCAAACTTCTGCCAAAAAATTAAAATGTGCACCAAATCTAGATTTAAACCCTGTATTGAATCTAGAACTTTCCTTTTTTGAAGCATATATGCTAATAGAAATACATTTTATGTTGCAACAATTTCTAGTTGGAAAAATATAGCTCTTCTTGCGTTCAGAGCCTGCCGCAGTCTTTTTAAATAGCAATAAAATATTTAGCTTTTGCTACAGTTTTGCATCAGTGCTTGTTGTCCTTGAAGCTTCATAAATCCAAATTGTATTTATTGAAAGTGCAATATTAGTTTTCTGATACAGAGAGAGGCATAAAATGCTGCATAAAACCCTGACTCTTACACGTGTCCTTTTGACATAAACATTGAATCAGGTGATGTATAAGCTAGCACTGCCAATCCCACTGAGAATCAGGATTCTGCAGCTTTATATAGCTTTTAGCAGGTTTCCCCCTCTTTGTATATATCAATCAATATTCTGGAGCCCCACTGGCTACCTCAACCCCATAAAGAGAGAGGATTTCATTAAATGAATTTCATTACATAAATGCAATGTAACTGAATAACAAAAATGGGACTAAAACAGGCATGTACATTTGGGGTAAGCTGACCCAGTGGTATTAACCTTTTCAGTATTCATAGTTATGTAACACAGCTCATACAGTTAGTCATGCAAAAATTAGTTCATGCTTGAAGCTACAGCCTGTACCTTAGCCAGTGTCCTAACAACCCTCCTGTGGATATCGAGGGGCCTCTTTACTTTTGAACGCATGACCTTAATGCCCTACATTTAGTACATTTGAAATAAAATCTGACAGACTTGCCCTGACCTGACCTCTTCAGGCCTGTACAAACCACTGCAAGAACTCTTGACCTTTTCTCAACTGCTTGTGTTAATGCGATGAGTTTATTTGGGAATTTAATACAGAGGCACAGCTGAACATTTAGAGTCTTTGAGCATCTTTAGACAACATTTCATTGCTTTTGCATGACTAGAATTCGGCTGAAATAATCTATTAGGAGTCCCAACTGCTGCGTATTGATGAACTGTTTGAAAGTCTGTTAAATCATGTCGTTTAGCTTTGCATTAAAGCACCAAAGAAAATTCCAAATATCTATTATACATGCATCAATATTCAACTGGCTAATACTTCACACCCAGGAGCCAAAAAGGATGGATGATTGAAATTTGTCAGTGATTTGGATGGCTCATTAACTCAAAGGATGTATGTTAAATTTTGGATTTGTAAACATGACCCTTAAGGGCTGTCTGTGGGCGCTTTTAAAGCAGCTGTAGCAGCCTCTGCTCTTCTGGGAGGGCTTTCCACAATATTTTAAATCTGGCTGCAAGTTCTCTCTCATTCAGCCAAGAGGATTAGAGAGATCGGCCACTGATGTTGGGCGATAAGACCTGGCTTGTAGTCAGTGTTCCAGTTCTTTCCTTGGTGTTGGAGAGGGCTGAGGCATACTGGAGTTTAAAACAGCAGTGCATGTTGTAGCACTGATATTCTCCTCTCTTTGTACTGTGGAATACATTTGCCAAACTTGATTCTGCTTGATCCAGACTGTACTGATGCATTCTGTGTGTATGGTTGTATTCTATTTGGCAGTGTCGGGTTAACTGGCTTCAAGTTGCAGATATCTCAGTTTATTTATATTCCTCTTTAGGATTGTCACAGTACTCGAATATGAAACTTTGATACAGTGCAAGTCAAAATCAAACAATGGTACACATTTCAATACAACTCCTAAAAAAATCTAGGCACCCGAGATTTGTAAATTTTTGTGTTAATTACCAAAAATTACAAGCAAACTGAGACCAGTGGTTCTCAAAGGTTCAATCTGGACCCCAAAGTGGGACATGGCAGTCTTTTAGTGGGTCTTGCTGAGTCTTTACATTATACTGCATGCCAAACTGTAACCACTACACTGCTGATTGTTAGAAAACTTGTTTAGGTTTAATTCTAGACCAGCTCAATGTTTTATCTAGTGGATTTTTGCCGATTAAGGCTTTGTCCACACAGAGAAAAAAAAAAAAAAAAAAAAGATATATTTCCGTTTTATTTTGAAAAAGTTTTTGGTTAACACAGGATCGTCTGCGTAGGGATGGTACCACTGAAAACATCTGAAAACGCTGCAGTATATATGCCAAGCCTGTAAGTGGCGCTGTGACGCTGCCACAGAAATGCAGCAAAAGAGAGAAGAAGATCACAGAAAACTGCCACTGCCGCGGTGGATTTAAGAATATCTGGTGTCTGCTGTTCTCAGTGGTGGTAAAGGAGCATCAGATTTTGCTGTAAAAGCCATAATAAGCTCAGTAGCTTCTGCAGCAGGAACACAACCCTGTTATCTGCCATTGTTGTTTTGATTTGACACGCACATGTGGCTTAAGTGGGCTATGCTATGTGCGACGTGATCGTTTCAAGAAAGATGTGGTTGGCGGTAAGCGTTTACAGATTTGTTCATTCTGGGACTCGGTTTCAAAAAGCAACGTTTACGGCAGGGGTGTCCAAACTTTTTCCACAGAGGGCCACATACAGAAATATATTAGTACGGTGGGGCCGCATTCATATTTCTCGCCGTGAGGATTTTAAAGTTAGTAAGAATAATCCAATGTAAGTTAATACATGCTTAGCTATTGAGTAGGCCTGAATTGCTAGTTAATGGTTGGCAGGGCAAACAGACAGTCATTTTCAGGGTTTTGGACAGCCAATTAGATTTCAGGGCTCTTTTTAGCTACCACTGGGCTCTGACCCTGAAAAGTTATTGGTGCTTTTTGCTATTATAACCCATAAGGATGTTATTAATCAAAAAATCTTCATGTCAAAATGTTTGTTTACAGATTTAACACTGTAGCACTGCCTTATGCTGAAGACAAGAAGTATAATACAGTTGAACACAGGCGTCATGTTTTAATGTGGGCCATATTTCATTTTATCTCTGGAATTTGCTGCAGGCCAATCAACAATGGGCCACAATTTGGACACCCCTGGTTTACAGCCTCCCAAAACACAATTTCTTTGTGGATGAAACACTGATACAACAAAAAAATTGCATATATGCTACTGAATTCGTCCCCGTGTGGACGAGGCCCTTGTCCCCTTCAGCTTTCTTCCATACCATTGAGCAGACAGCAGCTCTGTCGTCTTTGATTACTCCTGAATTGTTGCTATCTGTAATGACACACTTCTGATTTCACTTGTTTATTCAGTGGTTACAAAGTCCATATGAAAGCTAATGCAGCGTAACCTAACATGCTATGCTGCTTATTGCAGTAGAAACCCATGTTGTTACAGAGCCTTTAGGATGAATTTATCACCTCATCATTAATGCATAGTCAAGTATATTTACCTTTGTGGTCATGGTGAAGCCTGTTGTGCACGCATTGTGCCCTTTTAAAACACATCCCTAATTCGTACCTGAGTCCAAACCCCAATTTGAGATGTCTTGACCTTTATAAATAAAATTACCACTGAAAAAATATCCTCCCTTTAAAACATCGTCTACAATGTGAAGTTAGATAAACCAAAGAAAATACTGCAGATTTAAAAATAACCCACATCAAAGCTCCTTGTTATGAATGAACCCATACAGAAAAGATGGAAGAAATCCATAGTTGTGACCTACACTCATGCCAAACAAAGCTGACCTTTTCTCCCAGTCACATACAATTGTTCACACTTCTCCAAGCAGCAAGCTAAACCTTATGGTTCCCTCCCTGCACTTAGCCTTCATCAAATATTCATCATGTCCAAGTCATTGTGGCTTCGATCACACTATGGTTAACTTATCCCATCTGACAGAACTATGGCCTGAGCTGTGATGCTTAGCACTTGCTAATTTATTTCCTTCCTCCTTACCCGAATGGAGCACTATGTACACATTCATTAGCATGATGCTGCTTACTCTGTCTCAACTAGAGTCTGCTTCCAGAATGCTACTTATGAGCCCATTAGGACACATTATCTCTATCATGTCATATAATAGATGAAAGGTCTTTGTGAGATTGGAAAAGGGTGCTTTTGAACAGCTGTGGTGTCTGAAATGGTTTTAAAATTAAAGAAAGAAACGTAGAAATAGTTCTGATGTGGTTCACATGTGCCATATGTAGGTCAGTGGTTTACAGCGTTCATACAGCATTTTCAGGGCTCAAGTTTTCCTCTCTTGCAAAACAAAATAAGAGATGGATGGAAAGCATACATGAGAAAGTTTTTTGATCTTGTGGCCTCCTTCTTATAAAATCTGCACGATTATGGATGAAGATGGACCATGCTGTCTGTGTTCAAAACTATTTGATGGGAACCCAGAGCAGCCTCCTAAACCCCTGCTGTGGGTAGACCATGTATTTGATATCGAACACGTTTCACATTACAGACTATCAAAGCGGCAGTTAATAGATTTCTCTGACATAGTTGTATTTGGGGGCTTTGGCTAGGCCTTGGCTCTGGCTAGATACAGTGTCTCCAAAGAGCGGGCGGAGCACCACACCGTTTCAAGAGATTAGAGGCTGGTCAGCTAGAGGAACCCAATCGATATGTCCTCTCAGGGAAAGGATTGACCATGCATTGATCCGGACCTAACGGGAGCTGGAGAGGAGCACCAGACCACTAAAAGTAGAGGTCTGATGATAACAGTGTACCTGGCTTGCAGCTTGATTTCTGAATCACACAAACCAAGGTGGCATTTATGTGCTCATCAAAACAGTCATTAGGAGAGGTGTTGGGCAAAAATTGCAGCCTTGGGAGAGCAGAACAAAACGCGGCGATGTCCTGAGAGTCTGTACCTCCCACTGGCTTTAATAAATGTGAAAACCAGTGGGCATGAATATCTTGTTAGAATTACACAAATGAGAAGTCATATTTTTGGTCTGATCACAGCATCATGCTGAATATTCAACCAGGCAATAACCACCTGCATGACTGAAGATAAAAAAATGACAGTTTTTAAAAATGCGAGAGTATCGTATAAATTTGGTTTATCAAGAATTAAAAGAATCTACTGAGTATTTGAAAAACTGGATTTGATTTGATTTGGAACAGAGATCTCAGTTGTGCCTTGAATGAAAACATTTTCAGGGCCGTAAGTGGAAGGATAGAGCCATACATGGCATTTACAGCATGCATTCAAACAGGTCATAGTCAAGGCAAGCAAACACTTTCTGTTGATGTTTCACATAAAAAGCAAATAAAATATACATGAAAAGGGGAAATCTGTCTGTCAATCTAAAAGGCTTTTTTGATGCTTCACAGTTCAGTTCAGCTGTTTCATCAGTGCAGAAGTCTCTGAAAAATATGGGCTGTGAACTTGCGTAAAGCAAACAAGTCAGTTGGGATGAACGATACTGGATTTTTGCAAATATTTACAAATTTATTTTAGCCAGTACTTATATTGATGCCTGTGTAAAAATGTAAGTCAGACATAGAACTTCAAATCTTCAAAGACACTGTGAATTTTCATGATGAAAAGGAAGGAATAAGAAAACCATCCAGCTGACTTGGATCTATTGGTTCTGCCTAATTCTAGACAAATTAATTCACACATACAGCTGTTATTTATATACAATTTATGCCAATATTTACAGCCTATATAGGATGAAATCTACAGTCAATATGGGACACATTTACAGCCAATTAGAGACTATATATACAGCCAATCAAAGCTGATATTTATCGTCATTAAGGGTCAATACTAACAGTTTATATAGGACAACACCTATAACCAACATGGGCTTATATCTACAGCCAGTGTGGCTGTCACTACAGACAATTTTGCAACCATTTTCGGTCAATGGCTACAGCAAATAAAAGCCAATATTTATAGCTTATATAAAATTATATTTAGGATCTAATATAGGCTGATATATACAGCCAATATGAGCAGGCATTTACAGCCAATTAAAACATCTATTTACATCAGATGTAGGCTTGTATTTACAGCCAACTAAGGCTGATATTTACAGTCAAAACAGCCCAAAAAATCACAGCCAATGTGGGCCACTACTTAAAACTAATAAAGGCAATATAGGCCAATATTTACAACCAATATAAGCAGACATTTATAGCCAAAGAAAGCCAATATTTATGACAGATGTAGGCTTATATTTACAGCCAAAACCCTGCAGCCAATAAGGGCCAGTAGCTAAAACTAATATAGGCCAATATTTACCTACAGTGTATTCTGATATCAACAGTCACTGTAGGCAAAAATGGCAATCAATAAAAGTGCAAATCTAATGACAATTAAGGCTGTTATTTCAACAATAAAATCAGATATTTACGGCCGATATCTGCCAATATTTACTGCTAATGTAGGACAATATTTCCTTCCAATATTGGCTGATATCTACAGCCAATAAAGGGTAATATTTGCGGCCAATGAAGGCTGATATAGCCAATACAGCCAAAGAAATGCATCCAATAAGGACAAAACACTTACAACTAATAAAGGCAATATAGGCCATTATTTACAACCAGTATAAGCGGACATTTACAGCCAATGAAAGCCAATATCTATGGCAGATGTAGGCTTTTATTGACAGCCAAACAACTGATGTTTACAATCAATACAGCCAAAACATTGCAGACAATTAGGGCCAATGCCTAAAGCTAATAGGGGTCATTATTTACAGCTAGTATATTCTGATATCCACAGTCAATATGGGCTGATATCTACAGCCAGTTAAAGGTGATAATTACAACTAATAAAGGCTGATATCTAGCCAATATATTACAGCCAATACGGCCCAATACTTAGAGCTTATATTGACAAATATTTATAGCCAGTATATTCTGATATTCACAACCAATAACAGCAAATATTTATGGACAATATTAGTCAATACGAATAACTGATGTCTGCCAATGTTTATGGTCTATATAGGACAATATTTATACCTTATATAGACTGATGTTTATTGTCAATGAAGGCTAATATATATATATATATATATATATATATATATATATATTTGTACCAAATAAATGAATATATACAGCCAATGGAAGCTGATACAGCAGAAAAATGCTAATGTTCAAAGCCAATGAGAGCCTAGATTATCAGCTAATATAGGCCCATATTTGCTGCCAATAGTATCTGGTATTTATTGCAAAAAAGGCAACCATTAATGGTAATTAAGGGCCACAGAAGCATCTCTTAGGAACATCAGGTTTAGCACGGTTGATCTTGAAATTGGGGATACAGTTTAATGTAAAGCCTCCCACACCAACACCAGGATTTTTCTGTACTTTGATAGCAGACTGGAAAAGAGCCACAACATCCTGAAAACCAAAGTTAAGCTGCTCTTTGTGAAAAAAAAAAAAAAAAAAAAAAAAAGCTGTAGTTTGGCTTGCCTGATTTGAAGGAAGTTTAATATTTGTCTCTAAAGCAGAAACATAAGGCATATGATAAGAAAAAGTCAGAGTGTAAGAAAAACTAAGAATCTCTAAGGAAACAAAACCTAACATAAGAAAACTCACATCAACATTGTCCAACAGAGATGGTGTATCTGTGCTTATGTGGATGTGGTTTAGTTCGAAAAAGTTCGCAAAGCAGAGAAGTGGTTGCTTTTTAATGCAAGCTAACTATTCACCCGAGACAAAACATGCTCTTGTGTGTTTTGTACCAAAGTATGCTTTAGTGTTTTGGAGAGGAGCCTGCCTTACTGAAATACTGAACAGATACACTCTATATTTTCACTCTGTTTGTTCACTAAAATGAAAACCATGCAGCAGGGCTGCTCAGGTTTCTCTCTAAACTCCTACAGATTCATATATCAGGTTGTTTGTGACATTGCTTGAAACCTTTAATTTGATGCATGTCTTTAAGTTTCAACAAACTAAATGCTTTCAATACAAGTGCATGACCAGCAAATACACAATTTGTTGCTTATGTTCCAAAAAGTGCTTTTTATGCAAGGACATAAGCATTATCAGCCTGGACAGTGAGAATCTCATGATTCACATCCATTCTTAAACAGTTGCTAATGCATTTTAAATGCAGTCATTGGGCATAATTTAGGTTTTGCAGACTCATCTTATTCCAGTGCCCTTGTCAGGCATTACAGATGAAATGTTGCTGTGCGCTAAGAAAAGCCACATCTAGTGTTTATTTGGCATTTACGGCCCAAATGCAGATGCCTTTATGAGGGAATTTTTCCATAGTTTTGCATTTATCATCTCTGTACATTTTGGGTACTATTTTTTACAATATTGACACCATCAAGATTTCTTAATGATCACAGTCCTTATCCACAACACAATTGATTTGTTGAAAAACAAGACAGCAGGGTTTTTGATGGAACTGGCTCACTTTCAAACAAAGATATTGATTCAAGTCTCTCAGCAAAGCCTATATATTTTTTTCTAGATGTCACATTTGGACACATACCTTAATTAAGTTTTTTAGAATATGGACAGGGACCACAAAACGCAACTGTTGAGGCAGAGTTAGCAATAAAGCTAACATCTTGATGAGGTTTCATTCACTTTGCCTTGCAGTCATAAAAGCCCAGCCATGAGGTACACTGGCTATGCATAAGTTTGAATGCAGCCTAGTTTAAAGGAAGATCTATCTAATAACCAGGGCTGAATGAGTTGGGAAAATAATGTCATTGTTTTTATTCTTAACAAACACAAGCAACAAATCACTCTAAATTATAACCAACACAATTCTAGATGAAATAAACGAGGCCTAAACCATTTTAAAAGACCATCTAGTTGTGATTACGCTAATTCATTGCCAGTGCTATACAACTTAAAGTACTGAAGGGAATGATCATTGTTATTCCCATTTTGAAGAAGAACATACCAAGACAAGGAATGTAGGATTTTTTTAAAATGTATTCTAAAAAAAATGATACTTGAATATGGAGGAAAATATGTCTGCTGCAAAAAAAAAAAAGTATTTAAAACACATTTCAGGTTAAACAAGTATTGCACCTTTTGCAATTTGAAAAATTGCATAAGGACATATTGCAATTAACCTGAATTTTGATTAACTTGTGCATAGCTGTTGCAACAGTACTGAAGACTTTTAACACAAATAATTGCGTGTTCTTATGTCACCTTGTTTAGTTTGCTAACCACGTTTTATTCTGCTGAATCAAGACAGATTTTGACTCTGGACTACTAGTATTCACTGAAGACACTTAATTCATTGTTTGCATGCACTTACCACGGTTACTTGGCGTGAGAAAGAGGATGACTGTCCCACATCAGTAGCAGTGCAAATTAAGACATGATCCAAATTAAGATATAGCATTATGTTACAGGACCTATAAGACTCATTTACATTGTCCCTAAGTTTAAACTTTTTTTTTTTTCAATATCCAGGCTTGTGTAACCGGTTTTGCTCTGGAATAGGTTTCAGTTTGTATCTTTAGTGACCAGTCTGAAATTTGGCATAGGCAAATATGTGTTTTAAACCTCTATTGAAACACATGCATTTTGTTGTCTCTGCTCACATTGGAGTTTAAGTTTGCAAGAGTTTGCAGTTTTGCATTGCATGCCTCTGCCAGCCACTGTAAAGAGCATCTTATTTTATCTGAAAGGTGACCCTGACATCCCCAAGCTGTCTTTTATGGACTGGTGAACTGTTCACTAGCAAAATGCAGGTTGCAGCCAGTTTGTGCTGCTCTGTAGTGTTCTGAGACTTCAAAGCAGCATCTTGACATTTGTGTAAAACTGGGTAAAAGTATCACAGGCTGTAAGTTTTGTCACATATAATTTATTTGGCCTCAAGCGCTTGATTTTGTACAACTCCAGTTGGTGTAACAGTCTTGTTTTTGAGGCCATTGTCTTTCCACTCACTTCTTGGAGGCAATAAACCTTCTCTTATTGGCTGTCTTTCTCAGGAGTGTAATCTCACCTAAGTTGGGCAGCATTTAATTGCTGTTTGTATGCTCCTGTTATCTTCCATAGGAAGGAAAGAATTTAAATGCCCGACAGACAAAATTAGGGTTCAGTTACGTGGAAATTTATCCGGTAGTATTGCAGCCGCCCTCATAATTAGCTCTGCCAAAGACAACTGCAGGGTTATTGCAAGACAAACCCGAAGGCGTGATGCTGAGGTGTGATGTGGATTGGATTGTTTTGGGCTGACACCTACCTATTCTCTTTGCTACCTGCATTATTACTGAGACTCCGAATGCTGACCTTGTCCACGGGTTCGCACACTGGAGACGGCAGTTCATTGAATTCAGCTCAATAGTTCTTATATTGCCTGTCTCTGTCTGTTTAACAGAACCAATTAAACTGTTAATTCCTGCTGCAGTTGTGATCCAGTGATAATGACTGGAGAAGAATGGAAAGCATGTGTCTCATTTTTTTTGCAGGTACAAGTCAAGGGCCCGGCTTTCTCCAGCTTTGAGGGTTTTCTAATTCGGTTTCGGCAAATCAGGCCTCAGAGCTTTGACGGGACCCTTTGTCATCACCATGGCTTTGTCGCCACTCGTTCATTTCACTCTTTTCAGGTGGACCACATTGTGTGCTGCCTCTCTGCCCATGCATTTCATTTGCCGGGCCTTTTGTTTTGAATTCTGCCCGAGACGAACCGGAGGCACTGAGCTAGAGCTAAGGCGGGGATTAGGACCGCTCGTTTCACGCTTTCTTGGAGGTGGGCTAACTTTGAAAATGTCAAGGAGGGTGAGGAGATACAACTCTATTTGAATGCATACTGTAGTCACATCACAGCCATGATGAGGAGCTCAGGGTCTAAATCCTCATGCTTAGAGGAGTGATTTGCCTTCAGGAGTGATTGACTACATGCTTCAATCAGACTCTGCAGCTCCTTTGAGATGTTCTCTATTTTACAGCACATGCCAAAAGTTTTAGGACCCTTGAACAATCACACCCATTACTTATTGTTCAGCAGTTGAATTCCAAACTCATGGACATTAATCTGCTGCTTTAAGAACTTCCACTCAGAGGGTTGAGATTTTAGAAGATGACTGCAGGGATTTTCTTTGTTTTAGCAACAAGGGAATTAGAGAGGTCAGCCTCTGATTGTGGGTGACAAGGCCAGGATGCATTCAGGTCTTGAGCCTAAAATGGTGTTGGCTGGTCATAGAGCTTTGTGCTTGGAATAACTGTTAATGTTCAGTAGCAAAAGGGGAGCATATGGCCTAGCAGTTAGGTCATGCCACTTGTGCTCAGGTGTCCTGGTTAAAGTTCAACCAGTGGCTTCTCCTCTGCATGTCATTCCCCACAATTTTACCCCTGTTTCTGACTTTATCCACCATCGTCATCTGTAACAGGCAGGAAAAGACCTAAAATAAATCTAGAGAAAAGGAACAGTGGTTCTTATTGCTGTAGCAAATACACTATATTGCCAAAAGTATTCACTCACCCATCCAAATAATTGAAATCAGGTGTTCCAATCACTTCCATGGCCACAGGTGTATAAAATCAAGCATCTAGGCATGTAGACTGTTTCTACAAACATTTGTGAAAGAATGGGTTGCTCTCGGAGCTTAGTGAATTCCCTATTCCTTTCTGAAATTTCCTAGCTCCTAAATATTCCACAGTGAACTGTCAGTGGTATTATAACAAAGTGGAAGCGATTGGGAACAACAGCAACTCAGACACGACGTGGTAAGCCACGTAAAATGAAGGAGTGGGGTAAGCGGATGCTGAGGCGTATAGTGCGCAGAGGTCGCCAACTTTCTGCATAGTCAATTGCTACAGACCTCCAAACTTCATGTGGCCTTCAGATTAGCTCAAGAACAGTGTGGAATGGGTTTCCATGGCCGAGCTGCTGCATTCAAGCCATACATCACCAAGTGCAGTGGTATAAAGCATGCTGCCACTGGACTCTAGAGCAGTGGAGATGGAGTGACAAATCGTGCTTCTCCATCTGGCAATCTGATGGACGAGTCTAGGTTTGGCGGTTGCCAGGAGAACTGTACTTGTCTGACTGCATTGTGTCAAGTGTAAAGTTTGGTGGAGGGGGGAATATGGTGTGGGGTTGTTTTTCAGGAGCTGGGCTTGGCCCCTTAGTTCCAGTGAAAGGAACTCTGAATGCTTCAGCATACCAAGAGATTTTGGACAATTCCATGCTCCCAACTTTGTTGGAACAGTTTGGGGATGGCCCCTTCTTGTTCCAACATGACTGTGCACCAGTGCACAAAGCAAGGTCCATAAAGACACGGATGAGAGAGTTTGGTGTGGGTGAACTTGACTGGCCTGCACAGAGTCCTGACCTCAACCTGACAGAAGACCTTTGGGGTGAATTAGAGCGGAGACTGAGAGCCAGGCCTTCTCGTCCAACGTCAGTGTGTGACCTCACAAATGCACTTCTGGAAGAATGGCCAAAAAATCCCATAAACACACTCCTAAACCTTGTGGAAAGCCTTCCCAGAAGAGTAGAAGCTGTTATAGCTGCTAAGGGTGGGCCGATGTCATTTTAAACCCTATGAGTTAAGAATGGGATGTCACTTAAGTTCATAAGTGAGTCAAGGCAGGTGAGTGAAAACTTTTGGTAATATAGTGTTTAACCCTACCCTATAAGCATAAAAACTCTTGTATGAGAAAATTGACAGACAATCATGAAAATTCTCCTTTAGGGCACTCCCAGCACCTTGTCAGTTTTCTTGTGCCGACGTGAACGACAGAAAGAGACAGAAATGGGTGCTCAAGTGTCGCTGGAGCTTTCTGTCTCAAGACTTTTTCATCCTTCATGCACCTTGGAAGTTGGTGATTTGTGCCAGCTATCTGTATGACTGCATCCCTTTTGGGTTGTTAGGACATTAATGAGAAACAGCTGAATTGAGTTGTTGGTTGCTGACACTTGGTTGTGTTGCATACTTTCAAAAAATGATGTTAATTTGGAACATCCAAAATTCTTTCAGACCTTTATAATTTGTCCTAAAATCTGTCATTTTATTGTTCATTTCACCTTCAAAAGGAATAAATTTAAGTCTGACATCTGCAGACAATGCATGTTCCAAAAAAGAGCCTTGTCAGTTGTAGTTCTGAGTAAATATTCCATTAAATTCCCGTTCTTCAGCATGTTGCATCTGCATCACCTTTTGTTTCCTTTTCCTATTCTTCCCACCAGCGAGGAAAAAAGAAAACCCAAACACCAAATCAAAATAAAAGCTGAAAACTCTCATTTGCTAATCAAACTTGGGACAAGAGGTAATTAATTCCTTGGAATCAGTCAATTAATTTGCATAATAAGAGGTACTATAATTATGACTTCTGCTACTCAAGCCCAAATTTGTAATTAGAGATTTAGTCTGCATTACAGCAGAAAAGCCTGTTTTTTGGGAGCTGGTTCAGAGAGGAGATTGAGCATCTGTAGCTGTGGGATGGAAACACTGGCAGAGCTGTGGAATAAAAGCCCTTTTCCTCCACAGCTCTCCTTTTGCTCGGCCCTGAGGGGAAGGGCTGGGAGGACTGATCTTCTAATCTGTAAAGAACCAAGACCTCAGCTTTCAGGGGTCCCAGTCTCTCTCAAGTCAACCAGGGCCTCTGTTCCTTGTCTTTTTCTCCCCAGCTTATTTTTTCCCATTTCCATTTGCAAGAAAATCCATAATTTTTCCAGTCTGTGCTGCTGACACGAGAAGGCAGGGGTGGAGCTGAAAGATGAAGGGTTGCATTAGTGCGGTGATATTAGCTCGCTGCTGCTTGCTCATTCAGCTGTGGGGCCCCGACAGGAAAAAAAAAGAAATGGAGGCAATGCAAAACATAAAATAAAATAAGGGAGGGAACGTCGATGGGTGCTGTGAGAGGACTCAGATCGATGGCAGCTAATCATCCACTTTACTTTGCTGCATGAGGTCAATTAAAAGACTCCAGTCATTTGGAGGATGTATGATGCTGAGCCACAAAGCAAACACGACCAGGGGGTTGTTTATTCTCTTTGGCATTATGGCATTGCCTTACTTTATTACATACAGTATAAGCCTTTAGGCCTGGTCTTCATTTGGAGAACTTCACTGTAAATGTTTCTACAGTATACTGGGAATTGCATACATTTTTGCTCACCACAGTCGGCTTTACATGCAAAAAAAAAAAAAAAAAAAAAAAACTGCTTTGCTTCCTTCCCTCTCTCTGCTGCATAACCAAAACTACTCTCTCCTTATTTGACTGCAACATTAGCTTTCTGGTGCTGAATTCTGATGTGCTGGCAGCTCTGTTTGGCATCTAAAATCTACTTTCATTGCATGTTGAATGAACAACATCAGCTTTTTACTTTGATTTTGACTGACAGCTCTGTCTCTGAATGGAAAGCAACTTTCACAAGGTCTATTTCAGGGCAGTTTTTAGAAGGTCCTTGAAAAGAGGCATGTAAATAAAAATGTTTTTGTATTTGCATAAACCAGTTGGTGAATAATTGTATGGGAATAAAGCAGAAGAGGAAAATTGTCTGTATTTTAGTGCAATTTTATAGCACAGCAACTGGTTGACTCAATTGTACAGTCATGGACAAAAGTATTGGCACCCCTGGAATTTTTCCAGAAAATACACTATTTCTCCCAGATTTGTTGCAATTACAAATGTTTTTGGTATACACATGTTTTTTTTCCTTTATGTGCACTGGAACAACACAAAAAAAACAGAAGAAAAAGCCAAAATTGACATGATTTTACACAAAACTCAAAAAATGGGCTGGCCAAATTTTTGGCACTGTCAGCTTAACACTGGGTTGCACACCCTTGGGAAAAAGATAACCGAAACCAATGGCTGCCTATAACCATCAATAGCTTTTTACACCTCTCAACTGGAATTTTGGACTGCTCTTCTTTTGCAAACTGCTCCAGGTCTCTCAGATTTGAAGGGTGCCTTCTTGCAACAGCAATTTTGAGATCTCTCCATAGGTGTTCAATGGGATTTAGATCCAGACTCATTGCTAGCCACTTCAGAACTCTTCAGCGCCTTGTCTCCAACCATTTCTTGGTGCTTTTTGAGGTATGTTCAGGATCATTGTCCTGCTGGAACACCCATGACCTCTGACGCAGACCTGGCTTTCTGACACTAGGCCCTACATTGCGGCCAAAAATCTTTTGATAGTCTCCAGATTTCATGATTCTTTGCACACAGTCAAGGCACCCAGTGCCAGAGGCAGCAAAACAACCCCAAAACATCCTTGAACCTCCACCATGTTTGACTGTAGGTTCTGTGTTCTTTTCTTTGTAGGCCTCATTCCATTTTCTGTAAACAGTAGACGTGCTTTTCCTAAAAGCTCTACCTTAGTCTCATCTGTCCACAAAATGTTTTCTCAGAAGGATTGAGGCTTACTCAGGTACATTTTTGCAAACTCCAGTATGGCTATTTTATGTCTCTTTGTTTGCAGTGGGGTTCTCCTCAGTCTCCTGCCATAACGCTTCATCTCATGTAGATGACGACGTATGGTCCGAGTTGACACGTTTGCACTTCAAGGCTGCAGGACAGCCTGAATTTGTGTTGAAGTTGACTGAGGATGTTTATCCACCATTCCAACTATCCTGCATTGCATTCTTTTGTCAATTTTTCTCTTCTGTCCAAGTCCAGGGAGATTAGCCACAGTTCCATGGGTTAGAAACTTCTTGATTATATTACGTGCAGTGGACAAAGGAATTTCAAGAACTCTGGAGATGGTCTTGTAACCTCAGACCTCAGAAAGTTCTCAGCTCTTCTTTCTCTTCTCCATGCTTGGTGTGACACACACAGGCGCACAACACAAAGGCTGAGTCAACTTTTATACATTCTAACTGGCTTCAGGTGTGATTTATATATTTCCAGCACCTGTTACTGCCACAGGTGAGTTTAAATGATTATCACATGCTTGAAATAAAATAATTTACCCACAGTTTTAAAAGGGTGCCGATAATTTTGTCCAGCCCATTTTAGTGTTTTGTGTAAAATCATGTCAATTTTGGCTTTTTCTTCTACTTTTTTGTGTTGTTCTAATGCACATAAAGGCAATAAACATGTGTATACCAAAAACATTTGTAATTGCAGCATCTTCTGGGAGAAATAGTGTATTTTCTGGAAAAATTTCAGGGGTGCCAATGCCCTTGTCCATGACTGTATGGATGTTCACAACCTTCAAATCTAAATGAGGTTGCTTCTGGTGTCACAGATTTATAGCCAAAATGCTTAATTTTGGCTCATAATAAAAGCATAAAAAACAAAGAGCGTCTACATCCATTATTTAACCTAAGGCGGTGATCTCCTTTGATCTATCTTTGGGTTTTATACCATCATAATGTAAAGAGCAAACTCAGTCCATCATCAGCCTGCCAAGCTTCTCACTCCCCAGGAAGCTAATTTTTTGGTTCAACATCTGCGAACGCCGTTCCCATTGATTTTGCCTTCAGGTAAGCTCGAAGCAGCGACCCTCTCTGTTGCAACAATTTATTTATGTTTTCCACAAGCATGACGTTAACCCAAGGCATATGATAAACAAGGCAAATGTCTTTCCACCGCCACCACAGGAATATTCATGAAGCTGCCATGTCACTAAATTGCACCAGAGCCGTTGATGACAGTAGCTCCAGGCCCGGGGGCTGATGCTGCCTGCCAGGTTAGAAGGGGAAGAGCTGACTGTCTCTGATAGAGTATTAACCAAACGCTGAAAACAGCTGGAGTTACATAACAGCTCTTTTGCATCTAGTCTGCTCACAGGGATAAAAGCTGCTGGTGAGAGTGAGCAAAGCTTCAATTTTTCCAACCGTGTATCTATGTGCACGCTATACGTCTAAGTGTGACCATTAAAAAAAAGCAGTGCTGCTCTGAGATGCTGTGATGCCGTGCCAGGGTTTGTGTCAGCGGGTTTGTGTGTGCATGTGGTGTGTAGCACCGTCTGTGACTGTATATGTAGCCTTCTGTAGCTCGCTCCGGCGCTCTTAGGGGCTGATGGGAACCTGCGCTAATTCAGGCATGCAACCTCTCTGAGCTGCCACCCCCACCCCTTCATCCCTGTGCTTACATGGCCGTTCTGCACACCGGGACACAGGCCAGACTTTGCAAACCAGACTGAGCAGCTCTGTAAGCCCATGCACATCATTCTGCTCCCACTGTGAGAGGAGCAATCTGGGATTTCTGACATTGATACAAGATTATTCACATTTTAATTTGCCAATAAATGAGCCATTGCCAGCAGTATTGGCAATGCTTGAACTGAAACCAGCCCATTTGAGCTTTGCCCTTGGCAAAAGGGTTCTAGCTGAATATTACACCTTTGTAATGAATGTAGGGACAAGTCGTAGTTATGAGTCATCAAGGATACTCAGTCTCTCGTAAAAACTGGAGGAGGTGAGAGTAAGCACTTGTTCCTGACTAATTTTGTTCTAAAAATACAGTCTTGTCTTAATCAGCCGTTAAACTAGATTATAAACTTGTTAAAGTTTCCAATTTGGCTTAAATTCAAAGACAAGGAATCTTAAAGGTACAATATCTAGAATTTTCTTACTGTCTCAATGAAAAATCCTTCTCCTGTGTAATTTTTAACTGTAGTTCCTACATTACCTCAAATTAATCTTACAGTTTTCAAAGCCAGAGATATCCTCATTTAAGAAGAAAAAACGTGTAACTGGATGTGTCTTGTCTGCCATGATAGTTGCTACATGCTTATTGGTGAAAACACTGCATGTCCCATCAAAGACTACCGCAGAAGGAAGAGCGAACTGCAGCTGTGAAAGCTGCCGTTCTGTTGCTGTACCTCATACGTGTTTCATGGTGATCTGTTGCTCAACCTCCACCCCCATAATATTCTAATGTTCGTGTGATTTCCATCATTTCCTGCCAGGCTTAACACCATCTTTTGTTATTGCGTGAATTGAAAGCCCACTGGCAAAGGGATTATGCGCTGTGTTTAAATGACCCTTTTCTTGAAAAATGAATGACTTCAGAATTGCAGAGGATAAAAATGTTTCATAACTGGCCCAAAAGCATCTAAATGTTTTAGAAGTGTAAAAAACAAGCATATTTTTTAATTTTTTTTTTTTTTTTTTGGTATAAAGATAATGCTTGTACTTGATTAAAGGATTGGGTTAATCACACAAATATGATATAATTAATCGTAACCAATCATACATTTAAAATACTAGAAGATTATGTATACAATAATTTTTAAACTTGATTTACCAGCTGAGTTGTAATGGTTTATAAACTACAATATCTTAATTTGCTGAGGATTAACATCATAAACTGCAAACTTAATCAGCAGAAAAACACATCAAGTACAAAATAACCTGTCCTGCAAAGTGAAAGTGAACTGCTTGCCTTGAAGCCTCTCATCTTCAACCATGTTGATTCCACAGTCATTGGTGACGCATTTAGCGATTGCTTTAGTTAGCTTAGTTGTTGTCATACTGTTGACAAATCTAGGTCTGCTGCACTCCGCCAGCTCACCCCAGCTTGATCCCGTGTTGATGTTAGCGTCTTTCATTGAAACACAATTTTGTTTTTTCTTAAATCAAAGGTGTCCAAACTATGGCCCGGGGTCCAAGCGCAGCTCCAGGTCAATTTTTAATTGGCCCTCAGCAAATTGTTGATATAGATTAAACATGGCCCACATTTGACCATGAACATTATGCTTGACTGTATTGAACTTTAGTACCAGTAACATTTTAAGGGCGGAGCCTCCTGAGTATTAGTCAGGGCTGAACAGGGTCCTCAAAATCCTGAAAATTAACATCTATTTTCATGGTTTTATTGGTTATGAATATCCTCAAGGTGAGGAATATGAAATTGGCCCCATCATCCTTATATATTGCTATATGTGGCCCTCAGTGGAAAAAGTTTGGACACCCCTGACTTAAATACTTGCATGTTTACTTTCGTCAGCTTTTTAAATCAGAATTTATCTGTTAAACAGACCTGGGTCTGTCACCTCACTTTCACCTCCTGAGAACTATGAAGGGAAGATGCGGTTAAACTTGGTCAAATGATTATCTTTTCTTTTTTTTTTACCTCCGCCAAGGAGGCTATGTGATTGGCATTGGTTTGTTAGTTAGTTAGTTAGTTTGTTAGCAACATAACTCAAAAAGCTGCGGACGGATTTTGATGTCTCCGAGTGCTTTTCTAGTTTTTTTGATACGTTAAGGTTTCCATGTTAATCATGAGCATTAATCTGTCAAAGTTAATAGGCCTAGTAAAAAGACAGAGGTACTTGGAAAAAAATAGTTGTGCAAAAATATCAATTTCTATGATTCTGAATTGATTCATTGTTTCCAAAAATATATATTTCTTTTAAAAATGTCATCTTATCAACAGAAGCTACTTGTAGCACCATAAACCCCACTGCTAATATTTTCCCTTTGTGCCTTTTCAAACTTTCCTCATACGCTGTGCTGTTAGCATTAGCACCACTAGCTCTCCTCATTGTAATGTTTACATGGCTGACCTAATAAGGTACTACAAATGTCTGGAGAAGTACAACACTCATCCTGTCCTGTTTTCACTAAAGTGAGGTGTCAGAATCACCTCTAGAATATACACTGTTGAGTCAGAGTTGATAGTCTTCTGGGTGCTACTTCAGCTCAGTTGGTAGAGCAGACGCCCATATGCTGAGAAACCTCTACGCACTGGTTATGGGATTGATTCTCGTTCTTGGTGCATGTTTGGTTCATATCTTCCCCATCTCTCTTTCCCCATATTTCCTTTCTCTCTTCAGCTGTCCCATCAAATAAAGACACAATGTCCCTCAAAATGGTCTTCAGCAGTTGGCTAAATTCAAGTTTCTTATCTGAATAAAAATGTCAGAGTAACTTTAGAATATGTGCCTTCCTACAGCATCAACAACAGTGAAGGATTTATGTTTATTCATGTATATATTTTTTGCTGGCAAGTTTCTGTTAAATATTTAGTTTCCCACTTTAATCTCACAATTTTTATTCATATTGAATTATTTTGCGATATAAGCACAAAGTTACCTTTTTAAAAGTTTTTCCTTGTTGTATTTACATCCTTGTAATCAGCTGATAAAGTGTGTCAAACATAGGGTATTATCTTTGTATCCATTATCTGCACTGGTTATTATGTTCTGGGTCATTAGGCGAGAGGCGGGGCTAAACCCTTGACTGGTCACTAGTTAATCACAAAGAAGACATCCAGAGAAAAACTGGGCACACCCCTGGAATGCAAAAGGAAAATGTATGTCATGTTGTGTTGTAATATAACTTGGCTAATGCGATGATGCAACTGTTTGCTCTAAAATACCTTAGATTTGCAGCAATACCAACAGAAAGCCTCTCCAAAGTTTAAAAAAATAAATGGCTCATTTAAATTGCAGCTGCATTTCTCTTTTTTTCTCTGTCTGAAGGTCAAAGTCAGCAGCAGATGCCAAAGGTAATGAACCATGAGAACACAGAGATGCTACAAAATTAGCTAAATCAGCAATGACAAAGTGTGTTTGGGTAGCACCCAGGTCTATGTGAACACCTTCAGAGACACAAACCGCCGCAGTCTCAGCTCAAATGTCAGAAATGGACCGCCGTGTGGTTTATGAAGTGAAGTGGGACCCAACTCTCGCTTCTGATGTGAAAGTGCGTGAATGCACATGCGTCGGTGGACTCTCTGATAGACAGATGTTTAAACCTTAAAAAGTACCGCACAGCTCCTGTCTGTTGGCTTTGTTGGCCAAGATGAATCAGAATCCTCTCGGCCCCGCTCCGACGTAGCGAATGAAAAGTGCCGCTGTACATAAGGTCACAGATGGAGATTAGCTGACGGCCTTGGTCGTCAAAAGGCTGTTGAAAATGCGCGCCGTTGTGCTGGGGACACGTGTCGGCAGAAGCTCCTCAGCTCACGGTATCTACGGGAAGGCCTTGGCCAATCTGATGCTGGTGCACGGGGGAGAACCACTCCTGCACAAAGTCTGAGCTGCAGAGAGAGGCTTCATTCACTCAACTGCCAACATAAATGCATTTAGTGAGGAGCGAGGGCAGCAAGGGTCAAGGTGGAAAACCAACCCAACCATCTTGAAATGAACCACAGCTTGTTTCCAGTGTTTCTCACTGCCTTGATAGAAAATGAAGGTGCTTCTTTAGAAAAAATGATGGATGGATGGATAGAGCTTTATTGATCCAACATTGGGAAGGTTTTTTAAACTATTCTATTAAAGTTTCCTTTACAGTAGAAATACTGCTGTTTTCTTTTTGAATTCCTAGCATGTGGAAAAGTATTTGGCAATAAAGATCTGATTGTTGTGGATGTAAAAGACTTCGACAGTCTCAGCTTGGTTCCTTTACTGTACAACATTTCATCAGTATTTTATGAGATTCAGCCAGAGTCATGCAGACAGACACAGAGGAAATACTTCTTGTTTTATGGCAGTGATCTGGAACAGTTATATAAAAAACACAACAGCAACAAAAATGGTGCAAACACAAGCAACAGAGGAGAGCAGAGAAACAGGAAAGCAAACGACGAGGCTGGTTACATCCCAGGAACAACAGGCATCATGTGGATGACTGACAAACAGCAGAGGCAAACACGAGTGAGACCAAGTTTAAAGGGAGTAAAACAAGCCGTGGAACAGCACTGTGACTGTCGGGGTAGTTATTAAAGCAGAGAGCAACAGCATGCATCTGGATTAATGCCTCTGATGGCAGCCTCAAAAACAGGAACAGATTAATTTGTCCAGTTGGAGTCTTACGCAACTCGTTCCAGTCTCGGCCCATTGAAGTGGAATGAGAAAAAAAAGCCCAGGGGAGTTTAGGCTTTTGAGGACTTTATATGGAACAGACAGCCCAGATATTCTATGTGTGTAGCAGCTGAAAGCTTTTGTAAATAAATCTGCTCATAGTCTTTAAACGGCTCTCTGTTGTTGTAAGAAGGAGATTCTAATTATAGCACAGCCGTAAAGAAGGAAAGGTATGTAATTTAACCCACACAGATTTTTTAGGCTTTAAATATTGGTCATTGGATGCTGTTATGTGTGTTGTATTTACACAGCATACTGCAGTGCAGTGGTGTGGGAAGTAGGAGGCTGAATATTAAATGAACAAATGTTAACATATCCGTCAACATGGTTTGCATAATTATAGCCACAGATATTCAATATGAGCTACAGACTCCCACATGGAAGGAGTAGTTCTCGACCTGAAAACCAGGGAGAGCAGCGGACTGCTTAGTCCTGAAATATGACTTATTCACTTGTTCTGTGTGCTCATTATCTCTAATACTCAGGAGGCGGATTGTTTGCTTAAAAGTTATGTTTTTGGAAAAAAATAAACTGTTATTATATCAAGTGCACAAGATGGTCATTCATTTTGTTCAGGTTTTTATGACTCACTTGGTGGTGAAAGTGGTCTGTTAAGACTGGCTATGCACAGGACATTTTCAGGCCTGAATTTCTCCCCTCGTCTTTTGTCCAATAATCCTTGTGTGTAAGCTTGCTTTCTACTCCTGATTGAGTCAGAGCTCTCTGATTCCTAATTATAACAAGAAAAGCACTCAGAGAGTGCAGACCTCCGCCATTAGCCCTGCCTCCCAATAGTGAAAACTCCTTTAAAAACATTTCCGGATCACTCCCAAAATCTAATTCGCCGATTACTCCCTCCCCAGTGGGGTGGAGACCCGGTGAGGCAAAACACTGGCTTTGCTACGTCATGGCGGAAGCACCCATGGTCTCACCAGACAACTGAAAGTCATGGCAGAGGGTAAATATTCCTCTATTCCTCCCAGCCTTGTGAGTATTCTTGCTACAATTCACTGTCTTTCTCTCTGTTACGTTCCGACTCGTCTCCTTGACTTGGCATGCGTCTTTTAAAGTCTATGAACTCCAAAACTTTCAATAGAAACACACCAAAATATGCTGCTGGGATTAAAGTTACTAATGTCCGCCATCTCCTGGTATAAAGTGGTAACAGCGCAGACCTCTGCCATTAGCCCTATCAACAGTAAAAAATCTTTAAAAAAATTCCTGAATCCATATGGTGATCTGGATCAGTCCCAAAATCTTATCAGTTCTTCCTTATGCCATTTCTGACATTTCCTGAAAATTTCATGAAAATCCGTCCATGACTTTTTGGGTTATGTTGCTAACTAACAAACAAACAAACCCACCTGATCACATAACCTCCTTGGCAGGGGTAAATATCAAGCATTTTAGATAGGGCTGCAACCTACAGGATTCTCACATTAGCCAATGAGAGCAAAGGTTACTAGCCAGGCATAACATACTTTTACAGTCAACAAATCCACAATATGTAGTGTATAAGCTGCATCCATACTGTCTTCTCACACATTTCTTTCCTTTTTTTTTTTTTTTTTTTGTGCTGCAAAGCAGACTGCACACCTCCATACTTGAAATCACTTTTAAAGGGGACATATTTCACTCTGTTAAGACAAGTTTATATTGATCTCCAGTGTTGGATGTTTGCGTTTCTAAAAACCCCTCTGTTTCAGCCCTGCTCAGAACAAGCTGTTTCTGTGTCTGTGGCTTTAAATGTTTCGGAGCTGTCTGACTCCGCCCCTGACCACGCCCCTCTCCAGAAATGAATGTGGCACTCCTAATGTTACAATATCATTTAGCAGACTCTTTGATCTGCAGTGAAGGACCTTGCTCAATGGCCCAAACTGTATGTGATTATGAAATGACAGGGAATTGAGCCATCAACCCACTGAGCTATCTAGCATCCTCCTGAGAGGAAGTGGGGAACGCCAACCGAACCTGGGGGCGGTGTTAACTCCCCACATGACATCATGAGGGGAATATCTGAGAATTGCTATTTCAGCACACATTTTCTGAGAGGTGGAGAAAGAAAGGCAGGGGGGTGGATTATTATGCTATTTGAGGGGATTGTGGACGGTCTAGGGGCACGTATTTTTGTTAGAAAAACCTTTAAAAGTGATTTTTGCATAATAAGTCCCCTTTAAACATGCAAGTTTCTTGAGAAATATCTCTGTGAAATACAAAGCATAAATGGCAGGTGTGTGTCATCACAGTTTGGCTGAATCATCTCGAGTACATTTTTTTTAGGTGAAAATTTGTTGAAAAGTTAGTAATTGCAGATCTGAAAATCTCTGCTGACACTTATAACTGATAAATTGACTGCAAATATTAGCAATAGGTATGAACAAGTTTAAGGAGTCTTATGCATAATCAAGTCTTCTTCCTTTTTCAATCTCATTGATGCAACTTTAATGTTTTTTAAAGTAAAGTTGAATAAAATAGACAGAGGACAACCTGAAACACAGATGACATTAATTTGTGTATAAATTGTAAAATACTTGAATATGAATAAAACGTGTGGGCTTCAGCTGCAAAAGGAATTGAAGTTGAAAATGCTGTTTTTGGCATGACTCCTCTGTTTGAGTGAAATTAAGCTCCCTGTTTGAATGGCAGTAGATAGGGAAACAGTAGTAGCAAACTGATTAAACGCTGTTGTGTTGCATTTTGTGCATCAATTAACAAAAAAGCTCTAATTCACCACGTTTTTTTTAAACATTAATTGACATTGGAGAGTAAAAGAAGAGCTCTGTGTCAGTGAGCTGGAACTGAAGAGAATAACTTTGCAAAGGAGATGGGTTTGCCAGACTCCATCTCTGTCATCAGGCAAATCCATTTTGAAAATCTCCAACCCTCAGTATTTGTGCTGAACAGAACACTGCACCAATCAGCAGCATTTGAGAAGAAGGAGGCGGGGTTAAGTTGTACTCAAAGCCATTTGCAACAGCTTCCTCCAGTGTGGTGATTGTAGCTTTAGTTTTAGCTTTAGTTTCTGCATAAGATCAAGAATAAAAAAAATCCCTTAAAGCTTTTTATGATGTGAAAATTGTTTTTCATTCCTCTGCCTCTCTGCTTCAGCATGGGTTTGTGAGAGCTACATAGTGCTGGTTATTTTGTGTGTGTGGAGGTATACAATGGCGGCTAGTGGAGTGATTAGCTCGGATGTAGCCACAGTGGCAGTCTTGTCAGAACTGGACATTTCTTTATTAACACAAAGGCAGAGAGCATCATGGATAGCGTCTCATTACTGAACAGACGTTTTTGCTCTTCTCTGCTTCGTTATGGGTGTGGTTTTATCAGATGGCTGCTGACACGTTAGCTGTTTGCTCAGATGTAGCTATGAGATTTTAATGACCTGAAGCTACCACTCTGTAATAACGGGAGATGTAGTCTGCCTGCCTATGAACAGCAGGGAAAATGAAGATTGGTTTGGTATGCTCAAACTGCTGTTGAAAATGCACTTAGGATATCATACAGCATGTGTTATGTATGCATTTAAAATAGATTCAGAGTCTTAGAAATTAATACAGTATTTGTCATTCTGATGTCAATCAGTTTTTTTCCTAGCACCTCTAATGGTGCCAGTTAAAATTCTGAACCCAAGGCCCCCAGTTTGACATTGGTCATTTCTATTATTTACAAAGTTTTTCTGCTTCTTTGCATGACTTAGAAATGTTTGTTCTTCTTGAATAAAAATGTATGACACTGGTAGAGTTGCATGTTTACGGAAAACACAACATCCACCAGAAAGAATACAGTGTTAGAAATAAAGTAGCCTTTCTATCACTAGCTACAAACAATGAGGAAAAGATGTCCCATATATGCCATACTGGCCATAAAAAATATGTGCACAAAGAGAAAAAAAGGGCTTTAAAGTGATACATCTCTATGGAAGCAGATTATCCTCTTAGCAGCCTCCTTTAGGAACATGACTCAGTAGCACTTCAGTTAGGAAAGCATGGCCCATAAATTGTATCTATACACAAAGTGAAGAGGGAGCCCCCTCGTACTGAAATCTGCATCCCAGAAAGTATGTTTTATGGAGAACAAAATCCAACTTGTTTGCACTTGTTCAGACACTTTCAGCCTGGTGAGAGAAGGCCTGAATGATGGGGGTTAACAGCATATCTGCAGGGGAAGCATTACTTAAAGCTGACTTCTTCAAACCTTAAAAGGAAATTTGCACCCCACTAGAGTGAAATATCCAACAAGTCCATACGACAGACGCTGTAAATCGAGCTGTGAGAATGGGCTCTCCGTTCTTCCTCTCTCTATTATTTTAATGCAGCTAGCTGAGTGCTTTGAAGGGAGTGCTCAGGAATGCATTTTCTCTCTTAAGTATAGACCATAGCCATGGTATTTGCTTCCATAGAAGAAAATGCACTACTCCCTTCTGTGTTGACTTGCTAATTGATTCATGCAACTGTAGTACATGCATCAAGGAGCAAATGATGAGTCGGAAAAGACACGAACATAAGTAAAAGGAATGAGATGTCTTGTAGGAAAGGCAGGGTTGCTGGATGGTGCATTCAGATTGAAAATGAAGTTATCATAAAACCCTGTGATGTTCAATCATTTTCAGTGTTTACAGCAGCTGGATTTCCCCAGATGTTTTTTCTTTAATGCAAGGGTGTCCAACTCAATCACAGCAGGGGCTAGATTCTGAATGTAGATCTAACCTGAGAGACTATTAAAGTGTAAAAAAGACAAGCTTAAAATCTAAGATAAAATTTCAAACTTATTAGTTTAAATGTCAAAACATAAAATTAAATGTCAAAATAATGTTTTATAAAGGAAAATATGTGAGATAAAATCTGAAATTGTGAAATTAAAGGTTATAATATGAGATAAAAGTTGCAATCATGACGTTAAATGGTCAAAATAAAAGACATTTTTAAAATGTGAGTCTTAAAGCAAAGCTAGAGAACATTCACATCCTGGGACTGCTTCCAGAGCAAACCTGGAAGGGCCTTTTTTATGTGTATATCTCCCTCATTCCCTTATGAGAAATTAATGACTGAAAACAAAATGTTGGTTTTCTCTTGAGTAAATATGCCATTTTATTGAGCAGAGTCTTCAGTTTGAAACAGGAAGTAGCATTAAGGAAGGGGCCATGAAGCTGGGCGCTAGAATCACTGAATATGGGAGATTTCCATGCTATGGAGGTGAGTTTGGGTGATACAACTTGCAACCTATGGACCCCACCATGTCCAATTATAGTTAATAAAACAGAGAATTTCTCAGTCTTTCAAAACTAGGAAATATCAATAATACTGTATATAACACAGGCATTGTCACTTTTTATATTAACATAGATATTTTAGTGCAAAAATTCTTCATGTTGTGTCTAGAAATGTTTAAAGTACATCTGAATTGTAGGGACAGTATGGATAAGAAAATAATGATCCTTTTTGTGCATTGTTAATTTTGCAGCTGTTTGAGATTTAGTCTTAATATTAAGATAATGGAAGCACAGATGGTTGTGTGGTTTAAGGCGCTACCCATGTACGCGGGCAGCCCGGGTTCGAATCCGGCCTGTGGCCCTTTGCCCCATGTCACTCCCCATTCTCTTCCCTTAAGATAACATTTAGTCGCATTTAAGAAATTCTGTGCTTGTTTTACTCCAGATGTAATAGGATGAACACTTTCCAGAAAGGTCAACTTTTTTCTGGTCTGTCAACAGAATATTTTCCAAAAGTCTCGGGGATCATCAAGATGTCTTTTGGTAAATGTGGTTCTGGGTTCTTTTGTGACCTCCAGGATGAGTCATGGATGCGCTCTTAGAGTGATTTTAGTCGGTTCACCACTGTTCCAAGTTTTCTCCACTTGTGGATAATGGCTCTCACCATGGTTTGCTGGAGTTCCAAAGCCTTGGAAATGTATTTGTAACCCTTCCAGACTGATACATGTCTATGACTTTGTTTCTCATGTTCTTGTATTTGTTGAGTTAGCAGCATGATGTGATTCTTTTTGGTATCTTTTAGCCTACTTCACTTTGTCTGACAGGTTCTATTTAAGGGATTTCTGGATTCAACAGGTCTGGCAGTAACCAGGTCTGGGTGTGGATAGTAAAACTGGACTGTGCTTTCTAAAAAATGTGGTTCATCATAGTTCATTTATATGCAGCTATACAAAGAAATAAGAAGTGAGGAAGGGGGGAATACTTTTTCACAGCACTGTGCGTGATTAGACATGTAAATAAAATCTTCATTCATCCGTTCACTCGTTTATTCTTTTTCTCGTGGCTCATTTAAAATTATATGTTGTCTTTATTTTAATGACCATGTACAAGGTACAATATTAAGGTTTTTCCCCAGTGTAGAATAAAAACACTATTTTCAAATTAAAAGCAGTGATCAATTCAACTCACAAAATGTCTCCAAACCCTTAGGGCCACACAAGGTAAAACCTTCCTGTTTGCTCACTGACATTTCAAAATGTCCAACACCTTTCTAGGTGAGCGCCTTACATTTTTTCCTTTTAGCTCCAGTCCATCACCATTTCTTTTTCCATAATTTAATTAAAGGGGACACATTACACCCTTTTCTTACCTTTTAATACAGTCCTACAAAACATCTGCGCTATGCTTTGGTCAAATGTGGATCAATCACCAGAGAAGGTTATAAACCAGCTCTAAGCAGACTCTTTAAATCCAAAAGAGCTCCTTCTCTACCAGCCCCTCTCTCAAGAAGACACCAGGTTAGGGGCAGGTGTCATGATGTCACAATGGGTATAGAATCTAAAAAGAGTGTTTTCGTGATATGTCCCCTAGCTTTAACACATTATGATGATGTGTTCCGTGTCAGTGTGACAATCTGATGGCAGCAGGGAAAAGCTCTCCCAACTTTGCACTCAATATTTTAAGATCCAAACTTTTTTAGGGGTCAGATCACTTGAGGTTAGCTGTTCCTTAAATTATCCGGCTGCTACTTTTGGTGCAGCCTGATTTCAGTAGCTGCTCACATGTGTCAATGATAAACCAATCTGTGGGTTTTGAGAGCTGGGCCCTCTGCCAGAAAGCATCTTTGTGGTTTTAACAGCTTTTCTGAACTGTGCTCATGCCAGCACCTGCAGGTATTTTTAATTGTAACCTTTTTTTAAAGGGTAAATTTGGATGCAACAAAATCCCCCATTTACAAAATTGTATTTCTGCCTCCATTCCATTTTCCTGTTGATTTTCACTTTTAAAGGTTATCATTGTTTGCAGAACATTTTCATAAATTATGGACTGTTTTCACCAAACAAACACGCTGAATGCCACAATTGATGCACTAATGGCATGAGGAACTGTTTGGACAGATAATGTAATTTTTTTATTTTTTATTTTTTTTTATTTAGGTGGCTAATGTAGCCACTTAGATTGTAGATTTGACCAGACAATAGTGGATGATGGCCCACTCTAGTTTGTTATCAGCATTAAAATCCACATAGCTGTCATTGCATAAACCTTTATGATAGATGTTGCTTTTGCAAACACTGAATATTAGAGACTTTATAGTGTAGGCATCCAGTCATTCCTAGAGGAAGTGGTGTGAAAATATGACCTGAAGATAACATTGCAAGCAATCAAGGTTCAGACCAAGTCACGGTACAATGTTAGCATCATCCTTTGAGATTGTAAATTTGGTTGATAAAGGTCAGAAATGTGTTGACATCCTTATCAAATGTGCGTTTGATTCTGTTGATTAAGCTTTCTTAAATTAGTCCTGATGAATCTGCATGCCACTGGTTTCAAAGTTATTGAACAAACAACATTCAGCAATTGTTGCAGACATTGTAAGGTCTACAGGACCTTCAAAATTCACCTTTACGCAGATGATACTGTATGATATACCTCAGCAACCACACAGTCAAGATTTGTCACAATTTGATTTTGATGAATTCCAATAAGCTTTAATTAATTTAAACTAATGCTTATCCTCATTAAGACCATCCTTTTTTCTTTAGAGCACCCTCTATCTTACCTTGCAAAGCTGATGCACCAGAACAACCTGACCAATCTGTGTCATTTGAGGGGAACAAGGCGGTTGCTACGGGCAACGTTTAGTTGTTCTGCAGTATGGTAAACAATGGTAGCCCCTGATTAGAGCAGTTTCTAATCAAAGTGGAAGGTTTTTCTTCATTAAGAGAAGAGCAAAATACCACACAAAGAGCTTTCCATGGCAGGAGAGATGTTTTTGCTCTTCCTATGACTGGTCTGGGCATGATTTTGTGTTGGATATGGGTGGTGTTTTCTGCAAGCTGGTAAGCAATGCCTACTGGTGAAGCTATTAGCTTGGGTGTCGCTATAGAGACAGGTTTAATTGAAATAGAATAAAATTATTAACATTATTATTCATTCAAAAAGTGCAAAGAACCATGCTGAAACTTTACTTGGTGGAAGATCTTTTTGTTTCTCTCCTGACTTCCTTTGGCAATGTTTTATTCCCTAACTACCTTTCAATAATGGTGAACAATGACCGTGCGATGGATATAAACAGTCCATCTGGTGTGTCAGGTTATCCTGTATTCACGTTTAAGAAAAGCCGGGTCCCCTTAGAACCCTCACGAAAAAAAGTGACATTTCTGCCAAAAATTCATATCTGTTGTATTTGTTTTCATGGATTAAATCCAAACCAAACAGGCCTACATGTACTTGTTCTTATACCAAAAATCCTTTGTATGAAATATCCAGAACTGTATCATCATGGTTAATGTGTGCAAATCTTGTTTTTTCAGCCTCAGTGCTTACATAGCCTCTTACATAGACTCCAAATTGGCTACCAGTTTCTTAAACTATCTTCAGTGTGGTATAGAAGCATGCAGTTCTTGGGGCTAGTTGGACAAAAGGCTGGTAAAGGAACATTCTCCCTTGACCTTCCCGGGGTCGGTCGTCTCTTAATCAGACCGTCTTGGGTTTTGATCTCCACCTCTTTCAGCCCAATGTTGATGTGTTTTTGGGCAGAGTACATTTAGCCTTAAATTGCTTTGATTGCTGAGTCAGTGGCGTGTGTTTGTATATGGATTCCTATGTATGGCATTGGCTAATGGCCACTTTATAAAGCAACCTGCATTGATTTAGTGAATTCGGTTTGAGTAGTCAGAGGACCAGAAAAGTGCTATACAAACTAAAGTTTACTTTAAACCCTATGTTGTCCTGCCTTCTGATGTCCATCAGTCTACAGTTAGGTTGGGGGATCCATGAGGGGCCATGTGGTAGAGAAGGTAGCACTGGCTTCATCTCTACCTGGAGCTTGCATGTACAGATCCTTTTTGGATTGCAGTGACAGCTAAGGGTTGTAACTCATCATTGGCACATAGGGTCATAGTTGGGTAAGGAGTCTCTACACTGACGGCTTATCCTTGAATTAGGGTACTAGCATCTATTTCTAATAAGAAAAACAAAACTCAATAGAAAAAGTATTATAGTACCTTGATCCTCAGAACTCAAAATTCCACCCCATGTGCCTGTAATTAACAGCTACTACAGTTAAATACACTATAAACCTTAAGCTGTATCATTAGGTAGATGAATTAGAGTAAATTCATCGTAAGCAGTGTTGATTAAGATCACTAATGCTTTACAGGAGGTAAATCAGAACCCTTACTGTGTAATCATCATAAAGCATTTTAAGAATCAATTCAGTCAGGAGTAAGAGCTCTCAGCAGCTTTTGAAGCAAACCTTTGAGTACTTAACTTGACGATTATGTCTAAAACCTTAATAAAATTCCTCCATTTTCTTTTATTTCTAATCTTGTCATGTGCAGCTGCATAATCACACTATCACTGCAAAACTTCAATGCACCTGTAAACACAGTTGAGATGTTTTCACGGGAAACGTGATTATGCATTTGTGTGATTGAAAGTCATAAATCACCTGGTAATACCCCTGTCAACATAAACTGAAGTAAATGGCTGCTAATTGGGGCTTTTATGGCCCAGTCTTAGGCTGCCAAAAGTGCAGGAGCAGATTAAATTTGGAGGGTTTGATTTGGAAACAATAAGCTGTAATTAGGAGGATGTCATTAGGCATTAGTGTATACTGAGAGAGAAAATAAGAGCTAGATATGAAATTCTGTCAGTGGTGTGTTTTTAAGGAGTAAACTCAGAGAGAAAGTTTGAGATTCAGTAACAGAATTACTGTGCATCACACAATAAAAGTAGCACAATATATCATTGTGTAGTTGTCAAAAAAGATGGCAGTATGCAATGATTTTTCACATCATTATTAGTATTTTAGAGCTGTGTATGTTAACCTGAAGTGTTGGCATTCTGCACAACTTAAACATGACCCTGTCAACAATGGAACTAAAATCTCAGACCACTTTTTTTTAGATGAAAACCTATATACATGCGTGTTTGGTGGTACTTTTGATATAAGCTTGGGTCCAAATCTTGACTTTTGAGCACTTTTTTTTTTTTTTCAATCCTGCAGTTTGCATTTAAAAATTTAGCTACATATTGGCTGGACATGCAGGAGGCCTTGTGGTTCAACGTGTGCCATATGTTCGCAGTCGGTCTGGGTTCCAACCTGGCCTGTGGCATTTTCCCACAAGTCTCTCCTCAACTCCCTCATCCCTATTTCCAATGCTGTCCACTATCCTTCTCTGTCAATAAAGCTGTAAAGGCCCAAAAATAAATCCTAAATATATATATATAAAGTGTCTGCACTCTACCTGTTGAAAAGGTCTGCTGTAACTGGCTACTGGCTCCTCTGCTGGCACGTGTTGTAATTGGTGCCAGCCACAGAGCTCAAGCGTTAACACCCACTTTTTACATCACTGTTAACTTCACTAATAGCAGTCAACAGCCGAAATTTAAAGGTCACAGCTATGTTACTCTGGAACTGTAGGTAGTGTCGTGCAAGCTAGTACGTTATCAACAAGGTTGATACTAGCTTGTGTCTTCCACATCAGTGGTTCCCAGCTAGTGGGTCAGGACCCAAAAGTGGGTCACACAGCACTTTCCAGTGGGTCAGAAATGGGTGCCAGGGAAAAAATGTGGCAACACTCTCAGGTGTCAAATGATTTTTTTCTTCCCTCCCTGTCGGAGGAAAATTGAGTAAAATAAACCATATACATGTCCTTCTATAGTGATGGTCTTTTGAAACATGTTTGTTTTGCCCTTTCACTGTTCAATAATGTTTTCTTCCATTAAGGGTCCAAAATGTAACATTTATCATGAAAAACACTTGGCAATGATTGAATAATTTTAGAAATCTGGGTTGTAATTGGTCAACAAGGAGGTGGTGATGAGTCCTGACTCTAGATCAGCTGAGAACCACTGTTGTATATGACCTTACATCATTGGTTCTCCTTTTTTTAAACATCTTTTATTAAGAAAAATAAATAAATGTACTAGTAGCAGCAGAATGCAGAAGTTTTGCAGGTATAGGTTGGCTTGACTGATCAGAGACATTGCTGTAACAGGATTTTGGATGATGTAATGCTGATGCCGAAGATGACGAAGAAACCATGTTCTTCTTAAAATGTGGTTGATAGTATTCAAGCTGCTGTCGTCTATATGACGAAGTATCTCTTGTAAAAACAAAAACGATCCTTGATTCACAAGTACAGCATCAGATCTGCAGCACTACAGTGTTTGTTGCCCTTGGCAGCGAATTAACCATGCTTTTCTTACAGTGAGTTATATTCAAACCTGAGTCTTCAACATAACTATATATATCACTGTTTTGCACTAAAGAAGCTTGTGGTTAGTCTACCTTGAATGGTTATGACACGGCTAATAATCAGATCTGAAAAAGCAGCATGGACTGAATGATGTTGTGGCTGATGTGGGACAGCAGTAAGGGGGAAGTGGGTGTGTCTTATCTATCTAAGGTTAGCAACTATCATTATTTGTCTAGTGATGCAAATGAAGCTCTCACTGTTGTGCTGATGATGGTATTTATCTCCTCTACAAACTGGTACAAAAAATGTTACAAGAAGAGAATGTTTTTATTTTGGACTAAAGTAAGGAGAAATTATTCAGATTAAAGATGAGGAATCCTTAAAAAATGTCATTGCATCTCCTTGAAAACTGTTTTATGAACATGGTGCAATGCCCTGATTCATTTCCTAATACAACCATTTATAAAAGAAACTCAAAGAGTCTTGCTGACAATGCATTCTCATGACCTGATGCTGCAGCAAGTCCTAAATTAGCATCCCAGGGGGTATAATACACCTCATTCATGCCATGGGAGACATTATGGCACACATGGGAAAGAACAAGGCAAGATAGACCTTTAGCAGAATGAAGGAGTGCACAGGGGGAAAGGTCTGGGAGGTCTGAGAGGTCGGGACTCAAGCATTGTTTCCTTGCATGCTCCAGTTCCAGCCATCATCCTGGCTCTTTGTTTCAGCCTGAGCACGGGGGATGTCTGGCTCCTGGAAACTGTGGCCCAAGGCTGGAAACTCAAGGGGTCAGCGGATTTTCCAAACCACTGCTTTATAGTGGATCGCTATTCAGGGAAAGAAATGGCTCTACTGTACACATTCAACAAGCGTCGAGATCAGATTGGGCTGTCACGCTCAGGCACTGCTGATGGCCAACATGATATGTGAATGAGCCATCAGGCAGCGGAGAAGAAGAGCTCTGATATGATGCTTCAGTAAATACATCAATTCAGAAATGCAAAATGGTCTATAACAAGCAAAAATATTTACTGTTTTTTTACTGCACTGCAGGTGCAGAGGATCTATCTGCTATATTTACCTCGATTTTCAGTAAAACTCACCTGTTATGCAGGGAAATGCCCTTGTGCTAAAGTATTTGGTGATGGATTATAAGCTCCACTTTGGCTGAGAGTGTCACAAAATGAAACAATCTGAGAGCTAATGCAAAGATAAAAAGCAGTGGGAAGAAGAAAGTACAAAGTTTTCTTACAAACATTTATCATATTTTTGTTTCAGATTTTGTCTGTCATGGGAATTAAGATGAAAAATGATCCACTTTTCTATTTGCAAAAGGAATAGGTGGAGGCCCTTTGTTATGAAAAGTCACAGGACAGAAGAGCTGGGAACTACTGGCTTCACCTTAGAAGATGTTAACCACATCTGTAATGTTTGCTTTTTTTTTTTTTTTTTTTTTTTCAGGGCAGGGCAGGATCCTGACCCCTACCCTTGGGCCCAGGCCAGCTCAAGGGGTTAAAGATGTCCCGTCATCTATGACAGCATAAATTTATATTGGGCAATGTCCTTAAGGTTTTCGACTATGTTTCTTAGATTTTGACATAATGAGGGAGAAAAGCTGCTAAAAAGTGGCACTGCTATTCTGCCCCGCTCTGAGGGGATCATTAAAACAGCTCAGTAATGCTATTTAAGCTAGGGGTGTGCACGGTTATCAGGCTAAATGATACATTTTGATATCCAATTAGCTGGGGCAAGACTTACCAGCCAATTAAACTCAATGTCTATAATATTTTATTAATACAGCCAAAAACAACAAAACAGAAAAACACTTTAATGAAGCTTCATGCCACTAGTAGACGCTGCTGCCTTCCTCCCAGAGCTTTCCACTCGCTCTCTGCAAGATCTAAGGAGTACTGCAGGTAGCATCACTGAGAAACAATGCAGGATGTCAATTTTTAGAACTAGAAAATAGTAATAAAGTTGTATGTTGGCTGTTGAGGGTTATACTCACATACAACAACCAGGGCTGAACGATTTGCAAACATAATCTAATTGCAATTTTTTTCCCCGAATATTGCAACTGCGATTAAATATGTTTTTCCTGGGTTAATCTTATGTATTTTTTGACAAATTCAAGCAATAAATAATTGCATAAAAAAGACCATATGCATTGAAAACAATTAAATTATTTCAGAAGCAATTAATCCATAGCAGCATGAATCTGAATATGGTGGTGCAACAAGCTTTAAGCTATAAAGGTGGCGGCTGGGGTGGGGGAGATGAGGCTGGCTACCAGCTGATTGCAGCTAGGGTATGACTTTTCATGAAGTAACACTAGGCTTCATCAGTTTTAGACAGGATGAGCTAACTATTGTTGTTTGTATTGCAAATGTGTCATAATTTGCTTTATTTAAGGGCATTATCATTTGTGTCACTCATTTTGATTAAGGAAAAACACACATAAAACACAAAAAGGAGGATTTTTTTAAACCATTATAAAAACATTGACACTTGAATGTTTGCATGTGCATAAAATCTCTATTGCTGAAAAAAAAAATATTAAACTGGTATTTTGACACATTTCGAGTTAAAGTAATATTGCAACTTCTGCGATTTGAAAATTGCAACAGGCCATATTGTAATTTAATCTAATTTGCGATTAATTGCCCTGCCCTAATAACCACCCAACCAAAGTGCAAAGCATGAAATTGATCTGCAAAGAGCAACAAAGGCTGACAGAATTAGCTGCTAATTTAGCCACACTCTACTCAGCATACCAGCCTGATATGATAGTAGCCCAGTAAGTAACTCAGTAGCCCAGATAGTAGCTCAGTCACAGCTTAGACCCAAAATTTGACAGGTTTGGTGGGTCCGAACCAAAAATACCTCTTATTATATGATGAGTAATTCTGGTGCTGACTTGCAAGGGTGACAATATTTTGTTGTTAACTCGGCTAATCACTCACATCCCTAATTTAGACACATCCAAAATGTAATTCTAAGAGTCACACTTTTTAAAGTTAGAGTTTGAGCCACATTTGTTGCTTCAGTCCTAGTTGATAACAAACTTCCTCAATTTTATCTCTCTGGGAAAAATATAGCACTTAAGAGGGAACGAGAGAGTATTTCTTTAGATCCATAAATCGACAAGCACTACAACTCTCACAGTGATTTCCCCTCAATTTTCTCAGCACAGCTGAAAAAAACCACAGAGATAACAAAATTCTCCTATCTTTGACAATAAATTCCAGAAACAGTTGGAGACAGTTACATTTGCACAAACTAAAGTGATTTCTTAATGATGGCAGAACAAAGTGTTCGAATGAATCAGAAACATGGAGCAGTAGCCCAAAAATGTATCCATCCTGCAGTCCATCATTGTTACGAGACAGTCTGTGAGAGGAAAGTTACTTCCAACAATCTGACTCTGACACCAGATGTAGCGCGGAAGCCACAACCACAGCCATAAAGACCTTTTGGAAATCCATTGTTGTCACTGTGTGAGATGTTTAGGTGACATTTGGGAGAAATACTGTGAAGGCTATTTTGAGCATCAGTCATTGAAGCCTCCTCAGCACACAGGAGGAGTGAGAGTTAAACTGAGCAATTGGGAACTGGGAAAAAAAAAAAAAAAAAAAAAAAAACCATCTGCTAGACGGTGCCAAGCCAAAGTTACAGCACAGTGGAGTGGGAGTGACAGCTTAAGTCTATTGCAGGTTCTCGTACAGAGCATCAGAACATTCTGAATGAACAAGAAGCTGATCTATGTATCAACATTTTTAACTTGACTTGAAAGATCACCTTGCATTCAGGGATGTACAGTGCCTTATAAAAAGGATTCACCCCCTTGGATATTTTACCGTTTTAGTGATATTCAAATCAATAATGGTCAAAATCATTGGCTTATTTGACAACAAACAAACAAAAAACCCTCTTTAATGTCAAAGTGGGAACAGATATCAACAAAGAAACGTCAATCGAATGAAAATATGTGATGTAAAATTAGTGACTACTTAAATCTTCGGCCCCTTCAAATCAGTATTTAGTAGATGGGCCTTTGGCTGCAATCACAGCGCTGAGTCTGTGTGGATAGGTCTCGTTCAGGCTTGCACATCTGGACACTGCAGTTTTACTTCATTCTTTGCAAAACTGCTCAAGCTCTGTCAGGTTGCACAGGAAATGGGTGTGAACAACCCTTATCAAATCCAGCCACAAATTCTCTATTAGACTGAGGTCTGGGTAAACCATTTCTGTGTAACTTTCGCACTATTTTAATCTGAGTTTTCTTCACCAGTGGCTTTATCTTTGCCAGGCTCCCATAAAGCTTTGATCTTAGCTGCTGAAGCTTGAAACTACTTCTGATTAGTCATAGGTGTCTTTGTGGCCTATATAGTCCCTCAGTTTGTGTGGACAGCCTGATCTAGGCAGATTTACACATGGGTCACACTCCTTCCATTTCTTGATAATGGATTTAACTGAACTTCTGGGGGATTTTCAGGCTTTTGGGTTTTTCTTTTGTATCCACCCTGACCTCTTCTTTTGAGTAACATTTTCTCAGAGTTGCTTGGAGAGTTCTCTTGTCTTCATGGTGTAATGGTAGCAAGGAATACTGATTAACCAGTGACTGTACCCTCCAGACACGTGTCTTTATAATATAATCACTTAAACTGCACTCAGGTGATCCCCATTTCACTCATTTTGAGACTACTAGCACCTATTTGCTTGAACTCTGCTGAATTAAGTCAGTCACTTTAAAGGTGGTGAATATTTATGCAATCATTTTTTTTTACCTCAGATATTTTATTGAAATGACGTCTTTGTAGAAAATCTGTCTTCACTTTGACATTAAAGAGTTTTTTGTGATTCTTTTTCACCAAAAAGCCAAATTATATTGACTAAGATTGATTTATAAAATCAATAAAAGGTGAGTGAATTCTTTTTCAGTACCGTAAATGTTGGACATATTTATTCAGGAATTACTGTTAGACATTGATTTAACCAGGACTGGGCAAACCACTATCTCCAGCAGCCAGATCGAGCCTGTTTTCTTAACCCTCTTATTTAAAAAATGACAACATTTTGATGATGTAAAACAATGAGGTATTTTTTTTTGTAATGCAAATGAAAGAAATGCTTTTAGATGTATCATTTTTCCTTTAGACAAATTTTTAAATTATGAGCACATATAAACCAATTTCCAAATAGCCATTTGCAGCTGCCAAGCCATCTTTAATGACCATAACAGAATAACACAAAAAACAACATAAAATTATCTTCTACTGCTTCCAGGACAAGGCCTGTTTTCAGAGGGTTATGTGAAATATTTGATGTATATTGAAGTGAATATTGATTCCAGTGGGCATTTAATTGAAGAGCAGCCTAAACACTTTACATAAATGAAGTCACTTGTGTTGTGCATGTACTGAATGTTGTCTTTTTTAGCCCTGTCGCAGAGGGACAGTTTTCACACCAGTGTTAGTTCTCCCACAACACCAACAAATACTGGTGTAGGCATCTTTCAAATGGCTTCCCTGAGGCTACACTGAACAGATGCTCTGATGCAGAACAGCTTCGCTCTGCGCTCGTATTGTGATGGTCTGTGCAGAGACATGCATTTTGGAAAAATGAAAACATAGCTATTCACATTTGAACATCTTGAAAAATAAATATAAAATATGTGACTGCTCTATAAAACGCTGAACAGTCCAAACAATGCCGTGTCTAGACTCCATGGGGTAGTGAAAGAAATACAGCCGCCCTTACATTTACATTCCCCTGAATCCCAGAGCAAATGTGTGACTGTGCCATCAGGATGGCGCAGTTTTATACCCTACAGTACTGTGTACAAGTTGCCACATATGAATAGTATGAATCATATGTAGCTGGTAAACAAGAGGCAGAAATAATTTCTCATGCATGATGCCATTTGATGGTTGAATTCTCTACCAATTTCTGCTCATTGTTCACCCGATAGACGGCACAAAGCATTTGAGAGGTAGTGACGGTGCTTGGGTTTAAAGTTAGGCAGTAGGAAAATTGTGGGCTGTTTATTGAAAGGCTTGCACTGTTCTCTTGTCTGATCAACCCTATTGACTGAAGAAACAGCGTCAAACTCACCTTACTTCACCGGGCTGACAGTGTGCGCATTTAAAGGCTGATTACGTCAGTGCAGTGCATCAACCGCTGTCATTTCAAAGGCACTCTCTAATGCAGTCAACAAATGCATCCTCTGTCAACAGAGAAACCATTTGATGAATCCCTCATGACCCAACATATCACAGGATACATTATGCACCAGTTCAAACAAGCCTGAGGACTCTCAAACATCTGAGTAATACTTTTAAAATTTTTCTTGGGATCTTCTGCTATTTTTGTTTTTTTTTGTATTTTCATGCTTTATACTAATGTTTTCCTTTGCATATTTGCTAACTCCTGTTTTATAAATGCCATATAAATTATTATCTACATTATTAATCTAAGTTAATTCTTTTAGCTGAAGAACCCTCCCAGACCGACATTGTCACATCTGACCGGAAGTGACACATTGGCTCTTACTTCTTTTTCCTCTTGAAGCTAGCTGTTGTGCCATTCTCATGTTGCTATCCATGCCTCTGATCTCCTTAAAGAAGCCTTTTTAGTAAGCCCAGAATTTGGGTGACTTTACGATGCATTTAAAGATTCAATCCACACCAGTATTTCCAATATTGAACATCTTATTATACATTTTTTAATCTATTTTTGATCATTTCTGCCACTAGCTTTAAATGCTAACTGCCACGTGGTATCCCGCAATGCTTTGTGATGTGCTTTCACAACTGTTGGCAGGCTGTTCTGCTGCTGCATCATGCTTCATCAATCTCTGCATGTCCTAAGGCTTACATCCTAGTGGAGACGGCCTGAATAACTCATAAAGGAGAGAAAGAGAGACAGAGAGCCTGTGATGTTGCCCTCTGTGTCGCTGCAGACAGGAACTGCTTTGAATAATGGCACAAATGGAAATAATACAAAGAAGTGCAAGGACTTTTTTTGTTTGTTTTTTTGTAAATATGTGAATGTTGTGAAGGTTTGTTTGCTGTAAAATTTTTTTTTTTTCATTTGTTGGTCCCCAGGAGATGGGAGAACAAGCTTGTGTCAAAAAAGTCTTTCTGTTAATTTTTTTTTTCTTTTGTCTTCATAGTCACTTTTTGAAATTAAAGTGACATTACTGCACCATATCCTTAAAGCCCAGGTTACCTTGAAAGATAAAGGATGTTCAGAGCTTGACTGTGCACCACAGTGTTGATCTTTTAAAACAGTAAGTCCAGGTGAGACAAAATGGTTAAAATTTTGTTTAGGGCTTTAAGGGTTAAGTAGCTAGCAATGCAAACTTTAAAAAAACAAGAGGCCTGCAATTTTTAATTATCTCTAAAACAATATGTTGAGTTACAATGGTATGTTAGTCATGTTAACTACTTTTGGGGCAGTTGTTCTGGTTGCAAGGCGAATCCTCCATAGACCAGACTGCCTCATTTTCATCAGACTGAGCAGTCTTCACAGCCTACAAGGGCTGGGGCCTTCGAAGGATGCTGCCCCTGAAGTGAGACCCAGGTAATAATTTGAGTGTATAGTGGAGTTGTAACTGTTCATAAGGGTCATGATTTGGTTTGTACCTTAGCTAACTGTTGAGGCCAATATTTGGCATTAAGCATTTTAACTCTATCTATCCATCCATTCTTCTATACTGCTTATCCTGTTGGGAGATGCAGGGGGGCTGGAGCCCATCCCAGCTGTCATTAGGCGACATTTTATTTTACCAATCACCAAAAAAAAAATCAAAAGTGTAGAACGTTAGCTCTGCTGTTAGACATTTCCTCACCTCTGGCTTTCTTTTCACTCTCCACAGTCTCACCTAAGGTCTTGCCCATGACACTTCCTGTTTGCCTCGACAAAACTAAAGTTCTAGCCAATCAACGCTAAGGTCTTGATGTCTGTTTCTCTTATTGACAGAGTTGGTGCTGAATTGGTTATTTTGCTTATTTTTTGATCATGTGATTTAAACTTTTGTCATATTAAGCACATTTTGTGTGTTATAATAAATGCATATCAGTTCCAAATATTAGTAGTCTCATGAGTAATCTGTACTGGCCCTAGAAACAAATTTCAGTCGACCCTTGGTTTATATGCTTAGGTTTGGCACGTGTACCCTTTCAATGGAAATCAGCCTCCCTAAAATCCATTAAACAAATACCAGTACTTCTAGCAAACCCAGTCAGCTTAAGTTATAATTGTCTTCACAGATTTATTGTATCTGCATTGCATTATAAAGCGGCGTCACACCCAGATTTTTTGTCATCATTCCAACTGTGCCTGTTAGCGGAAATTACCAAATAGAGTGCCGCTTCTTAATTGAACTGCTGTTGTCCTTCCTTTTTCAGGTCTGGCAAAAAGCCCTCATTTATTCGTTGCCAAATAGTTAATTGCAATCTAATGCATAACAAGTGTAGATTGTGCTCATCTGCTTAACTCACTTCCCATGTTTGTGCTGTTGCAGTTTTGATTCCGTTATCTTTTGTGAGTCAGATCTTTCGATGGTGCAGATAGAGGTGAAAGTGATGTGATGCTATCAGCAGCCGTAATATGTTCTTTGTGAATTCATCCCCCTGATTGTACAATAATTCATACAGATTGCACTGACGTTGCCAACTGTCCTTTTGCCCTCTTTGTTATTTTCCCCTCTGATTGCCGGACACTCAGCGTTTTATGGATCGGTCCACTACACAACAAAGCCAAGGGTATGGCCGGGCCAGTCATGTCAGCTCTCGTCATCGTACTCTTCAACTGCTCCGGTTCGTGCCCAGTCTGACCCGGCTGCTCCGTCCAGACACTCAGACCGTCTCAGTGCTTTGCTCCTCTATTAACATTCTGATTGCTGCCTTGTTTCGTTTGCTTTACTGAGCACTTTTTTTTTCCAAAAAAGAGCCCCATCCTCAGCGCTGACCTTTCCATTCGTAGAAACGGAGCAATCATTCACAAATCAAACTACTAAGTGTAAAATATCCAAACTGTTTGATATTGCCGGCCTAATGAAACGACTCGCTCTTCTCTCCTGCAATTATAGGAAAAGGTCAGTGCCATAACTGATGTTGAGCTCCAGCATGATTGTCCTACTTCACATTATCCAGTGTTTGGCCCATAAAATATCACTTTAAACCATATTATATGACATTTTGTCTGTATGTTTTTGTTTTTTACACTAAAAGGAATTTGTGGTGGATGCTTGGAGTTTTACTTTGAAACGAGTATTTTATGCTACATTTGGCTCAGTTATTATTCAGACATTTATGAGTTTGAGAGATATTAGTGGGCCTCAGACCATGGCAGAGAAAATTACCCTTACTTGTAATTTTGTATTTCTTAGCAAATAAAGCCCATGAAATCAGGGAAAAAAGGAGGGAAGGAAAAACAAATTAGATTTAGCTGTGGGAAAAGGCAGCATTCGCTAAGGTCTACTATTCATTATGGTTTAACTGAGGAAATCTCATGTATAGGATTCTTATTTATGGAAAAATAACACCTCTCCCTTTTCCCAGCTTTAGAAATAGGACCAGATGTCTATACTGTATGCTTCCTGGCTAATAATCTTTCCTTCATGTTGTGCCACATATGTATTCTCACAGTATACTTCATGTGTCAGGATAACTCAATTTCTGGCCACATTTCAGCGCTCACAGACTGCTGATTGTGTGAACTGTCATATGGCTCGCTGTCGATTCCAGTGGCCTTTCCATGTGTTTGTTTGTCCCTCCTCCCGGTATCACAGCTTTGTACATTCACAGCAGACACCTGTTGGTTTTGTTTGGCCACCCAGGGGTGGTGAGGTAGGTGGCGTCACCTGCTTCAATGACGTCAATGCATAAACTGGAATGTAATCGTGGCTGTCAGTCAAGCCTTGGAGATAAAGGCTCATAATTTAATAATATATCTGAGGCAAACTGTCAGAAAAAAGAAGACTGAACATTTTTCTTTCTCCAGATCTTTATGCGAAGTAAACGCTTTGTTGTCTTACCTCGTGCTCGTCTCTCTCTCTCTATTAATGCTCATGTCAAATACAAAAGATGCGTCATGTTGTGTCTGCTTTTGAGTTGTTGAAATAAAACTTTGCCTGAGCTTGGCAGAGGGATATGAAGGAGAAATGTAGAGTTATGAACCTCATTATGTAGTTCCCCTGCTGAGGTAGAGAAAAACGAGACTAGAGCAGGCTAAAAAAGAAAATAACTACAGCACAAGGTTGGAAAACATGCTTTAGTTACCATGTGAGGAAATGAGGTCTGCAGTAACATACTGTAGGAATAAAAATAGGAAGATTAAGAATAGTTGGAGCAAACTTTTATTTGCAATATAAAGTTATAACAGCAGAAAAATCCAGATAGACCCACAGCTGACATACTTGCAGATTCGCCTCATAGTAGTCTCCAGGTAGTCTCTTTCACCTTGATGGTTAAAAGCTACTCAATGACGTCACACCACAGCGAAGAACTCCAGTTGGGAAACAGGAAGTGATGTCTGCAGAGAGGAGCTCTATCAAAATGCCAAAGTTTTTCACAGTTTAAAGCCCTGCTAACTGTTCAAATTACCAAAATAGATAAAAGAATTAACAATCTTGAGCTACTTTATAATCCTGAAAATAGTAGCACAAATGACATGGATTAAAAACCTCAAACTAAAGCTTGGAGGAGCAGATTCAGGCAAAACCCACATATGGTCTGTTTCCATAAAGCATTCTGGTTTGGTTCAGTAAACTTCGGGCCAATTTCTACCCCTTAGCCCCTCCCCTTCCCCCTTGAAACAGAGTAATATGGGATAGGCGTGTACAAATTACCCTTAAAAATGTAGAGCTGTCCCTATCTATTATTTCAGTATTGATTCATCTATTGACTATTTCCTCGATTAGCTGATTAATCTACCGATTATTAGGGCGTGAATAAGCTGTTTTTTCATGTTATTAATAAAGCTACAAATTTTTGCCATTACATTGCAAATGCACGTCATTTATATTTTTAGATTTAACCTTCTCTTTAACACAAATATGCAAGAAATGTATGCAAAAACACTGAATGTGTGGACAGCTCAGCAGACATCTGAGGTGTTTGAGGATTTGGGCTGCCACATAAAGAAAAATATCATCCAAGGTGTTCTGGAAAAATAGACACAGAAAGCATGGAAATAAAGTTAATGGACATAATTTGTAAATAAGCATCGTCTCTTTATTGCAGCTGTGCTAGACACGCATGTAGAGCTGGGCAATTAATCGAAAAATAATCAAAACCAACAGTTAGAGTCTCTAATCCACATAAACCTGCTTTCTCACTATTTCAATTTTTCTTCCTGTGTAATTCTCTCTCTGCTAATGTTCCACGAACTACTGGCTGTGTAGTCATGTGATAGATGGCCAGGTGTTGCAAGACATGTACCCTAACCCAAGAGAAGAAGTACTAGTCATTTGTCATTCCCATCCAGTCCACTAAAGCTCAAACACAGAGCTGACTGTGCAATGTGAGCAGCAAAGTTGTTTTCAACTTTTTATACAACAGTACAAAAATAATTTATTTTGTTAGCATGAAATACAAGTCATTTATTCCCCACTTTTCTTGGGAAATTTGACTTTTCACAAAAAAGATGTTCACTTCAGCTGATGTGTGTTTGATTTCAGTTGTTTAAGGAAATAACCATAAAGTGTTCTTCTGTGCCTGTTTCTCTCTGTATTTTGTTTTAAGATTGTACAAATATTTTCAGAACAGAGTTCAAAGTTGGTATCAAGGTAAAAATTTCAATTAATCAGGGTTTTGATTTTTGCTATAATTTCCCAGACATGCATGTAAAAAGTAATCCTAGATATATAGACAGAATAAACAAAGGATCAATATAGTGTCTTTCTATGTCATTTTTACCTTAAAATGACTTAATTTTTAAACGCAGATTTTTTTAACCACTTTGTGCTGTATTTTTACATCAGTTTGGAGTGAAGAAAGGATTTACTGATTGTAGCACACAACACTTAAACACGTCCAACAGAGTAAAAAGCAAATGGGAAAAGACAGAGTGGTGTTAGTGTAGCATGCAGAAGTGATACGGGGAACACACTGAATTATTACAAGGAAAGCAACACATTCCTTTTAGTAGGATACTTTAAATACATCATGTTCAGTCAAAGATAAGAAATATATGACTTACTGCACCATTTTGCTCCTGCTGTGCTTCATAGAGGCCTCAGGAGTGCACAAAACATCAAACATAAAGTCATTTTCTTGGTCTGTAGTGGCATCATTCAGCTCAGAGGTGTCCAAACTTTTTCCACTGAGGGCCACAGATAAAATTATATAAGAATAGTAAGGCCAATTTCATATACCACACCTTGAGGATATTAGAGCTATTATAAGCAGTCTAATGTAGGTTCAGATAGTCTGATTGAGGCTAGTTAGTGGTTGAGAAGGCAAATAGCCAATCAGTAATAGGATTTTGGGGTGGCCAATCAGATTTCAGTGGGCCCTGGTTGGCCCTAGCAACCATCGGCCCCAGCCCTGGAATGCTATTGGTGTTGCTATCTGCTTACTCAAATAAGCCATCATAAATCAAGATATCGTTAGAATTTTCGTTACCAATATGTTTACCGTTTACAGTATCATCTTAGTTCGACAGAAACAAAAAAAAAATAACACGTTTAATTCTTCTTGTCAAAATGTTTGTTTACAGAATTAGCATGGTAGCACCTTGTGCCACCTAGCATCACCTTGTGCTGACAAATAAGAGGTGCAATACATAATGTGGGTCATATTTCATTTAATTTTTTAAATTTGCTGCAGGCCAATCAAAAGTGGACCCCGGGCCACATTTGGCCCCTGGGCCATAGTTTGGACAATCCTGGTTTAGCTGGATCATAGTGGAACAGTAATATTTCTAGAAAGTGAATATTATCGGGCCTAAACCTAACCTTTTTAACTTTGAAAACTGCTGTGTGATGCAAGTCATTATCCTAACCCAATAATTTTCCCTGCAGGATTTCACTATCGTATCTCATCAGAACATTTTCTACACGATCCTCAAAGTTTCCAAATCAGCAAACCTTTCACCTTGAGAAATGTGAACCAGTTGAAAAGAACTTCACACATTTTTCTAGAAGTTTTTTGTCTCATAATGAAAGCCTGTCCTATAATTAACTTCTCATCCCAACATTATGCTGCATAAAAATCTTCTTTATTGGCGTCTGTACATGAAATCATATGGGCTTAAGTGTCATTCACGATCTGTAATGAGCAGTGAAATTGCCAGTGGCCTTTTATCAAACATCTTTAAATAAGTCGCTTTAACATTCAGCCTGAACAAACTCTCCAGCGTGTATCCCAAATTCATAAATATTCATCTGAAGCATCTAAAGTTGAGTGGTGGCTCATTGGGTGTTTAGTTATGCACAGTGGTAAAACATGAGATGTTTGTAAAGAAGACAGACGCGCCTCGTAACTGTCGAGTCCGGGACGTTTTCATCCTAACAAGACAGGTTTATTTCTGCTCTTATCATTAGGAGGAGACATAGTGGGAGTGGCAGGAGCCGTGCTGACTACATTAGTTTAAAGGTTACTTCTGCTTTAAGTAAGCACAGAATAGGACAAATGCAGATCTGAACTTCTTTTGTTTTATTTGTGATTAACATTCACAGCGACATGGTGTTCAGTGTAGCTCTAGAATTCTGCCTGGCCTTTTGAGCCGCAGTGACTCTGAAGTATTGAACAAATTATATGATTAAGAAAAGCATTTCAATCTACCGAGTCTCAGTGAGAGAAAACCTGGTCTTCTTCTTCTGATTCTTACTCACCATTCACCTGTAGATCAATGCTTTATCAATGTTTTTGCCGTTCTTTTTTTTGGGCCAAAATGCAAAATTGCAAATTATAAATACTTTACTGTGCCACATTTTAAATACAGTTTAACAATCATCGGACTTGACCAAAGTCACAATTATGACTACCTGAATTTAATATTTAGTACTTTGGAACAGTTAAAAAGAAAGAAATGTTACATTTTCTCTTAAGGAGCCAAATTTTATAACGTACAGTTATCCACTGAGGGTCTCTTCTTTGTTAGAAACCAAAGTACTTAAAAAACCATCAAAGAGGAATACTTTTTTTTTTCATAACCATCATTGAATGGTGTTTCTTTGACACTATGCAAAGTTTTATATGTTCAGTTTAAGTCAGGAGATTCCAGGGCTTGACATCCTTGCAGAAAACATGTTGAAGTCTAATTTGATATCACAGATCATGCTACTGGTTGGCCCCATGACAAGTTATTTCTTTTGCCAATAAACTTCTCCTAGATTCGTTAGCAGCCTTCATAGCTGACAACAAGAAGTTAATCAATGATCGGTGTCTGGAACTTCTGCTTTGTTGCCTCAGATTTGATATCTTTGGATTGGATTGAAAGATTTTATGTTTCTAAAAAAAAATAGCTGGGCTTGGATGTTTTGGAAAGAAAAAAAAAATCTATCTTGCCACCACACCCCAAATCCATAAGGAATACATAAAATAAAAGTAGAGAAACATCATGTTGGATTTTTACTGATACATACAAAATAATTTTAGCAAAACAGATATCAATCTGGAAGTTTAAAGGTGCAGTGTGTAATATTTTAGCTTGGCAGCCTTTATCGGAACAAACCTGGTAAAAGGGAAACACAATATTGATACTTATGTCTATCTAAATATGTGTAAAATCACCAAACACAAAGCCTTTTATGCGTATATGGGGGGGGGGGGGGCATCTTGGATCCGCCATCTTTAATTTTTGCCTCTTGCACAGATAACAGAAGTCTTTTTTCCTGTTTTTGCCACAGTTACCCCCAGAATTGAGTATTGCGATCCAATGACAATCATTTGGGGTTTTTCCAATACTGGTGCTAAATGGATACTTTCATATGATGCTGGTGCCTAAAAAGTACCTGAACCAATGCTTTTGAAGGGAAAAAAAAACTTGTTGAAAGTCAGCGGGTGATTAAAGCTGTCAAAATATGGCAGCAAATGGCAGGCAAAAATATGACATAAATTTAAAATTGTGCACCTAAAAGGTCAAAATATGAGATAAAGGTGAAAATAATAAATTGAAAATGGTCAAAATATGAGATAAAAAGTCAAAATGATAAATGTAAAAGGCTAAATTTGAAATAAAAGTCCAAATAATAGATTGAGGTCATAATTGTGCAATGCAAAAAACACAAATTAGTTTTTTTACCCCCACATTTCTTTTTATCAAATTATTTTTGCTCCTTATTTTTTCACATTTTTATGACTTAAGGATATTTGATATCATCAAAGTTAAGTTTTATACTGGAGGAAATCTGCATAACTTATATTTTAGGGCCAGTTATAATAAGAAGAGGATATGATCTTGCAGGCCGGGTGTAACTGTACCATGGCAAGATTTGGCCCCCGGGCCTTGAGTTTGACACCCCTGCTCTCTAAGGTGCCAGTCAGACGTGGGATTTTAAAGATAACCAGTGTACCTTAAAACATAAATCACACAAATTCCATAATGTTTTTCTTGCCTTTCATTGGGTGGCAAGGTATCAAAATGCAGTATTAATATCTGTGTTGTAATTCGGTCCAGATAGGAGGTAAGACTTATGTGCATTCATTTGATGTATGCATCAAAACTATCTATTTATTTCAATGATATAAGTACCCTCCCTGGTTAGTCAGTCCCAATCCACTTACCAACTACCTGGGAGTCGGTTATATCCAGACTAGAAGGCACGCTGGGAGTAGTATTCTCAGAAATGGATATGTGTGAGTCATGCTGTGACTGTAGCTTGTCCAGGAGTCGCTTATAATGTCGTACTTAGTGACTGAATCCATTTACATAGAAGCTGAGACATTCAACAGGCAGGAACTGAGTGCTCTGTGTTTGTTCGACGTGGTGAAAAACTTGATCCGTGATACAAACGGGAGATGACTCTCAGCTGTGTCACTCTGCTGCTTGCGGAGCGCCGAGGTGCTTTGTATCTGGCTGTAAAGGTGTCTTCATGGTGCGAAGGGGTAATTATGATGAAGTGATTGACGTTTCACCTGTGCAGGACGTGGGCTGATGGCATGTTCCATTCACCAATGTCCCCGTTAAAGTGAGAGCTCGATAGAGGATCGCTGATAGATGACGTTAATGGATGCTGCAAAGGCAGAGTCGGAGTGACAGATGTTGGTGTTCAAGCTGTCCATGAAGTGGCTCTGCCTTATCATCCACCACCTGTAGGCTTTTTGAGGAGACGCTGAGGGTTCTCAGTGTGGGTGTGAATATGGAAGACTCAGTAGTTTGACGCTGCTTTCTAGCAGAGGATGTGATTTTTTTTTCTCTTCTTTAGTGATCATGGAGCTTTGATTGTTGGAGGCTATGAAACATTATCAAGGAGCCATTTCACTAAGGGTTGATGATGATTAATACCACATGAAATCACAAAATCTGCCACAATATTATGTCATTCAGTGTGGATAATGGAAAAAAAAGCAATTTTGGTGATTTTATTCCTGAAGTTTTCTGTTTTCATGAAAACAATCATTTTAACGAAAAGAACGATGAACTGAATTTCACTGTGCATTGCAATTTTTTTATAATGCAATTTTTTAATTACTTAAATTGAGTCCCCTGAAGAACTAAAAGGACTTTAGACTCACATTGCTGCATGCAAGCCGCACATCACCAAGTCCAATGTCAAGCATCAGTTGGAGTGGTGTATAGCAGTTGGGTAGTACAGGGTATTCATGGTTATATGGAGTATACCCACTTATTTTGTATCTCCATTGAGTATCTCAAGTATACCTAATAAAGAGTTTATTAATAAAGAGTATACCCATTTCTGCATGGAACACTACACCAGTGGTGTAAAGCCTCACTGGACTGTGGAGCAGTGGAAACGTCCTCAATAGAGTGACAAATCATGCCTCTCTGTTTGGCTCTCAGATGGGTGTGTCTGAATTTGGCGTATACTGGGAGAACATTACCTTCCTGACTGCACTGTGCCAACTGTGAAGTTTGATGAAAGAGGTACAAAGGTATGGGGCTGTTTTTCAGGGTTAGGGCAAGGCCCCTTATCTCCAGTGGAGGCCAATCTTAATGCTTCAGCATACCAATACATTTTGGACAATTATTTACATATTTGAATGCAATGCCATTACAGTCCCTGTTGGTGGCCAAATACTTTTGTCCATATAGTGTAGCATGGTGCCATGCAGCAAGTAAATGAGTACCTCTAAATAAGTCCATTTAACAGTCTTGAAGTTTGAAAAAGTGTCCTACATCATGAACAGGACTTCTGTAATCCTGTTTACAGCAAGGCAGTGGTGCTGCTGCTAAAAAGGGACACACATTCTTGTGGCATTTATTATAAACATGCACTAAATACACAGTATGACAGTAGTCATTTTAAGATACCCAACGAATTGGTACTACCATACTACCACCCATTCGTAGTCCAAAGAGAGCATTTGTTTTGGTCTTGAAATCTGCTCTGAAGATTGCATAATAAGCCATTAATTGCTCCTAGTTTATCCAACTGAAAAAAAAAAAACTCAGACAGCAAGATATTCTAAAAATACAACTTTTTTTTAATTCCAAAAGTAGCCAACCACTTAATATTTTCCAATTATTGAAATATGTGTTATTCAAAGTAGGATCTCGCTTGAAGTTTTTTTCTGCTTTTTAATTTGTCAACACTAGGCAGTGTGGTTTATTAGGGAAATTCAATAACACTTCTACTCCCTTAAAGCACAGCACATATCACAGTATTTTAATTTCCAACACTGCAGGATACCAACCAAGACCAGTCCAAGCTTATCTTCCAGTTAAACTTTAAACACTGTTTAATGTTTTAGCATGGCCATGTTTGTGAGCACATACAGAAGTTTGCAGGAAAGAAATTGCCTAGTGTGGACATAAAATTAAACTCCTAGGGCAAATCTGCCTGCATTCTTACTCTGAGAATTAATATTTCATTTGGAGCTACCAGCAGCATATTGGGAATAGTCTGCAAAGAGAAATGCAAGGGAACAGGCTGGGTGGTTCTATTTAAAGCTCTATAAACATGACCCTGTTAGAGGCTGAGGCTACTTTAGAAGTTCCCAGGTAATAGGAGCTATTTTGACCAGATTTTTCCTCCTGGGGGATTACATTCCACTGTTGATCCCCCAATGATGGATTACAATCCTCAAGAAGAGCATGTTTTATTGACAATTTACCTCTCTTATATGGTACATTACTCCAGTGTCAGAGATAAGGAACCATATATTTTGCAGCCAACCAAAGAAACAGCTGCCATAACAAGCTTTGCATTAAAGGAAAATTCCCCTGATTTTACACTCAAAAACATCCGTCTAGAGTCATGTGTAGTAATACTCAGCCTGTGAAAATAGTTTAAGCATGTTTCTGTGGCCCTGCAGGACCTTTGTGGGCTGGGAAAAAAATAACCCCTGCTGATTTTGGCATGGAGAGCATGAATTTACAGAGCCTGAGATACAGTGGGGTCTGGGAACGTGACAAATACAGGGCTATTCCAGGCAGGATCTATGAATGGGAACAGGCTTTTGTTGCATTATGGGAGAATTTTCTTTTACTTTTAAGCCAGACTGGAAGTCAGGATATCTCTGTCTGCTGCATTTTTTTTTAATATTCTTTCATATTTAAAAAAAACCAAAACAATTTTTGAATAGTTACAATGACCAAAGTTGTCCCCCATGTCTTTCGAAAACAGCAGGTCTGGGGTTTTTCTTTAGCTCTTTGGGGCCTGCCATCATGCCAGCGTGATTCCATCATCTGCTATTTTTGTCACATGATAGCATAAAACCAAAGCCACATTTTGCAATATAATAACTTAGTATGGAAAGTGTGGTTTTTAGGCTTTCTTTTTGTTTTTGTTTGATGTCAATAGGCCAAATAAAACAGGAAGTATGATCATTTAAGTTTGATTTAAAAATTCATTTTACACATAGGGGACAGTGGGCCATACTGTACAGGACTGGCACTGGTATTTTTTTCATTATTTCACCTTTTTTAAAATGACATAATATTGTTTTAAATAAAAAAATTTAAAAATCCATCCATTTTTGGTGTGTTTTTTGAAGTCCTGTATAGTACACTAAATTAGACTTTAAAAAATAATTGGTTTTCGTTTCATAAAGTTGAGGCAGCGTAGAAACAAATGATACCAAACATGAGCATGGTATACATTTTCTGAGGAGTTTATATTGTGAAAAGTGAAGTAAATGGCAAAATTACTAGTGGATTTCTAAGGGTTAACTGATCTGTCCATGCTCAGACTCTGGCATTTCTTATGTCTGTTTAAATACTATAAGGATCAAAAGTTAAGAAAAATATTTGATGGCATTTCCCTTTTTAGTATCTAATGTTTAATAGATGCTTCTTTAGAGTCCCAGTATTACAGAAATGTGCCGCACAATAATGCAACACCCCATACACAAGATACAGTTCCCTAAAGAATTTACCTTAATAGCCTGATTGTCAAGATTACCAAGCAATAGTAATATATAATATATAATATAGTTTTCTTCATTTGGTGCAAATCATGAACTTATTTGTTACATTGTTGCATTCCTCTGTGCTCACATGGACACACTTAAAAGTTGGTTTTTATGAAGAAAGTGCTGTCTGACTGGGTGAACATTCTTGCTGGTTATGAAAACACCAATTACAGGCATGCAACTCTGACTCTTTGACCTGTGATGATAACATATAAAAGAAATGATGCTTTTTAAAGATTGACTTTTATGCTTTTTATGCCCTTATTTCTAGAGAGGAGGACAGTAGATAGAGTCAGAAACAGGGATGAGAGAGTGTGGGAGAGACATGCAAGACAGGAGCCACAGGCTGGGCCGCCTGCATACATGGGGAGGAACTTAACCACTAGGCTGTCAGTGCCCCACTAAAAAAAGAAATGCATAAAATCATGTGAGGTTCGATTACATCTGGCTGAGTGGACTGTGACTGTTTGCACTTGTAGGATTATAGCATGAAAATTATTTTGGACTGTTTTTGTGTCTGCGGTGTCCTACGTTTTTAAAATCATTTGAGATTTGTGAATCTTCTAATGTGTAGCCTTTGTTATTTCATTTGCAGTGATCTAATTTTAAGTCACTATGAGCAAGCACTTGGAAACAGTGCCAGGAATGCAAAGGGTCATGCTGTAAGTATATATAATGGTGTTAGGCTCATTCAAATACAAGGAATGAAACAACTGAGCACTGAGAATTATTCCTCCTAGAATTATGTGCCTGTGATTTATATTGTGTTTAAAGCAGGTGGGGAACATTAAACACCATGATAATGGCATTAATTACATTAACAGCCTCATTTTGAGGTTATTAAGGACTTAACATTTCCCTGAACTCTTCAAATGAAACGCACCCAGCTCTCATGCGTGTCTGTCTGTCTGTCTGTGTGTTTAATCCATGAGCACCTAGCGTGCAATGTGTCCATAGTCCCCAGCAGCGCTTCTTCTAAATTGTTGTGGCATTTTTGACAGCAATTATTTCCAAGCAGCGCACCATAAAATTACCATTAAAATTGCTTCAAACGACATGACACAATTTTCTGTTGGTTTGACTCTTTTTAAGAAGAAAAAACATCCTCACACTCTCTGGTGCTTTTACTTCACTTGAATAAATAATGAAAGCCTCCCTTCCATTTGACAAAGTAGTCAGCAAATGAACCTCCATGAATAGTGACAAGCATGTACAGTGCAGGAGGAACATCTGCTGTTGACGTCACCCTCTCTATTAGTCCTTTCACCGAACTACCTGCTTCTTTTCTGAATTATTTATCATTGATGAAGCTGCTGCATGGGATTGTTTTGGAACCAGATCCTCTATTTCTGTTATATTTATGCTGGTTTTTGCATCACTTCTATGACATCTGCTTCTATTTTTAATATCCAAACTTTGCATTTTCTCAAAGGCGCATTTCCGTCACAATGATATGTGTGGATTAGTAGGAAACTTAGCACACTGCATGAGAATATGCCGCCACGGGGAAAGACATTTCATTGCATTGAGAGATTAGTGTGCTACGTGCCTCAATCACTCACTCTTTGTCAGAATAAATATCCCCCGTGTCTGCAGGCCAGGCGTGCGGATGGAATCAGTGCTTCACTTTCCACCACCTTACCTAGGATGCTTCTGGGTGTCATACCAAGTCATCACCGTAACACTGTGGGGGGAGATGTTATGCACAGAGACGACTTCCTGGGAGCACTCGCCGGGCACGCCGGACAAAGCCACTAGTGTGAGGGTTATTTCAGGTCGTTTGCTTTGCCTGTTTAGCATGGGAATCGTCACTTGAGCTTACTTTAACCGACTTAATTACCCTGACACCCTCCAGTCCCCTGGAATTTATCATCTTCAGCCAAGTCCAGGGACTGCAACTAAAGCAATACCATCACTTGAGCCAAACCAATAGCTTATTGATTGGCAGCCTATATAGTAAAGAGACATCTGTGCCATAATGGAGTGGGACAGTAGAGTTCGTCAGGATAAAGGGAGCATCTCCTCACACTTTTCTCTTCCTTTTTCCCTTTTTAAATTCCAAGCTAAAGTTAATGAGAGGCAAAGGTTCCCCGCCGCACATTTCTAATTGCCCTCATGTTGGTGTGTAAAATGGCCGAGAGCAGCAATTTATCGGGTAAATCAACATAAGAAGGAAAGCGGTCAAGGACTGCCAAGCTGCTGAGGCCCACCAACAGCGAGCTTGATCATTAGTCTGCGACTTTTGATGACCTGGCATCCAGACGATTACAATAGAACTGTGCAGAGAGAAGTTCTGATGTGACCTGCAGCTACAGCCCCGTCCCCATGCAGTGATTAACTGCTGGGATTGCAGTTTCGTTATTGCCGATCTTTTATTCATGAATTCACTGATAAATATCCTCCAAATTTGAGCACTGGTGATCATAACTTTGTGAACTCACTTTTGGCACTTTGCTGATATTTAACAAGATGTGGAGAAACAAAGTTCACAAACCTGGCCCACCATAATAGAGGAATAAACAAAAGTCAGCTTATGTTTTCTATACTCACTGTGATTGCTGGATGTTGCCTTTTCAGTTAAACCTTCTGCTGTTTTTGCTATATTGTTATAAGAGATGGGCAATTAATCGCAAATTAAATTAAATCACAATATGGCCTGCTGCAATCTACAAATCCCAGAAGTTCCAATATTTCTTTAACTTGAGAAGTGTCAAAATACCAGTTCGATACAGTTATTTTTGCAGCAGCTGAGATTTTATGCACATTATGCAAGCATTCAAGAGCCGATTTTTTTTTTCTTTTAAGAATGGTTTCCAAAAATCCTTCTTTCGTGTTTTATGTATGTTTTTCTTAATCAAGACAAGTGTCATAAAAATGGTAATCCCCTTCAATAAAACAGATGATAACAAATTTGCAATCTGAGCAAAAATATATGTATTCTTTAATTGTTTGGCCTTAGTTCATAACCCCAGCCACAATCAGCTGCTAGGCAGATGATACCAATAATTGCCTCCCAGCTCCCACAGCCTATCACAGCTCTTTCTCTTAACACAGCGGTGTATTTAAACATGACGTACATCTCACTAATCCCTGCTTGCATTAATGCAGATGCACTATACTGCTGCTGCTTTTAAATCTTCTCCCCCACCCCAGCGGCCCCCTTTATAGCTTAAAGCTTGTTGCACCCAAGCTTGTTGCACCCTCATATTGAGATTAATGGTACTATGGATTCATTGCTTCTGAAATAATTTGACTGTGTTCAGTATACACTGTCATAAATGTATCTAGCCATAGGGGGGTTTCTAGCTATGCACTCCCTGGAAAGTTAAAGCATGCTGCTTGACTAACCCAGGGAGTATCTTTTGAGCAGAGCCTTCCCCAAGCAAAACTGTATATGCATTTTGCAATAAAATGATAAAATGTATGATGACAGTGTTCCTGAATGAATGAAGGTTATAATATGAAATTATTTATTGCTTGAATTTGTTGAAAAATACTTAAAATGAGGATTGTTATGGTTTTACAATATTGTTAAAATTGTGTCTGTGCCTTTATTTTTAGAATTTGGGGGTTAATGCAAGATAAACCACATATAAAGTCCTATATTATAGATGCTGCCTGCCATTCAGGTCCGAATCCATGGCCTCAACTTTGAAAATTTACATACAGCTCTTCACCCTGATACAGGCAAAAGCAATGCAGTTACCACTGTCGCTGTTATGTGTGTTACTATATTGTTTTTTTTTTTTTTTTAAGATTTATTTTTGGACTTTTTCATGCCTTTATTTGACAGAGGAAGGACAGTGGATAGATTTGGAAACAGGGAAGAGAGTGGGGAGAGACATGCGGTAAAGGGCCACAAGCTGGATTCGAACCCGGGCCGCCCTCGTACATGGGTAGCGCCTTAAACCACTTGACCAGCTGCACTCCCTGTGTTGCTATATTGTCTGCTCTAGAATAGCTGCGTTGGATGTCTGTGTATGGCGCTCTCTTTGTGTGTGTATCTGCTAAAACTGGCATACACTATGAGATAATTGAGACAGTTTTTGGCCTGATTTCCCCCTCCAACCAAAGTCACATCATCAGATGGTTGTAAAGATTACTGTGACAGATTGTCCTGGGGTGTGAGGTGTCTTAAGAGTGATCTGCTTGGACGAGGATGGAAGCTGCTTCAGTTTGAGGTTGTAAATATTAAACATGTTCAATATTTTTTGTATGGGGGAACACTGAGGACAGCCAAGCCGTCATGAGCAGGATTGTGACATGGAGTTGGAAGATAGCCAATCAGGACAAGAGCACCTGGCTGCAGACACTGGACATCTGTAAATGCATGGGCACTTGGTGTTCCATAACCGAATGTAGTTTTACAATTTAACTGGTAAATCAAGCTGTTCGATGTTAATAGATAATTTGAATTTAAAATTATGGACTGCAATGCTTATGATCAATGTGGATATTTAAAACCAAGAAACAGTGGTTATGTCTAATTTCAAGTTCCTTTTTTAATTATCTATTAAAGCTCAGTAGTTACTTTTATTCGTCTATTATTCCCCAGCTTTTGTTTGGGTTATTTAAAGCAATGCACAATAGTATTGGTGTGATGTCGGTATGAGAAGATAAGTAAACTTCTGCTAATGTTCAGAACCTATATTTTGACTATAAATATCTGTCTATATCTGCTGTAAATAGAGGCTAGGTGAACTTTAGGCTGAAGATAATAATTCAACATCGTGAGGCATCAAGAACTCAGACATCATGAGACGCCATGCAAACTAAGACATCAAGAGACTCAAATCAGAGTGCAGGCATCATACGATACTACACAACTGAGACAACGAAGCAAGATAATTAACAGATGTATTATTCCCATTGTCTGCAGCCAAAAAACTACAGCTGTAGTAAACAACACAAAACAAAAAATCTGTAATATTATGGAAAAAAGCAGAGAGAAAATGATTAAACTTGTTATTCTGTCTTGGTTTTATTTCCTCTGTCAATGCCAACCAACAGAAGCTGAAAAAAATGTAAGGTTTAGAAAAAATATTTCAGCTCCGAATGATTCCTACAGCATTTTGTCTATTTCCCTGTATCTATGTGCACGTAAGTCATGTGTAAACACTTTTTATGAATGTGCCTTTGTGTTAGAGCTCTGCACAATCTGTATGTCTTCGCTTTTCCTCTGAAAGCTCGTCCTCAGTTTATATAGCTTCTCCTTTGTAGCATTGTTAACATTAAATGTGCAATTCCCCTAAGTGAACATGGACTCTGTTAACAAAGCAGAATCCTTTACACATGCAGATGCCTCTAAATGCGCGTCTTTGCCTTCTGTTGGATTAAACACAGCATATAATGAAGATCATCATCTCATCGGGCCACATAAAGAATAAAAGTCTGCTTTTTTTATACAGCCACTGCAGAAATCAAACTGCTACGAGCACTTCCCCTCCGTGAAAATTTTATACTTTTATGCTGTAACTGCCAGCTAACTGTGTAGCACAAAATTAAGTGAAATTAAACACAATCAAATTTGCACAGCTGGCAGTGGGGACTGAGGAGTGGGGTTGTGATAGTGCTGGCATGGAGAAATGGTACAAAAATGCTTGTTTTTTTTCCTTGTTTTTAAGTGGGATCACACTTGGCAGAACTAAAATGTCAGTCAGCTCTCAGTTCTGCTGTGTTTTCACGTCTTTTCTTCTTAAAATGAAATCTTACGGAGGAACAGGAGATATTTCATTTCACTTCGTGTAAGAAAACTGTCTCCTCTGAACACGGTTAAAGATGTCATTATTTGCATCATGACTAAACTAGAGCATCAAAAGCTTTACAGCTGAATGTAAAAATGAAACCTTTGGCCACTGAAAAGAAATAAATTCTTCATTTTTTGTTTCAGAAAATCTCTTCGATGATGCACACAGATCAGCAAATATGTCTTTAGGACCAATTGAATCAATCCAAGCCATGCAGAGACAGACCATGCAGAGACAGACCATGCAGCAACAGACCATGCAGAGACAGACCATGCAGCAACAGACCATGCAGAGACAGACCGTACAGCAACAGACTATGCACAGACAGACCATGCAGCATAATGTTTGTGTAGACCAATGACAATGTGAGCATAAATAATAAAGTGATGAAATAATATTGGCAGACTTTTGTAATTAAAGTATTTGATCCGGATAATAGTTGGTATAATCTCGGTAGAGGCCTGGCTTTGTTTTGGTTCAGACATTACTTCAGCACACTTGGGCCTGATTTGAGCCACAATTATTGCAGTTTCAGAAATTTGCCACCACTGGTTGGATTAATGGAAACAAAGATTACCACATTTTTCTGTAGGTTTACCAAGCTTAAAAAGTCAATTTTTAAAAATGCTTGTAGCGATTGTTGATAGACCGAGTGAACAATCAGTGTCATGCAAAGCCAATGAAAAGTAGCCTGGTATCATAAGTCTGAATGTGAATGGCAAGAGCTGTTATCCTTAAATTGAGAGGACCAAATATGCATAATGTGGTGCATTGTCAGCGAGGCATATTCATTAAGCGACACAGCACCGTAACAATAGATGAACAAGTCGAATTCAGACATTAGCACATTGGCAAACAATGGGTTTGTTGAGAAAAGGTAATGGAGCCGGCAAAATTGCATAAAGGATTGAGATAAAGGGGCGCCATGGTTAAAATGGAGGCATTCAAGCCGCCAGTGACAGAGAAAGACGTCTGGTTTCACAGAAAAAGAGGGAACAAGAATTATGGAGATAACATGATCAATGCTTTTCTGATGTTTCTGCTCAGCAGCAGACATGAGAAAATCTAATATTTTTTATGTGCATCAATTAAAAAGGTCAAATATCAAAGCTACATATGTGATTGTAAGTAGCTCTGGTGAAAACAATTTGCAACTGTGCAATAAAGTGAAAAGTTGGGTAAATAGGGTCAAACACTCGTCTGTCTCTGAGAAGGCTTGTTATATTCAGATCATGTAGGTGCAGGGTCATTTTAAAATGGCTAAAGAAGGACAATCAAGAAGGTCCACACTTGAACCTGGCCTGCCTTAACTTCACCACTCTGTGCTCCAAAAACTCACCCATTGAAAATTCCTTCCAGGGTGAAGGCGTTTAAAAAATCAGTTCAAGTTCATGTTTATTTGTTGAAGTGGAAAGCAGCATTTGGACATCGCACTGTGCACCAGTTTCTCCTCTGTTAGAAGTCACTGGTGTGCAACCTTTTTGCTTTCATATAAATGGTAACACTTGGCGCTAAACTGGTACTAGTGTGAAGCTACTAACTGACTTTACATGCTAGCACATACACACACACGGTTGAATACGCTGTTGATAAACAGACGCTTAGATGGACAGTGGAGGTCACTACTGCTTTTTTCAACAATTCGGAGACATAAAGTCAGCAGTTTTGGATGAGATCTAGTTTGGTTTGGTGGGGCAACTTGAAAATGATGAGTTCACTGTGGAGGAACTGAAATAAAACTTTCAAATGTCAAAGTCATCATTTGTTTCTATGTGAGCTTACATGTTGGTTGATAGAGAAGAATAAATCCACGTAAGACCAGCAGACTCATAGTAAATGGACTCGTTCTTATATAGCACTTTTTCAGTCATCTGACTACTCAAAGTGCTTAAGACACACCTACCCATTCACTCCACAGTCATTGGCAGAGATTGCTATGGAGAATCGTCTATCATTATCAAACTCATCCTTGCACATTTACACGCCAAGGTGCACTGACAGAGCATTGGGAGCCAACTGAGATTAAGTGTCTTGCCCAAGGACACATCAACCTGTGAGCGCAGGATGAATATTGAACCCATAGCCTTCTGATTGCAAGATGGAAGACTCTGCCTACTGAGCCACAGTTGCTGGATTCTGACAGGTCATGTGATCTTTATGGCATGTAGCATTGCATTATTGTGCTTTCATGTGGACAGAGATGGGTATCTTTACCTCCGCCAAGAAGGATGTGATCGGCAGGGTTTGTTAGCTTGTTCGTTTGTTTGTTAGCAACATAATTCAATAAGTTATGGACAGATTTTGATGAAAATTTCAGGAAATGGCAGAAATGGCATAAGGAAGAACTGATTAGATTATGGGAGTGATCTGGATCACCGTCTGGATCCAGGAATTCTTTAAAGGATTCTTTACTATTGGGAGATAGCGCTAATGGCGGAGGTCTGCGCTCTCCGAGTGCTTTTCCAGTTAATCTAATTGCAGTATCAGGCTTTGCAATAATTTGCATAATTGCATAAAACGCTGCAATTATTTACTAGTAGTCATGATTGGAAGTTTTGCAAAAAAGCCTGCAGAAAAGCCTTTTAACTTTAGAATAGGGCCATTATTACACTTCGTAGAAGTACGTCCTTTTTAAATAAAAGCAAACGAAAAAACTTTAACTTTTATATTTTTTTATGCTACTTAATATTTGCATGTTTTGAGATGATTAATACCCACTTCAAAACTATTATTACTCTGCATTTTCCCTGATAACAGTAAATAGACTTGTGACACCTTTTACATATTTTATGTGTGGACAGGATTATGTTTGAATAAGAGGCAGGAAAACCTCAATGTTTACATTTATTTGTCTACATGAGGACTAGGGCTGCATGATTTGAGAAAATAATCTAACTGCGATTTTTTTTTCCCACAATATTGCAACGGCGATTTGATATGCGATTAGTCCTTAACTTTCTTTTATTCCTAAACAAGGGCTGAACAATTCTTTTAAAGTGTCTAATTATGATTAATTTGACTCATAGTGCAAAGTGGATATGAATTATTGCATTGAAGGGTTTTTGTAATTCTTAAATCTAATAAGCTGTGTTAGTTTGCATGTCAGTAAAGTTAGGTAGACAATGATACAACATGTTAAATATCCAGCTGCAGCCTTATTCCTTCAGTCCTTAATGCCAAAACAGAAATAAACCTCTAAGGTTTAGGTGTCTACCATCAGGTAAACACTCATGTTCCTAACTTCATGGTTTCAGTTTGTAGCCAGGCCTTTTCCATCAGAAATTTGTCAGAGCTAAAGCAGAAATTACCCCGAGTAATGTCACTTGAATAATTTTGGCACACTTGACAGAGCTCCCCTGAAGCCACTGAAGATATTTTCCAACCGTTCTCAGAGTGGCATTCAACATGACTAATAATTTGTCTTACATGAGAAATTTCAGGGACAGCCAAAGCAGTCTGCCCTTTTTTACTCATTGAAACAACTATGATTTTAACTTGAAGGTGAAATTTTACATAAAACCCACTGATGAAGCCATGAGAGTCCATCGCTGTGCGTCATGATCGTTGCTGTGATATCAAGCAGGCATTAAAGGAAAAAATCAATATGTCTGGTCTAATCTTTGAGCATTTAAATTGGATTTTTGAAAGGCTACACTTACTTAGAACAACATGAAATGCAGAGAAAGACAAACACAGTCCAGAAAGAACAAATCAGAGACCCAGCAGCAAAGAAATCTTTGACTCAAAAGGATGTTAAATAAAATAAAATTCATAAGCGTATGCGAGCCTCCCTCATTCAGAACCAGTGTGAGCTCTCCAACATATGAAAAATGAAACAGAGTGGAAATATCATAACAATAAAAGGAGAAGTATGCAATAAGGCCAGGCTGTTAAATCCATCCTCCATTCCTTTCCAGCCATTTTGTCCAGGCTTCATGCTGAAGCAGCCACTCATGCATGTCTGCCCTAACACATCATTGCAGATCAAAGCATGGCTGGGTTATGTAAAGCTGAAGGGGCTAATAGAGTGACCACATCCAATACAAAATGTATTACGGTGCATTTGCTCCTGACAGGGATTGATGGGATACATTACCCAATGAAATTGGGGGGGTTCTGCAACAGAGGCGTGCCTGCTCCATGACAGCGGCGATGCAGGAGACTTTTCTTGTGATACTTAAGAACATAAGGAGGCTAGATTGAAGAGATTTGTCAGCTGAAAGTGGAGATTTTCCTGTATTTAGTTCGCACCACATGAAAGAAATGGTGTCATTATTTTGAAAATTATCTAAAGCAAACAATCAGATTTCAGTCTGTAATTCTAGCTTCTTAATTCTAAAAATGCTTGATCTTAACTTCTAATTGTTTTTAATGAAGCCAACAGATCACATTTTAGTTTTTCTTTCTCCTACTTAGTGAAATTGTTGAGCTTGAAACTTGTTCATCATCCAGATGGTGATGCAGGGCTTGATCCAAAAGTTAACTGGACTTGGTTGAAAGGATTTCAACTCTTTTTCTGAAGTCCTTCTCAGTTCTAAGACTCACTGGTAGAAAAATTAGGCTGTTTCTATGTGAAGCCAGCACAAAGTTTAAATAAGTTTATTGGGAATGACTTTAAGTTTATGCATTGATATATGTTTTGGTCTTGAATAAGAAATAGAGTTTCATGTTTACTAGATCTTTTTGTAATCTTCCACATTAATTTTGATTATGATTTTTAAAAAAACAGCTGATTTCATACTGGGTATTAGTACTGATGTGTTGGAATCAGATAGGGACTGAAAAAATGTTGATTGGTCCAGCTCTATTAGAAACGTCCTCTGACCTGTAAACTAGGGACGTGTGCAATAGCGGATTAAACAATTAAAGGTCGTCATGTTGAATTCCTACTCTGCCTAATACATTTCCTACATTTTGATATTCTGGGAATCAGTGTTAGTCCAATTTGGAGCTCAGTCTCTAACTTAGCCACCCACCACTACTAACTGAGCTGGAGCTGTAGCTATAAACTGACCCTCTATTTGGCTCTACTGCCCTGATGTAAACAAGCACAGTGACCAGATAACCCCTTCCAGGAACAGCTGTATGGAACTACTTTTCTCTAGAAATTTATGATAAAGATTTACCGTATCTAGGCTGTTTCAGGTTAAACTGACATATTGACCAGAGGAGCAAAGACACTGAACATTGAGCTGCTAGTGCTGCTAAGTTTGCCACTTGGCAAATCAGGTTTCCTCATTAACTTGCAGAACAAATTTCTGAAATTTGCACAATTCTGTCTGTTTTTTGAGTGTTTTCTTACCTTAAGAACTGTCAGCTAGTCTGTCTTTCAGTTTCCATCTATCTGATATGGTATTTGGTCTCTAGCTGCATCCCTACCTTACACAAAGGACAGTTGCCTTTTGGATCAAGCCTTGAATGCCCAAACCTTTTGTGACAACTTACAGCTTATCCTGCTGGAGTCATTTTCAGTTGCCAAGGTAGATCAAGGTCATTCAAATGGATGTAGCCAGCTAGCTATGAATAATGTTCCCTTCCTCATCTTATAAATGTTTTATTTGTGGATTGTTTCTCTGAGTTGTCATTAAGATCAAAACCTATAAATCACTGACTATCTAGCACTCTGGGTAATGATTCAAAATGTCCTAACCTTTTAATCAACAATCTCTCTGATTTCAGAGATAACAAAGGACTAGTTTGAAATCTCCTTCCTTGCATTGTCCATTAATGCCACATTCAGGTGTCCCATGCATGGAAGAGCAATTAAAATCTTAGTAGGACATATCTACTGTTCACAAAGTCTGCACCCAGAAAATTCGGTATGTTTGACTTTTCCCCCACATCAGTCGGTAAAGGGGGGCATCACTTCAGCTCAGGCAGCTTTCGCAGACGAGACTGGCATTTTGGACAAGGAGCCGAGGACATTATGGATTACCTAACATTTCATAACAAGCTGTCGGAGCTGAAAGCAGGCTTGTACGAGCCCACTGCTGAGGGAATGCAGCAAAGAGTGGCAGTTGTGATGATAAAAACGGAGCCTGAGGGAGTCATAGAGTGAAGAGTATTTGTGACCCAGTTGCCCATCGGTGCCAGCAGGGACTGAGTCACTGCGCCGCAATGACTTTCACCTTGGCCTGTGTTTGTTTGAGTGTTTTGCTGATGCCACTGTAAAGTGCGTGTGTTTATGACAGCCAGGTCATTGAAACTGCCCTCAGTCATTAACCAACAGATAAAGCAATTACCGATGGGAGCATACTGTGTGTTAGGCTGTAAAGCATGTCACATCTCTTTGGTGTGGCAGTTCTTTGTGGAGGTTCAGTGTCCATGAACTCTCTTAAAGGCATGACATACAACTTTCAGAGTATGTCAGTAGTTATGTCAAAGGAAAGAAAGTCTTTTGGTTCTCCTGGACTTGTACTCTTGAAATAAAACTTCATACTGTTGCAAAATAGTACCAAGGAAGAGGCTATCTTTGGAGATGGTGGGGTTGAAGTAGAACAAAACACAAGGAATATGTCTGAGCCTTTAGGCCAAATAAAAAGCTGAAAGAAGTGCAATCCTGTCAGTGTGAATGCAGAGCCGAAAACAACAAACCCAGAAGGAAAGCTTGACTTGACTCTCTTTTGAGGAAGTCATCGGGTTTTTCAGACACTGCATTATCAGAGATTAAGAATCTCTTTTGGCCATTCAGATACCAAGTGATTTCACTTTACCCAAAGCTCCATGACCCAAAAATGGGTCATGGAGCTTCTTCAGTGGGACACATTTTTTCATTTGTGTCTGACTACATGTGACAACAGACTAGTCTCATAGTTGTTTAATTGATGCCGCCTTCTAGTTGCTGTTGGTGTTAGCTTTTTAGCAGAGCTAATACTTACCCAGCATTGATCTGCTTTTCTTGTCTCTTCTCTAATTGCTCAAATCAGGACATTACTGGGTGTCTGTGCAGTGGCTGATGTTGTTGGCAGCTATTCAGAAATGTTTGCTTTTCGAAGGACATCATAGGGAGCTTATGCTAACAGCAGCTAAGCACACCCACTCCCTGAAGCTGAGCTGGTTTTAAAGAGCTGACTCTTTTCATGCTTCATCTGATTCAACCCTACCTCCCATTAGGCTTGTCAAACCTCGTGGGATGTGTCGGATGCTGGAAAATAAACGTGCTTTTTCCCTTTGTTGAAGTGATGACTTTTAAAGATTTTACAGCTCCAGGTAGAGATTTATCTCAAAAGCACAGGTGTTTAGAAAAAAAAATCACACATAACTCTTTTGAAAGTCTTTATCCTGAAAACTGTTTAAAAATGTTATCTTTTGCTTCAAGGTTACCGGGATGCTCTGCATTGAGTCACTCTTTAAAAGAAGAGTCAAAGTGATGAGACTGTCTCCTAAAGCTTTGATTCAGTGGTCAGTGATCGGCTCATGAGTGTTTGACCTGTCCTTGGATTTAGACCACAACACCAAAGTTCTGGCTGATTTTCTTTATGTTAAGTTGAACTGAGGCAAGAAAAGCATCATGATTGGGCTCCTAAAGAGCTTTATTAATCCCATGCTTCCTTGCAAGGTTGTTAGCTTTTATGAGCTGTTGTCAAATTAAAAAGTCTGCACTTTGGATTAGAGTTTGTCCTGCTTGCTAAACTATAATATCAACTTAATGGAAAGCGGGCAAGGAAGGCGAGCACTTAATCATGTTGACAATTGCTAATGAATATTCCAGGTTCCACAGAGGCATACTGTGGAGCTCTATTGCTTCTAGATAATATGAAATGAGACCCCAGGTAGAAAATTAACACTAAGCATCATAAGGAGCTGTCTTTTTCGTCTTTATTCCACTCTATACTTTAGTGTTCGTCAAACGCACCAACTTTTCTCCCTTGAAAATAAGCGATGCCTCTGGTGGTTTCCAGACAAAAGCGTAGTCACGGCGTCTGGATTACACCATTTCACAGCAGGTCTCACTTCGTTTCTAAGGAAGAAAGGAGGAAAACGGGGGGAGAAAGCTGGAGTATGAATACAAAGAACAGTGGCTGCATGGCAAAGAATCTTGCTGATGTCTGCTTTTCTGGAAGCGCTCAGCATCTTCCTCTGTTTGCAGTGTGGGACTACAGAGGGAGTAACAAGGAGAGTGGACTCCCTCATGATCAATTACTCCACTTGTCAAACTTGCAACACCACCAACTTCTTGCCAGTGACCTCTCAACCCGGGAACATCAAGTCTCATCCTCAGTTTGTGCTTCGCAAGCAGTGTTCCCAACAAAAACTGCTGCTGTACACATTTGGAACAACTAAATGGTCATTTCTTAGACCAAAATAAAATAAAAATGATAAACAGCGCTGTAGACCTTCAGCCAAATCTCTAGGTGTATGGTTTTGTTGGTTGGTTGGTTGCAACTGTCTTCACACTATGTACATTTACACAAGGGCCAGATTTAGTCTTGGCAGAAACTCTGGGGGCCAGATCTTCAAATAAACAAAAATTATATTTTAAATTTTTGCCACTCTTTAACCCCTTGCTTGCAGCTTTCTTGCAAATTATTGCCCTTGTGTGCTACTCATTAGCACCTTTCCACTACGTTGCCAGGCTATTTTTGCTATGTTTGCCACTTTTTGATACTTCAACCTGATTTTTGCAACTCTTTAACCCCTTTTAAACCACTATTCCTGCACGTTTTATCCCCTTTTTGCCACTCTTTTATCAATTTCTGCAACTTATCTTGTGTTTTTGCCAGTTTTTAACCTATTTTCATGACATTTTTGCACTTTTTGCTAATTTAAATCCATCTTTCATACATCTTTCCCCACTGCAACCCATTTTGCCACGTATCACCCATTTTTACCACTCTCTAACCCCTTTTCATCACCTTATCTGTCAATTTCTCCCACATTTCTGCCAACTTTAACCCTTTAAAAAAATATTTACTAATAATGGCTGGCAAGTACATTTATATAAAGAGCGATCAAATGTTAAGTCATTCTTAAACTATTTTAATATTAATTGTTTTTGGGGCCGATTTAATAGCTGCAGACATGTAAAGCCAACAACATCTTCTTATACTCCTTTTCTGAAATTTATGAATTTCTAGGGGCCAGACAGGAAGTGATCATTGCACTATGTTATAGTTCTCCTGTGGAAGTGATTAAAAATCCCTTCTTCCCAATGTCACTAAACCTACTTGTTAACATCAAACAGCCATAAAACAACATATATATGTGCAAAAACATGTGCTTATGTCTTACCTTTTTATGTTATATTTTTGCAATGTCCAAATTCAGATTCTGATTTCAGTGTTACAATGTTACAATGTCATTAAGCAGACGCTTTTATCCAAAGCGACTTACATCTGATGGTACACAGATGTTCCAAGAGCTAAGGACCTTACCCAAGGGCCCAAGCTGGATATTGACCATGCACTGGGTTTCGAACAAACCCACTAACCTATCCAGCCCTGTGTTTTGGTTGGCTGGATTATATATCTCACTGCAGAATGACTTGAAAATGCAGCTACAATTCTCATTTTTGTCAACCTTTGAGGCTAAAAGGAACTCTAATGAGTACATTGTTGTTGTTGATGTTCCTACTGTTTTTCAGCATTTTGGGATTCACAGACATGGTTTGACCTTTTTTTCCACATACCATGCTCACTGGGCATGCTCAAGATATCATTGTTTACTGTGAATAGCCATGTGATGTTATGTTTTTCAGACTAAATCTTAATGATGTCCAAAACTAAATATCTTCTTCAAATACTGAGAAACTTCAGTGTTAAGACGTGGGTCATGCGGTGAAGATTTGAGGCTGGAAAGTCAAAGAAAAGGGTTTAACTGAGGCAATAGGGAGCAGATTTAGTTGTTGAGAGGGCAGGGTAAGAGCTCGTGTTGTTTGCCCTTCTAGACGCCATCATAATCCTGTGTTTAGACTTCCTGTCTTTGAAATCTCTGCAGGTGATTAAAGTGCGGGCATAACCTACAGGATTAATGGATCAGTCTTAAAAAAGAGATCCATGTTGGATAAAGAATATGATTTTCTTTCAAACAGAACTCTGCAGGAGCACTGCCCTTGTTATTTGAAAACACGGCCTGACATGAAACAGTGATATTTTTTTGCCCTTTGACTTTTCTACAAGCTTTCCTAAGATTATTAGTTTGGCTTTAAAAAGATATTTGTAGCCTCTTCTTCAAAGCATCCCCTCAGAGTTCGTCTTAATCATCCCTCTGCCTCTAATCATCATCATTCTTGTTCACTTAAACTATCATTGAAGCCCTCTTTCTCTGGCTGCCTTAATTATTTCTGTTTGGTTGCATCGTCCAGGACAAACTATATGTGGCAGGGCTCAACAAAGATGGATGAGTTCATTTATCAGGCCTCATGTTTTGCTAACACTGTGTGGCCAAGTGCCCAGCAGCCCACATAGTGTCTGCAGGTCAGTTTAACCTTGAGTACAGGGGGTGTAGCACTACTGTAAGCAGCTGTAACCCTGCCAAGAGGCACGGGCACCTTTCACAGGCTGCACTACACTAAGCACTCATTGTCAGTACGATCCAATTGTTTTTAAATTGAAATGCCCTTAGCCATAAGGCTTCACTTAAGGTCTCTTTGTTGCAGTCGCAGTTGAGTAATATTTATACCGTAGCCACAGTTACACTTGTGCTGCTGACGCGATGTCCTTATCTTAACCCACATATCTGAGGGCTGTGTCAAATGAGCTTTCTTGTTCTTGTTGTCCTGCTACCAGCAGGGCCTTAAGGTGATGGTGTTGGTTCGTCTTTGGTTTGTTCACCCATCCATCATTTTGATTTAGAGCAAGATATTTTGACATGTAGAGGCCAGCTGTGGCCGCAACGACTATTTATAGTTCTGAGAGGATGTTGACCACTCGTACAGCCATTATCAGACAAATATCAACACTGCATACAAGATAAGTCGCTGTGCTTGAGTGGCATTTCATGAAATAATCTCCCAGTGGGGTTCATACATAAAATATGTTGTGGTCCTACATCTATGTCTTGGTACAATCTTCACATTTGTAATGTTGGTTTTGGATTATAAACATCCTACACTGAATTCTTTACATCAGCTGTTCGTTCTTGTAGAAAGTAACAGCAAAGACAAACATTTAAGGATCATACACTTTAAAGCACTTGAGTTTAGGTCCTCAGAGATCCTTTTCTAATCACTCAGCTTTGAATTAATGCACATACAAGAGTATTTGATTTCTTAAACTTGAAATGGCTCCCTGTTATCTATCTTTCTGTATTTTTCATACAACAGTAACATTCTCATTTCATTATGGTCCCACTTGTCTTTTAGCTTTACATCTGTTTAAGCAAAGGAACTGCAGTTTCTGTAATGAACCGAGAAGTCGGGGTTTAACTGCACTACTCACACTTTTTAAGCAGCTGCATGGAGTTTTCTTTATCAGCTTCGCTGTACATTTCAAGTCATTACAAATAAAATGTAAATGCACTGTTTGCACATTCTGATCCCATTTAGAAGTTGTGGAAAATTTTGACTTTACAGCATCGTTCAGTGCTGGATGTGACGGCACAAACCGGCCCAGTTTACCATGCCTAGCTTTTGATACTGACTGCTAATTAGCCTGGTGTCTTGTCATGTGTTGATGAAGACTGGTGTTGCTGCAGTGTTTAACCTTGTTTTTGACATTTACCATATTGCATGACTTATATCCAACTCCTGACTCCATGGTGTTTAAAGAAACCCAACATAATCCAGTATCTTTGCTTTCCAGTCTTGCTGGCAGCTAATATACTTCCTCATCCATATTATAGGCAGCTTGTTTTGATCTGAGGCATGCAATGCATTTCATTTGTTGACTTTTTTGTAAACTGCACTATAAGGAATTTTAAAACTGCCTTCTCAGCATTTGCAGCCATGTCAGTTCTGAAACATCTTTATCAAAACTGTATGTACTCACACTATAAGGTCCAACGGTTATGCAAGAGCTGAGTGAGTGCTCACACTGTTAGAGTGACTGTGGGATGGACTGTGACGAATACATTAAGGTTTCCTTCAAAAAGTCTTAAACATAAAGGTTGAAGTCATATCAATAGTCTAGTTTTTAAGTTTCAGATAGCCTCAAACAGCAACAATCCACTCTTTCCCTCCCTTACGGAGCCAAGGTTGATGTGGCAAAGTGCTGAGCTTGCATTACTTTTTTGCATTTGGCCCATGTAGATTTTACATAAAAGTAATTTTGTTTTTGATATTTCTTGACAGGAAAAAAAAATTATGTTACCCTGTTGAGCAGCAAACAAAAACAAACAATGAGCCCTGGTCTATACAAATAATCTGCTCCATCTGAATGTATGTATGTTGGCATTTTAAAGGTTAGACCCCAAATAGAAGTCAATCTTGATTCATCCAAGAGAAAACAGTCTAATATATGAACCAATGCTCAACTTGTATGAATTCTTGAAAGTGTACAACCAGAAATTAAATATTCACATTTGTTTTGTAATACTTTTTATACTGATATGACACTAGCAGCGCAAGATGATCATGGGTTACAAAATCCTATCTTACATGCCAGAGTTGAAATAAGACTTCCTGGATGGTGTTTCATTCCCTCAATGATGCCTGCAGGGAGAAAAACACAGCTTGGAGATCATGAGAAACGCAAGTGCTCACCTAACTCATTAAAATGTAGCCGACTGCCAGGCTGACAAAGACATCACGAAACAAACAACTACATGCACAATTTAGGACGTTGACGTTACACAAGGCGGTGCCCTGAGAGGGAGCAATCCCTTCTAACAGGATGTGAGGGGTATTATGTAACCTGGAAGCAGTGCCCCCCTGCTTCTAGTTACTTTTGGCTTCAAGCTCCAACCCACCAGAAACCTGCAGCACAGCATCAATGCAACACGCAAAGCCCTTCCAGAGGCCCTCAGGTATCTAGAACGATCAGTGCATTACACAGTCTGGTAAAATGAAGATTGGAAGTAGTTGATAAAGCCTTGCATTAATGGAGTTTGACAAGAAGCATTAACTTTTATAGAGCGAGTACATTTATTTTTGTTTTTGTTGTGTTGCCTAAATTACAAAAGAAAATCTCCATTCCATGTTAACTATTATGAGGTCTCTTTACAAGATTGTGTGCAGACAGGAAATGTACGACGAGGCATTAATCATGAAGTTAGCAGCAGTGTGGCAAGAGGAATAAATCAAAGGCTGCTTTGGTCCCTGCCCCCAAGTTTGGCACCAAAACAAGACCCACTCATCACACAGAGCTGCGACTTCTAGCCCACAGGCATGGTTGTGACATTTCTTAGTTTTAAGATACGGAAAGGAAAATGCTAATGAAGTGGCGGGATGGAAATGTCACTTTTTGAGGAAATTCCGCTCTCTGTTTTGCAGCCTGTGCTTCTGCAAGCCTTCGTGTCATGTTAGAGAGGCAGAAAAGTGACTACAGGCTGACTCTTGACTTTCTTTTAACCCCCCAGGGGCCACGGGAGAAACGCGGAGCCACAACAATGGCTGCCTCTTTCTGCTTGGAAAGAGGTGGGGAGGTTTGTGGGGTTGGAAGGGGGCTGCTGGAGGGGTTTATCTTAGTCATGGTAATTGGTTTGCTGGTGTGGAAGTAGGATCATTCGAGAAAACCTCATTCAGTCTGACTCCCTCCCATTTATCTGTCTGGAAGGCTGCGGGGAGAAAGGGGAGAAGGATGGAGAGCGGGAGGGAGGGAGAGAGGGAGTGAAGGAGTGCTGCTGCAGAGGCATTTTCATACAAAGGCTGGAGAAAGTGAGTGAGTATGTCTGAGGGCTCAATCTGATGCCAGACTGAAATGAAGGATACTTTTTTGCATCCTGCCAAATAGCGCTTACTCTTTATCCTCTGGCATCTTCCTGTGATGCATAATGCGCCTGTTAGTGTGTAACAGAGAAAGGTATAGCTTCAGTATGACAGAGCCAGAGTGCCATCATCAAATCATTTCTCAATTTCAGATTAGATTAATGAAGGCGGAAATTGAAGCACGCTTTCGGGCTCGGCATTGTCTTAAAGCGAAATGGCTCATTTCCAAAGTTGGGTAATGCATATTCTCAGCTTATCAGTGCAGATTTTATTAACCACTGATGAGGCTGATGGAAAGACCTGTGTGCTACATTCACTTGGCGTGTAACAGGCGTGTACTATAGCGCTGCTGCTGATCCAGCAGAGCCCAGATGCACAGCAATCACACACCATCAGATTGGTGATTTTATGTGTCACAAGTGGCAACCACCATGACTGAGAACTGAGCCGCAGAGATCCTGTAGCTGCAGTTTTAAAATCATTGTTCCTTTTTAAAGGGCCATTTGGCTTTTACAACCTCAGGAATAATGGCCAAACTACAAAAATGTGACTATCAGTTATGATTCCATTATTCTCTCTAAAGTAAAACGTAAAGGTCTGGGAGAATGGTGACAGCACTGCGACCAAGCAGGTAGGGCTGGAAAAAAGGCTGACAGATTGGAGAAAAAATATATTCTTTGAAGGTAAAACAGACAGTGTAAAATGTATTTTTATTACTTACAGGGAAGCTGTACCCACACCAAACACAGTTATTAACAGGAAGTTTAATGGTAAGCCCTAATGGATGTTAACAATGGACAGTTTTATCTTATCTTCTCCAAATATAGTGTCAGTCTAACTTGGAGGCTTGTTCTGTTTGAAAAACTACACATTTTTCTCAGGGCAAGTTCACAAATTCAGGTTATTGATTTGATGATGACATTATTGTTAAATTTACAGAATTACCAAACCAGAACCACAAGTTTTTAGGCTCTTATATTTTTCATTCCTTATATTTTTCCATCTATCAGACATCTATCAGTCTGGAAAGGGTTACAAAGCCATTTCTAAGGCAAACCGTGTTGAGAGCCATTATCCACAAATGGAGAAAACTTGCAACAGTGGTGCTGTCTTAACTCGAGTTATCTCTAACTTACATTAATTTGTTTGTTAATTTGATTTGTTTGATGATCTGAAATATTTTAGTGTGACAAATGAGCAAAGAAATGAGACGTCAGGAAAGGGCGAGTACTTTTTCACAGCGCTGTAGTCCCAGAGATATCTGCAGAGCTTTGAAGCCCAACGATGGCAATCGCCATATTGGGAAGGCTGCCCCATAACTGTAGGTCAAACCAGCAAGAGCTGAACCTATGGTAGACCTTAACCTCTGAGAAAACTTCTGAAATAGGATTATTTTGATACAATTCTTAGCATTAAAATAATCAAAATAGGTTATTGTCCTCCCCTGTACAGCTTTACAGAAAGGCAGGTTTGCAGTCATGTTTTTCAAATGGCATACAACAGTCAGACGAGGCCCAGGTAACAAAGCTCACTGGTTTGGAGTAAACAGGAATGATAGAAGTTGTAATGTTACAGCTTTAGTTGTACCTGCATTGGCTATGATCCCTACACTGGACAAAAAAGGGATTTTTCCCTCAGGTTAACTGATTTACCTGCTAGGAAGGCAATCGATATCCCAGATGAAGGGAGACAAGATGGGTTTTGTACCTAGCTAAGAGGCTACTGCACCTCTTTAACAGCTTTTCTCCTTTCTTCTGACATCAACATGCTTTTAATGGAAACAGTGATACACTGTTATCAGATAAACCTTGTGTGACCATGTAATGATCTGCTGTTCACAAACAAGCCAGTCCTACAAACCAACTGGCCCCTTTAGAGATGATCTGGATCTTTGAAAGAGACAGCTGACCTATCATAATGACTGAGGCTGGACAGACATCAGCTGTGAAAACACAAGCAGGATCGGGGTTTACTGTGGCAATTCATGACAAACAGTCCTCAACCAAGCTTTAGTCAGATGCTATTAATCCATGTCTTACTGTTTTTCTTGTTTTTATTTTTTATTTATTTATTTATTTTTTTGCTGTATCTGTCACTACTTTTGGGATTCAAAATTGTTTTGTTTTTTTTTGTTTGTTTTTTTTTTTTCTCCCCACAAAACTTTTTAGAAATCACTTCCTGCCCCCCATCTGGAGCTCTTTACTGTGCGGACATATGGGCTCTTGGAGCTTGCCTCTAGTGGACACTCAAGGAAGTGCAGTTGTTTGCCTCTGCATTAACATTGTTTTTCAACACAAGATGTCTTTACTTGACTTAAACAAACTTAACGCAGATAAGGACATTCCAGAGTAGTAATGAAGAGGTGAAAATAGACAGGAAAAATACAAAGTACACAAAGGTTTGAAAATATGGAGAAATATCTCTATCATAGTCAATCATCAGTCCAGTGTCCCAATTATTAATCCCTAAGATTCATCCTTTAGAAAATACTGATTATCAAGCAGTAGAAGCCTGCTTGAGATCCCATGCATAAGATCACATGTTGACCTACTCATGTTAAGTTTTTTATCTACATGACCTTTCCTTCAACTAAATCCAAGTTATGTAGGCCAAGCAAACTGAAACTGTGACCTTTAACAAGTAGTTCTATTTTGTAAATGTTGGTTAGGCCTAGAAACCAAACCTATTAGATTAGGTGCAGGAAATATCCAAGTCTGGGTCAACATGGGAGCAAAGGTTGACATTTGGCTTTCCCAAATGACGCAGTCTCCTAGGTGAAAGTCTGTTATTTGACCTACTGGCCCTCTTTGTAAATCAGTGGCAGGACAAGAGGAGAGCTTCATGGGAAATAAGTTGCTCAAATTTAAAATAAAATAAGTCTATTGAATGGGTTGTGCATGCAGATGATACTTTTGCAAAATTTTTAATTATTTAATTTGATTTTTAATCCTCCCTAAAGTTCAAAGATCCATTTATTTGACATCCCAATTTGCATAAAACATGGCCTAAGTCCCATGGCTAAAGATAACTGCATGCTGATCAAATTAAAGTGCTGTAAACATGCAGTATTTTTCTTAGATTTGCCTCCAGTGACTCAATAGTAGTATTTTCTGAGAGAAATGCACTGAGACCTCTCACATGCCTTTTACTCCGTGGCCCAATTTCACAGGTGATCAGATGTGTTCCTCCCGCCCGCTCTCCCCACTGTATTCAATTTGTTGATGTTGCTATCTTTTCAACTTCGGCCCACCTCGCAATTTGTTCTCCTGGCCCCAATCTCTCTTTTCGGTCAGCCAGCTTGATTTATTTATTTAGGTATTTATTTATTGCACAGCTTTGTCATTGGTAAATTTCCTCAGCTTTCCAACAGAGCGGGGGGACTCTCAGCACGACACAGTGGCGAGTGTTGTCAGGGTCAGTGAACACAGATGAAAGATATTGAAAGAGAAGTGGGAAGTCACTGCTGGGCTTCCTGTCTAAGGTTGTAAGGCATATACCACCATCACCATGGTGACAACCAGACTCCCGCAGCGATGCATTGTTGACTTCCAGGGAGAGTGATGAAGAGGAAAGTTACTGTAGTAGCAGATTTATTCATTTTTCATTAGGAGCCACTGCCACTCCTTAATAGGAAATAAAACACAATTTCCTCTTATATGGGCGACATTTAGGGTGTAAATCAGACTAAATAACAACTTTTCAGAATCAAATGTTCATTCTCTGCCTCTGCATCCTGATTTTATCCTGTTATGCAACCCTTTTGGACCAGAGCCACAAATGTAATCTTTGACCTGTTTAATCTAGCAGCACTGTCGGGGCAAAATATCCAATTGTGCAACAGAAATATCAAAGTCTAGCCAACATACTAATATGAAATTTACTGAGCATACTCAAGCTGAGAAGGGCAAAGACCCTTTTATGTAAGAATTCCTCTGTCACACTGCTAAATCTTTTAGAGTGACAGCAGACTGACCCAGTCCCTCAATACTCATGTCCTGGAGCAATGCGTGACTAAATGTGTCATCAGATTTGGCAGACACTAAAAATATTTAAACGTCTAATCAACATATGACATGCTGCTCCTTAATAATAATAAAAAAAGTGTTTATTCATCCAGGAAAATAAATGGATTCAGGAAATGGAATGAAAAGAGATTGTGTTGTCAAATTCACAGTCAGATCTAAAAAAGGCTTTGGTATATAGGCCATGTCAGGAACAAATATTACCTTTCAGCTTTTAAACTCTTTGAACTCTAAAATATAAAGGCATGCATGGATGCCAACACAGGTGTTTTTGCTTATTCTTGTACAATATTGCACATTTTGGTGCAAAACACCAGTTTTAATCCTTTAAGCCCATCAGGAAGAATAGTTTCTGAAGTTCATGATTGTCATTGGCCTCCTTGGACAAAAGTATTCAACTGTTTAACCACTAATATGGAGTCGCCCCTGCTCCACTCTTCTTGGAAGGCTTTCCACAGATTTTTGAGTGTTTTTTGTGGGATTTGTGTCCATCCATTCTGTAGAGCGTTTATGAGGTCAAGCACTGACTTTGGTCAAGAAGGCCTGGCTCACAATCTCCGTTCCTGTTCATCCTAAAGGGGCTTGATGGGGTTGAGGTCAGGGCTCTGTATGGGCTGGTCAAGTTCTTCCACACTGACCTCATCGGACCATGTCTATACCCTAAACCCTATACCATTAGCCCTCCTCCACCAAACTCTGCCAAACCCAGACTCACTCATCTGACTGCTAAACAGAGAAGCGATTTGTCCCTCTACAGAACACGTTTCCACTGCTCCACAGTCCAGTGTCTGTCTGCTCTGCATCACTCCATCTGACGCTTGGCACTGGACTTGGTGAGGTGAGGCTTGCATTCTGCTGCTCAGCCATGAAAACCCATTCCATGAGTCTCCTGCTGCACAGTTTTTGTGCTTACAATAATACAGCATATGTAACTTGTAAAACATACCGGCATACATGGCAATGCAAGGTTGGTGGTGTCACTTTTAACTGCTTTTCTCCTTCATTGGATCATAATCATGTCTTATAAGAAAACCATGGCATACTTTTTGAGCCCACTATAAAGCTTATTGTGTGTTGGTTTGATTGAAAAGGCTCCTCTTTTACAAACAACAAGGGATGAGCAGAGGTGGGAAACATGACTCCGGTGAAAGCGGTTGGAGGCTGTTGCTCCATGCCTCATAACTTGAGTGTATTTTAGGAAAGTAACCTTTTTGTAGCATATGTTGTTTGCCACTCCTGGGAGAAAAGGCAGAAATAATACAGAGCTGTAGATGGAACATGCAACTTTTTAATGAAGTGATATGTTGAAACATTGAGATGGCACCTCTGATGTTGGGTATTCTGTTTGTATGGCATGTAAATACAGTACAATCACTCTTTCAGTGTCAGTGTTGCCAAAGGCTCCAAGATCAGATCTGTAGTGCTAGCTAGCTGGATTGCAAACTCCATGGTGAATACATTTGGCATAAAACAGCTACAGAGCTGTACAGAAACATGCAGGATGGCTGTTTAACCCTTTTCTTTCCCTGGGAGTACTAAAACAGATTGCATTTTATGTAAGAGTGGATTTGTTTTCTGGATTTTACAGGAACTCATTGGCTACTAAAGCCTCCATAGGGCACAACTAGTCATATCACACTTAGTAAACATAAAAAAAAGGTTGATCAAAACTACAACCCCAATTCCAAAAAAGGTGGGACGCTGTTTATAATGTAGAGAAAAGAATGCAGGGATTTGCATAGCTCATAAACCCATATTTCAGAATAGAAAATAAACAACATATCAGATGCTGAAACTGAAACAATTTTCTGCTTTAAGAAAAGAATATTAGCTACTTTTGCCCATCTTCCCTTCTGAGAGACTCTGCCTTTCCAAGATGCTCCTTTTATATAAATGGTCCATCTGTTTTACATTGATACACCTACTTTTACAACTTCTTGTTGCCCCATCCCTACTTTTTTGAGAAATGTTACTGCCAGTAAATGCAAAATGAGCTAACATTTTTCATGATATGGTAAAATATCTCAGTTTCAACTTCTGATTTGATGTTTATGTTCTATTGTGAAGAAAACAAATTTCTTGTGCTCTGATTGCACTTGTGTCACCTGACTTTGATGTGCCTTTTCTGATTGATATGATGTATTTTTTAACTTGCTAATGTACCTTATGTCTTTTGAATATGTCTGATATGCATTTTCATTATTTTTATGCTCGACATCATTGTAAATGAGGGCTCGCCCTCAATGATTTTCGAGTTTAAAAAAAGTTTAAAAATATGGGCTTATGAGAATGGAACATAATTGTTCTCTGTTTGTTCTCCATTTCAAACGTCACCCCAACTTTTTTGGAATTGGGGTTGTATGCTCAGTGTGGAAATATAAGTGAAATATTTCAAAGCAGATTTGATTTTCAGTGCTTGTGATTTAAGTACATTGGCTTTTTCGAAAGTAATCCATATCTGGTTTTAGAGGAACATGCAGCTTGCAGTCAGAGAAGAAACTAAGCCAGCAATTAACATAAGTGGTTTACTTGTTTTAACCTATCAGTTTTAGACAACTTAAAGTATTGGTTTCAAACTTTGTTTGCCCATGGCATATCTAAGATCATGCCAAAATCTTAGGGCGCACCATAACCATGCAAAAGAACCTCTTTACCAGGTGTTACAGTATCTTAAATAGCTGTAGTTCTAACATATGGTTGTACAAATTCCCATGGCTCACTGAGGCTTGCTTCGCTTTTTTCATCAGCATGCCACACATCCCAGCAGGTCTTTCTGCAATCATTTAGTATGATGACATTGGTTACAAAAGCACACACTGTGGATGGCCTTTGTTTTTAGGCCTTACGTTTTAGGAGTCAGCATCACAGCAAAATATTCCCCCTCTTTAATGCAGAAAAACAAATGCCCCAAAACAATCCAAAGCTCTTTAATAAGGAGTGAATGGAGTGATTGAGAGAGTCCATTTCTGAGCTGAAAAGCTGTCACGAAGCAGCAGCAAGTCAACACCCAAAAGCCATCCATTATGCATTGCTTTGTGGAGTATGCTTGGCCGCTCGGCACTATACTCCTGCACATTTTGATGCATCAGCAACACTGCCTTCTGCTCTCTCTCACTCTTGTCCATCAGCCTGGCTATTCATAGAGACCATTAATGATTTATTGAATAACAAATCGTGAGTAATGGGACCCTAATCCGTCTTCCTACTGCCGCGATGCTTGTGGCTTTAAAAATGCTTTCTTTATTTAATTCCCTAATTGAATTACGCAATTGCAAATGGATTAATAGAATTTTTATTTCTAGGGAATGGAACTTGGTTTAAGGATGGGTGAAAACAAGCTGACCTCTCTGAACTCACACTTGCCTCTGCACAGTGCTGAACAAAATCCTCTTCCCTGCACAGAGACGGCTTTCCCAGCAAGTGCAGCTGTATTACTTCCTCCTGAACGACTCTTACCGTTCAGTTTGTTGCTTCTGACGTGGTTTATAAAGTCGGATGACATGACAGCATCAGGGCACTGCAGTGGTGTGAACTCGGCTGCTTTTAATAATAGCGTGCAGATTAAACCTCTTTTATTTCCCGCATTCTTAGATCAATCCATAAAACCAGATGGCCTTGTGAAGAGGTATTGTGTGTGCAGTGGGGAAAAGCAATATCATTCATATTATTTTTAATTGGTTCCCCAAGGGCACTTGATGATGTGAAAAAGACAAGCTCCAAAGTATCACTGAGCAGCAGAATTTTTTTCAGCTGATTTGGAATGAGCTTTTTCGCCATCTTTTTAATGAAATCATGTTTAAACTCCGCTGTATTCCTAATATACACTGCGAAGTGATAGCTGCTACCATGTTTACAAGTAATGTAAGATATAATGACAAGACTCTCCATGCAAAACAGCTTCTCTCAGAAGGTGTACTTAACTAAAGTGATAAGGATGAAAAAGACAAAGACAAAAGCTGCTAGTAGCCCCAAATAGTCCAGTGGCCAGCAAAAACTAGTCTGAAAACTAGCTAGTAAAGCTAGTACAAAAAATACAAAAACAAGTCCAATGGCCAGTCAAAACTGGTCCTGAACAAGCCCAACAGTTAGTGAGACTAACAAAAAAATGCCTAAAAAAGCCTAAAGGCCAATTAAAACTAGCCCTAAAGAAGCCCAAAAGCTAGTAAAGCTAGCCTGAGAACCAGTCAAATGGTCAACCAACAAAGGTCCTAAAGTAGCCCAACAGCCAGTAACCCGAGCCCAAAGTCCAGCCCAATGGCCAGTCAAATGTAGTCCAAAACAAGCCCAACAGTCAGTAAAGCTAGCCCAAAAACAACTCCAATGGCCAGTCAAATGTAGTCCAAAACAAGCCCAACAGTCAGTAAAGCTAGCCCAAAAACAACTCCAATGGCCAGTCAAATGTAGTCCAAAACAAGCCCAACAGTCAGTAAAGCTAGCCCAAAAACAACTCCAATGGCCAGTCAAACCTTGCCAAAAAAAAACCCAACAGCTGATAAATCTAGCCAAAAAAATCCAATTGCCAGTTACTAGTCCAAAAACAAGTCCAATGGCCAATCAAAACTAGCTTCAAACAAGCCCTACAGCTAATCCAGCAGCAAATCCAATGGCAAGTATAAAGTATCCCAAAACAAGCCCAATCGCTAGTACAGCTAGCCAAAACAAAATCCAATGGCAAGTTAAAACTAGCTCCAAAAAAGCCAAACAAATCGTGAAGCTCACCCCAATAAAGGTCTAAAGGCCAATCTAAACTAGCCCAAAACTTGCCCAACAGCTAATAAAGCTAGCCCAAAAGCAAGTCCAATGCAAGTATTCAAAATAACCCTGTTAAACCTCTGGCCCACTCTATATAATACATCTCAGGCTCAAGAGTATTGCAGCATTTGTCACGTGTTGTAATTCTTACAGTTTCCATAACTGATCTGCACGCTGTAAAGTCATATGTGATTAAAGGTGGGGAGTTTTAATCAGTTTGAGGTTACTGGTAAGACTGGGCATGAAGACTGCACCTAACTTTGAAAATCACTATAAATTGTGGCTGTCTTATGAAGAAAACAATCACAAGCGACAAGTCTATTATTTAAAATAAGAAATAAAAGGATTGCTTCATCTGTTCACTCTCCACTTGAGGACTGTAAGGACACACCCACACTATGAGATCATGCCCAAGAACGTCTGGCCCCCAAAGTCCAGCCTGTTTGACTATGGTGCACGCTCTGCACTGCACTCACATATGATACACTTCCTTAGCCCTGGCATGATAAGAAGAGGTGTGCTCGGCACAGCAAACTTGCTCTTGAACACGCAAGAGCACAAGAATGACTTAATATTGCTATGGCTGTTTTTTGTAGACAAACATTATAAACAGTGGCGGAGGGTTAGAAAGCTGTATCTGACCAATATAACACCAAATAATCCACTAAGTGAGTGAAGTTACTGTGATGTTTCTGTATTTCTCTATTGTGCTGATTCTGAAATTGCACATCTTGTAAACTGTGTCTCATATTACAATGTGATGACATATTCATGTTCAGGCCGGTCTTGGCTTGGAAACAATGTGAGTGCAGGCCAGTGGGGGACTAGGGAAGGAGGACACGTATGCTTCAGCATGGTACAGGGACACTGGCCTAGTGTCAGATTGGTGTACATCTCCATGGGACTGTGACTGAAAAACCTAGTTAATAAAAGATACTATTGAATGAAAAGCTCATGATATTATCCTATATGCATTCCTGCATTGAGTCACACTGCAATGTTTTTTGCAGAGCAGAAAAAATTGCAATATCAGGATTTTCCATTACTTTTTAGTCTTATTCTGCTGGTGCTTTGTGCACACGATGGGGTGGGAGGGGGTTGAGTAATCATCAAACTGTATTCTGGCTTTAAATGCACATCCCTAAACAGTACATCTATCTGTGATGGAACTGACCTTTGACATGCCTGAAGAACAAGAAACGTTTTTGCAATTTTAGATGTAAACTCTCTTTTCAGTGACCCAGACAAAAACTGCAGTTAAACATGAGGCACTTATGCAATCCATTAAAGCAAATATTAGTCACACAGATTTAGGTTATGCAACAATAAGAACTGAAGCAAAAACTTAAGAAAAACTGATATTTTGATTTTCAGTTTCTTAAATTTTTTTCACCCTGTGAAATATTTCCAACATATATCAAACATCTTTAACATCTTTGTTGCATTTTTCATGTTCAGATGAAAAAGTCAAGTGTTTGGTGCATTTGCTGCAAAAACCAAAGAATGCATGGCTTGACTGCCCAAAACCTGCACCTTATAGTGGGAAGGTAATGCTGTGATGTGGAATATACAACAACAGAGAAGACCAGTGCTGAGGTCCTTTTATTTCTGTATATCCCCTATATGACTGCAATCTCATGCTGTGTGAATGTACAGTCTCTGGCATCAATATTTAAACAGAGCAGGCTGGGGCTATGCTACAAAAACAAGCAAACTGTTGCTTTCAGCCATACAGTAGAGCTGATATTGGAGGTGTAATTCATATGCGAGCTTTTCAGTAGAAATCTTTAGTCATATATTTCCCCCTTCAGTGGACTTGTACGGGATATTTTTGCTTAAAGAGTACCAAGAAATGGCTAAAATATTAGTTTTCATGTTTTGGTTGTGCATGCATTTAATGGTTTTCAGTAGAACTGTGCACACAGATGCAGGTGATGTGCACCAGCCTTTGAATGCAAAATACAGCTTACCTTTCAGTGCAGTTCAGTTGAATGTTTTGAGCCTTGAAGTCTTAGAATCTGACAGGCCTTAGGTTTAAGAAGTGCACAGATGGTTATGAGACTCATGCTTGCTGTAATCCCCAGGTTATGGAACATAGTTACGTGATTAATTAATAAGCTCCACCAGGCTGAAAGGTATGCTATGCTTTGGAGCCAGGAAAATGGCCCTAAACTCCTCCGCCCTCAGCAGGAGTGTTCCAAAGGGGAGACTGGAAAATGTGCAGAAAACCCACAAATAAACCATCAAACCGTGTGTCACCGGGAATGAATAAGAAGCCCTTATTAAGTCATCGTGCATCTGAATAAATGATTCAAATGTGTGCAGGAGAGTCTAACTCTGAAGATGTGCTTTGCATAAAACGATCTCCGCTCCAGAGCTCAGTGTGCAGGAGCTGGCACTGACACTGTTGGCTTTCAGGTAACAGGACGGCATCCAAATTCCCCCTCAGCTTTGGGAGACACGCACAAAAGATTTTTTCACAGAAATGTCTGCTCAAGTGTGATACGATCTGTAGCACCTTTATCCAGTTCAGTTTATTATTTTCAATATGCCACAAGACAAGTTGTTCCCCATTCAGTGTAATTAAATGAGGGAGGGTCCTTGACCCCACGCTGCTGCAGTTCTGTCATTTAATTTTCATCTAAAAGGATTTTTAATCATGATGCAGCTTTTTTAAGATTATATAACATTTTCACTCATGCATTAAAATGATTAAACTCCTTGTACTCACAAAAATAAATAAAATCTCTGCTCAGAAACCCATGAAATATACTGTTTAAGAGCTTGTTCAACTTATTCTTTGTTCAAGGCTGAATAGATGCTTTCGCTATATTCTTTTTGGTGTTTTCTTTATGTGACTGGAGCAATTTTATAATGTCATCAGTGGCATTTCTTATGAGTCAAAATTTCTCATAAATCATCTATGCTAAATCTATATCGTTGACACACTTCCTGTAAAAATCTCTTGAGCCACATTTTTCATCATAATTGTGCTGTTACTGGTGTTTAAAGGCCATTAAGAGAGGAGCAGCATTTAGTCAAATATTCCCAGTGCTCTGTTTGGTTCCTGTGGTCAATTAACAAGTGTATTTGCTTCATTGTGTGACCTTTTAAGACTTGCGTGCCTTGTTGCTGTGATGTACAATCCACTTTATTTACAACTTGTTTGTTTAAACAGCTTCTCCTGCATAATTTACCATCCAAACTATGTTTCGCTATCAACATGTTACATAATTGATTCAGTTTGACTGCTGCTTTTGTGGCTTTGTTTGAGCATATTTGGTTGCTTTCAGTCAGCATTAACCAATTAACCCTCCCAAACAAAAAAAAAAAAAAAAATTAAAAAAAAGAAAGACAAAGAAAAAGCGGCATAAAAATGTGATTTAATCAAAATAAAAGGTGCTGACTCAAGCCTCAACTTATTCAACATTCTCTGTAAAACAACCCTTTACCTACACAGTTTCAGAAAATCAAGCATTTCAAACTTACGTGAGCCACAAAACAATGTTGGCTCAAATGTACACACTATCTTTTTTCTAAGCTTTTTTTTTTTACCCAGAAAACCTCTGTGTTTTTGTCTCTATTTTGCAATGGGAGAGCACATAACAGGAAGCCAAAGCCTGCCTTACAAAATAGCGACAAAAACACAGAGGCTTTCTGGGTAAACATTTTCAATAGAGCATACATTTACATTTAAGCCAAAATTGTTTTGTGGCCCAATCATAATGGTAACATTAATGGTATACTTCGCATTTTCTTTTTACACACAATTATGATCTATCAAAGAAGAAAAGCGGTTAAAAAGTGGCATCAAACTCCACTGGTCTGGTCTGTGCCACTGTGGTTCACAGCTCAATCTGAACAGTAAAGCAGTTGTTTGCATAACACAATAAAGGGAATACATTTTCTTATAAATTAAAAAGTTTACCTGTTTTGCTTTTTGATCCACCAACTTCAACAGTCATCCTCTTACAAAGTGTTTCCGTTTTGTTCAAGAAAGTCCACAGTGTGCTGTTTCTGTGCATCTGTGTGGCTCTTTTAGTACCATCAGTTTTTCACCATATGGAGTTTGCACATCCACTCGCTACAGTGCAGTAGCTGAGCTCTTTGCCTCCTGTGATTGCTGTGTAACAGACTCAGCCGGTGAGCTGCACTGCCTTTCTCTTCCTATGAATAAGAGCAGTGCACTTCCTGATTTCCAATGTGACCACGCCCCCATTTGGACTTTAAGCTAGTGATTGCTCTGTGACAGGAGGAGCTGTAGTCTGTCTGCGTATTAACACAGTCACTAACTTATTAACCACATTCAAGTGTTAATATAACACACACATAAGGTATGTGATGTCAGTTTATGATATTAATATCCTAAATTACATGTTTATCTTACTGGCTATTGGATTTTGCTCCTAATAACCATTTAACTGTCCAGTTTTTTATATTCTTAGCTCTCAAATCCCTAATGACCCAATCTTTCCCATCCACTGCCATTCATTTTTATGGACTGTTTTCCCCCAGAAAGGGGAGAGGCCAGCCTAATGGCCAATCAAACCTAGAGAAAGGCAGGGTCTCTTATCCATACTCACTGGGAAGTATTTTCAATACAAACCTGTACTCAACGATCATGGTAACACTTCTCTTTTTCTTTAGCACAAAGTATTAATCTAATGAGGGAGAAAAGTTGTTAAAAAGTGGCACCAAACCCTATCAGTCTTGTCTGTGCTGTTGTGGATTCACACTTGTTCTGAGCAGCTAAGCAGCTGTTTGTATTACATAGTGTTTGGGGATGAATTTTTAATTACATTTGGTCTGCACTTGCAGTAATGATGTCACATTCTTAGCACTTTATACGGATATATTAGTTGCCCTGGTAGACAAACCACAGCCAACTTTTTAGATGGAAAAATAGGGAAAAAGGGCAGATTTTACAGTATTTTGTCCAACATGGAAAAAACAAAATCCTCCTAACTCATTTATGACAACTATTAACATACAACTACTTACCTACTTGTCTAATAGTCATTTTACCAGCCATAATTTTACTCTCATCAATGCCTGACATGATTTTGCCTTGTTTAATTTGCTAACTAGCTTTTACCCTCCTGGATTACTATTTGAAACTGAACTTATTATAAAGTCTAAAGCTACTTTGAATGGAGGCTGATGACTGACCTGCATTAGCAGCAGATAAGTGACAGTTGAAGGCGCTGCATTTAATTTAATCACAATGCTGATATCCTTAATACTATTCAATTAGCCTGTATAGGGATGCTACAGCGCTTCTCTCAGCTGCAGGCACCAGAGTAACCACAGGTTGTAAGTTTTTGGAGATCTGTGGTGAGAAGCTGGAAATTGGCATGCATTTTTGATGAAAGTCCTCTGGTAATAATTGGTTGCAGATCAATCAGGGTACTTCTAGTAGTTTATAAAGTGAACCCTTAGTATCTTACTGTCTTTTAGTCCTTGAAACTTGTCATAAAATTAGTGAAGACATGAAAACAACCACTGGAGCATGAGCTGTGTTCCTCATTCATTTCAATACTTACATACAAAACGCCCTGGTCGACTATTGAGATCAAATATACTGATGTTGGCATAAAATTAAGGGTTAATAGTATATTTGCCCTGTATTATATGCTATACAACCATTCCGTCCTTGTAATTAGCTTGTATTAATGCTAATGCTGCTGCTTTGACGTGCTAACCTGTACTTCTGTCTCTGAACCCAGAACTGTTTGACTTTACAATTTAACATAATTGGTGTAATTTACCGCTTTAGAATACACGAGTTAAGCGAGGACATCCAGCTCATAGGGAGGTAAAGGATAATTCTGTCTGATTGTGGAAGCTGTGAGGATGGACAGTGTTAATTGTATCTGATAGTAAGAAGACATGAAGAGTTCTGACACATTTAGCAGTAAATAACTGCATCTCGGTCCTTCGTTTCTCCTTGTAAAGCAGCATCAAAGCCTCCTCTTGTCTTCATTGCACACCCTACTTGACCGCACTCCAAAGAATCTTTCTTTCGGTTGCCTTTGTTGTCTCTTTGCAGTTAATTGTCCAAATACAGAAGTGGAGGTAATGGAGCGTGCTTTCAGGCAATCTCGCCTTGAAATCGCACAATATCTGTCAGACTTGGTGGTACACAGAAAAAAAAAGGATAACAGAGGTAGTTCTAAGGAGCATGAAGAAAGCAGAACACAGTTTAAACCCTGCCTTTTGCAAGAACCTCTGCACATCTGCACAGTTGTTTTGTAAAGTGTGCACGATTGTCTTGAGAGCTGCAAAATGTGTCTGTCAACATGTCACAGTTTTCATCAAAGGGAGCCAAAAACTGGAATCAGAGTTCATCTGTGTATTTATAACCACTATAATATTCGAAACAGCCTTACTGGATGCCACTTTTCTTCATTACAATAAACAACACCAGTGTGGTTTGTAGGGAAACAGATTTGCAGCTTCATTTGTGATCTCTGGAGAGCGGCTACACGACATACTTCAGTGTTTACACATTTCAAAAGTCTGACATGCTGGTAGGAACACAGATGCAGTGTTTTTGTGCACTGCTACAGCATGTCATACTTGTTCTCTTTGGAAATAAGATCTCATAAAGAATTTAAAGTAGTGAAATGTGACCAGCATGTCTCAGGATTATGTGGATTTTTATGGAAGCACATTTGGCTCAATCTGAAGTTTTTTAACATTTCAGACTCAGGGAAAATGCATGGTTAAAAAAAGTCTCAAAGTAGTTATGATGATGCGTTTTGTAGGCGGAAGTCAACTGGTGGCAGAAAGTTAGCGTGTAGTAGTTTGTGATCGATTCCCATCAGAAAGTTATGGACCACTTAGACGCCTTCTCCAATGATTTAAACCTAGACTATTGGAGGCCCGGAGCCAAACCAGGCAACCAAGATCATTTTAGTGGCCATTTAGAGATACAATATGTAGAGTTTCTGCACTTAAAAATCTTTGTCAGTTAAAAAGTGACTTTCCTATGTTGTATATATTTTTAACGGAGGTCTTACAGTATCTGAAATATTTCCTTAAGTTTTCAAAGAGAGAGAAATTATTCATTTTTTTTTTAATTGTAAAGAGAAGTGTCTTTTTATGGAGGCTGCCATAAATTGAGAGTTCAATTGCCAAAACTAACCTCAGTAACCCTTCACACCTAGCATTTTAAGCAAGTTAAGACCAGCACTGCTCAGTGCATCCCACCTTCAAGGCCTCCTTCTCAAACCTACGTACTTCTAGATTTGAATTAAGAAAGCTGTTCAATTAAAATGTCACCAACATTTTAAAATCATTACTTTTACATTTACTCAAGTACTTTTGGAGGAAGTATTATACTTAGTTACATTTTAAAAAGCATAAAGTACTGAGTAAAAAAATAAACAATAAAAGCCAAAACGAGGAGGACTAAGCTTTCTGCCAACAACAAGAAAATGATTACAGATTTGACTTCGACAACACATGACGGTCAGCATCAAATGATCCCACATTTCATCCCATTGCCTTTCTCTTTAGGATATGTAACACCTTATAAAAAACAACCTTATTCCTTACCATATTCTTTTGTTGATATTGCTCATTAAAGAAAAATCATACTTCACTTTGAAAATCCCTTGGGGATCACAAGTAGCTACTCAGTAGTCAGTACTCTGAGTAAACTGTAAATAACTTAATTTCTACTTTAACTGAGTAGATATATAGAGCAATACTTTTACTTCTACTTAAGTACCTTTTAACCAAAGTAACTGTACTTTTACTTGAGTACAATAGTCAGGTATTTGTTCACCTCTGGCCACCACATAAGGAGTATTTACTTACTTATGCTCTGAAAAAGGCACTTCCAGGTTTGTGCTGGAAGCAATGCTAGAGTGCATACGTACTCTGCCCTGTCCTGGACCACTTGCCATAGTTGATGGAACCATGAAATCTGCTCTCTACCAGAAAGTCCTGAAGAAGAATGTGTGGATATCAGTTCTTGACCTCAAGGTCAAGCACACTTGGGTTATGCAGCAGAACGGTGATCCAAAACACACCAGCAAGTAAACCTCTGAATGGCTTAAAATAAACAAACAAACAAACAAAACAAAGGTTTTGGAGTGGTCTAGTCAAAGTCTGGACTTATATCTGATTGAGATGCTGTGGCATGTCCTTAAATGGGCCGCTCATGTTTGAAGACCCTCCAATGTGTTTGAATCTGAGTGGGCAAAAATTCCTCCACAGTGATGTAAAAGACTCATTGACAGTTACTTGCAGTTGTTGCCACCAAGGGTGGAACAACCAGTAATAAGGTTTAAAGCAATGATTCTCAACTGGTGGGTCAGAACCCAAAAGTGGATCTCGGAGCAGTTTTCAGTGGGTTGCAACAAAAAAAAAAGCTGGCAAAATTCCTGAAGTCCTTATTGGACATACATCAATACCTTTTATTTTACCCTATTTTTTTTTTTTAAACTGTGAAATTGGGTTAATTTGAATATTGGATAATTATTTCAACTAATTTATTTCCTCTTCTTGCAATAAATGGCTACCTTTCCCTTGATAATGAAGTCATTTTACAAACTCTCTGGAAAACTGTCAAAAACTGACACGTAATGATGGGGAGAGAGGGCATAAAATGTGTCAGTTTTGTACCTTTTCTTTTTTATATCAGGTGTTTTGGTCCAATCATGCTCCAAACTGCAACATATTTAATAAACTAAACATGTGTTGTTGAAAACTTCTAAGAAACTTGGGTCGAAATCTGTCATGAGACAGACTGGTGGGTCCTGAGGCCGGACCAGTTGAGAACCACTGGTTTAGGGGGCAATAACTTTTTCCAGATAAGGATAGGTATGATCTAATGTTCTGAGTCATTTAAGAGTGAAAAATGTGCAAAAAGAAAAGAGAGAGAGGAATCAGGAAGGGGGGAAAATACTTTTTCACAGCACAGTTTGTCATGCAATATCTCTCAGCCACGTCATATCTGCTTTTAAGGGAAGCAGCCCCATTCCCAAACTAATTGAACAACCTTGATTTTCACTTTCTTACATGGGAATGGGATCAAAACCCAGATATGTAAAGTCCTGGTTCTGTATTTTTTAAATATTCACAAGTCAATAATGTTTTAGCTTATTGATACTGCTGTTGAGGCTCACAGGCTGTGACAACAGGGTAGTATGCAGATGTTTATTCTCATTCTATCACAATGGGTAATTTTACAGTGCATTTCCTAAATTATCTAGTTTGATGTTTCAAAAAAGTAGTTACAAACCTTTCTGACATCCCTAAATAGAATTTCTCTTTTATATAGTCACTATTCATCAAGTTTGTATCATTGATTTCTCTTTGCAGTCTCATGGCCAGCAGCCTTTTTCCTTGAAGTATGGCCGACTCTACCATCAGTGAAACCCAGAATAAATAACTTTTGCATCTAAAGGGATGTTCTCTCCAATTATTGTAGATATATTTGAAGTAACTTGCTTCTAAAAACTTTCTTTTTAGAGCATGGCCCATCACAACTCTTTCTGCGTCGCTTTTATGATGTGTTTAATAGATTTTGCACCATCCAGAGTTGTGAAAATCTCGGTTTGAGCTTCTTCTGTGTTTTTGTAGCTGCGGTTTCACAGTAATCAAAGGCAGGTCTCCTTGCTCTCGAGGCTCCATCGATGGATTCACTGAGCGAGCTCGCACTGGAGGTCAGAGCTTCAGGGCTGCCCTGAAATAACACAATCAAATATAGAATTCAAGTTTCATAAGGTATACAACCCTACACACTTCTTCTGGATCTTCAAAGACAATGCTCTTCTTTTCTGAGAGTCAGGAGGGAGGGAAAAGAGAAGTAGATCTTACACCTACCTGATCCAATTTGAAGGATCCAGCTTTCTGTGTTAGCATTGGGAGCACATCTTATGCTCTTTGACATTATGGAAGTTATGCATGTTTGTGTTCCAGTCTCTCTGTGGTAAAATACAGTGGTAAACAATGGAAAACTACAGTATCCACCCACAAAATGACTGCAGGCCAGTGTGCTGAGGTTGGTTTTTCACAGACATGGAAGCTCCTCAGCAGGAAATTAAAACGAGCCCCAGGTTGAACAGGTTGGAGTAAAAGGAAGGTAATTTTAACTATTCTTTTTAATTCTGTTTTATGAGCCACGGCTGATTCTCCTAACAACAATTGCACTCAGCAGATAATGATGGCTTAAATATATACTCAACTGGGGCCTCGTAATTAAATGATTTGAAGGGGTATGCAGTGAGCTGTGATTGTGTGCCAGTAACTGTTTTGTTTCTGATTATGCTAATACTGGGCATATGGAGCATACCAGAATTTCTCTCCTAGTTTTTGTAGCGTAGGGAGACAAAAAAAAAAAAAAAAAAAAAAAATTTGACATGGCTCCCATTCACGGTGGGTAATGGAAGGGTCCTTGCTTGACTAAGGCTGCAGAAAAGCATGGCATTTGAATTGTTTTGGTTACTTGAACTTTAAGAGGGATTTGGCATGCGGGCTTATTCAGTGAATAAAAATGATTTGGAGGGAGTGAGCGTGTGAGCGAGCAGAGGGAGCTGCGCCCCTGTGATGCAGCCCTGTGTTGACTCGCTCATTAGAATTTCACAAGAGTCATTTTGATCTTTAGCATCGATGGCTGGCATATTTCACACGGTGCTGTGAAATCTGTCTGCTTTTCAAATGACATTGTGCCATTGAAAACATGGAATCTTGCATGTTTTACTCCCTTCGATAATCCAAGTCAATCCAGTTGTTTACAGTCCCACCAGAGCCCAGATGGCTTTGCTGATAGATTGTCAGACTATTAAAATACAGGCCTTCCTCTAAGATTGTCTCAGGAAATACCCTGACCCAAGCTGTGGTAGTTTTCTGCTGGAGATGGTTCAGTTTAACTCTTTGAACTCTATGAAAAAAGCTACATTCCTCAGCAAACAATGACATTTTTGCTTATTGTGATGCAATTTATATCTTGATGACTATGCATTAGTGTTTTTTAGCAGTGTGATAAAGATAAAAGATTCCTACAACGTATGAATGTGCATTTCTTAAGATATAGCTGTTTGCAACATGATTCTGCTTAATCCATGAGGCATCCTTTCTTCACCTCTAAATTGGCAGTTATCAGTCTAAGAGTGGCTGAGAACTTCATCATAATGGTATGAGAGCATAACTACAATAATAAAGCCTCCATTCAAACTGTAAAATGTTTATATGCTGAGTGACAAATCAGTGCTTGTTCCCATGAAATGTTTCTTTTATATCTATTGATAAATTCAGACTTCTCTAATGTGTAGGTTGTGTGTGCCCTTATTGTGATGATAAAATTGTGAGTTGTGCAACCCTGAGGCCACCCATAAGGGGAGGAAAATGGGGAAAGTTCTTGGGCCTAGCCCATGGAGTTTGTCAACAACATAGTCCATTTTAAACTGTTGGGGCGCAGATGGCCTATTGGTTGGGTTGCACCCCATGTATGCAGTCGGACCGGGTTCAAGTCTGGCCTTAGGCTCTTTCACCACTTTTCATCCCTGTTTCTAGTTCTGTCCACCAGAGCGTTGAGTCATCTCTCCAATAAAGGTAAAAAAGACCCAAAATAAAGTTAAGTTGCAACAATGGTATCGTCTTACCAAAACACACATTTTATTTGTTGTTGCATTTGTTTCATAAGGTAAACCCCTTTCTTTAAAATGTTATTTTTTAACAGTGTTGGCGGGGTAATTGAACTAAACCCTTAGGCTAGTAATGTCAGACTTTATTGCCATGACCTGCACAAAAGAAAAGAAACTGTGGCAACTTTCCAAAGAACTTCTGAATCCCAAGTAGCCAGGAGGCTAGCATCAATACTACCGATCACATGCATTGATACAAAAAATGTCATCAGTGGAGGTTCTGTTTACAAGGCTGCTCAGAGGTTCAGCCATTTCTGAGTCAAATGTTCTATTCCCATTAGGTCTGTACAAACTCATATATAAAAATGTGATTAAAAACTGTCAGAATTTGTAATATCTGTTAGTCATTATAAGATCTGATTTCCATCTGATCTTAAAAAATCATTGATTTGAAAAATGGTTAAACATGAACTGAAAATTTATTAACACCTTAAAAGTTGTTTGAACTTGGATCATTTAAGGGTTTTTCATGTATGAACAGTTCCACAAATAGAGTGTAAAGTGGTCAGTGGTTTCTTATGCAATAGGAATTGAGTGCCAATGGTTTGCCTTGTTCTTGGTATTATGTCCTATTCAGAGTAGCTTCAAAAGCAACATATCCCCGAAAATCTGCATAACTAAGACTCAGTTCAGTACCCCCTTTACCCCTATGACTTAGCCCTACCCTTACATTTTTGTGTTCCCATCTCGGGGTAGACTGTCCCAATTCTTGCTGGAATCGAGGGTTACAGTGAAGTGGTACATTGACTTAAACGAACACTTTATAGAGGCACACCACAAACCAAGTGTTAGGGGAAGTCTCTCAAAATACCTCGTGGATCATCAGCAAGATTTGAAAGTTACACTGACGTTCTCATATTCACAATTTAATGTTGCTTCAGCGCATTATGTTTTAGAATTGTCAGGCTTTCTAACTTTTACATAAATGCTGATGACTATTCATGACATTTCAGGAACCTGAAGGGTCTTCTGATATCATAGAATACAATTTCACCACTACCTCTGGTAACTATTTTAAGGGGGCACGGTTTACAGTTTGCCAGATAGTAAATGTATTTTAATGGCTTTAAACAAAGTTTTAACAGAATTCCAAGTGGCTGTCTATTGCAGGTTCATGTTTAAAAGGTTAAGAATGGTTACAGATGGTTTAGTAGGGTCTGAATGTGCCAGATAATTTGGAAACCAACCATTGCAGTTGCCCCAAGGCTTTTTGGATGTTGCCCTCATGGTGTTGGGTCATGTTCCAGTGATACACCTTGCCATTGTAATCAATGATTGGGTCTGTATAAGCTTCAACTATGATTTGCTGGTTGGTGTTTGTCCAATGCAGAGTTATAGATATACAGTAGCGTGCAAAAGTTTTAGGCATACAGGGTGCCAAAGATTCATCAAGGGCTTATGTGCCACAACCCGGGGCTCGGGTGCTAGTCAAGCTGGACGAGTCAACACAAACTTGTGTCACTTGGCAGACCAGGTCAAGCTCGGCTGTGGTTTTTAGGCCCTTGAGATGTCCACAGCACCACCAGAGGCTCATGGCAGCCCTACTACTCAGCTGGTTGGTAACCTGGCCATGTTTACTCGTGACAGCCATCCATAACTTTGATCTAAAGCTGTGTTTTTGTTTTGTTTTGTTTTCAGCAGATTATTTTCCCATGCTCCTGCTAAGATGCAGAGACATCTAGAGCATGACTGGGGTTGTGTCAATCCTCCTTCCTGCCCAATGTTGCCCTCAGGCAGCTCACTTACGTACTGTACAGCTAATTCAAAGGTGTTACTCATCATTGTTTGCTGTATGCATGTGTTGGATGGTTGTTGTGCTCAATTCATGGATGAGGCTATACAAGACTATTTTAGGTCCTTCTTCCTCCTGTCTGACAGACCTATATCAATCAGAGGAGTAGAGAGACTAAATGGAGACAAGAGATCATTGTCTTCCACCCTAGGAACTTTTCTGACTGTCTGAAGTTCCTGAGGTCAGAAATGAATGACTTCCCTTTGCTTGGATGGAGTTACAAGACCTGAACCTTAATGAGCTGGATTCTTTTAAGAGGATGTTGATGACTTGGAGGTGGAGACATCTGGCTGTAGATGCTTGGATGTATTTATACCTGTGGTGGATTTTGACAGGTGTTTTCTTGTTTATTGCATGTCTTTTAATGTGTCTACTATCTGTTCTTATGACTGATTAATGTTTGTCAGAAACTTTCATAAGTGTGCTGCTCCAGCCTTTTTAGGATACTACTCTTGGTAAAAATAATCTAAGGCAGGATTTCCTGCATGCACTGATGAAAATTATCTCTGAATTTCATACTGAATATGGTAAAAACTAAAGTTTCATATTGCTGAACCTTATTCATAAACATTGAGGTCTTACATCACCCATTCTCCCATGGAGACAAATAACCGTTTTGTCTTTCCTTTTTTTGTCAACAAAGAAAGGATTGGACAGAATCTGTTAGTCTCCAGGCAAACTCCCACTTGGAGTACTTCGCCCCATTCTCCCTCTCCTACTTCTGACAGAGTTTGGACATGCGGGCACTTTTGAACGAAAAAAGCCCTCTTCTGAGAGAGATCACATCACAGTGAGGCTGGTGCGCACAGATCATCCCTCAGAGCTGCAGAAACACAGAGGCTTTTACTCCAAGCTAGCCAAGTGAACTCACAGCGGACCCTAAAAGCCATGTAGCCTGTCAGGCTGTATTTATAGAACGTCCCCCAGGCAGCCATGTCCTGATTCTGAGACAACACAATATAATATTTATATAGTGTGAAGAGAACAATGTCAGGATCAGGCTTTATGTCGCGGCAGATGTAGACAGTTTGTCTATAAATCAAGCAGAGTTATGGACTGATGTAATATTTAGTGTGCACGTTGGGGAGGAGAATAAACCGCATCAAGGGGACAAACAGGGGACAAACGCTTGGGATAAATTCTCTTCTAGATGTTATGATGTCACACTAGTTGGCTTTGCTCTTCAACTTTAGTAAAACTTCCTCAATTTGGTCCCAGGATATCTTATTATACCCCTGCCTAACCTGGAGGACAATTATCCCGTTTAATGGTATTTATCAGAGTGAAATGTACTGCAGTGACACAAAAATGAAAATGCTAGACGTCAAGACTGAAACCAATAATATCCCAGCTTCTGATTTAATTAGAAATGCCACACTGTTGAAAAGTTTGAAATATTGATATCCGATTTTTTGTGTTAGTCTTCAGAAATGTGTTTTGTGTTTACCTCGCCAGCTGCTGTTACCAAACAGTCTGAAACCCCGAGGGCTTTCTTTCCATGCGGCTTGTGTTTAGCATAATAGGCACAGTAGTGCACTGGCCCGGCATTTTGCCTCTGTCAGCCCTATTAATCGGAAGTCAAATCACTTCCATTAGACTTCTGGGGTAAAGCATTTGGCTGCTGGGATTTGCTGAAGCAGGACGGAGTGAGAAAGAGGCAGGGGGAAGTGGAAAGATAGAAGGAGAAGCACAAGGCAGAGAGAGAATGGTTGCTGCTGATAAGCTGCAGGCAAGAAATGCGCAAACCAGCACAGTATATGAGAATGATGAATCAGGGATAATAGTCGCCCTGCAGAGAATGTTGTCATCATGGGACGTTTTCTTCAGAGACAACATTTACCTGTCACAGCGTCAGCGCTCAGAGGTGCAATAATGGGCTTTGTTCCCGGGCTTCGAGGTGCAGCTGAGGTGAGAAGGCAGAGGGAGTAGGTGGAAACGGTATGGGGTTTTATAGGAAGAGTGGCCTTGGGGGAATGATCTCACTTCCACTGAATTTGTGCAGATTGTGCTCAATGGGCCAGGTAATAATTGCTGGCAAAGGTAGAGAGGTCACCCCATCTGCATTCATGAAGTTTGTTTTCACTGATCTTCATAACCAGGATTACGTGTACATGTTGACCACTTTACTGGCCACCAGAGGTTTGAAGATGTTTTTAAAATAGGAGAGAAAAAAACATATTCAGCTAGATCAGTGGAGTTCATACCAGGTCTTTTTCTCAAGTGGAAGTTTAATTGAATTAAACTATAAAAAATCCACATCAACATCATGGCATTTTAGCAACAGGCAGATAAACCTGTTGCTTAAAGCTTTTTTTTCTCTTTTGCTTCCTAATGTTCTATGCCAATAATGTCATAATGTATTATTGCATGTGAGAAAAAAGCCTCTGCAAACAAAAACAACAATGAAGGACTATTATAATGCTGGCCTTTCCACTCTGCAGATACAATGGACAGTACACATGTGGTTTCATGGGAAGCGTGATCCACCACAGTTCAAGCCTGAAAGCACATACATGTGAAAGAAAACAGAAGGAGCTTAGCATCTGATGGCTTAATTCAACTGAAAGTGTCTATTTAATAATTATATATTGGGGATGTTCAACATGGGTGCTACAGGGCAGCCTCTCTCTATTAGTGCTTCCTGCTATTATCAGGGGTGCCTTCAAAATACTTGAACTGCAACCAAGAATCACAATGAATATGCAGAATAGAAAGCATAAATGAACAAAATTGTCTCAAATACCCTTTCCTGAAATCAAGTCAGCATCAGTGTCAGCAAATGAATAGGGTTACGACAGTCTACACTGTGTAGGAATCATGCGTTTTATTTTTATCCAATTTGGCAGGTGTGCCGCCATCTTTCTAAAGGCTAGCATGGTCGTTTTCTGACAATATCAGGAGTTCATCACTTTAGGAGATTGGGTTTTAGATTTATTTTATGTCTGTTACTACTTGACATATTTTTAGGCATCATTGACGAGACCATGTGTCTAATGCTTACATGCTCAGTAGAGCTGGGAAGGGGAATGGTCAGATGCTTGACACAGGAATGGCAGCTGTGCTTTTACAGGCACCTGGCACATTGTCCCAGGCTTGACCCAACTCACCACATACTGGGTGCCCAGGATGGCATCCGTTGGGCCGGTCCAGACATTCGGGGTGACCGCGTAAGTTGTGGAGGTGGCAGCTGGGAGGATGCCTGGAGAGATGGGGCTTAAGCCTGGATGATGGCCATCAGGAGGCCAGAGTAGTACAGGACCAGGGTTGACATGGTGAGGTGCCAAACCAGCATATGCTCCCATACCTGACCCTGACACAAATCCCTTAGCAGTCATAAGGACATCAAATGTTGGTTTTATTATGAGCATGCTTAGACTTTGCTGACTTGCAGGTTTTTCAGATTTTGAAAGTATTCCTGATTGGAAAAATATTGAGAACCACTGTTATAGAGCTTTAGCTGATGGAATGCATTTATAGAAATGTTTGGAGTTGTACATATGTTACATTAATCATACAATGTCAGGAAATCTGGTTTATGGCCTTATATCAATATCCATGGTCCGCTGAGTCTTTAAGAAACAGTGTGGATCTCTAATAAGTCCAGTAATCCCTTGTTAAAGCAGACGCAAGTCTGTTTGCCTCTAATTTTCATCCTTTCTGCATCAAACAGACCAAATTCAAATGTTTTGCAAGTGATGTCAGTGCAAACCCATTATTAGCACACCATAAAATATGCAAAAAATAAGAAGTCCAAATAACCTCTGTAATGTTTAGAAAAATACACGTTTTCCTTATAATTAAGTTAGGAGGCTTCTTATCAAAATGAAAATACAGATTTGCTCTACAATGCCTGACAAAGAGCTCCTTGGGTCAGTCCAGCAGCATGTTTTGACTTTCAATAACGTAAAGTGCTAAAAAAAACTATAGAAATCGATAGATACCTAAATGACAATGCATTTTGAATACAGTTGCATTTAGTGAGGTATTATTCCATGCCTTGGGAGCATAAAAGTTAAGTGCCTTGTTGAGTGAATGAGCTGTGATTGCTTAAAGAAGACAATCGTTCAGTCAGCCAGCTGATGCATAACTTTAAAGCATAACTCCAATCCGGATCGTTTATTATTGGCTTTATATTAATGGAAATATTGCAAACATATCTTAAATATTTCTTTAATAGCACAGTTTCTAACTCCTTTCAATTTAGCATTTTTTCTTGCACATTTTTCAGCTAGGCTTGTGCAGATTCCACATATATGACGCATTTGAAGATAGTCTCCTATATAAAATGATGTTAGCAGTCATCTAAATGTATAGCTGAAAGGTTAAGTGGATCATAAAGATGCTTGAGTTTCTTCTGACATGTCACGACTTCATTCCCTGCTTGTGTTGCTTAGAGTAGATATAATCTGTGCAATTCCTCTTGAAACATAATAATACATGTGCTGTCAAAGCCCCAGCAGTGGTTATGTGGCTGTAAGGTTCCTCTTAGTGGGCTTTTCTTGCAATAGACTGAAGTTTGAGGCCTTGATATGACTAATGGACACATTAGACGGCAGCAAGCAGTCCTTGTTGTGAAATTATTTGCCATACTGAGTCCATGGAACCCCCACCGGCTTGCAGAATTCGTTTTGCCCTGCTGTTTAAACCCCAGCGTTGACCGGTCAGCATGACTGACACCGGAGCAATTGGTCATGGAGGCCCATCTGGGTGTGCGAGAGCTGGGAGGCAGAGCGGCCTGACCTCACTGCGAGGAACCGGAGCTCCAAGCTGGCATCCGAAGAGAAGGCGGCTTAAGTCTTATTAGAGAGGGTATTACAACCAAACACAGACACGCCACTTATTAAGACAACACTATCTGGGGAACAAAACAGGAGATTAAAGACCCATCCCATTACACTGTGGGTCACTGAGGGCTTCTTGGCACTCGTATAATCTGGAAACAATCACCCATGGTTCACTAACCAACAGGGAGTCTGACACAGTTTGTCTCATTGGGACATTTCTTCTACAGTGACAAAACCAACTGTTGAGGGACACAAATAAGAGATAATGTAAATCAGTGGGCTGTAATACTGCAATAGATCCCCAGTGGGGCAGGTAACCTAAAGGGGTCCGATGGCACTATGACAACCTAGTACAATATTCTGATTAAGACACAACCTCTTGTGCTGTAAAGATTTTATCTTTATCATAAATGTAGGTACAGTTTAATTGGACATACTTGTAAATTGTGTACTTAATATACTTACATATTAATATACTTAATTGAACACTTTCCCTTGTCTTTGTGCTGCTGCAACACTTAAGTGTCTGATCTGGAAAATGATGCACCCAAATGAGGTTCATCTGCTCTAATAATTGTGACTGGTTTGATGACAACAAAAAAATTTAAAGCTTCCTTCAAATAAGTCTGCTTCAGTGTTTCAACTTGCAATACAAGAACTATTTCCATTGAACCACTTGAAAACTGGACTGCATTGCCATATTTTGGTTCCCAACCTTGATCTCCTTAAAGGCTGGGCCATTTTGGGTCCATTCCCTGGTCTTTACTGTACCTCAGATGTTTTAGATGAGTCTTGCACTGAGGCTAACTGTGCCACTTTAACAGCTTTTCACCCTTATTTTGTCATAAGCATGCCTTTAATCGCAACAGTCTGTTAAGCAAATAAACCATTCGGTGTAAGCAATGGGTTAATGATGTGCTGTTTAAGAACGAGCCTGTTCTACAAAGCCCAAGACTGATTTTTATTACTGAGCTGACCAAAATGTTTCAGATCTCTGAAAAAAGAGGTCATTGTTGCTGTTGCAATGAGTGAGACTGGACAGACATTAGCTTTGGAAACACAAGCAAGATCAGGGTTTAGCATGACAAACCTAACTGTACTGAACCAGACTGGACTGCTTAGTGTAAACAGACTTTATATGAGCGTTGTCTGGCAAGGCTTGTCCATAAAGTTGGATTGTATCAAGTTGGACTTGCTTGTAACCACTTGACCAGAGCAATGCACAACCACATTAGGCACAGTCAACAGACTAGTGTTGGTAGCACTGCTAACTTTAGCCACACTTGATGAACCAGTTTGACACATCATGTTCGGCCATGTTGAATACATTTTAATTGTTTTTTTTTTTGGCTAGTTTGCTTTGTTAGATAGGAATAGAACAGGAAAGGGTCACACTTGAATTAGGGTGACCCACTTAGAGCACTCTAGCCTTCATATATAGGTCACCAATCCTCTACGTTATGCTGCTTCTTAAGTATGTTCTTAACTGAAGACTTGTCAACTTGCCTGAATCTCAATTTGCATTTAACAGAGAGAAAATTTGTTCACCTAGAAACATCCCTTGTTATAACTCAAAATAAACCAAAAAAAACCCCTCAAAGTTAAAGTTAGTCTTGAACAGAAGAGGATGAAAACATAAAGGCACTACTTTATTTTGGTTCTCAGCCTTGCCATGCTTAAATTCTGTTGACATTTCTGCTTCTATTCACCAGCCTTAAAACGCTGTGGTATCCCAAACCATGTTTTATTTAGTGTTTATGTGAATTCTTCAATTTAGTCATAGCCTACAGCTTTATGTATCTCGCATCGTCTTCTTGATAGTTCTCAGCTCTTTCACTCTCAATGCTTTTTTTTCACCTGGAGATAAATGGACTGATATGAGATGTACCACTTCTTTTATAGATGATAAGAAATAAGTCCTCCAGAGTCTGCGGTCAGACCTGAGCAACAGTCTGTTTTCATAACAGCAGTCTAGGTTAAATACCGTAGAGTGCTGTAATTACTCAATCAGAAAGTAGACATGAAATAAAAAGTAATGTTAACAGTCAATTCATCAACTCTTGGTTCCCGTAGGAGCATCACGGTGCACACCTTTCAGCACAGGTGCATGCATTGTAACAAAGTCGTTCCACAGTCCTTTATAAGTCATTACCAAAGAGCAGGTCCTTGGGAGTACGATCTTGTATTGCATACCAGCCCGCATATCACTCGCTGTTTTGATTTCTTGCCTTTCTGCCTCTCGACACAGCTGACGGCCTCTCTTCCAGCGTGGGTAATAAGAGCCGAATGCATTAACCTTGTTTTCATTTACTCCCTGTGGATACAGCACGGGCACACCGAGTTGGAAATTCTTCTTCTTTTTGGCAGTGTACTTTATCATTGCTGGCACTTTCTGTTAAATCTGGGGACCTTTTCGTGACCTCCTCCTCTCTCCGGTCCTGGGAGAATTCTCCTGGAGGTGACTGCAGTCTCTGCCAGTGGATCGGGAAGTTTCTCGGCCCTCGATCCATGCCTGGGGCTGCCGTGTTCACTGCTTAAAGGCTTTGTGGACTGCAACTACAAATAAAGATATGGATGAGTTTTGATTCTGATGGTCCCAGATTTTGTGGGCAGACACTACAAATGGTGGATTTCGGGGGTAGGGAAGTTGGGGGCAAGGTATCTGGAGGCTTGTTTTTGCCTCAAAGTACATCTGTTTTTCACTAAATAGAAGCAGCATGAGGTCGCCTCTGAAACTGAAAAAGAAACACCACTGGTATAAGGTTTAAGTTACATGAAGCATTTCTGCCATGATCACTCAATTTTCCAGCTATTTTTGTCTAAGTTTACTCATTTTGTCCTGACATTTCCCTCACACCTATAGGAAAATTAACCTACACCTCAACCACAAATTCACACATGCGGCTGTCAAGATAATGAAATCTTGTGTATATCTATAAAGGTTAAAGCTGTGTCACTACAAGAAGTCAGCCTTTTTGAGGTAATTGACTTCATAAAGTTTAATGGAGGGTATTATTGTTCATGCCTAGGAAGTTTCCCCAGTAAAAACCCTCGCTGGGTTTGCTTTTACAGCTCCTCAGCCATCATATCTTTCATTCTCCTTATATATTTGCATTCCCTGCAATTTTAAATATTCATAGTTAGGCGTTCTATAGATAACCCCCCTGTACAGTCTGTGCTGTTTCATTAACAGCGTGCTCAGGATGTCTATACTAGCACGGCCCTGCTTCTGCTCCCCTCTATCTCCCTCAGAATTGCATTTCAGTACACACTGGGGCAGAAAGCACAGTTGGCACTCTCAAACCCGATCGTGCTTTTAATGTGCACTAGCTATTAATCAGCAGTTTTATTCTAGGCCATGGGGTTTATGAGACATAGTGTAACTGGGATTGTGGGTTGCCCTGCATATCTTTTTAAGGCAGTCACATTGTAGCAGCTGTTAAATGCCATTGGGGGAACACTGTGGAAGATTTAATAATAAGTACAGACCCTGACCTGTGGTACGCTGGATTCAAACAGCGCTATCACTCTTCTCTGAAGGACAGATGTGCCTAATCTGGTAAGGTACAGAAAAAAAGTCCAAATATTTCTGTCTGTGGAGGGTCAGTTTTATCCTGGGGCATTTCATCCACTAAAGGTAGCTGAAAAGGGGTTTCTAAAGAGTCAGCAAAGAGAAGCAGGAGCTTTGGCACCATTGGGGTAACATGCAATCTTAAAATTACATGTAGTTGATAATATGAGGTATGGCTAAATGATGAGACTGTGCTAAAACCACAATCATACTGGGTGTTATATATTAAAGGTTGCACACAACTGCTGTAAGCTTCCAATAAGTGACATCTTCACTGCCAGCTACTGATTGATGTGCACATGTTTTTGCTCAGGTGATGATTAGCTTAAAAGTTGAGCAACACATTAACTTGGCACAAAAGATTTAGTGAAGGCAGAGAGGATGTCCAAGGTGATGAATGTTCTGGGCGCCCATGTCCATGCCCACATCAAAAACGCCCAAAAACATTCAGCAAATCGTTGGAAATGATCGATGACTCAGTATGAGAATGATAGCAGAAATGGTCTCCATTGATAAAGAGACAGTTTGTCAGTTTTTTTTTATTTTTTTTTATTTTTTTTTTTAGATTTATTTTTGGGCTTTTCATGTCCTTATTTTGACAGAAGAGGACAGTGGATAGATTCGGAAATGGGACAAGAGTGGCGAGAGATATGAAGCAAAAGGGCCACAGGCTGGATTCAAACCCAGGCCACCCACATACATGGGTCCCACCTTAGACCACTAGGCCATCTGCACACAGTCCAACAATTTTGCATGAAAATTTGAACATAACAAATGTCCAAAATCCTCTGACTCCTAATTAAAAGGGAAAACACAAGCAGATTTGTGGAGACATTTATAACAGATTGAAGGAAACCCACATTTTTTAGAAGGAATGATTACACGCAATGTAACTTGGATGTTCCAACATGAGACAAAACAACGATTGGTGCATTGGAAAACACCATCATCACCAAGGATGAAGCAAGCATGACAAAGCAAGTCCAAATTCAAGTCCACATTGGTTGTTTTCTTTGACATTAAGGGTATCATTTTGGAGTGGGTTACAGGAGGGTCAAAGGTGAAACAACGCCATTACACACAGGTTCTAGAAAAACTGTGAGAAAATTCTGCAGAAAAAGACCACAATGTGTGCTGTCATTGTGCTCTCGCTAAAGCAGCTTTTGTACTTTTCCAAAGTTACTAGCCACATTTTTTTTTAATTGGAAATAACATTTTATATGATTAAATTTGGCTCTGGCATGCTAAAATTAACTAGAACTAGATCTGCAATTCTTTGAAAGGAAAATGAGTACTGTACTTTCAAATATAAACTTTTTATTTCATCCTCAAAATTGACCAAAAGCATTTGTGGGTACATATCTAGCGTTTTGGAATTATTATGGGGAAAATTGACTTAGTCTCCCTGATGACCTGTGAACTAGCATGCAGTTGCAGAGGCAGTGGTTACATCGGCATAGGATGAATGGTTGGGTTTATGCTTGTAGAGTGGTCAGGCTGTTGGCCAAGCCTTCAGTCATTTCTGATTCAATACAAACAGTCAAGGAATCTAATTTTGCAGCACAGCATTAATCTGATTTGAGGCTCATGTTTAAGTATTTAATTTGAAATTGAAATTGATTGTTAGCCCCACTCTTATGTAGACATTTCTTTAAAGATACAAATAAATCATTGTAAGAATACCGTCGATGGGGGCTGTTTAACTGTTTAAACCGAAACCTTCTGATGCCTGATTGGTCAACTCAGCTTGGACTTAAAAGATTCTAAGACCAGATGACTACATGCGCTGGAAATCCAGACTTCTGTATACAGATCCAACACCAGATCAACTGGTCACTAAGGTGTGGAACTGTCTGCATGGAGTGTGATGTGTATAGGTTCTGTTTGTGCAGACCCATGTAATAAATCACATTCTAGTGAAAAATTAGAATTTCTTACCAAAGGCATTAATAAAGTATTCCCTCCGCTGCTCCTTCATCAAATTGCAGTACGTGCGTCTGAGCCATGCAGAGGTGGTTAAAGAGTGGTGTGCAGGTTGGCTGGAGCAGACGTATGCAGAGTGCAAAAGGACGGCATCTCATGAATACTTAATGAAATATTTTCCAAAAAAAGTGTGAACTGTAAGGCACCTTCTTGTCCCACCTCTATTTCATTATTAATCCACTGTTTTTGTTCACGTGTCCTGTGTAGAAACAATTGAACTGCACAGGAGTTTAAACGAGGACAGAAAATGTGAATTTTGCATTTGAATTAGAGTAATACAAACAAGCCAAATCAGCGCCTATCTTAGAAAAATTCCTTTAGCTCCTGTAATAAACAGATGTAGTGTGCAGTAGTGACTCCTCCTTGTGTTAGAGTATACCACTGTCAACAAGCTTTTATACAGTGCTCTCTTCTTTTTTGCATACACTCACTGGCAAATGTTGGCTCACTAAAGGCATTTTAAGTAGAGTGTCAATATTTTAAGTGGCTGACTTTATTTTTTTTTAAGTAAATAACTTTGGTGCTTGGCAGTTTCTTTCTGGCATTTCTCTTAATAATGCAAGAGCTTTGTAACGCCATTAGATTTGCCTGCATTCCATCTGATGCGCCAAATTTATTTCTGTTTACTTGCAAGCTAATGAAGCACATCAGTGAGTACAGGCATTGTTTGCAATAGCATAAAATAATAATCTCAGGTATGCTTACAGAGCATTTCAAAGTGCCTCTGCTGAGCTCAGGGTTTATAAAATGGGCTGGAGTTAAAAATGTCACTTTTTGTTCTAACAGAGGAATGCTTGAAATGGCTTTATGTTTTTATCCTACTATATCAAAATGTAGCTGTGCTGGGCACATTTAATGGTGCAGAATATTTTGAAATGGGACATGCATTATCTTGCTGAATGGTCAGTAAAGAGCTGCCAACATGCTTTTGGAACCTATATATCAAAGGAGAGGGGCTGTAAAAGCATTCAAGGGGAATCGCAGAGGGCTTCATGCTCAAAGAAATTATAATACAAAAGGTTTTATCTCACTCTGCAATGAGTCGAGCAGCTGAATTTGATATTTCAAATATCAGGGTTATCCTACTTGCACTGAGACAAAGAACCTTAAAAATGTACTTTTTTCCACTGATATGCCATCTGAAATGTGTCAGGGTGGATTTTCGTAGTGTAAATTTGTAGTGATATAATAAAAATGTAAAAGCTTCATTCATGCAACAGTCTGGAAGCAATGAGCTTTTTTAAAGCACACACACCTAGGGATTGAGATCATTATTTTTATTGATAGGCTTCCCCTTATCGTTACTCCCTATCAGTATTGAGTCCTTATCAGTAGCACTACAGTCCTCTTTTGGTGTTTGATGGAAGGACAAAATGCAATACATTTATATGGGACGAAGATGCATCAGAGCTTCTTCATAGATTCACAGAAATAAAGCACACTGCCCCATCAAACTGTGACTCCGGTAAATCGAGGCCTGTGCCAGTGATTTGTCCTGTTTCCACTGCACACTAACCCCATCTGACCCAGGGAGAGGGCCACAGCAGGAGTCAGCAGACGGGCTCCCTCTCAGGGAGCTGCAAGAGGTCACAGGGGCATCACTCCAAAACTTTGGCAAGGGTATCCTCCCATCTGTCGAGAATAAGTGCCGTCCAATGACTGGCCATCCAATTGACTGGGGCACCACGGCTCTGGGTAGGTTGGGACAGACAGAGCGGCCTCTGCCAACAGCTGCATCCTGCAGGGAGGGCTGTTTGGAGTTTCATCCATCCATCTTTTGCCCTATCTGGTTTATTTAAGCCATGCTCTCAGGGCAGCAGATTGAATTTATTACATATTTGCATTTTTATGAGGGCTCCTATTTTGACAGCTGTTAAGCAGCACACTGTATTGAGATTTCATAAGGACAGAAAGTAAGAGATATTTCCAAATCAGAGAATAATACTGCTATTATTTTCAACAGAATGGCTGCAAAATAAAGTTATTGCTTCAATTACAATGGACACTGTCATTGATATTCCCATGCTGATGTAAAATTATCAGTGTTAAATGGTTCTTCTTTCTTTCGGCTTTCTTTTAGGCTTTACAAACACTGATTCCGACTAGGACAATAAATGATGAAATAGATAGGTTCAAGTTGGAACAAGAGCTTGGCTAGTAAAGCTCTAAAGAGAGACATATAAAGCACTACACAGCTGGTTAAAGGTAAAACATTTAAAGGACAGCTGGACTGACACTAGTAGTAATGCAGGCGTTGTACGAGGCAGTCATAGTGAGGAAAAAGGGGGCCTCAAGGCGACGCTCTCAATTGACCTGTCCAACTGCGTTTCTGCTCTTTTATATGGACGAGAGCTTTGGGGATGACTGAAGGGCTTGACTCCCTCAGTGATACTGAAAGAAGCTCTGACATCCAATCCAAGGAATCACAGCTCCTTCGGGTTGAAAGCAGCCAGTTTGGATTGCCAGGGGTGCTTTGGGGGGCCTCGTATCGGAGAATCAAACAAGGGGGGAATGCAGGTTTGCGTCACTAGCCATGTGCTGTACAAGTTGTTCAAAGTGTAAAACGCTCCAGTGGAGGAACATGATATCTTCTCAATGGCTTATGAAATTTAAAGATAAGGGTGCCATATGTATAAACGATCTGGTCTATGCTGGGACATGTCATGCTGACATATTCTGGCAAGTCCTAACCTTCCATGGGGGTTAAGCCTCTTCTCCCGGCCCCCTTTGCAGTCCCAAACCCGCAAGTCATGTGGCTGCCAGCATGATAGATGGCCACACAACCGATTAACCATGTTTTTACGCTCGCTTGAACTGGAGAGATAGTATTTCTGACAGAAGAGCTAGTTGAAACCAGGGGGATTAGTTTGTGTTGTTTTTCACTGCGGTGTCGCCTCTTTTGTCTTTTTCCATTTTATTCCGTTCTAAGACAAACACATGCAGACACACAAACTCATACATAAACAGTCTCCTTTTGTTGTTTCTCTCTGCGTGAACATTGCATGCCTGGTATAACACCAGCTCTTGTTACATTTACATTGGACTCCATGCTGGATCCATGAATAATACGGCATGAAAGAATAGTTCCCCAACAGGATCATCACACAACTATCAGCTGTGGCAACCGTTTCCTTGTTTTCCTCCTTATTTCAGTGTCTTCATAGTGCCTTCTGCAGTAAAACAGTATATGGATATTTTCTCAGCTGGCTGTAGGAGTCACAAGACTTGTTTTAATTAACAGAAATCCGGTGGTGATAAAGAAATCATCACACTCCTCATTGCATCCTCTTATTATGAATTCAGCTTTAATTATAAAGTGAATATCCATTAACATTTTTGCTATCTGCTTCCCACAAGGAAAACATGTTAGTTTTTCCCATCGCTTATGATGCTTGCAGAAAATCATTAAAGCTGCACTTTTTGTTGTTCTTGCTGTTTATTCAGTCATGCATTTTATATATTAAAGTATGTTGAATAAGAAGTGCAAGAGAGAAAGAACACTTTTCAGAATAAATTTATCTCAGGAAGTTCACCGGTTCTCTTCCAATTAAACTTAGGGTCAATCTTTATTTGGTGTTTTCTGAAGTGTTTCAGATTGCATAATTCTCTTTTAAACAGGCTTTAAACGAACAGTTAAAGGCAGATCCAGTGAACTGAGATCGTCATGTTTGGTCTCTGAAACATGCTGCTTTTAAGGCTGGTTATGTTTGTGATTTTAAGTCTTTGTTTTATATGCATCAGTAAAACCGAAGGTCAAGGAGAACTTCTTCCCTGGATGAAAATAACTCTTCAAGATGAGGGCTTGTACTTGTGCTTGATAATCTGTTTGTTTGGCAACTAAAATCAAATCCCAAGCTAACCACTGGATTACCCTCTCAATTGAATTATCTATTGGATTAATTGGATCACCCTCTCACAGGTGGACGTCTTTGTTAAGCGCAAGTTGTTACCTCGATAAAGCCTAGTAAGAAGCTTTGCTGTTTCACCAAGCCAGGTCTCAGTTCTGACACGCTATCAAGAAGAAACACCAGTGAGGGGAGGCTGCCACATGATATGTCTTGGTGCCTTTTGGTCTACACAGCTGAGTTGTGGGGAGCTCAGGCAGTAGGGTAGGAAGTATTGCTGTTGATACCAGCTGGCAAGTCAGCATAAATGGGCCCTGGGTTCATCCAATGCTGTTTTGGTTACAGAGAAAAATAATGTTTCTCGTACACTAGACATCTAAGAAAAAGTTTTAATGGCTTTTGGACAACTCACATAAATTATGCTACATCTAAATGCAATCAGTGCGTTCTAAATTGTATACTACTTTAATAAACTCTTAATATTTGGAGTGCTTAAGTGTGCAAAGTGCTTTCACACTACTTTGCACTACTGGCAAACTGTCTAAGAAACAAGTACAGTATATAATAAAGGACAATTGGCAGTGTAGCTGGTCTATTATGATTTGGTACCATTGCATATGTTAGCATGCTGTCTAAGCACAGCATCCACCAACTTGCTAATGTGCTACTAGCAACAGTGACACATGTTAATCAGGCATTGACGTGGTGTGCATTTGGTTTCCAGTTGTCTTAATTTACAGTATTCTTCAGTATTAGATGCCTAGTCAGATCGTGTAGAAGCTGCAAATGTGGCAGCTATTTTTAGCTCCAGTAAGGTGGATAGCTGACGACGGCCACTATACGCCATTAATAAGAAGTAGAAGAGGAAAAAAGAGGCACCTCGATGATGTTCAACACTGGATGTGAGAGCAACTCAAGAGGTTTTAGTCACAGACTAAGGCAGGGGATCCCTAACTGAAGATCAGACTAGATTCTGTTTGAGATAATTAACCATCATGCATCTGTTGGAGATGTGCAATTACAACTTTTGAGTGGGAAATGCAGCTACCACAGACTGGAGAAGGAGAAAAGGTGAACAGAAATAGCTACAAGCCTTAAAACTCCAGTGAGTATGAAGCAGTTCAATGGCATATCCTGATATCCAGAGTGACCACGCCCTGATTTGGTTACACTGGTAGAAAAGGGATTAAACACTATTGCATTACATTTTGAGCATCAAATAATTAAGAAGCCATAATTTACCATGTTTTTTAACCATGATAGAGCTCTGTGTCTTTGGGCTGAAACTAGAGAAGTGTGATGTGGGCAAATTTCAGACAGTTACTGTGTTTCTACTGACTTTAAGCTAGCAGTCACTCTGTAATATCAATCAATCAATGTTATAGCTAGCTAGCTAGTAGTGATTGATAGCTGTTGCAAGTTAAACTTGTCACTAAGCTAGCTATAGCATAATAAGCATGAAATTAGCTTGAACAATTAGCTTTAGCTCATTAACTAGCTAGAGCTTGTGGGCTAACGAGCTAGTTGTACTACTAACTGGCTAAACCCATGGCTACTGTAATTCCTGCCCACCTTCTATCTTTCTCCACTCTATCATGGTACACAGAAAGGACATGCCAAAGAGGAATTCTCTCCAAAGCTCTGCAAGTTTCTCCTCATTTTCCACAGTTTGGCAAGGAAGTACACAGGAAGTTGTCTACTTTGCAGATTCCTTTTTTGGTGGTTATGGACAAGGATGATGCTGTTGACTGACACAATTTGCAAATGACAATAATTAAGCTCTGCAATAATATTGAATGTTTGATTTTATCTTAACACCAAGACAAGAAAAAAAAACCTAAACAACTCTGCTGTTTTTTCACTATCTTGTACCAGATGATGAAGATCTCATGAAGTGCCTTATTCTAACAAAACTCATGATTTGATCCCAACTTTGGAAATTTGCCTGACTTTGAAACTGTTTAAAATGTCATCACCCACAAGGCCAGCATAAGGGCCATGTGTTAGGCTATGAGGCTTATCAATAGTGGCATAACTGGAATAACTGGTTTCTTCACTGAGAGCCTCTCCTATCATTAGGGCTCAAGTGTCTTTTGTTTATTTCAGATTGTTTCACAAAATCTTGGCATTGGCTCCCAACCATGTCAGTCCTGAGGATATTGTTGATTCTTTGGTTTGTATTTCTGCCATGGAATAAAGATTTTATTGTTGTAAAAACACCAAAGCAGCAAACACAGTAATGACAGTGAGAATGGGTTGATTGTTGGGTTTTTGTTGAGCCTAAGTGGGACATCATTTTGTTCTCATTAAGCAGTAAGCCAAGAAAACTGTGAAGTAGGTGTCTTTGTGCTGTTATACTCTTTGATACCAAAGCAACAATTGGAATTGTCTGTGACCAGCAGACCTTCTTTTATTGAATTTGTAGGCTATTCTCTGCCTTGAAAACACAAAAGTTCTTGAAGAGGTGACGTATTGTATGATAGATCCATCCAAAATGATTTTGTCATTAATCAATATGTGTCTCTATTCTTTTTTTTCTTTGCCCTGTTTTAAAGTCATGTTGTACTTTACGTCTCCATAAATATCATGTGATTTATGCCTTTTTTGTCTCTCTCCTTCTCTCTAGGTAAGTGTAAAGGTTTTCCTCTTGGTCCATCCTGAAACAAGCACCTTTCACCCCACCTGTCACAGAACGCCCTCTGGAGATAGCGGGTGCCGTGGTGATTCATCGGCAGTGCCACTGGTTAAAAATATTCCACCTCCTTCCTTTCCCTCTGCTCCACTTCCCTGTGACTGTCAGAGGAAATGAAGCCAGCTCCTCTTCACGACTAAACAAGACCAGAAATGGGCTCAGTAAGCTTGTATCATTTCAATGTCCCCTAACTCCTTCCAGGCATGGAATATGTGTTAAGGTTGGTGTAAAATGTGACTGAGAGGCCTGAATGATGCCAAGGCAAACGCGAAAAGCATGTAAAAGGACATCAGTGGTCTTTAAAGGGTGGGGACATGCTATCTTTGTGTTTTCAAGCTGTCTCTTTTGAGTTCTGGTAGGTTGTGGATTCGTCCTTGCCTTGCATTGATGCACAGAGTCAATTAATCATTGTTCTTTATCTAGACCTTTATTAATTTGGCTCTTTAACCAAGTATGCTGTTGACCTTGAGCTTTGTGGCTTGTTTTCTGTGTCTTCTAGCCAATGCACCTCCCCAAATCAGATACACAAGCATGGGAGGAAAATGAGCCAGCAAAATATCTGATCGTTCTATTGAGATCTGAAAGTTTCCACAACTCATGGAGAGAATCCTGACCTTGACAGAGGACGATAAATAATTATCATTACAGTGTCTGTGACAGTTTTCCTCCATGTGATTACCCCTCCCTCCTTGTCCTTCCTGCTGATATTGGCTTGAAGTACTTTTTATCTTCACCTTCCAGGCGGACCAGATTAATCCAGCAGAATGTGTTTTAGCTAAGTCAGAGCACTAAATGGGGAGAAGAGGGAACCCAGTGTTTTTGTGTCTCTTGAATTACAATGAGTTTTGCTCCCTTTTCAAAAATTGGGGAACAGCATTTTTTCCCCTTTTTTTACTGCAAAGATCAATCACTTCATAGAGCATTGTTTGGGTTTTAACTTTTGAGGACCTTGTTGGCTTCGGGGATGACGAATTTTTCAGCAATGCTCCCGTGGACCCGACATCCAACTGATGCAATGAGACTGCAATTGTTTTCGCTTTTGAACAGTGGTTTCTCAGATCGCCGGAGTTGCCTTGCTGTGTCTCTGCTGGAGTGGCTTTGCAGCGAAGCCGTTCTTCAGAGCTCCAGACTGCAGCTCTTATTGGGAGATTGTGTGCTGGGCGAGGCGCAGCAAATTAACCAAGGCCTGCGAAGGTTAAACGCTGCTGCTGGGGACTATGTGCACGAGGCGGGCAGTGCCACATCATTGACAGCTCCCCTCTAGCCTTTCCGCTTTGTCAATAACGACTGTCCACATTGCAGCCCATTCATGTCTCTGTTTTTGGATCACATTACGAAGAACTCACTCACTTTTGGCTGCAAAACAGAAGTCCTGCATTCTTTCTTCACCCTAATCATTTTCATATTTCTGTGCACGTTCACAGTCTAAATGAATGGACCTTTGTCCACATCTATACAGATGACCTCTTAGTTTTGTCCTCCCATTCGTCCTCTGTACACTGGCTCAATGGGTTACTGTGTTCACTCTGATTCAGAGACAGCCAGGCCCCTAAAGGCCTAAGGACTCCCAGATGATGGAGTGGCTGAGACATCTGCCATGGAAGTACAGACGGTAGCCTTGGGTACACAGTACCCTGTTGAAGCTGAAAAATATGATTTCAACCTGAGTAAGCTGTATTGACTGAGACGTCTCCTGCAGTATCCTCAGGTTGTTAGTGCAGGCAGTGGGTGGTGGATTGATTATTGTACAGTATTGCTACAAGAGAGAGGTGACCTATAATTCTACCATACACCAGCAGAGTGTGTTTACATGGAGATTCTGTTTCCTGAAGATGTGTTTGCATAGGTAGTGGTTACATAATCATACGCTGTGGCATTCAAAATGGGAAAATAAAGTGTTGAATGTATAGAAGGTGAGAGTTTGTGTTCTGCTTTTTATATTCCACTGACATTTTAATTGAATTTAGTGTCATTATATTGATTTGTGCAGCTATATTTTCCTTCAAGGGATGCTTCCAACATTTTGGCAAATTCATTCATTGCCATAATCCCTATAGTCTTACTAATAGGGTCGTTACCTTAAGTTGTCGGTGCAAGCTATTTTTAGATCGGCGGTGCCAAGTTAGGGGCTACTCTGCCAACGCAATGGATTCTTATGGTATCCCGGCTTTCCTCCATCAAACTCATCAAATACACAATCCAACAACTCCAAAACGCTCTCGTGGACAAGTTGTGACCTGCACATTCATCACGCTATGAAATAATAATGAAACATTACTAGACGGAGATGTTTTAAAGCTAAATGCAAAGCTGGAACTACACTCCAGACGTGGCTGCTGCACTGTGTCACTCCGCCCAGTGGTTTACTCAAGAAATAGTTCTGAGTATTTGCTTCATGTGTTGCAATGTTACATAATTATATGTTATTATTTCATAGCATGGTGAATGTGCAGGTAATAACTTGTCCACAAGAGCGTTTAGGAGTTGTTAGATTGTGTATTTGATGAGTTTGATGAGGAAAAGCCGGGATACCATAAGAATCCATTGCGTTGGCAGAGCAGCTCCTAACTCGGCACTGCCGATCTAAAAATAGCTTGCACCAACAACTATAGGTTACAAACCTATTAGTAAGACTATAGGGATTATGGCAATGGGCGAATTTGCCAAAGTATTGAAGTATCCCTTTAAGCCTTACTTGCATGACTAGATAATCAAGCTGATTTTGTGTCAGATTCCTCATTTCCATCCAAAATATGAAAAAAGATTTGGAAATTCGGTGTCACATTTTGGTCATAACAACCATTTTTACTGCAGTAGCTGTTGTTGGGCTTTTTGTGACTGCTTTTGCAGCTAGGGATATATCTAGCTCCAGGAAGATGCTGCTCGTCTTAACAAACCAGAGTGTTCTTATTTTTTTCTGAAACTAGGACTAACAGACAGTGATAAGCAGAGTTTTAGACCAACACTTGTTGAACTTCAGCGCAACAAAAGAAGTACTGCCAAATACTGTACTAACCCAAAATCCACTTACACAGGCATTTGAATGAGCAAGATCTTAATGCAACTCTTTTTACCTTTTTGTTTTTCAATTCAACTTTACAACTTCCAGTGACTAATTATACCTTTTGAAGTTGAAGGTTGCATAGAGTTTGATTGGTAGAAATTTTCTGGACCAATTGGGCTGAGCACAGTGCACAGGAGGCATATTTGCAGGATGAGATTAATATAAATAGTAGAATATTCAATGATTTGTTCTAAGAGCCTCATGCACCGAGGGTCATATTATTTCATCTGCACCATCTGTTTTATTATTTTCTTTCTTTTTTTTACAGAAATTTGCCTTTTTTCTTCAAATAAATCATGAATCATAACTGAGCTGCAGAATTTCAACTAACTCATACCTATTATTCTGCAATAATTCTGTAATTCTGAAAATAACTTGTATTTTTAGTCAATGTTCTTTGCAACATAAGAGATCAACCATGAAAACTTAACTAAAAAAATATTGTGCCAAGTCGTATCAAAAAATAAATTCTTATTCCAAGTCTGGAGGCACTCATACAGAAAGAGATAAACTTGTGAAGACCAGACTGAAAGAGGCATTTCTCTGTACACAGGCACTGACCTTAAAGCATACAAAAGCCTTGATGCCTGCATAGCTGCCCACATGAATAAATCTTTGTTTAGTGTTTTATTCAAATGTCAAAATATTATAGGAGTAGGCCTAGACAAAGACAAAAGTGCATTCTTTCTATCTTGGTAACCCATCTTCATTGAAGTTAACTGGTAAACAGGGTCACAGTTTAAACCATGGTACTGAGGTTTCTATGTTAGCATTAGGCCATACAGTGTTATAAATGAGATGTTAGTATGTTGTGTTATGTGTACATTTGTAGCTTTCCAAACTTTCTGTGTATGAAATTTTCACTACACAGATTATCACTGGGAAATTTGTCCACAAGTATATTTATTTAGCACTAGCATCTCATTAGTGACATGCCACTTTTGCAATCCTGACAGATCCAACAAAGTCTGGCTGTTTCTTTAACGTCCACTCTACCATACTGTTCATCTTAGACACTGTATATCTGAGAACAGAGATATACACTAAAACTTTCAAAATTGAATTGGATGAAGCATCCGTTTAGAGCTACGGTAGGGGTAAAGTGCAGGGTTTTGATACCAAAAGTTAAAAATTAAAAACCTGTTCTGCAAAACCTTGTGAGAAAATGTTTTATAAAGCAGAGTAAACAGTCTGCTTACAGGAAAAAATCTCGTCCTCAATGAAAACTTTCTAACTCTGCCAGCATAGATTAAGTAACTCAATTAGCTGCCTAAACTATGTAACTGATATAGCTATTTTGCAATGTCGCTAACATAGCTAAAGCTAGGTTCACAAAGCAGCTGCATAAGCTACCTATCTACGTTATCTACATACCTAAGTTAGCCTTATTTCCATTTAATGGGGCTCAAATTTCTTAAGCTAACCTAGCTATAAGTAATGAAGATATGTAACTACATAGCTAAGACAGCTAAAGCTAAGCTTAATTGTAAGCTACTTAGATAATCTATGGAGCTATGTGAGCTTTAGCTACGTAGCTACCCTAGCAATGGCTGGATAGCTCAGTGGGTTACAAAGCTGATTATGGTATGGGAGTTCAATGGTTTCGAATACCAGTCGGTGCATAATTGATATTCAGTCTGGGCCCTTAGGAAGGTCCTTAACTCCTGGAACACCTGTCTACCTGTCAGATGTACATTGTTTTTGGATAAAAATGTCTGCTAAATGACATTGTAGCATTGTAACAATGGTTTAGCTCACAAAGCAGCTATGTAAGCTGCACAGATAGATTATCTATATAGCTATGTGAGATTTAGCTACCTATTTAAAAGCTCACATTTCTAATACTAATGTAGCTACTGCGTTGTTGTATGTATGTAGTCAGTGTGGCTCTGCTAGCCTTAGTTAAAGCGATCCACCATTACATTTTACAAAAGAAAAATCTTAAACTGAAAATATGTTGTATTGGCAATTTACGGCAGTTTCTCTCTGAGATGTAAGGCGTTTCAGATGAACAGTCTGTGAGAGTGGCCGTCAGAGAAAATGGTCTCCAGCTAGACTGCTTTTGACAGAAAAGAAGCCTGACATCAGATGTAAAAGGTCTGTACTTTGATGATTAATAATTTCCCTTCTTGACCTCCCAAATAGCAGCTTTATCAATCCAGATCAATTGTAAACACAGTAAACTGTCCATATTTTTGTAGACTGTCATCCTAGTGGCTATATATGGAAGAATTCTCCACCACCTGGTTGTGTGCAAGGGTAGAAAATAATAAAAACTTAGTTTGATTTTTGCAGTAGTCATTTGATGTAAACATGCCTCATTTTGAGGAAATGGAGCAGTAAAAAGTCCCTGCCACAGCTCCATGTAGTAGTCAGAGGTAGCTGCCATTGTCCCAAGCTTTTTCTGCCCTCCATGCAAGCATTGTCAACAATATTTTTAAGCTTTTCAGGGAATTACAGCCATAGATCCCTTGCCAGACTTAAGATATAGACCTGTTCATCACTAAAGAAATCTTTCAAGAAGTAATTATTCTGCAGATTAACACAAATCAAACAAATGCTCATCACATAATACACCAGGCCCAGTTATGTAAATGCCCCATCAATGCACACTTGCGTCATTTCTTTTAAAATGTGTTGCTTTCGAAGGCTTTCTTCAGCTCTCCAGGCCGCCCTCTGTTCTCCTTGTACATTGTGTGGAAGGTGCGATGTGAGCCAGGCCTTGAAACACTGCGAGTCCATCCTCCCTTTGTACCTTGTCTGGCTGGTGTCCTCCCACTGCTGCTGCTTCGTGTTTGGACGGGCCAGCAGGGCCAGCATGGAGAAGGGAAGGAGGGCCGTCTGTGCCCAGCCTGGCCACCTGGCTGCCCAGAGGGGAAGGGGGCGTGGAGGGCGGTGGAGCGGAGGAAGCGGGTCAGCGGGAAAAAGAGACGTTCCCCCTCCTCTTTCTCCCTCTAGTTTTCTCTGCGGCCTTCTGTTCTCCTTCGGTCCTTTTCTTCTTCATACTTTCACACTTAGTTCCTCTTGACACTGTTCTGGTTATCCCTGTCTGCTTTCAATCTTCTGCTTTTATGTTTTACTTCTGAAGTTCACTTCATGGCAGGTCTATAAGACATCATCGCCAGATACTCACAAATTCTTTAGAGCAAAAAAACACATTGGAAACTATTATTTTTATTAAAACGAAGCCAGCTGTCCTCTTAAGACAGAGCGTGCTCTGTCCCTCATTCTACCTGGCCACTCTACCTGAGCTCCACCTGCCAGAGCCTTAACTTCCTGTCTGCTCTCTGTGGTGGATGGAGAGTGCAGATCTGTGCCAGACTGGAAACTGCTGGGTGTCACCTATGGATCACCTGGTAGAACATGTGATTAACAGTGCAATATGTTCTAGGAGCCATCAGGTATAAAAGAGGCCAGATACATTTGTATCAAAATTGAGATGGAGCATAATCTGTCAAAACTGCACACGAGCGTCTGACATCCCACAACACCACACAGTCACCATCCACACTGCGTCTGTCATAGGCTTTTTATCCTGTAAATTCCAGTTTGCTGCTTGAAAAAATGTGAAATCGAGCCATTTCATTTTTAATCTGGACGCTCAGAAGCGTCGATAAGCATTTGAAAGCTTTGAGAATAGTTTTGCCTCCATGTTGGCACAAGTCAAAGCATAACATTTATAATATAAATATGGATGTTATTAATGCTCCAATATCACCACTTTTTAGAACAAGTGTCATGTTGCATTGCTTGCATGCTGTCAGGATAAAACAATAGGAATCCGAGTAATCTAAACCAGGGATGCACGATGTTGAATGTTTGCTAATATCTGACATTCCAATATTTACAAATTCATTTTAGCTGATATTGATGTAGAGTGATATTATAGACACTGATACATTAATTTTGTTCAGATCTAAGCCTTATCTAAAACTTAAGACTTTAAAACACACAATTTAAAACCCTGTATCTGAGCATGTCGACAAAGTCAGGGTCTTCTGGTTGTTGGTCCTCCCAGTCTTACTGTACTGTTGGGAGACCTGGACATTGACCGATGGCCGGAGGCGCCGACTCGGCTCCCTTGTGACAAATGTAACAAAGCTCGTGACTGAGTTCAGTCAGTGTTCTCAAGCCTGATTCACACTTGACATTCATCTTAATCATTTCACATGACTCACATCCTCCTAATTCAGTGGTCAGTTTAAGCTGCAAGATATCCCGTCTCTTCCTCTGCTCTGCTCTTGATCAGCACTGTGCTCCAGCTTTCAACCCACCTCCACCCCAGCATCCACCTGGGGGGTTTAAGCTGTTAGTTCATCACGCCTCAAATTCTACATCTGTGAGGAGTGATTAAGTCGGAGCCTGACGCCAAACATGTTATGATGTCATATTAAATGCTTGAACAAACTACAACATGAGATGACTGATTTAACTTCTCTTTGGCACATCTTTGGGTATCATTAGCCGGACCATGTGTCCAATGCTATTGTGCTAAGGAGAGCAGGGATGGGGAAGGTCAGCTGCTTTATACTGGAACAGCACCTGTGCTTCTACAGGCACCCATCCTTCTACAGGATGCCCAGGACCTGGGCACTCAGTATTGGACTTCCCAATGAAACATTGTTATGCGGTTGCAGGAGTGGGGGATCAAACCCCCAACCTTCTGGATTAGAGAAGACAGATTATACCACTGAGCACCATTTGCAAACAAGGTCATGTTTCAATAAGCACTTTAAAAGAAACACCACACTGTCATTTCTTAGACTCAGAACTTTAAGTAATCCGTCTGAAACGAAAACAGTTTATGCTCTGGTAAGAATATATTTTTTTATTTTTTTGACTTGCTTGACCTTACATTCTGCAAACATGCTGTCGCTCTGAATTCAAAACACAAATAAAAAACCTGAATGCTTTTATTTAAGGAAATAGGGTTGCTTTAACTTGTCCTTTGAATGGAAAGTTCATGGACATTTCCAGCAGGAATTAATATTTTCTTTTAAATGCCACCAAAGTGTTTACATCTTTATGAACATCAGTTTTGTATGCCCGTTAAAAAATCAATTATAAGCTTCATAGACTTATGATTGTCTGTGTGTCTCATGGTAACTGTATTTAGTAAGTCCTTCCAGAGTCTCCTTAATCATTATGCATTAAATGTGCCCAATCCACTCGTGAGCACTTAACATGCTCGTCATTATTCCAAACTACTTCCCATTCAGAAGACTTTTGCTCCTTAATTATTTTTAAGCTCTTCTGGAGGAGCTGACACACGGTCCAGAGGTCAAACTGTGAGGCCAGGTGAAACTAAACTCACCATATTGCAGTCTCCTCGGCCTCCTCCTTCCTCTGCTTCTCCCCTCGGGCTGATAATAGAGATTTGGGGCTCCCCTGCTGCTCGAGCCACCTGTGATATTATCTCTGAGATCTAGCAGGCAAGGTGGGACTTTTAGCCCTCTCTATGGGACATGAGAATTAGAATTAACTTTACAGATAAGTGGATCTGATGACGGGATGTGAAGGTTGAGCAGAAGGCATTAAATTAATATTGTTTCCCTTTTATGTGAGAAAGGAGAAACATATGTGCATGTTTAAAAACTGAGCTCTCTGGTAAGGGAATACTTGTAAAATCCCAAATGAGTAAATCAAGACTACTTTGTTAAACAAGGACTTGTTCCTGCACATCATGTATCCCCTTAGAATCAATCACAAAACATTAAGAGGTAGAGGGAACACATAGAAATGGAAATAGTTATGACTGGTATAATCACTCCTTAAGGATGAAATCAGATCTAGGGATGGACTAATTTGCCTGTGATTATTTGAAATTTAAATTCAGGCTCTCTGACAAGTCCAAAGTCAAAGCTGTACATGTTAAACAAGCAAAACTTAGCAGCATGTGTTCAAATATTACAGAGGACCGCAGCGTTTGTGGGATAAACAATGTCAGATTGGTTTGCTAGCATCTCTAGCCCTCAGGCCTCCTTGCAGGTTAGCAGCAGTATATATTAATGCTGGTTATGCATTGCTTTAGTTGAATGGTTTTATGTATTCAAACCTGACCCAATATCATACAACATCTTCTCCATTCTGTGTCATTATTCTGCCAAACCATTTAGTTGTGCTATAAGGTTCTGTCCGTCCAGTTTGATTGTTTACATCAGGGTAGTAGAGCGTTGTGACATTAGCCATGAATCAGAGCTACAGTGCTAGCCAGAGTGGGTGCAGCTGTAATATAATTTACATGCAATTATTGACCAGCATTTCCAGCTATACTACTACTACTACAAGTACTACTGCTACTATCAATAATGTCCATGATAATAATAACAACCAGTATTACTGTCTGAAAAAGATGCCAATAACCAAATAGGTTAACAGTGATTAATTACATATTATAGATTTTGTTACCTAGAGGGTATATTGCAAGAATCAAACTCAAAGTAATATGTAATCTAAGTAATTTCTACTATGACCCACTCCTGGTTCCATGCTAGGGTAGTTTATCAACCTGGATGATGTCAAACAGAGCCTGCCTCCAGGGAACTTTACAGCTACTGAAGAACATGCAAGTAAATCATTGGTATGGAACGATTTTGAGTTAGTCATCACTGCAGGTAATAAAGACACCAAAACAAAGAGAACTAGGGATAGGTGAATGGTATAATCAATGACACAGCAGCCTGGACAAGGATGGGCCAGAGAGTTGTAGTGGACTTTGATGAGAGAGAAAATCTACCCATGGCTAATTCTCAGTTGAAGTTGAGCTGTATTCATGTGGTTGTTGATCAGTAGGTCTGATGGTGAGAGCACCATCTCACTTCTCGGAGCCGGTTGTTCATGCAGAGGGCGTGCTGGCTAAACAGTAGCAGCAGTGTGGGAAAAGCCATCGATGAGAGGAGTGGTGCCTTTGTCTTTCTTTGGGACTACTCCGAATAAACCACTATAGTTGGAATTACTGTTTAAGTCAAGGTTACAGTTGAGATCATCAGTTAAAATGTCTTTAATAGACACTTGAAACTTGTAAATTGAAATTTTCTTTGGTGATTCAAAGTGATGAATCAATTCAAATTACAATTTCTGCCTTTAAAATTGAATATTTCTATCTATTAAGCTGTAAATGTTCAAAAGCATTAAAAATATTCATGATGGGCACTGGTTTAGCTAGGTTGCCGTCCCTTTAGTACCGGTCTCAGGTTCAAATCTCAATCCTGGCACTGTTTGGTGCATTCCTCCCCCTGTTCTTTCTGCAGTACTTATAAAACATAAATCCATGATTGATCTTTAAATATTTGCACTGTTTTGACAATCTGAAATATACAACTGATGTTTTACTTTTAAGAGTCTTTGCAGATTATTTTGACAACACACTGTTGACCATGAAGTATAAAAACAGCATGCTCATTCGTAACACCCCAGCTGTGCACTGTGAGCTCTGCACATTACTGTAAACTTCTAAGAGATATAGTGTCCCTCAGTTTTGCACAACTGTGGCTTTTTTGTGGCACAAGCAGCGCTCTGACTGATTTGGTACCACTGGGATGACTCCTACTGTATTTCTGTTTCTTTCACAGCAGCTTCATACAGTTTTAAAGATTATGCTCCAGTCCATTAAATCACTGTAATAAACTGAATGCAGCACAGTAAGTTTGTTGTAAGTATATACATGCCATTACATGCGTTTTCCACAGTTTGGCTTCATACAATGACACGAAAGCATAAAAAAACATGACTGTTACCTATTGGTTTCTGAAGGGTAGTTTTAATAGATAAATACATAGAGATTGCATTTAGCCTCCTGGCTAGCAGTGAAAACATGTCATATACCAGTCAGATTAGCTGCACCTTTCTCTTGACTTTAATCTATGAAAAACACAAGTAATAGAACATGTAGACCAGAGCTGTTTGTGAAAAGGCAGCAGACATGCTAATTTCTGCAGAAATGTCTATCCTACATGGGTGTTTACAGGACTTCAAGGGTTTTTGCAGATGGCCTTAATTGGACACTTGTGCACTTCCACATTGGCTGGTTGCTGCTTGGTGACAGCAGGCTGTTTCTGAAAACTCCACACATCTTAATAAACATCAGACTGTTCTGTGATAACTATATATCAAGTTATTTATATGGGAAATGCAGAAATATATGTTTCACATCCTAGATGTCAAATATCTTTTCAAGGTTCATTTTTGAAAAAAAAAAAAAAATGTTGAAGCATGTTCTATTTTCAGAAATAAATCGACTGCTATGTCACATTTACAAAGAAGTCACCATTTCTGACATGAAGTAGTGAAGGATTCAAACTGAAATTGTGTCAAATTAATGCATTCGTAGAAACAGCTTCATCAACATTTTGCATTATATAATGCTGTCATCATAGTACAGATTAAACAAAACCTGACACCATCTGCCTCAGGCTGCAGATTTGCGATGCTGTGTTTGCACATTCTGCAGCTCTGCTCCATCTACACAACAATGCCGTTTCCTGGAGAAGCCGTTTCTGCATTTGTTGAGCTGTTGTAATGGTTCCCTGTAGAGGGTACATCTGTAAGAGAGAGGTTATTCTGATTGGTTCTTATGTGACCGGGTAAGTATGTTAATCATAACTATTCCTTTTGATCTGTTGCAGTCTTCCCAGTCCAGTTGCATTTTTTGCACACATGAAGTCTATAAGGCAAAATACTCTTTTGCAAGCATTGATGAAGCTCAGCAATGAGAATATGGACCTTGTCATAAGTTTCTTAAGATGTAAGTCCATTTCTAAGTTTGGCTAAATTTGAGCGATGAAAAGAATCACTTGATGAAAAGATCTCACAGTTATGACCAACTTCCTTTTGGCTTCTGATCTTATGTTTTTCAGTTTACCAGGAAAAATTGCAAACAACACTTCAGACTTCTGCAGTGCAATTAATTTTTCAGACTGTGCATAATTTGTTATGAAGGTGTATCAAAATTTGCCTCAAATTATTTTCAATTTCACTGCATTTATTTGCAGTGAGGTAACACCCCATGTATGTGGGCACCCAGGTTTCAAGTCTAGCCTGTGGCTCAATTCCTGCGTGTTTCTCCCCTCGTATCGACCCTATCCACTGTCCTTCCCTTTAAATAAAGGTATACAAAGCTCCAAAAATATACCTTAAGAAAAAAACATGTTTATGATAAAACAAGAAAGACACACTGTTAAAGAGATTCAGCTCTAGTCTCTTAGCTCAGTACAAAACTCCTCAAGACTCCATTCATCTGGCTAGACACTAGGAGGTCTGCAGCAGGACTGAGTAATTTGTGATAATGATCATGTCCAATGTATGTAGACATGTTCGAATAACAATTGCAACTTGCAGGTCAATGTAGAGCTTTGATGCACTAACTTTCCTCTGTCGGCGTTTATTCCAAATAACTATTCAGTGCACAGGAACTGCAGGAACTGCATAAGCTTTTTTATGTTGCTGTTGTGTTGTTCATTACTGGGTTTGATGCTGATATACTACATCCTAATTAATGAATATCACATGCAGGAAACAGGTCAGAAATGCGCTCTAAAAAGCACCTGAATTGGGAAGTTGATACAGAAGGAGCAGCTTCAATTGAGAATGGAGTGGATTTCTATAAAATGGACTGAACATTAACTCAATCTCGATAAAATTATTTCATTCAGGAGCACACTCTTATCATACATATGACCATTTTATCGCAAAATGGATATACAGATTTACTTGGCGGAGAAGGTTCTGCTCAAAAGAAGCTCTCTGGATTCGTTAAGCAGCATGCTTTGACTTTCCAGGGCAGGGGTGTCCAAACTATTTCCAGGGGGCCAAATGTGGCCTGCGGCCCATTTTTAATCTCCCTAGTTATTTTAATAGAATTAAATATGGCCCTCAATAGAGCATGAAGCTTGTGCTACACTGTACTATTCTTCTGAGTTTTGAAACAAGACAATGCTGCCATGCTAATACTGTAAACAAATGTTTTGACAAGGATTTATAGATGTTCTTTTCAAGACTAAATTGAGACAACACTATAAATAGTAAAACATTCACAACCAAATAATACGATTCCTTGATTTATAATGCCCTAATGGATTATAGCAGCAAATAGCAGCACCAGTGATGTTCTAGGGGTGGGGCCAGTGTTAGCCAGAGCTGACTTTGGCCCCGTGAAATCTGATTGGCCTCCCCAAAATCCTTAAAACGATTGGCCATTTGCCTTGTCAGCCATCAACTATCCATTTAAGCATACCCAATCACAGAGCATATCTTAACCAACATTAGATAGGTTTTACTGACTTTAATACTGAGGTGATATATAAAAGTGGCCCCACCATCCTAACAAATGTCTGTATATGGCCCCCAATGGAAAAAGTTTGGACACCCCTGTTCCAGGGAGTGCATAGCTAGAAATCTCCATTCTTTCATCATTTTAAGGTTGCTCTAATAAATGTTGGGATTCAAAAAGACAAGATACCCTAAATACCACAGAATAAGTTTTCCTCCTCACATTTTCTGATTGTATCTCTCTTCTCGGGTTGATTGTCAGACTTGCATTACTGTATGATTTGAAACATATAGCTTTTGCCAAAATAGGATATAAAGAGAAACCAAAAGATGATATAAACTCATTTGACTTTTCCTACTATTTTGTAACATCACTTTAAAGAGCTGATTGGTTATTCTAACTAAAATATATCAAAAGAAAAACAATAATGTATCTAAAATTTCCAATCGCATCTTAAATAGTCTGAAAATGTGCACACATAGATCCAAGCTTGATGTTTAAATTCCTTAGCAAAGCACCTAAGTCTCCCTGTGTTAAATATCCTGTTTTCCTAATATCAGCCTCCAAATTCTGGTTTGTGTTTTGGGGTTTTGAAACTCAAAATGACTGGGTTCATGTTGAATTATTCAAACTGTAACTCTTGACACAAACATGTCACGTATCAAGCTTTATGCAAAATTTAAGTGCCCTTAAACTCCCCATCCCTGTGGTGATTGGCCATGAAACAGTGAACTTTGTGTTTGCTTGTAAGTCAAGCTCCAAATGTCAGAGTTAGACATGGATTTCTCAGCTCTGTCCTTGAAAAAATACAAGATCTGTCATTTTCACTCCATTCTTTAGTCAAGCAAGCACTACAGCGGTCTTTTATTCATCACAGAGAAACAGGAATTTGAATTACAAGAGGGCTTGTAGAATTTGTGAAATTTTCTGAAAATAATGTACCAGTATTACTGTATGTAGCTGTGGGGCCTCTAATAGTTATTCTTCTGAGGGAAATTTTAAGGTGCACAAGGTAAAGGGTTGCTGATATTTTGCAACTCCAGAACCATGTTTTTATTCTTCCTTACCGACTGAGTTCTGTGGAATTTTAATGAATTTTAAAACAGCGGGAGGTTGTATTTATTGAGACAAGTAAAAAGCAGGAGCCTTAGATGCTCCTCAGTTTCTATTCCCCAATTAGCATTACTCTCAGGAGCTAGTGAGACACAACGTATATGGTAATCACGAGGCATTATGGGTAATTTTATGGAAACCTCCCTGGGTGCACCTGTTAAATGGGCCTTATCATTAAGTATGTATGTGAAATCTCCAGGGGGAAGGTTAAACTTGTTTGTTATTTTGTTTGGATACCTCCTGCTCTAAATGTGCTATTATGATCTGGTTTATGCAAATCGAGTGATTATTTGAAAATAATCAGAATGTCTGCCTTCAAACAGGGGAATTGCGCTGTTTATGAGGGTTGTTTTGAAAAAATAATTACAGAAGTAGAAGATTTCTAATGTTCTCATTCATGCTGTAGCGAGTTATGCACACTCCTGATTTAATTGCATGAGACCAACTCTTTGCTTTTTGCTCAAATTACACTGCAGTCGAATAACACATGAGAAACCAGGGACTATTTAGCTAATGAAGTGAATTCACAGTTGCATCATCCATCACTTTACGCTGAACCACATCCCCTGAAGCCCCACTCCCCCACACTGCTGTCGTCACGCTCATTCTGTGAGTGCAGATTTTTCTTTTTCTCTCTTGACATCCAGCTTTACATTGATGTACAGGCTGACTGGTAAAGCACTTATACACATTCTAAACATGCAGACTTTCTTCTTTGTCATGCTCTATTCAAGTATTGCATGCTGCTAATGAAATGGGAATCTATAGTTAACAACCAGATGCTAAGTTATTCACACTTCAGCTGAAGAGGTTAAAAGATCTTGTGAATGTTAAAAAATAAGACTGCATGTGTAAGAGGATGCTTACAGACTGGATAGTTCAGCAAACCACACTTCCTTCTGCAGCTAAGTGTAGGAGGGTCTGGATGAGAGTCAGCACCTCAAAGACCGAGGCATGGGTCTGTGATGGAACAGTCGATTTTTCCTCTGGGTCAGAAGTGAGTAACAACCTCAAGCCAAAGAATCCAAGTATCTTATGATCCAGATCCAGGCAGAGGAGGGTGAAAGAAAGAAAGCATTAGAACATTGGTTTGTAAGACTACTGTGAAGCCTTAAGACAAAGTTTTTCATTCATTCGTAAATCAACATCCCAACTTTACCGGGCCTACAGTTGCAAGAAAAAGTATGTGAACCCTTTGGGATATCTTGGATTTCTGCATAGATTTGTCTTAAAATGTGTTCTGATCTTCATCTAAGTCACAACAATAGAAAAACACAGTCTGTTTAAACTAATATTGCACAAAAAATGATATGTTTTCATGTTGTTATTGAGCATGTGTTTGTCTATTGTTGTGACTTAGATGAAGATCAGAACACATTTTAAGACAAATCTATGCAGAAATCCAAGATATCCCAAAGGGTTAACAAACTTTTTTGCAACTGTATAAAAAGTGTTCACCCCCTTGGATGTTTTACCCTTTTATTGGTTTATAAATAAGTCAAAATCAATGCAATTTGGCTCTTTTGACAGAAGAAAACTTGTAGTAAAAATATGTAATGTAAAATAAGTGACTGCATAAATATTCACCTTCATTGAGTCAGTATTTAGTTGAAGCACCTTTGGCTGCAATCACTGCTCTGAGTTTGTGTCGATAGGTCTCTATCAGGCTTGCACATCTGGAAAGTGCAATTTTACTCAATTTTTCTTTGCAAAACTGCTCAAGCTCTGTCAGGTTGCACAGGGATCAAGCGTTATCAACCCTTTTCAAGTCCAGCCACAAATTCTCTATTGGACTTTATTGGCTTTGACTCAGGCACTCCAGAACATTCATGTGCAGCTTTTGCTGAATGCTTCAGGTCATTGTCTTGCTGGAGAATAAATCTTCTCCCAAGCTGTACTTCTCCTGCAGACTGAGTGAGTTTTCCGGCAGGATTTTCCTCTATATAAATTATCCTCTACATTTGCAAGCCTTCCAGGGCCAGCTGCTGAGAAGCATCCCCACAGCATGATGCTGCCACCTCTGTGCCTCAGAATGGGGATGGTGTGTTTGTTGTGATGTGCAGAGTTTGGTGTGTGCCAAACATAAGAGCTTGTCTGATGGTCAAAAAAGCACCATTTTGGTCTCATCAGACCAAAGAACTTTCTTCCACTTGACCATGGAGTCTTCCTTGTGCCTTTTGGTGAATTCCAGTCAAGATTTGTTATGAGGTTACTTCATCAGTGGATTTCTTTTTGCCGCTCTCCCATAAAGCTTTTACTGGCAACAGCTGCTGTATGCAATCTCCCCCATCTTAGCTGCTGAAGCCTGAAACTCCTTCAGAGTAGTCATAGGTGTCTCTGAGATGATAGGAGTGTTCTTTTGTCTTCATGGTGTAATGGTAGCCCAGAATACTGATTAACCAGTGGGGGGTATTTATGCAACCACTAGTTTCACCTTACATTTTTTGTTGAATTGGCATTATTTTGTAGAAATCTCTTCACTTTGACACTAAGAGTTGTTTTTATATTTTCTTGTCAAAAAGCTGATCAGTGTATCAGTGGAGATCTGGGCAGTTACAGAAATTGTGAAAATGAAACTGGCACAAATTTCTTCTTGGGAGTGTCTGAATTAAGCTGTACAGATGGGATGAGGAGCTCAGACATCCCTGGGGAATTAAAAGTAGAGCTGCTCTACCCTGAATCCATCATCAGGTATTTGATCAAGATTGATTCCTCATCAAAAGTGCAATCCCATCTGTATCCTTAAAAGGAAACTAGTCATTGTTGTTTCCCAGACACATTGAAAATAACTTTAGGTGTGATAAAAATGGCCACAGCACAAGATGCTGCTACAACAGGCTGCCACTTGCCTGGTGCCAGATTTTGGCAGGATGCCTCCTGGGCACCTTCCCCTTGGAGGTTTTCCGGGCATGTCCGACTGGTAAGAGACCCAGAGTAGATCCAGGACATGCTTGGGGGATTACACATATTATCACATCTGGCCTGGAAATGCCTCAGGAGGAGCTGGAAGACATTTCAGGCGAGGGGGAGGTCTGGACCACCGTACTTGGCCAGAAGCCACCAAGACCTGGCACTGGATAGGTTCATGCATGTATACATATTATGAATATTTTGGCCCTAATAATTGTAATTTTGAATATAATTTCTGTCAACACTGTTTTTGTATTGCATGTTGGCAACATGTAGAAACTGACATATCAGACAGCACAGGAAGTAAGTGCATTCAGTGAAAGAGACAATTTATGTGCAGTTCTTTTGGGCATTAATAGAGCAAGTATAACTGGGTATTTCATGCACATATAAACACACATATCCAGGATAAATACAGAATGTCAAAATGCTCTGGATGTTGGTCTGTATTTGAAAGGATACGTAAAAAGGACTTCTTGAGGTACTCTTCTAACCTTATTTAAGGTCTGACTGCATTTTGTTTGACTCTTCTGAGTGCATAATGTCACTACATCCCAAGAGCTGTCATAACTCCTCATTTCACTTGTTCACTTTTGTCTAGCATCATTAAAGTTAAAGTCTTATTGTGCTCTGCTAAGAGCAGTTGGTCAGACAAAGCTCAGACTAAGCTCCCCCCTCTCTCCGGTCTTTACACCTGTCCCACCCTTTCAGTCTTGAAACAACTTCATCAACGAAGAATGATCTTGGCAAATGGACTTGAGTTTGAATAGCAACTTTTTAGTCATCTGACAACTCAAAGCAATGTACACACCATGGGTCACACTTATGCATTCACACCTACTTACCCAACATTCACACCCTGGTGTCAAAGGCTGCTATATAGAGTTGCCACCAATATTAGCTAATCCCATGCTAAGCATTCATACTTGTTTACATGCCATTGACACAACAGTGTAAGCAATTGGAGATTAACCCTCTGAGACTGGCATTGTCGTGTGTGAAGAGAAGACACACAGGTTGTTCAAAGTTTAATATCTTTTGAACCAATCGTAGCCCCTTCCTTATTGTTTTCCTCTGTTGTGCTGTTCTAATGATGCTATCCACGCCTTCGTAGCTGTAACAGAACATTTTCTAGCGAGCCTGGAACTTGGGTGACTGTTCGAGGTCTTTCACAATTAAATCCACACTAGTAATTTCGATATTGAATGTCTTTTAATCAGTTAAAAAAACATTTTTCAACCAGTGCTGCAGCTTGCGGGTTAGCCCACTGCCATGTTAAATGATTGTATACAAAATAGATAGTGACTGGGCAGATACAACAGCGTATGTGCACAGACTTATAAACTGGAGAAGAGAGCCTGAACCAAGGTTATAATAGTTTTGGATTTTTCATTAGGTTTTATTTTCATTTAGTTTTCACTTTCTGTGTTTGATTTCAGTTTAGTTTTTATTAGTTTTAACTGCTGGTTTGTTGGTGTAGTTTAGTTTTTATTTTGCAGAAATGCTTCTTTTTATTTTAATTTTTAGTAGTTTTAGTGTTAGTTTTAGTTTTTTACGGATAGATTTCAGGGCTGAGTGAGCATCATACATTTTTAAAGACATATTAAAAAAGGCTACTCTTTACTTATCATTTTATTTATTGAATGATGATGTTTGAATACAACTCCAGACATTAAACTGCCACAATGTGAAGTCTCAACCAATCAGATCAGGCAATTTCACACTCCCCAGACTTGGGTGTCAGTGCCTGTCAGTATGGCTGTGTCAAAGACTGAAACTAAGGATATTTTGTCTCCATTTTTATTTTATTTTAGTTAGTTTTGTAAGCCACACTATACAGTTTTAGTTAGTTTTCTTTCTTTCTTTCTTTTTCTTTTTTTTTTTTTTTTTTGGTAAAGCTTAGTTTTTATTTAGTTTCAGTGAACAAAAAGGATTTTTGAATTTTAGTTTTAGTTATTTAATGAATTTTAGTTTACTATAACAACCTTGGCCTGAATGACTCATAACACATAGAAATAGACACAGAGAGGCTGTAGTTTTACCTTCAGAGTCACTGCAGATAGAAACTGATTTTTAATAATGACAAAAATTCCCCAAAGCACAAGGACTTATAAATACGTGAACATTTTGAAGACTTTTAGTCGCAGAAAATTTTCTAGTCCCAAAGCGATGGGAGAACAAGTTTATAGAAAAAAGCCCTCAGTCATTGATTTTTACTCTGTATAAAACATAAAAGTCGTTCAGTTTTATTTTCATTTATTTCTCTTTTGTCTTTATAGTCCCATAACTTTTTAAAAATCCAAGTGAAATTGCGGCCACATGCATATTCTTAAAGCCCGGGTTGCCCTGAAGAAAATTGTGTTTAGAGCTCGGCTGTGCACCACAAGGTTGTTTTACAAGCTTTTTAAGAAAAAGTCCAGGAAAGACACATATATTAAAAAATAACTTCGAGCTCAAAATATTACGTTTCTTTTACTAGACACAGCAACATGTGACTTCAAGAGCTGAGGATTGAACCCTCAACATCCTAGTCCACTATGTCAGCTGATCCTCAGTCAAAGAACCAGGGTGAACACAGAGCTGAGAACAACAAACCTAGAGAGAGTTTGATTTCATTTTTTTGAGTAAGTAACCATACCACTATTTATTTAAATAGGGTATATTTGCTTTTTGCTTGATGTATATATTAAGAATGTTATATATTATTCAGACCATGTATAGATTAAAAAAAAAATACAGTCTTAAATGTAAATGCATTTTAAAATGTGACAAAATTCTGAGATTAATTACGATTAATAAATGTAATTAGTCAAGAATTTAAAGAAACTAAAATTCTGGCTTCCTTTTCTATTGGTCTAAATATCTTAACCTTTTATGTTCTGCTTTTTTATATTGGCTTTGTGTTTTTTTTTTTTTTTTTGTAATCCTTATTTCTTTCATTTTACAGGACTTCAGTCATCTTTTCTGTTATTTGAATTGTACTTTTTTAAATGAATTTGTATTGGAACAGTTGCCAGCCTTTAGCCCTCTGTAAATGCACATTGAGGTTAAAAGTCCAGTGAAGCTGATCTTATGTTTCTGTTACATAATTAAAGTCCCCCATAAAATAAGAAACCACTTTAAAAGGATGTCTGTGCTGCCTTACAAAAGGAGAACTTCTAGTTGTAATGCTGATTTGATTGTCACATTGCCTAGAATATTCTTTCAGCAGTGCTTTTTAAAGGTTATCCATGTCCTTGTTTTGCATGGATTAACATTCTCAAAATTACACAGTGTTCCCAGTGGGATACAGTGAGTCTGGTAATAGAAAGCTTTTGATGTGACTTCTTTTACTCTGTCTTCTTTTGTCACCTCGTCAAATGCTGTGTAGTGTTTTGCTACCTCTGAGCATTTGGCTAACACTTTAGAACAACCTGCTTCATACGTGTCCTCCACCAGTCATACCCTAAATTCCTTTCACTCTGAGAATAATCAGAAGCTGACATCATGAATCAAGCTTACAGGACCATGTTTGTTTCATTCATCTCAATCTTTGATCAGAGTTTTTAGGAGGGTTGAAGGTACTGCTCAAGTTTTGGCAAGTCTTGCACATGATCGAGTTTATGGTGTCCTCATGCTTGTCCTTGGCAAATTCTTTAAATTGTCAGTTTAGCTTTTATGCATGTTGAGGCTCTTTCAGGCCTTAAAAGGTGCTGTGGGAGACTGGCAGGATAAGTGGAACCATTTAAAATCATTTTTTAAACTTAGCTCAGGTTTGGCTTTGGATTTTGACATTAATTTTGCCAAATAAATTCAAGCATTGAAAGGAAATAGAGTGTTTCTAAATAGCCCCTTGCTCCTTCAAGAGAAGCATTGACTCGCTGACGGTTAACACCTCTCCTCTGCAATCACTGACAGGCCGAGTTCTTAAAGTGTGCAGTTTCCTTGTCAGGTTGCAGAATAGTGAGCCAGGCACCTGAATTCATAGTCATTACATTTTCATTGATGAAAAGGGTTGAAATTGTGTAACACAGCGCTTAACCTTACAGAACATAGCACACATGCAACAATGGATTGCTTATTTAGAAGTCCAATTCCAAAAAAGCTGGGACATGGTGTAAAATGTCAAAAGAAACAGAATGCAATGATTTGCAAATGTTATAAACCCATTCTTTATTCAATGTAGAAAATAAACAACATTTGATGTTGAAACTGAGACATTTTACTGTTTTATATAGTATATTAGCTTATTTTGAATTTGATGGCAGGAGCACGTCTCAAAAATTAAGACAGGGCAACTAAAGGCTGGAAAAGTAAGTGGTACCAATGAAAAACAGCTGGAGGAGTATTTTGCATCTGGTTAGGTTAATCTGCTACAGGTTGGTAATACAACTGGATATAAAATGAGCATTTTAGAGAGGCAGAGCCTCTCAGAAGTGTGGGTAGATTTGCATAAATTTGCCTCTAAAAGTTGTGGCATAATTTTCTGAAAAAATGTTTCAAAGTAAAATCGTGAAAAGTGTGCATATCCCACCATCTACAGTACATAATATCTTCAGATAATCTGGAGAAGTGTCTGTGCACAATATTGTGCACACAAATTTTTCTAGATTTGGATCTTTGGGCTCCCAGGCTGCACTGCATTAAAAACAGGTATGATTCTGAACTGGAAATCCCTGCATGGGCTCAGAAACACTTCCAGAAGTCATTGTCTGTCAACACATTTTACTGTGCCTTCCAAAAATGCAGGTTAAAGCTGTATCATCCAAAAAACGAGGATCTAATGTGAACATGATCCAGAAACAGCACTGTCTTCTCTGGGCCAAAGCTCATTTAAAAGGACTGAGGCAAAATGGAAAACTGTTCTGTGGTCAGATTAATGAAAAATTGAAATTCCATTTGGAGACCATGAGTGTCATGTCCTGCAGACTAAAGAGGAGAGGGACCATCCAGCTTGTTGTCAGCACACAGTTCTAAAGCCTGCCTCTCTGATGGTATGGGGTTGCTTTACTATAAGTGCTGGAAAGTATGTACAGGTTTGAGAGCAACATATTCACCCATCCAGATGTCTTTTTCAGGGAAGGCCTTGACTATTTCAGCATAATGCCACACACCACATCCCATCACAGTGGCATGGCTTCACAGTAGAAGAGTCAGGGCGCTAAACTGACCTGTCCGCAGTCCAGACCTTCCACCAATAGAAAACATTTTGTGCATCATAGAAGAAAAAATCCAACAATGATTGGAACACAGAAGGCCTAGTGGTTAGATCATGCCCCATGTATGTGGGCAGCCTGGGTTCAACTTCAGCCTGTGGCTCCTTTTCTGCAAGACTCTCCCCCACTCCCTCACCCCTGTTCCCAACTCTAGCCACTTCTACCTCTCTGATTAAAGGCACAAAAAGCCCCAAAAATATATATCAACTATCTGATTTTTTCATTTATAGGTAAAATCTCTTAGTTTCAAAATCTTATATGTTGTCTTATATGTTGGGTTTTTGAAATTTGCAAATCATTGCATGTTGTTTTGATGTGCATTTTACAAACTGGGGTTGTTCATGGGTAGATTAGAGCTGTGGTTCTCAAATGGTGGGGCAAGACACACTGGTGTGCCTGGAGGGAAGTGTAGGTGTGCTGTGGGAATTTGCAAACCCATATATTATACATCATTATTACATCTATACAAAAGGTTGTAGTGTCTGTAACACTGTTTAAAGAGGCTGTTTTAAATGGACATGGTGAACCTTGAGATTTTGGCTTGATCTTAGGTGTGCCTTGAGCAAAAAAAAAGGTTGAAAACTTCTGGATTAGAATGTACAAAAGGTGAAGTACTGACCCCATTCTCACTCCTAAAACTCCAAAGATTTCTCTGATTTTCAAAACAATCTTGATTTCTTCAGGAATATGTATTTGTTTAGCAGTGAGAAAATCTATCCAAAAATGTTCTCATTATGCATTCTGACCTAATTTCCAGCCTCCTGAAAGTGAAATACAAAAGTTCACATTCCACATTCAGAGATAAGCCTCGGATTTCACTGCTGCCGAATTGGTAGTTTGTCTCGCTGCACTTTCATTTATAGCACACCGATGGCAAATGTAGCAAAATGGACCAGACATTTCATACCCCCTGAGCAGCAGTATAGATACTCTCTGAAATGAGGGATCTGGGATAAACAGCCGTGAAGCTTAAATCACCACGAGTTCTCGATTGACCTTGCACTGAGTCGTTCTTACATCTTTTAACAACCTGTCAGGGCTTCTTAGCGGCTACCAGACCCCAAAGCTTCCCCGAGACTTTGCTGCTCTTCTTAGGCAAAGATCCTGATTCACATGCGGTGATGTTGTTCCCTAGTTTTAATCCTTATGATTCGACTTATCACTTGAGATTAAACTCTTTGCAGCCTTTATTGACACAAGGGTCCGTTGAGGGATGAAAGATACCTGGGGAGGTAAAAAGTCTGCGGTTATTAAATATCATCCCATCCTGCCTCCGGGTTGTTTATCTTTCATTATGCTGGATTTTATTAAAAAATACTTATGGAAATCTCCGCGAGGTCTGGCCTCTCTCTGGCCTCTCCTGTGGGACTTAAGATGAGGAGGAGCATTTCATTTGCTGTGCTCTCTCAAGCAAGGCTCGTGGCGATGCCCAGTGCTTGTTATTAGCAATCCTAATGACTTCCAAATTTGATATGAGACCTCTTGCCAAAGCTTCCTGGTTGGTGGCTCAGTGCCTTTCCCCCCCGAGATACCCACCACTGCCTCCTGCTGCTTTGATTAAACTTTCATATGACAGTGAACTGCACCATCTACCAGGGACTGAGTCACCGGCTCCATCTCCTCGCTATTGTTTACCCAACTGAAAGAGGACAGGATATCTGATGTGCACCAAATGAGACTGCTCAAGGAAAAAGCGGATTTCTTAGTGGAGTCTCTGCAACAAATACAACCACACAATAGTGTGGCTTGGGTAAGCAGCACAGTGTTTGTTCAGTCTTTATAAAGTGGGTTTGGGTGAGGCTATAGCTGTTACACAGTGACAGGCTATCTCTGCTCTGCTCAATAAATCCTGTGGGCTTAGGTGTTTGACTTTTTAATGGAAGGTTCTTGCTTTTTCCGACACTCCCTTGTACCAGCTTCACCTCCTCGCTGTATTTCCTGGCTTTGTTGAACACCAGAGCATCTCCGAATTATCATCTGCATGCATAAGTACACTTCCCATCGAAGCAAAACACAAACTCAGGTTGAGCCTAATTGAACTTTTCTCCACAGTAGACTCAGGATACACACTGCATCTATCGATTGTTCCCACTAAAAACCATATGCAGCCACTCCTAACTTTGTTCGAAACACATATCGTTTGTTGGGAGTTCTGTAGCCTTTCCTGTTGCCATTAGCACATGCCGGGTCTTATTGACATCCTGTCAAGCCACTTGCAATAGCAGCTGTATGCTAGGTGCTAAATGGTGGAGGTGAAGTCAGGATGTGATTGTGACTAAGTTCTCACTCTGGGCACTTTTTCCCCTGCGTAATAGAGGGCTGTCAAAGTTGAGGGAAGTTGCAGTGGAAGCTCATTTATCTGAACCCCAGGCTTCCAAAGTAAAACTGCACCACACAGGTGAAATGACTAGCGGCGAGATCAAGCTTTGGTGTAACAGATACTTAAAAGATATAGGCAGTCCATCAGGAAAGCACTCCAGGTTGATTTCATAACATGTTTATCAAAATGCTAAGCCTATCAGGCAATTTACATGTGTCATAAGGTCGTCAGAGTTTATCAACCTGCTCAACTGAGATGTTGACTCATGGTTGTGATGTTTTTGGTGGTATTTGTGATGCTTCTGGTCATTCAGTACAGGGCGTGGGGTCAAAAGTTGTATGACACTCCAGCTCTTCTTTGAGTTTGTTTTTAATTTGTGCAGATCTAAAACACTAGTCCCTGAGATTTCTGCTTGGTCTCTGCATAATGGATTTGCATAAAAGGATGCATGGTATTATTGGAGTAATATTAAGGATGCACAGACGATTGATCGAAAATTGGTGTCAGCTGATATCGGCCCTGTTCACACACATCAGTCATCAGCAAAATATCAGTCACCGGTGCTTATCTGTTGTATCCAATCCATCATATTCCGGCATTTGGTTAATCTAGCTGCTGCTTTAAATGATAATTTCTTAGCAGGACAGAAAACGTGACCTGTTTAGCAAACTCTGATCTAATTTCATGGTCAAACATGAGAGAAAACGTGCTGAAGTGTAGGTAAAATAAACATCAGCACTGACCTGGGCACCGGCGTAATTGTTGTGCTAAACATCGTGTTGGGATCAGCCCTAAATTTCACAATCAGTGCATCTCTACATAATATCTGCATCAGCAGACGAAAGTAAATTACCAGCATCAGCAGATATGAACATTTCTGTTGATACTTCCAGCCAGAGTATTAAACATACACGTCAGTAGTCAATGTCATATAACATTGCTATTTAAAAATTGCTATCGAAATTTTAATATTTTATAAGATAGACTAGGTCGTACATCTGCAGTTATTAGTTTGATGCTAACGCATATTGGAAATGTCCATTACCAGGTTAACATATTTAGCATTGGTTGGTGCACATTTTAACTTATAGAGACAGTTTTTTTTTTTTTTTTTTTTTACTTGACAACATATAACCCAGGTATACACTGTGCGATTTCCAGCCCACTCTGTAACAGCCAGGTCATACTGGGTGACTGAATCACTTCATGCACGATCTGTGTCAGCCAGAGGTCTGCAATTAGGAATATTTCCTGCTTGTCTACACCCTTTATTATGGGGGGCATTAGAAAGTCATTCCTGCTGTTTTCATGGTGATTCAGGATGCTGTCTGACAGTTTGCAAAGAAAAAAAAATAAAACCCCATAGCTGAGGATTCTGCGCATTACATGGCAAACAACGCATGATCTAACTAAGAGTCAACACGACTCAAAAGTTGTGTCTGAATCACAGGGAATTCACACAAAGTAGGCTCGGCTTAGTCTAAATAGACTCAACTGAGCGTTTACATTGAAATGTTCCGTAAGATTGATCATTTCTTGAGTTAAGAGAGGTGAAGTTAGTTTTTTAGTTCATTTATGTTAAGGGAAATCCCTACCTTCTTCTTATTTCATCATTTAAAGGCAATTGGCAAACTTTTTTTTTTTCAGATGCACTACAGCCACTATCTGGTGGTGGTACCAAATTAAATCAGGTAAATATAACCAGTAAATCTAGCTGGAAAAATATAGTTTAAATTAAGATACTAGACACATGGAATATTTGTGTGTGTTTTAGAAAAAAAAAAAATGTAAATATTAATCTATCAGGGCAAGTATTAAGTTAGTAAAGTTTAAGGTTGAACCTTTATATCAGTATTTATATCAGTATTGACAACAGTCTGTTTGGAAAAAATGGTATATTATTGGATAACATCAAAATTCAACTATCAAGCATCCTAAAACTCTTTGTATTTCTACCATTTTTTAAATTGCCCCATTCCTCTCATACATTAGAAAGAGTAGTGAAAAGGAAATTAGATTTTTTTTTTTTTTTTTTTTTTTTTCCATGGGAAGCATGGGATAACTGTCATGCACCTGGAGAAATTAAGCCCAAATTATCTGTATGAATAGATAACACTTGAGTTAATAGAGGGCATTATGTTTTGATGAAATGACCCCTCAACTTGATTGGAAGGAGAAATCTACTATTAGTTTTGGGACAAAAACTGCTGGTGTTGTGTTAGAAATATCGTTCCAAATAAGTCACTGGGGGAGAAAAATGCATCTAAACTGGCATTAGGCAGTTTTAGTTTTGATTAGATTTAAGGCAGCCGTGGCTCCGTGGTTCAGCCAGCTGACAATCCACATGAGGAAGTTTCCCAGGTCAGAAAAAATTACCATCCCAGATTGCTCCTGGTGGCATTAAAACTGGTTTGTGAACACGTTTGATTCAGATTGGTCAATACATATGCCAGATGATTAACAGGACAATTGCAGTCATTCTGACTGTTTTCACATCTACAGTGCCTAGTGCCCCCTTGGGTGTTATATTCTTTTATTGATTTTATAAATCAATCATGTTGAAAAAACAAATAAACTCTTTAATGTCAAAGTGACAAATATGTAAGGTCAAATAAGTGACTGCATAAATGTTCACCCCCTTTAAAGTGACTGACCTAATTCAACAGAGGTTTAGCCAACTGGTGCTAGTAGTCTCACAGTTAATGAAGGGGATCACCTGAGTGCAGTGAGTGTGTCTCATACGATTGTAGTATAAACACCACCATGTCTGGAAGGTCAGGTCACTGGTCAATCAGTATTCCTGGCTTCCATTACACCAGGAGGCAAAAGAAGACTCCAGGCAACTCAGAGAAAAGGTTACTGAAAAGATATTTTTACAAAATTGCACCAAAGGTGAAATATTTTGATCATTTCTACATAGAAAGACCACATGCAGTCTGTTTTACTGCACTTAAATTGATTGATTTCCCTTCACTAATAGCTGCATCTTTGTTGCTTGGTAACATTTGCTGTGTGTTGTACGGTTATCTTCCTATTTAAAAAATGCCATATATTTGGTAGCTGATGCTCTCTGTGGTGCTGATCAAGGCTAGCTTGAATGACAGTTTCAGCGTTTTCAGTGTCCACCCGTCCATAGACCCCTACATTGTGGATTCTCTGTCTCAATCACTGTGACATTTAATTTGCATCTTGCTGTGGTTTGTGTCTGACCTCTGCATGGACAAATAAGCCGTTGTATGACATTCAAACTCAACATGTACCACCTTTTATGTTGCACACAAGGAGAATGACTCACTGACTCCCATTTGTCAAAAATCGTGCTGTATTTCCACTATTCTGCTACACACAAAGACACACATGGGCACCTCCCCAAGTTCATCCATCAGTCAGTCTATTAAGGCCTCTCCGGGCTCCATAATGACTCATTGTTCAGGGACTGAGGGTCACTGATGGCCGGGGCTGATAGTGTCTGCACCATGTCTCCTCTGGTGAACTGAAAGTCTTTTGATTTACATCAGGCTCATCCCTGCCACCACCTACGTCTCCACACTGGTGACAAAAGAGCGATGCACATGCTGATTCTTTGCCCAAAGACTGATTGATCTCGTTTCGACCCAGATACCAGCAGAAGAGAGACATTATTACCTTTGTTCGTGAGCACAGTGGCACATTTCAAAGAAGCGCTGTGGAGGGCGAACTAAGTCACTGGGAGTGTGCGTGCGCCTTTGACTGAACCTTTTGATGACTGCACCTTCACAGTGGCAGTTAGGAAAGAAAAGGTGATCCATGTAGACATAAAACCTGCACAAATCTGATTCAAATTTAAAGAGGGAATACGCAGCTATGACATATTAATGTTAATCCAAGCAGATACACTTTTGATTCGAATGTTCCCCTATGATTTCTGTATTCCATGCTGTTCTCTTTGTGGTTTCATTTGCTCTGTAAAGACACAGCAAGAATTTGTTTCTGTTCAAGTTCTCATGGAAAACAGTCCCCTCTCCACTCTTAACCAAACTGCAGATTTCTCAAAGTAAAGCTGTCTTTGTGATTGAAAATGTCTTAATCAATGAATGCAGGTGCTAGATTTTTTTTAACTGGAATGAAAAGCTGCCAAGATTTCAGCCTTGATGAAGCATTTCCTTCCAGATAGCGAGGGATCAAAAGACTGAAGATCCCCCAGCTCTGAGAGTGAAAACATAGCAGAGCAGAGGGTCAGAGGTGAACTCCAAACATCAAAAAGCACTCATCCAAAAGCAGAGCGAGTGGGATGTGTTGACTAAGATGTCAGGCCTGCTTCATTATTGATGGGATTATGGCTCAGTAAATAGGTCTTAGGCCCATTTCCCCTTCACAGGCCCCAGGAGACGGCTCCCATTTTGGGGAAATGTGAAAATGTAGCTGAGGCTGAGTGATGGGCTTTGAAAACAGAAACAGCTATTGGTGCTGTCAGCTCTCACCTTCCTTTTTATGATATGAGTGGGCTGATTAATAACTGGTGAAGGAGTGCAGGCTGTGTGGAATCAGGTTACAACTGTTTTGTGTCGAAGAATGAATGAATAAGAAGATTAGAAAAAGCCTTACATATTTTCCGTGGCTTAATTTGATCAGAAAATGGAAGAAAACAAAAGTAAATCAAACGAAATGTTCACACTTTGTGTGATTTTAATCAGAATTTACTGATCTTACAGCTCGGTGGCACATTCATTTTGTAAAGTGTTACGGAAAAGCATCACATTTCTTTGGAAGTGAATTTATGAAACAATTTCCCTGCAGTTTTCTCTGATGAGATGTGGGGAACGAGAGGACAGGGAGCCACTGTTAGCAAATGAGATACACCCCAAGGGAATCCTCATCGGCCACACGGCGCAGCGGGGAGCCGAAGAAGTTGAGGAGTGGGTATTACTTCTTAATGTTCACTCATGTGACATTCAACTTCATTATTCAAAAACATCTGCAAATGTTTGGATTTGTACTTTCTATTGAATTACAGAATATTATTCTAACCCAAAGTGGTCACATCATCGCATCAAAATACAGTAGACTGTGTATGTCATTGGGGGAATGTAAGACGTTGAACAATTGGGTAATAGAATGGACTCATACTTCTAATTATTGGGTATTAAGATGAGGTTTTAAATAGAATATTTTCTCCTGGATATAATCAGTCTAATTAGCATGTTTATGTCAGGAAAAGAAGAGAACAGATGGCAGGCTGCCTCTTTTATTTGTGAGAAAAGTCCGAGCAGGGCTGAGGGCTGGGAGGTTGGCAGTGGCGTTGTTGAAACTCACGCCTATGCAACTTCTTTTATTAGCTTAAAGAAAAATATCTTAAACTTTCGAACAGGTCAGGAACTTAGACCCTTACTCTTAAAGCACTGAAGCGTTTGGCTCCAAACTCAGAATTATTGACCATTTATGAGCCAGCCTGCAGCCTCAGATCCACAGATGAGGGCCTCTCGGTTGTTCCAAAGTCGAGACTTTGAACTATAATTTCAAATAATTTGCCTTTCTCCATTAGAATTAACTTCACTTATTTTGTTGTTTTTCTTCTTTTATTGCCTCTATTTCTTATTTATTTCACTGCTTTTATACTTGTAATTTCCTTTTTTTAAAAATAGTTTTAACTGCTTTTATTGTTTTTGTTGTTTATCTTTTTTTGCATTGTTTATCATTGATCAGTCCTTCTTTTTCTATTTTTATTAGTGATGTTCTTAAGCATATCATTTCACATTCAATTAAACACAAAACATAATTGTGTTTAGCTGACTAGTCTAAACTCAGATACAAAAACATTCTGTAAACCAACTTCACCAAAACAACTGAACAGCATCACACCATAACTAGCAAAGTCAGCAGCAGATTGTGAGTAACGTTAGCAGTGCAATCCATTTTGCAGGTAGACATCCACATTCCTGAATATCATTGCTTAACCTTAAGGTGGCCTTACACCAGAGCACTTTGATAAAACTCTTGAAAGACTCTAAAAAGACTGACATCTGAGATCCTCTCACATCTAAACACAATTTGTCTGCAAGCTGTTGAGTTTTTAGTCTCAGACTGAGATTTTGCAAAGAGTGTGGGTCACTAACTACGAGACTAGACTACAATTCTTGCAGAGATTATTTCCCATCATGCATCTGATGGAAATTCACAACAACAATTTTTTGCAGAGAACAAGATGTAGAAGGAGATGGAGATTGCAGTTAACATCTCTTATAATCTGATGTTTTACAATCATTAACATCGATTAGAAACGAAAGGAAAGTTAAACACCAAAGCAACTTTGCATGTTACTGCAACAACCAAGGAACTATCCCGGACACTTCAGAATAAAAGTACCGTATGAAAATGCGAGTCCTCTCACCACGAAAACAAACTGATTGGTTTACCGTACCTGTCATGCCAGCCTGGAATGAATGACAGAGGTACACAGACAGTGGTATAGAGATCTGACTGCAGCTCTAAGCAGTAAAAAATGTTTAATCTCTTAAGTTCTGAGTGGACATTCAGCGGCTCTAGATTGATCCGTGCTCACGTTCATGTTATGAAGACTGAAGTGATTTAATGTGCCGGCTCCCATTGGCTGTGGATGACGGTTGCATCACTGAGAAACACAATTGGCATACGACCAGATTCAAGACTTAGATCAATATCAAACATGACTGATATTGTTGTAACACCAAGACTGAAGAAAGACCACCTTAAAATGGCTAAAATCGACTCTTATGACCACCTTACACCTTAGGGCTGAGACAACGGGAGCGAGCTGTGACTTTAGCAAGGCTGCCTTGATTTTAGTCTGACTTTGGAATTTTGTCTGCGACTTTGAAATCAGAGGAAAAGTTGTTAGGAGTAAGGCCACCTTTAGATGCACGAGTGACTGGAACCTACACTCTTCCATTAGTGGGTCAAAAATGACTCGTGTTAGAAACAGTAGGTTTTTATGCCACTTTTGTCATCTTGGTTAAGAATAATCATTTGTATTATATTTAAGGTTTTATTTTGGTCCTCACAAGAAGGGTTTCATGTTTGAAACGCTTTTATTTTTTACTTTTCAAACATTTTTAAAACACTTTGTTGTTGTTGTTGGTGGTGGTGGTGGAATTAAGGTTTTTTGGAACTGGTTTGATTTTTTGCAAATTTTTAGCATCAGTCCCAGTCATTTAAATCGTGATTGATGATTCTGATCAGCATCTGCTGCTTCCTTCTCTTTTGCTTGCTCACCCCCGCCCAACCCCTCCACTCTCTCACCCTTTTAGCACCCAAATATCACTTTAAACACTGTGGTATGCTTTTGCTGATGGTTGCATTGTTGTTTTGTTCTTTTGTTTCTCTTTGGGCTCTGCTGTTTTTCTGTTTGCTTCTGCACATGTCAAAGAACTTTCTAAGCTTTTTTGTCTTTTAAAGTTCTATATAAATTACGATTGCAGAACGGGACAGATTTAACAACCCATCTTTGAATAAATCTTCCTGTTGAGGTAGCATCCCTTTATTGTTGTTGCAGCATCAACAGGATTGTGAACATTGTACTGGATCACTGTGGTGAAGAGGGGGTTAAAACTTAAAGGCAAAGCTTTCGACTTACCCTCCTACTCTCACCAGTGGTCATGAGCTTTGGGTAGTGACCTAAAGAATGAGACTGAAGGTACAGTACATGAGTCTCCTCAGGAGCATGGCTAAGCTCAGCCTCAGCTATAGGGTGAGGAGCTCAGCTGGTGGGAGCTCAGAGCAGAGCTGCTGCCCCTTTGAATATTAAAGAGCCAGTTGAGGTGGTTCGGGCATCTGATCAGGATGCGCCCAGGTCACCTCCCTTTGGAGGTCTTCCAGGCATATCCAGCTGGGAGAAGACCCTAGAGTAGACCCGCTGGCTGGGGGATGCCTCGGTATTTCCTTGGAGAGACTGGAAAATGTTGAAACATGGGGGGGGGATGTTTTGGTTGACTTAGTCTGCTGCCACTGCAACCCAACCCTGGATAAATGGAAGATGATGGATGGATAACTGGATCTTTGAATTCAGTTACAATCCCTGTTTACCCCTTAAAAGCATTACAGCAGTTGGCCCCAGGTTATGTTTTAGAACAATAATACTATTATCTTAAAGGATTCACACCTAGGTCATGAGAAAAAAAAGCTCTTCCCTTTGTCTACGGAGCTAGATATAGGATGGCATGGGCAGTTATTTGCTGTTATAGCTCCAAAAATCTTTAATGACCTTCAATGATAAAAATACACTAAACTACAGAAATTTGGCTTGGTAAGGCTTTAAAGCTCACTGTACAAAAACCAGGATATTACATAAAGGCTGTATATGTTGTTTTTTTCTGTAACACGGGTGGATGTGTAAAATGTCAGAAGATGCTGTATGGATGTGTTTGAATGGGACAAGTTGATACAGTTGGGCACTTTACATATCAGTGTTTTAATGTGGAGTGAAAAAAGTCTGAATACTTTTAGTGACTAAAAAAGCTCTACAACTGCAAATCCTTCAACCCTGCATCGCTTGACAAATGTTGCAAGGTAACTACCATAAAATCTGATGTAGAACCCCACACTTTCGATGCCTATTTCTTCATGTAAAAAGCTGTCTGCAGCTTATACACCAATATGACTACCGTATTATAACTAGTAGATGCGCAGACTCCATACCATGTAAAAGATGGTAGTAAAAGAGCAACACAGCTGAACAGCAGCTGCACGCTGTGGACTTTGCCAAACAAAATTAAAATTGTCACACCTGGAGCTTGCATGTAGGAAGCCTGGGTCTGTTGAAGGTGGCATGCTGTCTACACTGTGTGGGCCATGCGGTTAGGTAGGTAAAGTAATGATGTCTCCATGTTGGCACGGTGGGTAGTTAGCGCTGGCATGGAGGGCGGTGGCTCTGGGACGCTGGAGATCACTGTTCAGCTCTCTGGAGGTGTCGTGGGACTAACTGGATGAAACACGGACAAAGGAGGGCTCCCACTTGACAACCCTGATGAAGTTCTGCTTTCTTGCTACCAATCGATCTGCACGGTTGACTGCACAGTGGAGGCAAATAGTAATGAAGTAGGAATTTCTTCACTGAGCGCTGACCCTCTTTGCAGGGCACAAGTATCTTGTGTTTATTCAGAATCTATCTTGGTCAATTTCTGAGAACTGCTATTGTTTCTTTCATTTGTCACATGTTGGGAGATTGTGAACACTGACCAGGTAAAGGCACTAAATTGAATTTTAAGGCTCACCTAATTAAGATAAGTCAATCTGTTATAGATTTGCCCAAATCTACCATCAACTGTTGCGTTTACCGATAGGATCAATTCAAGAACCAAGCTCTGAGCATTGCACAACATTGCAGCATTTGATGAACCTGGTATTTTGGGTTAGATGGCAGAATGGATGGAAGCAGTGGGCCTTTCTGGGTACCCAATAAAAGCCTACAATGTGATGGAAATTAGATACGGGGTTAAAATTGGCATTATGTTGTAGCTCAGAAGCAGTTCCATTTATGTAATGCATCTCTTACAGCTGTAATAAGCCAAACTATTTTGACTGAAGATGATACGTATAGGTATTTGTTGCTGAAACATTCACATAAAACTTTTATTTCTTAAAGGAAAGCTCGATATTTCCTCCAAGGCAGTTCCTAATTTTCATTTATTCTGATGCATCATATGGCTTTCCCCCGCAGCAGCTCCCTCTCAATCCAAACCTGGCATGAAAATTTGATGTTCCTACATTACGTAGAGCAGAAACGGAAATCTGTTAGTGAATAAGTGAAACAGCAACCTCAGCCAGCTCCTTCCCTCTCTTGTTAACACATAATACATTTCACTGTAGCATGCTTATCTCTCACATTGAGAGAGGATTTAAAGGGAGAGCTTTGTTGGACACATTGAGCTTTCCATGTTTCACAATGAAATATCGCCGGCTTTTTTTAAGAGCTGCCTCGAGCCATGTTTCACCACTGCGCTGCTCCCTTTTACTATGATAGTTGTCTGTCAGGGAGCTCATTTGAGGCTACTGTATGTGCTCTAGTGTCTCCTTAAAGACAGAAATAGTCTCTTAAATTCATCATATTGTTCCCTCACAGTGCATGTATTACCTGTCTAGACTTCTCCTGTCTTTGAGATGTATTTCATGAGCATATGTGCAATGCAGTCAGCTGTGTGAGACAGTGATGCATAACCAGACTTGTCAGTTGCACTACATGTCAATGAGAAGACAATTTTGCCAATTTTTTCCATGTAAATCTGTCACAGATATCATCCCAGGCAGCCGATTTTACACTGTCTGAGGACACATTTAGTCACAGCTCAGTAATAACTGCATGCTCACAAGCTATCATGTGTACAACCCGTGTGTGGACGCATCTGGGAGTGTTTTCCCCCATTATTTTAGCCAGAGATGAATCTCATCTCCAACCACCTTCCTCCTCTAATAAATCTTCCTCCGCGAGCCTAAAGATGATTGATGTGTGAGGCACTTAAGGCACACACGTCGGTGGGATAAAGAGTGGAGTGCTGCAAAACAGAGCAGGCAATAATGGCTGCTATGTGCCAGACATAACGCCTGACTGTTGCAGCACTTGTGCTATTTTTTTGTCTTAATCGCTCTCGTGAAGGTGTTTCACAGCTGGAGGAAAAGAGCAGTTTAGCTACTACTTAGCTATTTGGGTAATTCAGCTCTCTGTGAAGAATTGTATCCATATTTTAAGGTGGAAATTTGGGAAATGGTCCTGCAAGGTGGAGGCAAACTGGTGCATGGTTGTAATACTTGATTTCAACAAGGAATAGGAGTTTTGTCTGCACAAGCTTCTTATTTTATGCAGTGGAGCCAATACAGAAATGCAGAAGTGCAGTTAGAGTGACCATTTTGACAGATGAAATGAATAAAGCTCAGCGTTAGTTCATGCACTATACACCAACTGTTTGCAGTTAAACCAACCATTTACCCTGTAGCATGAACCAATATATATCTTTGTTATCCCAGTTACAACAGCAATTAAATACCACAAACAGTCTATTCAGTCATTATCCATATTTTTTGTCCTGTTTGTGGTCAAAAGGGGAGTGGAGCTGATCCCAGTTGGCAAGAGGTGGGGTACATCCTGGACTGGTTTCAATCACAGGGCTGACAAAGCATTTACACTAACACTTAGAGGCAATTTAATGTCTCCAGCAAACCTTACTGGCATGTCTTTGGACTGTGGGAGGAAGCCTGAGTATGTGGAGAGACCCCATGCTTGTACGGGTGAAACATATGATATCCATACTGTTACAGCCTCCTTCCAGCAGGGCCTGATGTTTTGCGTCCCCCCTGTGTCTGCCTGTTCCCATTACTTCCTGGTGGGTAGTGTTTGTCACACCTGGGTGGATCTGGCCAGTCCCCAAGGTGTCTTTCTGGCTGTCAGGGTTTTGCTTTGGTGCTTTCAGCCTCGTAACACCTAGGCACTGTGTTTACATTTAGTTACCTTTTGTGTTCATGTATTTCACACTTCATTTGTATTGCTAATACTTTCTTAAATATTTTTGGAATAAACCTTTTCACCTTCTTAGTTAAACTGTATGTCTCCCTTGTTTTCTCATGTCCTAAGCCAGGTCATGACACATTGGGGGCTCGTCCGGGATGTAAACCTTGGACCTCTTGCCCTGTTCAACAAGGGTTTGAACCATGAACCTTCTTGTTGCAAGGCAATAGCACTAACGACTGCACCACCATGAAGCGCACACTGTAATTACTTAATTAGAAAGGTGGACTTATTAATTTTGTGGTCAATCAGTCATTGCACGTCAAGTGATGTATCAACAGCCACATACTAAAAACCTGAAAGCCAAGGTACCTTGTCTGTCTACAGTCGCTTGGTTTTTAGATGGGAGATGTGGTCCGACTGAAGCCCCACACTCTGCAGAAGTCCATTTATTTTAATGTTGTGTCCATTTTTTGGTTTCCAGTCAAAATAATGACACAAAGTTGTCTAAACTTATTGAGAGAAAAACATAAAAGTTATCCCTGCCAAGGCATCATTGTGTAATAAATGTATTCAGTAATTGTTCTGGGTTCTTTTAACCTTAGTTTGCATCATTAATGAAAACAGACAGGTCTCCTGATGCAATGAGGTTGATGCCCTCATCTATTTGCACTAGATTGGTCCCTTGGTTCTGATGCAAAAACAGAAAGTGAATTCATCTGGGGCCACCGGCCTATTGTAGAACATTTAATCCACTGCAGTAGTTTTTTGGTGTAGTACACTTTTTCCACCCAACATATGTCACTTTTTAGTTTAATGCATGTAGGTATTCCAGTCCAATCACAAAAAAAAGCATGTTATTACCATGACAAGCCTTCTCCATGAATCAGGAAGGTGACAATGGTATTGCTTGCTGCAGCGAGACATGTGCAAAGAAGAAGCTGAAGGGGGAACAAACTATTCAAGCATGAATTGGAGGATAAATACACTCTCTCCTTACAGTCCAGCACTAAACCAAAGCCAGATCTAAAGCAGTGCTCTTGGATTGGTGCCTCTTACTGGAATTTACACCTTTTATGTTACAGTTCAAGGGTGCTGATTACACAAAAACTGTCATTTTTTAGCTTGATTTGTCAATACACATGGGAAATTATTATCAATTATTATCAGACCTCTCACCTTTATGAAATCCATCAATGAAGCTGAAATTAAACAGTTTTAAAATATGCTGAATTTGTGGCAGAGGAGGTAGTTGCAGTTGAAGGCAGAGTTACTCTTGTCCAGTACCTAAAATTTGAAGTATTTGTGTTCGGATACTGAATGGTATTATTTGGTGATATCATTGAAATGTATTTCATAATAACATAACATTCATTGTGTAGTTTATACTTACTCATGTAGTCTCAACTAAGGTTGTCAAAATTTTCAGTGCATCGATACTTTATTGATACCACAATACAATATCCATTATTTTCATTCCAGAGTACAAAAGTACCAGGTATGCATTAATATTTGAACTTAAAGATGCTGTGGGTGGAGAGAGAGACGGCGTTCAGTGATAGTTGATCAAATGACAGGGAGTACCTCTATCCTGTTGCAAAAACAGATCTGTGATCCAGAGAAAGAAGGTGTTATTTCTGGCTGTTTTACAGGAATTACACTCTAAAGAAGTTAGAAATACATCAACACCAATGCACAGACATGAAGGAAGGTTCAGGATTTTGTTTGACTGATACAGAGGACATGCCTCTTTCTGCCAATTGTATGCCTCTCCCCACTCTGCCCTCCATCACAGCCTCTATCCTGGTTTGAAAATACATTTTATTAAGTCTCTTTCGTGTCAAATGAAGATGCATTTGTTGACTTTACTTTCCGTTACACTAAGAAAGAGCAGAGGAGAGAGACAGCAACCGCTCCTGGTCCCTAAATGTTTTCCTTTCCATACCAACTCATGGACTGACGACAGCCTCAAAACCCTGCACAAACACTTAGAGCCATAAAATGTCCAAAATAAACAAAACTTGATATTAGAGATGGAGCAGAATCACTGAAGACACTTACTGATGATAATACAGAGAACATTTTCGATTTGAGGTAGGCCATTGACATTATTTTTTGGGAAAATCCTATCTTGTTTGCCTTTAAGTACTATGAACAATATGTAAAATTTTGATTTGTGTTTACTTTTTTGTAAACCTTTCTTAATTGCGGGTGTGAAATGAAAATGAATAACTAAATGAAGCAGTTTAAGGTCCAGAAGATTATTTTTTGTTGCTGTATCACTGAAACAGGTATCAATACCACTTGATTTCAACCCCTATTGAAAATTAAAATCCTGGTGCCATAACAACCCAACTCTCACCAGTAGATACTAGAGATATGTGCAGCAGATACTGGTATTGGATAATGGATCTGATACCGATTCAAATGGTTAGATCAGGTCTCAGTGACTATGTGCCAATACTCGAGGTTGATCCAGCTCAGTTCTTTGAAATCCTGTGTTTACAGCCAGCACGTGCACATACTCAGCCATTGTTCCAAGTTCTTTGGTAGGCCTTTGCATAGCATGGAGGAAGCTAACAACAAAGCCTAACAAGTCTGAAGGCATTTAATGCAACAAATTCTAAGACTACAATCAGTTTATTTTTCAGCTCGTGTTTCTAATGGAGGCAGTCAGCAGTTGCGGTTGACTTTGCATTGCGAAGATGGGGAAAACTTCCAGGGCTAGAGTTAAAAGTGACAAAACTCTTGGAACCACAGAACAGTCTGTCAGCATGTCAATACTTTCACATGGAGCTCTACATGTTATGGAAACCCTACAATTACTACTCAGAGTCACAATTGGAATATAGTTTATTTTATTGAACACTGGAATCAGATCAGATTGGATCCATATTGATTTTGACATCAGCAGATACTTAACACCCAGGTATGGAATCATTATCTGAGCTTAAATAGCTAGATCATCACCAGTACCATAGTTGTCTTGTGCAGATGTAATTTCCTACATGTCTGCCAAAGCATGAAAATACTAACATACCGTTAAACTAGACTCACTGTATCCTGCTGGTTTCTGTGAAGACTTGTTTAATTTTCCTCTGCTGTTCACCGCTTTTCATTTTTAATATTTTGTTTACCATCATGCCGTTCCAAAATGAGCTTATTACAGCAAAGGAAGTGTGTCATACTGTGAGAGACTGCGGGGGGTCTCAGAAGATTTTTGATGGATTAACATGCCTGTTTACTTTAGATCCAAAAGTGTTGATTTATTAATTCCTGGTGTATTTCTACTGGCTGGAAGTCTTTGACAGTGATGTGCAAAGTAGCAAACAAACACTTTCTTCTATGTCTTTCATCAAACATGATAAATTCATCCAGGAAGTAAAGCAGATGGCCAACACTATTTCAAGCTCAGTTTCAAGTTGCACAACTTTCCGCCACCACCTACGCAGCAAATGAACTTTTCATACTAAAGAACTTTAATGCTCTTTAAGTTCTTCCGCTCCAACTTGAGCAAACGTTAAAATCAATGGTGAGCCATACAGAGAAGTAACACTGGACTCAGGTCACTATCAGTTTAAGTGTTGCAAACTTTTTTGCACCTATTTGCATCAAATATCATTGTTTTATTTTGCTTTATGGGGTCCACTTTAATACAATATCAATACCGATATAAATATCAACAGAGATATACAGTTTAGAGATCCAGGAAAGTGGGTTTGAGCCATTATTACAGGTAGTCATGGTGACGGGAGGTTTGCAGACATTGCACAAAATCCCAGGACAAATGAGCGATACATGCTGAGTACCTTATGATTTCTTTCTCTGTAAACTGAAAGTCCTGTCTATCAAATGATCATGGAGCATAAAGGCTCTCCAACATTTACTTTAAACAATGAACTCTTAAAAATTGAGAAAGCAGAAATGTAACCAATTGGACTCTTACATTTCAATACTGTGACCAGTTTCAGTGTCTCATACAGTTAACTGCCTGCTAATAGGTGTCAGTCGCCAAATTGGAAGCTTATATTTCAAGTCAACTGATATGAATTTAAGCTGACAGTAAAATAAATCAGGTAATTTCATTTTGCTGTATAATTTCTGTTACTTTTGATTTTTCTGTTTATTTTTGGAGTATTTCTATGAAAGCAGTTCATGTATTTACTAATAGAAAAAAGCTCAAATTTTTATTGTCCAATTCTGATTGGAAAGCATAGACTCAACATTTTAAAAGAAAGGCTATAGAAAACACACATTAGTGTAAGAATTGCATGTTATTAAAGACCTAGCCAATGTATACAAATGTTGTAGGTATGTTTATAAAAAAGATATGGTTGGACCTGCACACTGTAATTATCATGAATACATTTCTACATACACTGGGTATGATCCTTGCAGTATACATAAAGGGATTTTTCCTACAGGTTAAACAGCATGAAGCAGCCAGTACATGCATGTTTTAACACTGGCTGTTTGTGACTTCCAAGCATTTAGAGCCAGCTCCAAGTGGACACTTGTGGATTTGCAGCATTTGCACTTTTGCTTTGTCTTTATCTTACAAGTGGGGATTTTTCTGGTGCTTGAGGGGATTGTGGACAGGCCAGGGGCACATATTTTTGTTTGAAAAATCCTTAAAAGGGATTTTTGCATAATATGTCCCCTCAGGCATCTGGTCCGGATGCCTCCTGGACGCCTCCTTGGTGAGGTGTTCCAGGCAAGTCCCACTGGTAGGAGGCCCCGGGAAAGACCCAGGACACGCTGGAGGGACTATGTCGCTCGGCTGGCCTGGGAACGCCTCGGGATCCCCTGGGAAGAGCTGGACAAAGTGGCCGGAGAGAGGGAAGTCTGGGCTTCCCTGCTTAGGCTGCTGCCCCCGCGACCCGATCTCGGTTAAGCAGAAGAAGATGATTGGATGGATGGATGGATGGATGTCCCCTTTAAACTTTAAAGTTTGTCTTATGAAAAAAGCTTATTTCTTTGTTCATCCTCAAACCTTAAATTGTGGTAAAAGGACCACATTTTTAGTTAAATAAAACATATTTAACTATCGGTATTGATATCGGTATCAGCTAAAATAAATCTGTAAATATGGGCATGTCAGATAGCGGCAAAAATCCAGTATTGCATATCCCTATTAAACCTTTTGACTTCAAGCAGATAAATAATGAAAATGCCCTGTAGTGGATTATCAGTTGCAGAAAACACCTAATGTACCAAACATGATTAAAGATAATAGTGTACTCTCCATACAATGACAATTTACTTAATATTAAATATACATTTTCATTGATCTCAGTGTAATACAGCATGCTGATAACTAACATCTGTTTTGTCATGGATATTAAATCAACAGATTGTCATTCATATACAGCATTAGTGGCATCCTACTCTGGGATATTTCAACACCAATTTGCATTTCCTTCAATTTTCAGACTCAGGTATTTGTACATGGAGGTTTATAAAGCTGAATACCTGTTGGAGCTGGCATGCACCAGCTCTTACTTCCTTTGTAGCCTACCCTAATTTTAGTCTTCGAGCATATATTTTCATTATTAGCTGTGATTATCCAACATTAGCAGCACAGGCTGTAAAAGCTGGGTTATTAACTGCTGAGAGTTGAACTTGTGGAAACTGCGTGTATTGGATTTGTATTTCCAGAGAAAAACTAGTGCTTTTTGAACCAAATGCTTTGTTGTACAACATCTTAAGGCACTACAGCACTGGCTTACTTCTCTCTGTCCCATGGGCTTTTCTACACTTAGAAAGAAGATAAACAGAGAGTTTTGCTTTTTATGGGAAGCAAATTGGGCCATAATTATATTTCATTTATTAAAAAATCATGCAAGCAAAACACTTAACATGCACACAGATGTTAATGTCAAATTTATCTGATTTATTAAGGTTATTTTAGGCTTGTTTTATAACGAAAAGGAAATTTTGGCGAAAATTGGCAAAAAAAGTAGATTATTTTAAAATAAATACTTGAAAAGTCTGTCTTTCCTCCCATTTGAGAGGGTTTCACATCTGTTTCACCACCCATATGAATTGTACTGACTCTGTACCTTAGTGCTTTCCCTTGTCCAGATCCTTCAGATCCCATTTACAAGATGAGTGAGATGAGGTGCTCAGGAAGTCACTGTCGGTTAATAAAATGCGACCCAGGAGAGTCGACACTGCCGGCAGTTCCCCCAGTAGGGATGCTTCAGAGAGAGAGCGAGGGCATTACTCTTTAATGCCTGTGTTGAATAACTGTGGGCTAGCTAATTTATAGAGGCTTCTTAAAGGTCAGCCAATAGGGCAGGAATACATATTGCTGGAGGTTATTGCCAATACTGCTAAATTGCAAATACTCCCCTGCTCTTCAGAGAGGCATGCAATGCAAAGATAGATCCAATGTTTGCTCAAGCTATTCATCAAAACCTAATCAATTTACACTACAGTAATGTCTGTATTTTGGCCAGATATTGTCAGTTTTATTGAGTGTCATCATTAGACTTTACATGCATGTGGGTGGGAAGAGGTTTCATCAGCAGGAGCTTTTCTGTCTTTGCTTTGCTCCACTTTGGCCTCGGCTTTTCCATTTATTTGATTTAAAATTATTTAGCTCTCATTTGAAGCTTTTAGGGACTAATACCAAGCTTGTGCAGTCCCTGCCTTAGAGGGAAAGTGCCAAGAACGAGCCTGGCCAAACATCTCTTGACTGAGACGGCATTTTGTTCAGCAACCCTTGTTTCCCTTCATGGCATTAATTTGTTTCAGCTAATTTCACAGTCTGCGTGAGTGCAACTGGGAGAAGAAAAGCACAGGCTTTGCTTTAAATCTTTGCCACGAGAGGATTTGTTTACCTCATATTCTTAGTGAAAGGCTAAGCTGACTCTGCTGCCTTTCTTCTTTTGGCCCCGGCTCTCATTTGTCAGAGAGTGCTCAAGCAAACGGTGACATAAGGAGTCATTAGTCATGTTTGGTTTTTAAGATAACCACCTGAAAGGATTGGCATGTGCCTGTTCCAGTATGAGGTACATTTGGCCGAGGAGTACAAGCCATAGTTTGACCTAAAAGTTTATTTCTGTTTTAGCAACACTCCTTTTACTATAAGGAAAGTGTCTCATCAATCCTACACATTCTGTAGGAGCTGATGTCCTTTTTGGCTATTTTATGAATCCAAACAATTTAATTCTCAGCGTGCTGATCATTGCTGTCTTTGCACATTGTCTACTTTTCTCCAGAATTTCTATTCGTAGAAAGAGGAGCAAATACTCTTATGGATACTAACTGTATTATTTATACCTATCAGATCAATGATGGCAGCAGGCCGCGCCTACAGGATTGTCTGGGCCTCTGACAAACCCAGTGAATGGGCCATCTATGGTTGTGATTTATTAATGGTATCCATGTATTTGTGTTCGATCAGTAGCATCGGTGCTACTATGTGTCCCAGCAAACATTTACCACATTTTGGAGCTAAAGTGAATGTCAAGCTATTTTTGGATAAGGATGTTAAGATCATTTATTTGTGCCACTTTTTCACCCTTTTTGCCACTTTAATTTGCCACTTTCATCAGTTTTTGCCCATGTTGCCTTTTTCTTTCAGTTATTTTTACTGGTTTTTGCCACTTTTAAACAATTTTGGCCACCTTTCACCTTTTTTTTCTCTCTAGTAGCTCATTATTGCCACTCAAAACCCATCACTGAGCCTTTTAACATATGCCTCTATTAACCTATGTTGCCACATTAAAACCATAGTTGCCATTTTTAACCTAATTTGACACTTTATATTCTCATTCTAACCTTTTCTGTTCCTTTCTGCCATTTTTAATCAATGATTGCCACTTTTTAACCTCCTTTTACCACAAGTGCCAATTTTGCCACTTTTAACCATTTTTTTCTCCACTCTTAACCCATTTATAACAAGTTTTGTCTCCATCATTGCCACTTTTAACTCTTAACATTTTTAAATGCCCTATGTTACCACTTTTAGCTGTTCTTAATTATTGTTACACCCTCTTTCAACCCATTTGTGCCACTTTTGACCCCTTTTCACCTTTTTTAAGGATGTTTAGAGGTTGACTGCATTGAGATTTTATAAGCTTTTTAAGACAACAAATCCAGGCAAGACACAGTAGCACAGATGGTTAAGCTGATATCTTCTGATTTCATGTCTATATTATCATACATCTCTGGATTTTTTTAAAAGTTAGTTTTTCCTTTTTTTTCTCTTAAATGTATTGAATCAGCAGTTGTATCGTCTTAAAAGTATCGATTTGGCTCTCGTGGTTAAGGTAAACTTAAAGGATACCCAACCCTTCACATAAAGACACATGGAAAACCTGCCACCATTCTACATTTTTCATTCAGCACCAAAAACCATCAAATGTAATGTATTACTCTTATTTTCACCCACTCTACCCATCTACCTGTTCCAGTGAAATAGAATTCACCCCTTTTTACAAATCCAGGGATTTCCAACAAATGAGACATACATGTCTGGCCATATTCCAAGGATTTACAGATTTTTTTCCTCATTCGCTCACATGTTTTAATTTGATCAGAGGGTTTCCGGATTAGCAGCATGGGCTTTTTCAGGGACCTTTCCAGCCAATTCAGATGGGCTGGCTGGCCTACCTGCAGCCAATCTGCTACTTTATAAATATCCTGCCAATGGTTCTGGACAGCTATAATATTTCTGCTGGCTCATTCTCAGCAGCTGAAGATTCTCAATTTCGGGATTCCTCAGATAAAAAATGTATGAAAAGCCACCACAAGCCTGGACTCTTAAACCTTAATAAAACCTTATAATCAGCCAAGAGCACTATTGCAGACTGGCCTTTTGTACAGGTTTGTGCTGTCTGAAATAGATGGAGGGGTCACGCTCGGAGTTCAGGCACAACTGGGATCTAAAGACTCTTAGCAGGGGTTTAAATATCAGTGCAGTTTATGGGTGATTATAGTGGTAGTTTCATGTGTTGTTATTGCTGATGTGAAATATCCAGCTGTGTTCACTCATGAGCCCAAGGTGGGCAATTTGCACAAATAGGATAGAGGAAAAAGAGAGTATAATACTGTCTTTGAAAATCAAGCATTGGTTCAATTGTTTCAGTACATTTCATTGTCAAATACACTGTAAACATCAGGCTATGTTCTTAAGATTGCTTAAAGTGTTGTGTAGAAGAAAATCCTTTCAAAAGTAGTCTTCTGTGCTGTGTTAACGGTCTGCCTTGGTACTTAAAACAGTAAAGATAGATTTTTCTATAGATAGAAACAAATGCTCTTTCAGGTAGAAACAGCATGATGCAGACCCAAAGAGAGAAAACAGGCATTATATCTCTTAAGGACTCTGCAGCAGTGTCATAGTGCATGGTAGAACTGAGGCCGTGGTGTGTTGCAGTCAGTCATCCTCAAGCAGTAGTTCCGGAGCTCGATCCCAAACACCTGCAATCACATTGTCAAAGTGCACTTGCAGAAGACTTTGGCTCAGTCGCAATGCACCCCTTGCCCCTGCTGCCAGAGTCAACCTGAACACATGTCAACATACGTGTCGCACAGCAGCCACAGCTAAGATTGACGTCATCTCTTTTGTCTCAGCCTTTTCCTCCTTTGGGATATGCCTGGAGACCACTGGGGGTTTTCAGGACCTTGAGGCATGCACAGCATGAGCAGGGTCTCGTGGCAACCTTACTACCCGCCCAGACAGTAACCTAGGGCAGAATTACTCGTCACATCCATGCCTTGCTCAGCCCTAAAGGTGTGCACTTTGTAATTTTTGAACAGGTTATATTTTCTTATGCCTTTGGTAATATGCAAGGACATCCAGAGCATGACTGGGGTTGTGGCAATCCTTCTTCCTGCCTGGCTTACTCACCACTACATGCCTGACTTCAAACTCATTCTTTGCACCAAAGCATGCCTAAACATTCTGCCCAGTATGACCAAACAAGACCTTGTACTTCAAAAGATTTACTTAAGAAAGTATCTGCAGTTGCTTTATAATGATGAGGCCTGAATGAGATTTGGTTTGGCTAAGGATGCAAACTCAAACTTATGTCAGAATGTTGGAAAACATCAGTATAAATAAGTGGACTTACTGCAAATAGTGCTATGCTAAATGTAGCCTTTAATTCAACTGACAATGCATGCAAAATTTAAGCAGGAAGAAACTGTTTCACATAGATATTTCATTTAAATGCATGCTCTCATATGTAACCACAAGACTGATATCTTAAATTGGAATGATTTCATGAGCATACATTTTCCTGATGTCTTTGTTTTGTGGATTTATACCAACACAGATGTAATGGTAAAACAAATCTAGGCCAAGCTCCCTTTGCATCCCTGTGCAGATACACTCTCAGACTGCACACACTGGCATAAAAGCCCTCAATGACTGTGTATTTCTGGGTAAGTGGTAAGAAAAGTAGCAGTCCCTAGTCTGAGGACACTGAAATCATGTAAAATTCCCCTGAAGCCAAACTCTATCTTTAAAGGTTTTCATGCTGGATGTTTCATTCACTAAAATGAGGTACCATTACCATGCTCTCTGGTCGGATTCATTAGCACAGTGATCATATTGAAAAAGATAACAAGCATGAGATGAAAGGACTGGATTTTATTCTCCGCCTTCATTCCCACAAATTAGGCATCCACCAGAAACAAAGCATCTCTCTGTGTTGTGCATGATACAGATAATGACTCAGGACTTATTCAGTATCTCTGCCCAAGTCAGGAAGGGAGGAACATCCAGAAGAAGAAATGAAATTGGGGAATCTGACCTTTGCTTGAAGCGCTTGCTGTCGCATCACATGGATACACCATTTGTATCTCTGGCGGAACTCGCTTCCCTTCTGTTGTCCTGCTGAGAATAAATGAAGCTTCTTCAGGACCCTTGCTGCGTTTCTGGAACTGACTGGAGCACTCTGAAGCACTGAAATTGGCACGAGTTCCTCCATACTAAGTACACCACGCATTAGGCAGGCTCTTCTTCAGCACGCCAAGTCCATTTGGCTAATGGCACATTTTCACCCACAACCTTTTTCCCCCCCTTAAATGCTCGAGCTGTAATTTCTAATGACAGAAGCATAATTATTTCCTAAATCTCAGGTGGCTGCGTTAACTGCCACCAGATTTGAATGACCAAAAATGCATTTTTGTGTGAATTAAACAGATTTTATTCCTAAATGCTTGATGCACTCTGTCTACATTGCTGTTTTCAGGTTCATAATTTTAATGTGGTCAGTATAAAACTTTTATTATAATCTTTCTTTAAAGTTTTCAAATTCTAAGGGCTAATCTATATGCAAATAGATATGCACCTTTCAAATAATATACCCATCACTGCCAGTACATCCGCTCTTTTATATTGGGATGGTCAATAAAAATGCATCTGTAAGAGGCTGCACCTCTACTTTACCTTAACAGGTAACAATATAACAAAGTTTGACATCACACATGATTATAGTTCCAAACAAACTTACATGATGGAAAGTTTTGCAGTTGTAAAAAATACATTTTCATCATGCTTTGCAGGTCTGGTCTTAACTTTCAGCCACTCTTCTTAAAACAATGTCCAGTGGCTTAGACTGTATCCATAAGTTTGCAGATAAACTGAACTAAAAACAAACTGCACGAAGATTATAGGTAGATGGCTCTGTCTTTATCCATTTGCATTTAGAGGAAAAACAGAGGGCATAAATAAGACTTTGGCCTTTATCCTCTGTCCTATGAACAAAGACAGGTGTTGCATTGTAAGTGACATTTCTACAAAAATTGCAGGGGACCTTATTCAGTCATACAAAAGCCTTAGGGTTGGATAGTGACTTTAGAATATTCACTGGGTGCTTTCACACCACTGGTTCATTTGCTTCGGTCCAAATCATGGGCCAGTTTGTATCATTGTTGCCCAGCCATGTAAGTTTTGATTTGCATTTACATGGGGATGTTAACAAGTAGACCAAAGGGTGGGATGTGCGAGGAAAATGCACTCAAGTTGGTCGGAATTACTTGTTTATAAGATATAAATATGAGTATGCAGCTTTGACACTTCTACCCTTATAGCCTGACGTAGCCTGGCTGCCATGTTGGTTTTATACTGGAATGGTTAACATGGTCAGAATCATGAGAATCAGACCTTCCTGGTGGTGTATAACGTGTGGTATACTTTTGAACGGTCACTTTGTAAATAACTTTAGTGATGGGTAAGTCGTGAATGAGCCGGTTCAAAGAGCCAGCTCTTTTTTATGAAGGATAAAAGCCACATCCTATTTGAGGGCTGTTTAATATCATATAACCATTGTTATTATTATTAATATTATTATTGTATTTTGTGTTATTTGATTGATTTGTAGGGATGAACTCTTCTCCACACTACTCTATCACAGGCACATTATGTATGAGGGGCTCATGCTTGATGGTGCAACATTAATGTTTAATGCCAAGTGTGTCAGCCAGTGAGCAGATTTCATCTGACCTGCAAGGTGTTTTGGGGAGACTGTAAAAAAAATAAAAAATAACGTGATATTTTCATCAATTTTCAAAAAACTTGAGCATAGTTGGAGTGAAATACCTATCCAAATATCAATCATTTCTCATTGCTAATTTGGCAGGTCAAATGAAGCCAAACCGGCACCCAAATAAAGAGCCGTTTCGCCGAGACAGTGATCTGGATCACTGAAAGAGCTGAATCAGTAATCATCACTAAATAACTGAATAATCAGGAATGAATCTGCCACCACTTGGCCCTTAGATTTTGATGGGGCTAATAATTTTGAGTAATGACCAAATCTCAGATTAATTAGATAAACACAAACGGCTTCAGGGTAATACTTTATGCTGGGTCAAAATGATCCAAATCAACATGATACATCGGTTACAACCAGCAGCACCAGTTTGCTCATACAAAAGTAAAGTTAAATTGTATACCACCGTATTGGAGAGATGCCGAGGTGAAGACTAGGTTTGTAATATTTTTCGTGCAGACAGCAGCCTGATGAGGAAAAAGAAGAAGAGAGATGCAGGATTGTTTCTGAAGCACCTTCAGGTCTGCCTGAGTCTGACTAAAAGCAGACTGACATCCACCTTTTCAAGAGGTCTCACTTAAACCGCACCAATTCAACAAATGGACTCGAGTTTATTTCTACAGAGGCAAACAGGTTAAGTGTGAAAGCACACTTATAGTCAAAATATGTCATTTTTAAATAATTTTTCTGGTACTTTGCTGTAATGTCATATCACCACCAGACTTGGCTGTAGCTTCTGTTTACTGAACCTCATTCAATAACAATAGAAGAAAGCATTAACGTCAGGGGACACACCTGTGTCTTTATATCAGTCCTACTACTTGCTATACACAGACCAGCATGTAGGGCCTCATCATCAGTGGGGGGTCTCACTCTGAGGGTCCTCATACCAAAGTCTGCTTAAAGCCTCACTTTGGCCAAAGGCAGCCCTGCCATTTCTACACTATGAAATTGGTCTATTTACTTTGACTATGACTAAGACTGATTGTTTTCCTGTTTAAATTACCATTAGCCTGCTAATGAGAATTTCCATTCTGAGTTAGCATCAAGTTATGAAATTCTTTCATAATCCTCTGTTCATCAGAGAGAGAATAAGTCACAGGCAGTGAAAAAAATGTATTTTTACTTAAAATCCCCTAGCTTGAAGAATGCGTCAATACTTTTTCACACATCCTAATTTTAAAATTTAAAGCAATTTATGAAATGCATCGGCCTAGATCAAAATATTTTTCAAACCTAGTATATGAAGAAAAACATCAAACCTTCCTGTAGTAGTAGTCAAATATTAATTGATTAATCGATTCATGAAATGTTGATTTTCTCCATTTAGAGTTTAGATGATAATAAGGCTAAAAGAAAATGAAAGTATACCCAGGTTTGTTTCATGTTATCACCGTTTAGCATGGCTGCTCTCTTATTGGTCCTGTTCATCCACACTTCAGACACCACATTGACCTGTTTGGATTTCCCCTCCTGTGATTAAGTGAATGCACTTCCTGCCTTTGAAACGTTACAGCAGCTGTTTTATTTGCTCGTGTGCCTGTGAGGAGCTTATGCCAGCTACGAGTTGACTTTGGCTACCTGCTGAAAATGAGCTGGAGCAGCTCAGTAGTTGGTTTTTAAAAGGGTGAAGCAGCTCGTCTCATGATCCCAGCCTTCTGGACGGATACTCAGCCTGACAGGTCAGCCAATTTGGATGTTTTTTGGCCAAAGAGCAGAGGACTGTGGGTATCCTCCTGCTCATCACTGGCGACGCTCCCTGTCAACACGTGTCCATCAAGTGCAGCCCTGTTGTCACATTCTGCAGCTTTCATTTCAGAGTGTGCTGATTTGCGGGCGTTCTGACAGCTGGTCTGTGTGTAATCTGTGTGTCGGCTCTATCAAATGATTTTTGGTCTAATTGCTGCTTTCCTCACATAACCTCTGTAAGGCCTGACTTAAAGCTAAATATTTTATTCTGTGATTTGCTGTGCCTTAACCTGTAGTTACACTGCTTTTAAATAGTGCTTTTCCAAGAACGTTGTTGTGGAGTAAACAAGGTATCAAATTAGCTCCCCATCTAGCTTCCTAACTGTCTTCAAATGGCTCCTTAAATCTTCATTATAGCTAAACAAATAGGGCTTTTAATTAAGATGCCTAACAAGTTTGTTGCAACCATATCAAATGGGGTAAATAAGCACCTTTAAACTTGCTCTAGGGTGCTGTAATTCTACCATATTAAATGATACTGCTAAGCACTGACCAAGCATTGAGAGATGGTTATTATTTTATGTATTCTCTCCTATTAATGTAAGCAGATCAGTGAGACTTGATATCGTTGGTGGGCTAAAAAGAAGCAGTTCATTCTTGACTTCTCAGATTGGATAAGGAAATACATTTTTTGAAAAACAACTGAAATGTTTGAAAGTTGAAGAGTTTAAAGGATTTTTGCTCTTTTTTGCCCAGAGACATCAGGACACTCGCTGCTTTCAGTGAGCCACTGCACTGAGAAAGAACATTATGGACCTACTTACCAATCAGAGCAATTTTTAAGTAGGTCCATCAGTTTTCATTTTGTAGTGTCAGGCATATAGGGCCTGTATCTAATAACTCTGTTTTATCTGCTGGTGGCCCCATTTTGATAGACACTGCATGCATTCATGGCTCTGTGGTCACCTAATCTGACCATCATAACAAACAGAAGTTATGTTGTTTGACTTCCGCTCTGGGCAGATTCATGAAGCTGTTCTTAAACTGCTGAAATGTTGACACGTGTGTTCTTGTACTGATGAATTCTGTGATCTCCTAAGCCCCTTTTTACCTACTTTGCATAGAAAAAAAGGCCCTTTTATGCCAATATAAGGGAATGGGACTGCAGGGCTGTTTGCAAACACAGCCCGGCCCAAATTTAACTACAAAAACAGTCATGAGCAGGACACCAAGTGCAAAAGCCACTTTACATAGTTCTTAAAGGGATATAGTGCTGCCTGAAATGAAACAGAAAAAGTTTGATTTATTGCATGATATTTTGTGCCTTTGGTGTACATACACTACAAACAGATACATATAGACTGGATGATCTTACTCACTCAGGTAGAGCTTTCATTAGAAATATTTTACATCAAGCTGTAATGATAATTAAATCTTGGGGGGAAATTGGAGAAAAACAGAAGACGGATCATATCCCATTTTTTTCAGATACTAAAATCAGGTCTATAACGTGTGTGAAGACATTGATTGGAGTGATGAGCGGTCTCACATTGATTGTTGGTCCTTTCATTGCTGATGTTTATTTCAAAAAGAATGAACTTGAAGCACTTGAATGGCTCACAAACAGCCAATGCAAAAAAAGTGCAATGACCTTTTTTTTGTAAATATGTTGGTATTCAGAAGGCTTTCTGTCACAGAATGATTACTCTTTCAAAGTTTGTGTTTGATAGGCTGTTCAAAACAATAAGCCTAGGTGAGACAAAATGGTTAAAAATAGCTTGACAGTATATTAACATGATTTTGCACTCACTTATCAGCACTTAAATATGCATAAGAGTACTTTGGAGTGTTCTTAGGTTGGTTTCTTAGCTAGGAACAAATCACAGATAACAGAATCTTCTTAAAACCATGTAAGAGGGTTGTTAGAATAAATGGTTCTTGATTCAGAGCCACCGGTATAAATTCCAGTTGGTTTTAACATTAAAAAGTCATATCAGGAGATTAAAATGACTGAAGAAGACAGTTGGACTGAATTCTACTGTATGGGACAACATCCGTTTGTGCACAAATAGTTGAAGGTTGTTTTTGTTATGGAACAGTTAGAAACTAGCTAAAGTTAAATTTTGCAAACTGACATTAAAAGAAGATGCATTTAAGCTTTTTGGGGGATGGAATGTCCTTGCCAAGGAAGACTTTCCCAATGTTTTGACAGTTTTTTGTTTTTATTTGTGGATTTTTTTTTCCCTCCAGTGAACAAATTCACAAAAATGCAGCTCTTACAACAGGATCTCCCCAGCCTTCTGACTGAGAGATCAAAACTACACATTTTAAATGTCTCCAAATATTCTGCAATCAGACTCTAATGTGGCTTGACAGGAAATCATACAATGTTAGTTCGTGTGTAAAAACAGCAAACAATAACACAGACTCCAAGATCCTGAATCATTTCTTTTCTTTTCATGGCCTGAACCTCTGATTACTACATCAGACCTTTTCTGATTCAGATTGTAATGATAGATTTGGCTGCATATTCTCTGCTCTCAGATAATTGGAATAATAAGCTTTATGATTGACAAAGCTTTTCAGTGATGAACTAGTGAAGACAGCGCTGTAGCCTCTGCTGACCCTGATGATTTGGTTGGTATTCGGATTTGTAGGAGAGAAAAGAAACTTCTGTCCAGAATTAAAAGGCAGCAGCAAAGGTCAGAGCTTGATGAGGAAGTCTTTTGGTTGTTCTAAACACAAACTCAAACAGCATCTCTTTGCTAAACACATTTAGAGAGAACAGCAAAGCACAAAGAAAGGTCTTTCATAAGCATCCCAATTTATTCTTATCTTCTAGTAGTTCCCTTTGTTTTTATAATTCTTGATTTAAAAAAAATCAATGAAATCAATCCACTGAATCCTTAGATCCACTGTGCATTACACAATCTGTAATTAAAAAGACCCTGGTCTGCTTTGGGACCGGTTTTCACCATGTTTGTGAGGCCTGAACAGCCACTAGCTAATTTAGACGTGACAGCCTCATCTGTGATTTGTGTCAGTCATCTCCACGTCAGCTGTCTGTTTTCATGTTCACCTGTGGAGCTTGCAAATTGAGTCACAGGGCTTCAAGTCACTTTGAGTATTCTCTCATACCTATCTATTTTAGCTGGGGCACTCAAGATATTTTGGCTTCAAGCATTTTACAATTCGATCAAAAATAACAGTGTCATGAAAAGTCCATGATGGCCTAATTGTGTGAGATAAAATCACAAAGAGAGTAAAGCTTGTATTTCTACAGCTGTCATCTGGTTCGATTGCTCTAATAAGTCATCGCCTATGTGTTGGAAACAGCTGTAGACTTGTTTGTGAAATTTAGGTCCGACTAAAGTCACAAAAATGAGGAATTAATACCTTCATACTTGACACCGCAATCTGTCTGCCCTGCAATCCAACCATGTTGCACTTTTGCTCTGTCCAGCAGCTCATGCCGTAACTCACTGTGTCTGATTCTGGAGCACAACTACATCATGGTTTTATGTAGAAATATGTCTTTCACAATGCTAATGTGGAGATGTGATGTATGACTAGCCGTCTCTACATAGTGTCTTTTCTTGAATTTGACCAGTTACTCTCTGCATTCACATGTCTGACTTCCTGTCTGAGTCAAGCTGCTCTGATCAACTTGATGCAAGCTGGTAGTGACTTTATCAAAGATAGAGCATATATCCCAGTCAGAACAGGGTGGAGGGGCACCTCTGGCACGTACCAGAGAGAGACATGAAGATGTAAACCAGAAGATGGAGGATGGGCAACAAGGATCTTGTGTAAAATGTAAATGATTCATTCAGGGTTATGTCATTCAAATGAGAGATTATTTCTAAACTAGAAAAGCCTTCGGACACCGCAGACCTCCGCCATCAGCCCTATCTCCTGATAGTGAAGAATCCTTTAAAAAATTCCTGGATCCATCCCCATGTGCCCCCCACCACAGCATCTGCTGATTACTCCCTCCCTGGTGGGGTGGAAACATGGTGAAGCAAAGCATTGGCTTTGTAACAGGTGGGCTGTCATTGTGGAAGCAGTGCCTGCTGGTGCCAACAGATGCACTGACAGTCTCACCCATGGTCTCACTGGATAACTGGAATCCATGGTAGAGGGTGAATATTCCTCTATTCCTCCCAGCATTGTGAGTATTCTCGCTACAATTCACTGTCTTTCTCTCTGTTACGCTCCGACTCGTCTCCTCGACCGGGCGTGCGTCTTTCAAACTCTATAAACTCCAGAACTTTGAATAGAAACACACCCAAAATGCTGCTGGGATTGAAGTTACTCATGTCCGTCATCTCCTGTTGTAAAGTGATAACAGCGCATACCTCAGCCATTAGCCCTATCTCCCAATAGTACAGAATCCTTAAAAAAATTCCTGAATCCAGACGGTGATCCACACCATAAAATGAACCAATCATGGTGGGGTGGGCTTTATTATCTGAACTTGTGACTACTAACTGTAGGGGGGATGCTGGCTAGCTTTCTGGCTTGATGGAATCTGCAGATGTGGGCTGTGTCCAAAACCACACACTCATTCTCTACTCCCTATCCACTATATAGTGGGCAGAATGTAGTGGACTATATAGTGGACTCAACTGCAAAACACAGAAAGATTTCAGATACTACTCCAGCTGTGGGCAATGACATCATCAACATCTAATGATAGACTTTCACTGAAAACTGATACTAAATGTAAAATATTTTCACACTAAAAAGAAATACTAATAGATAAAGGTTTTGTGACTTAAGTGGCAAAATAGTCGAAATTGTTGTGTGCATAGCACTTATTTTTGCATATAGATGATGGTCTCATGTCTTGTAATCATAATGGGGGAAATAAAGTTACTTCATTTTGAATCCTTAGCATTTTCTTACAAACCAACCAAACAAAAAAATGGATGCACTATATAGAGAATAAAAATGCTCACTCAGATTCCGGACACCACCACAGAATGGCATATTCACTATATAGTGAATAGGGAGTGATTTAGGACACAGCTAATATGTTATGGAGGAGAACAAGAGTGTAGTTGATCTATGTGTAACCTCCAATTTCCACATACAGCGACTGCGCTGGGATCCGCCTGCGAATCGTACTGCAGAGCAGATCGGTCCCTCTATCTAGTCTATCAGAGTGATTCCACAGCTGGCGCTCCAGACCGGCAGCAGCGCGTGCCTGGAGTGCCACTTCGCTCCGCTTCATTCAAGGTATGCTGCTGCAGGTCTATTTTCAGTGCCAACCGGGTAAATACCCGTTGATCAGAAAGCTCCAAAAAAGATAGTCACAAGCGTAGAATATCCGGTTCTTTCAAAGTACAACACAATGCACGGACTCCTGGTTGCAAATCATCACAATATCAACATTACGTCTCATCCTGCAGCGAGAGCAAAGGGTCACCGAGAGGTCAGCGGGTCACAGAGATACAACGGCGCCATTGATAAGGAAAAGTTAACTTTTGAGGACATTTAGCCAAAGAATTTTTCATAAAACCACAGATCCTTTAAGCAAACATTAACCTTTTAACCTTCTAATGTAATCACCCAATGGCGGAAGCATTTAAATTATAGACTTAAACCAAAATGGATGATAAATTTTCCCCAAAAGGTAAAACAGTCCGCTGTTGACATACTATTGCTGCATGAACTTGCAGTTCTCCCATGATCTCTGCCCACCAATCAGGGCTGCTCACCACAACGCAGTGTTCTAGATGGTTGACTGATGGTCTTGTTTGTGTCTTAGGTCATTAATATTAATTAACATCAGTTTAAATCCGGTTCATAACCAGTTTAAACCTCCTCACATGAGCTTTAAGTGTAACATATTTAATCTGCGTGTTAGCATATGTAGCATTCATTGTTATTAAAGACTTCCTTCTGGTAGAAAGTCAATTATTTCAGAAGTTAAGCCTGTCACTGACTCCTGACTTTAACTGAACTGCTCTTGAATGTCTCTAGGCTTCATATGGATCTGTCTCTATCAATTTCTTCCCTCACTTGAAGTGACTTTAAGTCATGATAAAGACTTGCTGAGCCCTAATGTAAACCTGGCAGGCTAAAAATAGATCAAATCAAAACGTACTGTTCTATTTCTCTATATAAATACGTCAGTGTTAGTTGTATAACTCCACCAGTGATACATATAGCCCACGCTCATGCTGTCAGCTGTCAGTTAACTAACTCCACCCTGCATCTCCACTTCTATCATTCTCTTTAAAGTGTCAGCAACTCAGCTGTCTCCCCTTTATCTGTTTATCTGTTGATCCTCTTTTTTCTCTCTCAAACACTCGCTGTGTTCCAATCTTATCTTTCATTTGTGTCCCTTGAGTGTCTGCCTTTGCCCACTTTCTCCTTCCTGACTGATCTTTGTTTGCAGTTTGCTGTTTAGACTCTTAACGGCATCTAAATGAGGGATATTTTGGGATATTTAATTGTGGCAAATATGGAGATTTTTAAGTGTTCAGCAGTGGACTGTTTGTGTTGGGCTGCTCTGTCATGTTAATGCTTCAGGGAATAGGCTTACCTATGAGACGTCATCGTTTCCTAGTGATGGGTCAAAAGCAGCATCTCCGCAGGGAGCCTGCAGATCCAAGTGATGGCAGCTTCACTCTATTCTGCTCAATTAGTAGCCAGCAGAGCCCCTGCAACTACGCACACAGCAGTTTCCATCAGATGATAAACTCTTTGGCTTTGTGCAGCTCAAAACCTCACTCCTCTCTTTCCATGGACGGTGAACTGGAATTAAAAATAATGAGGTAATTTCAGCCATTAAGGGACATGCAGGGAAGAAAATCACCTGAGAAAGTGAGAAAGAAAGTAAATGCACTGATGAGCTGGGAGTCTTTCAAAGCTGGATTTCGTGTTTCATTTTTATTGCAATTGGATTTCATCACTGCGGTGATGAAATCTCATTCAAATTGTCCTCCGGTGATGTTTCAGTGATCCAGCACCTGACCAGATGTCGATGAACAGACAAATGAAAACAACATTTTTTTCTATCATCCTGTCTTTGATTCTCCTCAGTGCAGCTTGCAGGGCACGGAAAACACAGCGGAGCATGGCGAAGGAATTTAACAAGACGGAGAACTCAGACACAAGCAAATGGACAGAAAATGTAGTCATGGAGGCGAGATGTTTGTATCAGAAGTACACAGGAGAGGTTGTCAATCACTGGCATGTTTTGTTTTATAAGCTAAATGCTAAGTGTGACAATGCCTCATAGAACACAGAAAGATAGAGACCTGATATAGTAAATTACAACCTTACCAGCTTCTTATTTACAAGCTTTGACATTAGAGCAAATTAGTGCTGGCTGTGCAATACCACTTTCATGTAAAGCTCATGTCAAGAGTTTTTATCTGGTGATGCAACAGCTTATTTTTTTATTTATAGGATCATTAGGGCAATATATCGAGTGTCCTCGATGTATACTCATGTCTCGGCAACTGCCACGTAAGATGTATTTAATCAGTGGTCCTCAACTGGTCCAGCCTCAGGACCCATCAGACTTAGACTTAGAGAATTAGACAGACTATTTGTCTTTCACATTTACACGAAACAGTGCACTTCTGAATGAAATTCCGTTGCTTGGCTTTGGATAGTGTAGAGATAAAAACAGCAGCGATGTACATAATAAATAAGAAATCCAAAATAAAAATATGGCAAAATATGACATTTAAATACTGTATAAAAATATGTATAAAATGTATTGAAATATTTATTTCCATATATTGCATGATGTAGATATGTATTGCACAGCCTTATCTGGGCTCCTCGTGGAGCAAAATATGGCAAAAATGATACATTTAAATACTGTATAAAAATATGTATAAAATACACTGAAATATTTATCAGTCTGCCTTACAACAAATTGCGACCCAAGTTTCCCAAAAAAATTTTAACAACACATGTTTATTTAATTGAATATGATGCAGTTTGGAGCATGATTGGACCAAAACACCTGATATGAAAAATGACAAAACTTGTGACAAAAAAGTTTTATACCTACTGTCCCCATTATTATGTGTGAATTTTTGCCAATTTTCCAGAGATCTTGAGAAATTACTTCATTATCATTTAAAAAGTAGCTTTCACATTGCAAGAAAAGGAGGTAAAATAGTTTAGATATTGATCAAACATCTAAATTTACCCAGTTTCACAGTAAAACAAGGTCCCAACCTGACTGGTTGGTCGGGACCACTTTTCGGTCCCGACCCACCAGTTACGAACCACTGTATTAAATAACGATATTGCAGTCATCGACGTTTTAAGCCATCTGCATGCAATTCTCCCTGGAAGTCACTTATAGTCTCCTAAATGCCTCTCTCACAGAGCAGACAGCACATTGCCCCGCCCATTCAGAAGACTCTCCCCCATGCATGCTCATTTTTTTGCAAACTATCATGTGTTTTCGTATGTTTTACACTGAGGGGCGGTTTCCGTCTAGCCACTCTGACATAACGCCCAGATTGGTGGAGGGTGTCAGTGAAATATGGAGGCCGCTGTGCTCTTTGGGACTTTCAGTGCAGCAGAAACTTTTTTGTAGCCTTCCCCATATCCATGCCTTGCAACAATCCTGTCTCTGAGCTCTGCAGGCAGTTCCTTTGACCTCATGGCTCTGCTTTTACTCTGATGTGCTTTGTCAGTTGTGAGGCCTTCTAAAGAGAGGTGTGTGCCTTTGCAAATCATATCTAATCGATTATATTGACCCCAGGTGGATTGGTATGAAGGTGTAATGGTAGGAGCCTAGGCTAAATTTCCTGTTATTTTAAAGGGTCTGAATACTTATAATGTAATATTTAAGATAAATATAATGTATTATTTCAGTTTTTATTTTTAATACATTTGCTAAATTTTCTAAAATTCTGTGGTCATTTTGTCATGTTGGGAAACTGAATGTAGATAAATGAGAAAATCTCTCAGTAACAGGAATCAGTTTTGGGGGTTTTGTACCACCAAATCAAGGGGTTAATATTCTGATTTATGACAAACATCTCTTATTACTAGAGAAATTGAGATGTATGTCGTGTATCACCAATCAGCTGAAACTATTGATTTATATGTTTTTGGTGTGTTTGGTCCAGCCCTACTGGTTTTGCAGTTGGTATGTGTCAATCCCAGCCAAGGAGGCAGGTTTGTGAGCAGCCTGAGGGAAAGCACTGCCTGTGAGACCTCTTTGCTCTGAGCGTTTTCTGCAATTGTAAGGTAAGAGTCCTACTGGGTGAACTTCACCTTATTTTTTGGGTGTATTCTCCCCTCTGGGTTGTGATGGACAGCACTAGTTTTGTAAGGTGGGCCAAACCTGGATTTTGAAGTGGAAATTACGCCCTTGAGGAAGATCTAGAAAGGAGTGTCGAAGCCACAGCCGGCACAGAGATTCTTGGCAGTAAAACCCAGATTATCCCGCCATGCACCACGCTTTATGCTTTCTGACCTCCTCTCAGCACGGAGAGCCCAAAGGTGAATTAAAGAGAAGCATTCCAGCCTTGAATTGTTTCATAACTTTTTCAAGTGTCACACTGAGCGAAATCAAAGCGAAGCAGACAATTCCCTGACGCGACAATGGGGTCATTGCTGTCATCAGGATTAGATGCAATAACCATTTTTCTCGGCGGGTTTCTAACTCCCCCCAATCCTTCATCCCTAAACCATTACAATCAAGTACAGCGCTGCACTTGAGGAAATTCTACCATTTGTCAGGGGAGGCTTCGTCTTCCATTATCTCCACGGCCATCTATTATGTCAGATACCACGGTGAGCTGATGGAGGTCCAGTTGCAGCGCTGACCGAGGGGAGATTAGCACACCCACACTTCCTGTCACTCTTGACCCCAACCGCCAGAGCTGCCTCGCAAGTGAGAGCATGTAACAGGCAGAGGACACACGGAGAGTGAGAGGAAAGAGAGAGACAGAACAGACCCAAAGGCAAATCCCCCACGGCGCTGAGATTTCGCTGCTTTCTGTGGAGTAGGATGGATAGAAACTGTACACGGCATGGCTGCGGTGGCAGGAAGCATGCCGGCAATCGATGAGGTTTGATGAAAAACAATTTGAGCAGAGAACGAAATGGCATCAGTTTTTGATATGGCTAATGGCATCCTGCCCACATGCGCTCACGCCTGCACGGCGCCCGGATGGCTGTGTCTGTGTTTCCTCAAGACATGAGGAGGTCTCGATGCAGCTGTTGAGTATCAGAGCTGAATAATTACCGCCGTTCAATAGATAGGAATTTCAGCTGATTGGAGAGGATTTGTTTTCCCCAAAGCATATTAACACAGAACTGCAAGGCTTCAGGTACAGATTAATGGAGAAATAATTTAGATAACGATAATCAGGAATGTTTTCTGTTTACCTTTTCTGCACAAAACAATAAACTGTGGAGGTAATGATGGAATACAGAGCTAACTGATAAACAATCTTGTTTGGGGATTGCAGTAAATTATATACTGATAATGATCATACGGTCTGGACATTTTACCTGATGTGAAAAGAAGCTCAAGCCCATCACGAACACAGCAGCACTTTTTCCTTTGTACCTCAAGTACAAGACCACCTCACTGCAGAGCATCGTTTGAGCTGCCAGTGAAGAAACTTATCTGTCTTATAACAAAAGAAACCCTTCCTTTTGGAAACGACAGCTCCCAAAAGGAAAGTGACCTTCATCTGTCATCCAAAGATGAGGAAAGGTTGCAAAAGAAATTGTAACATTACATCAGTTTAATGGGCTGCTCACTGGACATCCTCAGGGTTTTCCTGGCTCAAAATGTGGCAGTGGCGTCGGTCCTACCATGTACATTTGCTATGTGGATAAACTAAACACCTTAATAAGAATCTTAATTGAGAAGGACAATTCTGTTTATTGCACTAATAAATGTACTGCCACCATATTAATTCAACCTTTATTTAATGTGAAGATGCTAGTAGAGAGAGTATCGTCTTATTTGCAATGATGTTTAGAGTACATTAAAACAAATTCATCCAAGACATAGACGTATTGAGATAAAAGTGCATGAATAGAGGTCAAAAACATCAGAATAATAATTGAAATTGTCCTATAAAAACAACTGAACTGATTTTAAATGTTGCTTATGTGTTCCAAGTGCAGAATACAAAACCTTCCAGGCTGCCCTTAGAACATTGGTTCCCAATCTGGGGTCCAGGGTCCCCCCTGCAACCAGGGGGGCACCAAAGATCTCAGGGGGGCGTGAGGCTTTGTCTGCTCTGAGTCTGCCAAAATTGTAGGGCTGTAGTCAACCAAAGAAAAACTTTGTTGACTAAAATCGCACCAGATCATCAATTAATTAATTGGTCGTGGGACAGACCAAAATCATCCTTTTTAACAAAATGTTGCCACACCGCTGACTTTTTCAACATGTTGTCTATGAACAGGAAACAGAGTATATATATATAGAGCTATATATTTTGGTCGAACATGAGGTCATCCACCAAGTAATCAACCAATTGACTTGAGGCTGTCAGCCCTACAAAATTGGTTTAGCAAAACTTGACTGAAATCATGATAAAGCAGTTCTAAGTAGTTTATACAAAGGCCGTTTGATAAGAAAAGCGTGCATAGACCTTTTAAAAGGGTGTTATCAGGGAAACAATTAAAATCAATGTTGATTTTGACAGCAATTTGTCACTTTTTCTTCTCCCTTGGGTGCTAGGGGGCTCGACTTTTCTTAGGTACATTTAGGGGAGGCCCAGGAAAAATGGTTAGGAAACACTGCTTTAGAAGATAGTAGCTACCACTGAATTCTGAATGCAAGAAAAGCCCCAATCATGTGTACAGCACACAGTATTTGAGAGATGATAGGCCTTTCAGACCAGCAGGGATCTGTGCCAGTTATGGTTCCTGAACCTAATTTTGACCAGCACGCTCAAATTAAAGAAAAAGGAATTGGTTCAGAACCTGAAAAGATGGTTCTCTAACCTTGCAAAGCAGATGGATACACCCGTTTCCTTGTTTTTCACAGGCAAATCCATCTTGCAAAGCTCCCATCTGAACCGTTCGGGCCCAGTTAGGAAGTGACAGGACCAATCAGCGACAAGGGGCAGTACTTTCAGGCACAGCAGAGTCGAGACGTAAACAAGCAGCAGTAAGTAAGTAGCAGTAATGGATGCTGCTAAAGTGCCAGTTTTATCAGAACTTGACGACATTTTTTCATTAAAAGAAGAACAAAGAACAGCAGTGAGTCGTTTTCTTTTCAAAAACTACAAAAGCCGAGTACTTACATGTCTACAGTTGCCATGTTTTGCGTTATTCGTCAGTAGCTGCGCATGCTCAGCTTGATAGTAGCTTCGTCACGTGTTTTGTTGCTCTGATTGGCCCGTAGAGATGTGACAGACAGAACGTTTACCCAATCATACTCCGAGTTTTTTCAAATCCTCTGCCTTTTCTCAAACGTTTCCTATTGAAGCTTTCCCAGATGGATGCATGAAACACATCCAGCTGGCGTGTCAGGTTAACGGTTCTCAGCTGGAACCAAAAACACACAGTTTGGCTCTTCCTCATGAAGTGTGGCATCATCAGTGGGTGTGGCATATTCCAGTATGTGAAGAAGAGCGAAAAATGGGACAAGTGATCTGCTGAGGAGTCTCGTTTTTGTGCCAAATACATGTTTTGGTAGTCATAAATTTTCAGGTAGCTTGGTGTTCTTCGACTAAAAAATTTGGTGTAAAAAAATTGAGAAATGTTAATGGAGGATTAGATCAGAAAATTTATTTCTGGACCTGGAGCCATTAAAGAAAGTGGTCTGGCACTGTTGAGCTCTAGTGGTTTGGAGACTTTAATCTTTTTTACTCGGGTTGGCTATGCAGTAGACAACTTTAAATACAATTTGAGGTCAGATTTGGCATTGGCAGTGTCTGTGGGGTGTGACCAGGTGAAAGTCTCACTGACCTCAAATCATACATATCAAAGATGTTTGATACTTACAATTTCAGGTTGTAGTGTCTGGTTGGACAACCCAAAAAAGCCAGTGAGTGGACTACCAACCAGATGCTGCATACTTTTACAGCTCACAAATAAATACATCTTAACCACTTTACTTTTCACCAGTATTTTTCTTCTTGAGGCCGTGTGTGACCACGCAAATCTTTGACATCTCATATCTTCACTTCAGAATCATTACTACAAGCAACAGGTGAGCAGTCTCACAGTCTGGTTGAACTGTATAGAGATGCATCCTGCATTTGCAGGATTATGTTGAAAATCTCTTGAAATGTTCCTTTTATCTGTGGTCTCCATTTTTCTGAGAATTGTCTAGAGTGTAGCCAGCTTTAAAAGAGAAGAGAGAGGAACTGAGACTCCCAAAAGGAACGGTTAAAGTGACCTTCCATCGTCCTCCAAAGATGAGGAAAAGTTGCAAAAGAAAAGGTAACATTACATCAGTTTCATGGACATTAGTGGCTTCTCAGCAGGCATCTTGTGTACGCCATAGAGACATTGATACAGAGAGCTTTTAACCAATGAAAACCTGTGTTCTTCCTCTGAAGAGGAGAAACGATCGTGTAACTTTAACTAAGAAGTCCTCACTTGTCCTTACTTAAAGAGAGCTCAAGTTACAGAGTTTTTAGCTGAAGAGCATTCAATCAGGTGCGTCATAAATCTAAAGGTGTCTGGATTCTCACGATATCTTTCCTTTATTCCCCTAAACAGCAGCAGTATCAAATTATATCACATTTAAACACTGACATAAACGAGTTTAGGGAAAAATGTCATGACTGTGTTTTTGTTTCAGTGCCCTGCCCTAACTCAGAACACCAAATAAGAACTTTATAAGAAAAATAAAGTAGATTAAAGGCTCTGCATTGTGAATTTCCTCCTTCCGATAACTGTCTAGTTAATTCTATTGTAAACGGCGGTCCACTGGGCAAGTGCCAGACTCCAGGCTGATTTCTGATGTTATTTACCAAAGCTTCTGTCAAGTCGTGGTTTGATGCCTCCTCAGGGCCCCTCTGTTGTCAAAGCCTCTTAATTTCAAGACGTGAGAGGGATTATTTGGCCAAAACCATGATAAAAAAATACAATACTGCTGGTGTACACAGTTATTAGAGCAAGTGCACATCTTCTTTTAAGACAAAAGGCTTAAAGGGATACATGTTTGTTTGGGTTTTGATCTAATAGTCCTATTTTTTTTTTTTTTTTAATTTGTGCAACATCAATACCCTGAACAAGTCTGAAATAATGCAGTGGGCTCAGCAAAGGTTTAATTTTAAGGTCAGTGGGTTCAGTTCATTATTGACTACATTACCAGGGACTGTGAGTACCAATTAATGAAACTCAGAGACACCTTGAGTTATATGCACCACACCATATTAACATCAACTTTTATTTGTCTGTTCAGTATTTTGATGCAAAGTGAGATTTGTTGGTTTCTTTCATATTCATGGACTATCAACTTCTATTTAACAGATTTGGTTGAATCAATAATTCACTTTTTTGTGCTTATTTCTTGACGTTGATGCTCTGTGTTGGCAGTGATTTTATAGATACTTTGACAGTAGATCACTGCTAGGGTCAATCCCATTTACAACCCTTAGCCCTTATCTTAGCCCTTCCCCTTGGTTTTGCGCATTGATGTCAGGTGAAGGGGTGTCCCAATTCTCTTTTGAATCGAGGGCTAGGGCTAAGGGCTACAAAGCCCTTGAAACAAAGATTTTTCAGGACCACACTTGAAACCAAGGGAGTAAGATAAATTTCCCACCATACACTTGCGAAATGGCACAATGGACTATGAAGGAGGTAATCTTGCAAAGCAGATGGATACGCCCGTTTCCTTGTTTTTCACAGGCGAATCCATCTTGCAAAGCTCCCATCTGAACCGTTTGGGTCCAGTTAGAAAGTGACAGGACCAATCAGCGTTGAGGGGCAGTACTTTCGGGCGCGGCAGAGTCGTGACATATGCAAGCAGCAAAAAGAGGCCAGTGCAAATATGGCTGAAGACACTAGCGTGGATGCTGCTAAAGCGTACGTTTTATCAGAATTTCTTCATTTAAAAAAGAACAAAGAACAGCAGTGAGTTCTTTTCTTTTCAAAAACGACAAAAGTCGTGTACTGACATGTCTACATGGTTTGCGTTATGCAGCTCTCTATGGAGTTTACTTATTGCTAGCGGGCGCCTTGGTTTGGGGCTACGACATCACATGTTTTGTTCCTCTGATTGTGAAACACATCCATCCGGCATGTCAGGTTACAAAGAAGTAAATGTAAATATTTTCAGCATTCATAAATGATTATAGAATGTACAAAACTTGAGTTTTTTCATATATTCATTCTTTAGCTTCTGGGGATGGGAGTTGATTGTATTTAGTATGTACACATGTAAACCAGGGCTATTAACTGTATAAATATATGGGGAAGATCAACACAGAGATCAGTAGTATGAACGAGATGGTCAAAGCTGTTTATCGGCAATGTGTGATGATGAACTGCAATCAAATGGCGTCTCATTTCTTAAGGGAAGGTTTTCACCCCTACCCCTTACCACTAGACAAAGGGGTAGACAAAGGTGAGGGTTAAGGGGTAGAAATGGGATTGGCCCTTAGTCTGTAACATGTACACAACTGTAGATGTGACAGACTGAATCACAGACAGCAGGGCATGTCTGACCTCCATCACACAGACATATTTTTGCTTTTATTTGCAGATGTGATCTTTGCTGAAAATTGTGACAGTGACATTCACAGTTGGCAGCTGAGATGAAAAATTCACACCTAGCTTATGCTTTAGTTTAACATGCCCAGCATTGTTCACCAGCTGTACCCACTCGAGGATTCTCAATGAAACCAAGCACTGCATCTTTTTTTTTTTTTTTCTTTTGTAGTAAGAGCTGAAGTGCTTTTTTGTTGCTTGCTTTAAACATAAATTAACTTGAAGAGGAAAATCTGAATGAAATCACAAAGTGCTACACTTTGAGATTTCTGAATTTGTTAACAGAGGAGTCATAACAGCTTACTCCAGTTTCAGCCTGGCACACTAAAAAGCTGTTTCAAATCTTCTCTGATTTTTTTCTTTCTTTTTTTTTTTTAATTATGAGTGACTCCTCACATGGTGACAAATATCATATTTAACCAGTTTTATCTTGTGGTGTGTGGTGCAACTAGATGGTCACCACTGCACATCACACTAACAGATTCATTCACCAACAACAAGAGTGTCCACTCTCAGAACGCCAAACCTTGCTCAATCAAACCTGACTTTAGATTAAATGAGCTAAATGTGGCAGTCCAGCTCTCTGTGTAATGTTTTCAGGGCCTGTTGTATATGCTGTTGTATTTTTCCATCTACTAGTTCTGATGTCCATCTCAACTGCATGCTTCATGTTTACTATCGTTGGCCTGGCTGTGTTTGTTGTGCTTCCTCCTTTGGTCTACTTTCCTCCAGGCTGTTTATTGTTCTGATCCATGTAACAACACTGTTCATGCCTGATCAGCTGTCCCTGGTGTTCCTCTCACACAACATGATATCTGATCTTAAATATTGAACATTGCCTCTTGTCAGAGTGGGAGTGAGAGGGAAAGATCATTCTTCACACACCATAGGAAAACCAAGTTTTCTCCATTTGTGGATAACGGTTCGCACCATGGCTTGCGAGAGTTCCAAAGCCTCTGAAATAGCTTTGTAGCGCTTTCCAGACTGATAGATTTTAGTGACTTTGCTTCTCATCTGTACTTGACTTTCTCTGGGTTGCAGCTTGATGTGTTGCTTTTCCAGATCTTTCAACAGTCTTCATTTTTCAGACAGGTTCTATTTAGGGGATTTCTTGATTCAACAGGTCTGGCAGTAATCAGGCCTTTGTTTGATAATCTGAACCATTTAAGTGTTTCAAATATGCAGAATAACAAAAATCAGGAAGGGGCAAATACTTCTTAACAGCACTGTAGTTGGATTCAAATGTATGTATAAGCTACAGGTTAAGTTGCTTTCTGTGCTGATATTCCTGATATTTGTATTAGCTAATTCAAATCTTGATCTCTGTAATTTTTCATGCTGTATTTTGGTGATTTAGGCATCTGATCATATGCTTCCTGGTCACCACCTTGCAGAAGTCTACCACTCATTTCAAACTGGAATAGACTCCAATGCAGAACTAACTGGAGGGATTATTTATTTCATCTGGTCTGGGAACACCTCAGAATCCCCCAGGAGGAGAGGATGTTTTCTCCATCTGTGGATAATGGCTCTCACTGTAGTTCACTGGAGTCCCAAACCCTTAGAAATGGGTTGATAGCTGTCAGTGACTTTGTTTCTCATCTTTTCTTTAGATGGTGCCATGATGTGTTGCGTTTTATGAACTTTTAGCCTACTTTACTCCATCAGATAGGTTCTATTTAAGGGATTCCTGGATTCAACAGGAATGGCAGCAACAAGGCCCAGGTGTGTTTAGTGAAATTGAGCTGGGGGGGCATAGGTTCAGGTAGGTTTGGATGGCTTTTTCCCTTAATGAATGAAATCATCGTTTAAAAACTGCATTTATGGGGCACAGATGGCTCGTGTACATGTACGGCCTGAGTTCTGATCCAGCCTGTGGCTCCTTTCTTGCATTTCTCTTCCCCTCTTTCTCGTCCTTGATTCCAACTCTGTTGATGAAGGCTTAAGTAGCCCAAAGTATATCTTAGAATAACCCAGCATTTCTTAAGTACTCTGGTTATCTTTAATATTAAAATTTGAAGATCCAAAACACTGAAGTGTGATGTGCAAAATAAAAGAAACCAGGAAAAGACAGATAATTTTTCACAGCACTGTATAATTGACATATTTTGTGCTCGAATGTGAAGATCTGGATCTTAACTGATCAACAGTGCCACTAAAGATCCGTATTTATAGGTTGTCTTCTGAAAAAGTGGTCTGGGAGTTTAGTTACACCCGCTCTGAGCGTCTAAGTCCAATAACTGTAAAAATATGGAGCATCATTTTGTAGTTGTAACTGATCCAGAGTGAGATACTGTGTTTTGACAACTCCTGCCAAGTTTAGGGAAGAAATATGAGTATTCGTTCCCCAAATGGATTATTCCCACTGTTTCTGTTTAGCCCACTGTGCCAATTTCCTTAAAATGAAATGGCTGGATTGCTATGAAAGTGTCAGTATGATGTGGAGTCTATTTAAAATGTCTAGTGAGGCTGAAAAGTGATTTTTGAATCATAATAACCAAAATTTCATCCATGAATCTTGCAGAATTACCTGAAGTTTTAGCAGAAATAAGTACTTAAGTGAGACTGAAATGTAGATGAATCAAAGCTACCATAAGAGGAAAACATCGTTGCTGTCAATAAAGCTCCATATTCAATCAAATTTGTGCTTGGCATTTGAGCTGGCTTTTAAAAAACACGACTGAAATGAACCTTTCCATCCATTTTTAAGTCAGGCTAGTACAAAGTAAAAAAATAATGGACATTTGGGGATGCAGAGGGTAAAAAAGGAGACTGTGTGATGATTAATCTGTCCCCCTTGGCAAAGTTGTCTTCATCGCCACAGAAGAGCCTTTACAGTTTTGGCGTACTGTATTTTCTTGCTCCGAGTTTGCCACATCCATGAGGAAAAGTCTGCTCGTGTTTGTGTCCAGTGTGAATAATATTTCTTCAGCCAATTTATGTTTTTGCCTTTGATGGGGGAAGTCTTGAGTCTGGGTGGTTGGTGGAAAGCTTTCAAGCCCTTCTGCTTTGAACATCAAACTGCTTGTCTTAAGATTCGCTCTCAGAGTGAGAAGTGAGGAGTGAAGGGAGAAAGAAGAGAGAGAGGGGGAGATAGAGGAATGAGGAGTACCAGGCAAGGTGTCAGGTGAGTGATTTTTAAAGTTCTCCTGAGGGGCTGCTCTGCAGGCGCCGATAAGGACAATCCAAAAGTGTCATGGCTGCTTTGAACAGAAATGAAGTTTGACTCAGAAAGGACATTTTAGACATGACAAATGAATAATTTAAATGATGCTTTTATGAGTAAGTTGTCCATCAGGAATGTAGTTTAAATTGTTATCACCAGGTCATGTTGCTGCTGTGGTTGGCCCTTTGACAGCATCCTATAGAGAACAAGTCCAAAACCTAGCAGGAGGACATGATAAGACTTGTCCCAGAATATTACTGAATCATTAAATGCTGTAGAAAAACCAAGTCTTGGAACCAGACTGCTCTCTGAGCCTGTATTTTATTTTCTGAGGCAGAAGTGTTTGGTTCTTTCGCCATGGACTGAGTTCATTGCCAACCTAGTCTTTCTCAACCCATCTTTCATGGGGTGGGTTTAAAATTGTGGCTGTACAGAGGATTTCTGTTGAGGCAAATAAAAACAAATATGGCTGTTTGTTCTGAATCTGCTCCTCTGTATAGATTATGTAAATGGGAGAAAGGACATTTAGACGGGAATTGCTGGGCACTGAATCCTGGCATGTGATTTATGTTGAACAAAAGCCTCATGAATTTAGGGGAACTCACTATCTACCTTTAAAGTCCGTCACTCAGTGGATTCATGTTAAAAAATATATTTTATTGTTTGTTTTTCCAATAGTGACTGATGTCCATAGAAATGTAAATACATGGATCAAGCAGAGTGTCACTTCTGGAATATACTGGAGACAGACTGGAGTGTGTGCAGTGGAACTGCAAAGATCAACAAGGGCTCAATTTGCTCTGCAGTGTGCCTCTCATGCCAATCCCTGTGCAGATGGAGTATGTGCAAATTAGGGGTATATGCTGACATCACTTAGTCATTTTGTACACACACTCCTGCATACAGCTTCTTTATGAATAACACTGTATTTCACAGAATCAGCACACTAGAGTAACATTGCAGCTCTAGTTCAAAGGATACATGGAAAATTCAAGTATGAAATACACACAACAGCCACTTTATTAAGTACACCTTGCTAGTATTGGGTTGGACCCCCTTTTGCCTTCAGAACTGCCTTAATTCTTCATATAGTTTTAATAAGGAGTTGGAAACATTACTCAGAGACTTTGGTCCATATTGATGTGATAAACTCACACAATTGCTGCAGATTTGTCAGCTGCACATCCATGATGTGGAGGCCACTGGAGTGCAGTGAACTCATTGTCACTTTCAAAAAACCAGTCTGAGATGATTAGAGTTTTGTGACATGGTTCAGGATCCTGCTGGAAGTAGCCGTCAGAAGATGGCTACACTGTGGTCATTAAGGGATGAACATGGTCAGCAACAATACTCAGGTAGGCTGTGGCATTTAAAAAATGCTGAATTGGTGCTAAGGGGCCCGAAGTATGCCAAGAAAATATCCCCCACACCATTACACCACCACCAGCCTGAACCACTGATGAAAGGCAGGGTGGATCCATGCTTTCATCATGTTTACGCCAAATTCTGACCCTACCATCTGTATGTTACTGCTGAAATCAAGACTCATCAGACCAGGAAATGGTTTTCCAATCATCTATTGTCCAATTTTGGTGAGTCTGTGTGAACTGTAGCCTCAGTTTCCCAATGTTGGTTGCTAATGTGACACAAAAACATATTTTAAACTGAAAAAGAAGATTTCTAAATGTCACTTAACCCTTTTTGACATACAATAGAAGGCAAAAACGAAAATAAAATGAAATTGTGCTTAATTTGTAAAGATCTCGAAGTGTGCCAGATACTTTTGAGCCTACGTATGTTTGCAGAAGACCATGTTGAAACAACAAGTGTGACTGGTGACCTGCAAGAAAACAACAAAATAGGTTTGTGCAGATGGTTATGCATAATCACGCAAATGTAAAGTAGGAAGTGTTGTGAAAGGCAGCAGTCTGGATTGTATTTTAGTTTATTGTTTTTGATTTGTGTGCTTTTTACTACATTTCTGCAAAAGAAGGAAAGATATTTCTGGTAGGAAACAGTCCTCTGGGACACACTGAATCTTTGATATGTTAGTGTTACTCCTCCGGTTTTATATGCAAAAAGAATTATTGCTCTATCTCATTTGGTTGCAATTCTACCTGTGGTTAAAAATAGATATGCAATGGGAGCGCCGGTGAGATTTTAAAGGGCTGTTTTTTTTTCTGTTTTCAGCCTTAATTGTCTGTAATGTATTCTATAGTTTTTAACAATCTAGAAAGAAAATCCCTCTGAGGTTTTGGGGGGGCTTTCTGCCTTTAGTTCAGAGAGCAGACTGGGCACAAATGAGATAGTGGGGGAAGACAAGAGCCTAAAGCCAGACCTGAAACCAGGTTGCCCACATACATGGGGCGTAACTTAACCACTATCTACCACTATCTAGTGCCGGTGCCTAGAGTTCTTTTAAATAATGGATTGAAAATGTTTGACCACAGGCCTGAGGAGATGAAGAACCTCCAGTAATACGGCAACCTCAAGTAATACGGTGACCGCTGCTACACTTGGCCATACATACTAAGCTGCATATTTTACTCATTTCGTGCATCCCAATGTTGCTGGATGGAGTTAAAATTAGAATGTGATCACTAAACAACAGTTTTTCTCTTCCAGCTCTGTCATCTCTCTTGGCAATGTTTACAAGCTATATTCCAACATGGTAAAGCTCTAGGATGAATATCTGAGACTGTTAGTCATGCATTCACAAGGGGACCTGCTCTCCACCGTATCTCAAATGTGTCACATTCTCATGCCACTAGATTGAATATTCATTTGTGTCTTGGCTCCTGAAGACAAGATTGTGAATGTTTACAATGGGCATCTTTTCCAAGACCTCTCACTCCCCCTCACAATCCAGAGCTAAATTTCATTCCTGTGATGACGGCCATCTGGTCAGAATCGAACTCAGGAATGCACTCGATGCAGCAAAATGTGTTGAAATGCAACTGCAGACTTTTAGATGCACTGTTGCTCTCACTTTGGCTACTTATTTTCTTATTTTGTTTAGTCTTTTTCCTACCAGAGACATGAAGTGCTTGTTTGGTGGTCGCCTTTTGACAGTGAGGATATTCATAGGCATGCTTTGTAGTGGCAGCAGTCCTTTTGGTGCTGAGGAGGAGCCAAAAGTCGCTTGTGTGGCAGCAGTTGTTGGATTCTCCAAAGTGGGTCAGACTGAGCCACACATATGAATTTATATTTAATGTTCCCTGTGGGACTGGCGCTTTAGACCATGAATAATTCCTCATAGGCAATGACAGTCTTTCGTTATATGCTGCTCTATATGTACTGTACCGCTCTGTGTCATGCTTTGGGATTACATATTTAAGAATTAAGAGTACAACTGATTTCCTTTTCTCATTCATAGTTTATTTTTATCAACACTGTGGAGAGCTTCTGCTTCTTTAGGCTCTGTTATGACGCCATGTGTGCTCTTGTGCCTGTAACCCAGAATGACTGCACCCGTGCCAGCATCAGATATGTGTGTCTGTATCTTGTCTGGACATTTCACGCCAACGTCAATTGTGTGCTAAGCGTTACTGCACAGTTGGTGTGGATTCACTGGCTTGCGTCGGTGTGTGAAAGTGGCACCACTTTGCGAGCTCAGTGCATGAAAGTGGCATTGCCTCACCAGTCAATAGCATGAATTATGTATGGCAGGAGAAGGTGAAAGCCATGTTCTGCATCATCTGCAGGCTGTTCTGCAAATTAACATTTGGACAGCCATTTGCTGGGAGGGATTCCGGCCTTATTTAATGGCTTGCTTACAGTTCAGAAATATATTTCCCAGTCATTTTTCTTAACAGGTTTTCCTCTCTTGCAAATCATTCGCGGCTGAAGCGTTCCCACTTGCAGGGAGCAGACTATAAGGCGTGGGCAGTGAACAGGGCAGATGGAAGTGATCTTTAATTGGCTAGCTTCCCGTCAGGTCTAATCAGGAGTGGTGTTCTGTCATCCAAATCCTTCTGAGATTGTTTCCTTGAAAGACATGCATTCAGCCTGACATGTTCATTTTTCCCCTGAAGGCAATATCAGTCAGTGGTTTCCCTGAAGTCTGATTTGCATAGGGCAAGTATTGCCTTGGTTCCACCTGTGATTTGATAACATTGCAGTGGTGTCTGCATTATTAATCCCTTGGAAATCTCTCATGTCAATAACCTGTAAATTCTTCAGCTAATTACCATATTTAACCAACAAAGCTGGTATTAAAAGGTTTGGTCTCCAGTGAAATGGCATCTTAAACTGAGCGGAGGACTAAATCATGTAGGATAATAAGGAGCAGGCATCCATTTTTACATCCAGTATTTTAGCTTTTTTATTCATTCTATAACCCCATCTCCAAAAAAGTTGGGACACTTTGGAAAATGTAAATAAAAATACAGTGCAATGATTTGCAAATCTTATAAAAGCATATTTTATTCACAATAGAACATAAACAACATATCAGATGTTGAGATTGAGACGTTTTACCATTTCATAAAAAATAGCTGAGTTTTTAATTATGATGGCAACAACATATCTTAAAAAAGTGAGAACGGGACAACAAAAGGCTGGAAAACTAAGAGGTACTTTTGAAAAAACAAATAATTAGCTTAATTAGCAACAGGCCAGTAACATTTTTAGGTGTAAAGGGGTCATATAAGGAGAGGCAGAATCTTTAAGAAGAGGTTTACCATGATGTGCAAAACTGCATCTTAATATTATGGAACAATTTCAGAAAAAAGGCCTCATTGTAAAATTGCAAAGACTTTAAATTTCCCTCCATCTATAGCACTTAATATTATAAAAAAGATGAATAGAATCTGTAGAAATCTCTGCACTAACAGACAATACTAAAGGCCAGCATTGGATGCTAGTGATTTTCAGGCCGTCAGATATTACTGCAATAAAAACAGGCACAATTCTTTATTGCACGTCACTGCATGGGCTCAGAATCTCTCCAGGTGATCACTGTCTGTTTGACACAGTTGACTGTGCCATCCTGCAAGCTGCAAGTTAGAGCTGATTCATTCAAAGAAGAAGCCACATGATCCAGAAACACAACTGTCTTCTGGACTGAGAAAAAATGGAAAACTGTTCTGTGGTCAGTTGAGTCAAAATTTGAAATTCTTTTTGAAAACCATGGATGCTGTGTCCTGTGGATTAAAGAAGAGAGGGACCATCCAGCTTGTTATCAGTGCACAGTTCAAAAGCCTGCATCAGTGATGGTATGGGGTTGCACCAGTGCCAATGGCGTGGGCAGGTTACACATCTGGAAAGGCATGATGAATTCTCAGTCATAAAAACTATAAGGATTGAAACTGCAATACATGGGGGAAATATAGCTAGAAAATAAATAAAATATGATAGAAAGAAAATGTAAATCCCAATATTAGGAACATAATACATTTAAATAGTGATTAGCAAAATTCTTTAAAAACAATTATAAATAATTAAATCAGCCATTTATGAGTACAATGGATAAGAGCATTAAGCTCAACATTGCTCTGTATGTCCAGCTGACAACCTGCAGGGTAGGGGACTTAGAGCAACGTATGATCCCATCCAGACAACATCTCTTTCAGAAAAAGGCCTTGCATATTTCAGCAAGATAGTGGTAAACCACATACTGCATCCATCACAACAGCATGGCTTCACAGTAGAAGAGTCTGGGTGCTGAACTGGCCTGCCTGCTGTTCAGACCTTCCAGACCCAGGACTGCTGATTAGCTATAATCCTACATTTGACAAGAATGTGACAACATTCCTTTCCCAATTCCAGCAAGTGGTCTCCTCACTTCTGAAAGAAAAGAAAAGGGAATGCTACACAATGATAAACATGGCCCTGTCCCTACTTTTTAAAGATGAATTGTTTGCATTAAATTCAAAATGAGCATAAATGAAGATTTTTCATGAAATGCTAAAATGTCTCAGTTTCAACATCTCATATGTTGTTTATGATGTCTTTCACATAAAATATGTGTTCATGAGATTTGCAAATCATTACACTGGTTTTATTCACATCTTACACAGCGCCCCAACTTTTTTGGAAATAGGGTTGTACTTGGTACCTTGGAAGTTATTCTTTATTGTTTTTGTTGTTTCTTGCACTGCCAACCTCAGTGTTGCTTAGTCATATAAGCAACACTTTGACTATTGCCATTATTACTTTTCTACAGCACATTAAAACAGCTGAAAGCAGAAAAAAACATCCCTGTTTTTCATTGGTTCTTTGGGCAAACATCAGAAAGAAAGTGTAAAAGAAAAACAAAACATCCCAGGAGCCACGATGACTTAGCGTAGCTTGAGGCAACACACCATACCTTTCTTTGAGGAAGGAAAAAATACATTGGGGATATCTGAAGAGGAGCTTCCTGTTTCCGAACCCTTCACTTTTGCTCCCAGAAGGCCTTGCTGTGGTCTTTAGTCATGCTCAGATATTCTTTAAAAGCTTCAATCTCAACGATGCCTACCTTCCATCAATCTTGATTCAGGAGAAAAGGTCTGGTGCCTTTGGAATAAATGAAGCCCAGTAATAAACGCAATGCATCCACTGGCTGACTAAAACATCTTAACCCCATTCCCATCACTTTCTACATTAGTGGCCCTCTTGGGCAATTTCAGCTGCCGCTCTTTATTACTCTCATGTCCGTTGGAGGCATTTAATATTCCCGTGGCACATTTCTAACACTCTTTTTCCCTCATAACTTTTCTGTAGATTAGTCAGATGTAAATAGCCTGGAGTTTTTTCACTGTTGATTAAAACTGATCTAACTTGATTGGGATTTCTGAAAATGGTCCAAATGGATAATGGATATTCATCAAGACGTGCAACAAACAAACTGATTTGGAACAGAATTGACTGGTTGGCACTCAAGTAATGTTTGAAAGAACTTAAAGGCATAGTCTGGTAATTCTTCAGTGGGGTTGTGTGAGATAAATAAGTTATTTTGGCTGCAAAAATAGACCGTTGGGGTGTGAGCACAGAAGCAAGGCTATATATGGCTTCAGACAAGGACATTTGCTTCACACTATCCCAGTTTTATGTAAAAGTCAAGCTAAAAATCATTGTCAGGGTGTGTGCATGCTTCATAGAGAAAATTCTCGGGGCTTTCCTTTAGTACTGCTTAAGCACACCACATGTGTTCCTCCACCTGCAGCGCACTAATCCGCAAAATACCAAACTGTCCTTTTAAGCCATTTAGACCTAAGGCTGCCTGAAGAACACCCTTTAAAACCTAGATATTGTTTGGGGGGGACTCCAAAACACCTGAGGGATGTCTAAAAAACTGCACAGAATTTAAGTGTTTTAATAAATTTCATTCATCAGCCTCAGTAGCAGATAGAGACATGAAATTAAAAACTGTTAAAGGCTTAGTAAATCTCTGCCCTTAGTTTTAGAATTTTTTATATCTTTAATTTTATCACATTAAAATGGTTCACATCCTCCTCTTCAACATGTCCCTCATCCATTGAGCTGTGGCTGGTGTGCTGCTGTAGTCAATTCTATGTAGTTTCCCTCGCTCAGGTTGTCAGCAATCGTCTTTGTCACTGCTCAGTATTTCAAACATTTCATCCACCGCAATAGTCAAAGTGTTTCATCCACCGTTTCTGCTACGTCCAGCCAATGATACTCCAGGTGAAACCAAGAAACTACGGCACTGCCTGAGGTGCGCACTGTGTCACTCCGCCCAGTGGTTTACTCAAGAAAGTAGTTCCAAGTATTTGCTTCATGTGTCATAATGTTGAATAATCATACGTTAATATTTCATAGCGTGGTGAATGTGCAGGTCACAACTTGTCCACAAGAGCATTTTGGAGTTGTGTATTTGATGAGTTTGATGAGGAAAAGCCAGAAATACCAGAGGTCTCCATAGCGTTAGCTGAGCAGCTGGCATATCAGCCCCCCACATCGAAAAACAGCTTGCACCGACAACTAGAGGAAACAAACCTATTACTAAGACTATAGGGATTATGGCAATGGGTGAATTTGCCAAAATGTTGAAGTATTCCTTTAACACACATATTCTCACTTATCCCTGCTTGCATTTATACTGATGCACCATGCTGCTGCTGGCAGATAAGCCTAACCGCCTCCACCCCAGCCTCCTCGTTTATAGCGTAAACCTTGTTGCACCCATATTGAGATTCATGCCATTGCTGCATTGTCATTAATGTTTCTATCAGTAAAGTCAAAGCATGCTGCTTGACTAAGCATCTTTTGAGCAGAGCCTTCTCTGCCAAGTAAAACTGTAAATCCATTTTGCAATTAATCAGTAAAATGTATGACAAGTGTTCCTGACTTAAATGTACTTAAACATGATGTTGGTTCCCGCTTTTCTGGCTTTAAAAGCCTCCACTCTTCTTGGAAGAATTTCCACAAGATGTTGGACTGTTTCTGAGGGAATTTGTGCCCATTCATCCTGTAAAGCGTTTATGAGGTCAGGCTCTGATGTGAGATGAGAAGACTTGGCTTACCATCTCCATTCCAGTTCATTACAAAGGTGCTTGATGGGGTTGAGGTCAGGGTTCTGTGCGGGCCCGTCAAACCATGTCTTAATAGTCCTTGCTTTGTGCTCTGGGGCACAGTCATGTTGAAATTTAAAAGGGACTTCCTCAAACTGTTGCCACAAAGTTGGAAGCATAGCATTGTCCAAAATGTCTTGGTATGCTGAAGCATTAAGGTTGGCCTTCACTGGAGATAAGGGGTCTAGCAGAAACCTGAAGGTTCCAATGTGGTTGGGAGCAGCAACCCCACACTTTTAAAGACAAATAATTATCTGCAGTGAAAGTTGACTCAGGACACACCCCTTAATGGGGAGGGTTGGCAAATCTGGCCTACAGCCTGGCTTAAAGTTGCCTAGTCTGTGGCCCTCTAATGCTTTAGGAGCATTAATAAAGCTATTTCAGAACTTTTCTATTTCTTCTCCATCTCTTCTTTAAACATCAAGGCAGTAAAAAATGCAGTCCAATGTTGTTCCAGCTTCACCCACGGCCTCTACCTGAACCTCCGGAGTGAATCGATGACTCTGACAGAAGTTTCACAAATATAAAATTTATCACAGGAATTTGGTATCAGGTTGCAGAAGATTCTTTCTGTTTGGTCCCTAAGTTTAAAGGAAAGAATATTTTATTTTGTTGATAGAAGTTCACCAGCAAACAGAAAGTCTGTGAAGACCTGTGCAGATAGGCCAGAGATGCCATGAACTTCTTGGAGTTTCAAACAAATATACTTGTTTCAAGAGCTTGAAGGTGTTGTTTTTGCTCTATCAGTGGCTTCATGAACAAGAGGAAGTGGATCTGCAGATACGTTTGCAACAATGAGTCTAACAGGGATTTTAAATCAAAGTTTATTTCACTTTTGGCCCAGTACTTTGTCTGTCTATGAGTCAGTAAGCTCCTCACCTATGTGAAGGATACATCCTGATGTTCAACATATGTCTACCATGTGTAATACCACACATTAATACCTCTGCTTGTGTTGTCGATAACATGGCAGACATATTTCTCAGGCGTTTGTTAAGTTTTCAGTTTGCAGGCTCCAGTTCAACTCTTGCATAGGATTTTTTCGAAGGCCGTTGCTTTTACTTTTCTTTGAAGTAATGTTTTGGCTTTGAACATCTAAGCCTCGGGGAAATCACAGCTTTTCACAAAAATCAGGTTCATGGGTTCAGATCCACAGGAGCTGCGGTCTGAGAGTTGAGGACTGGAGTTGTTAAAAAATGTTCTGCTAATGTCAGATGGAGTTAATATTTGTTGTGAACTTGTTTAAACCCCGGTGTCAGCCTACAGTGACCTTAAAGAAATTGATGACCAAACAGGAGAAGATTGATGTGGAAGTGTCTCAAACTATTTTCAACTTAGAAATCCATTCAACTGACCAGCAGGTGAAAATTCAAGTTTTTCTTTGGTGCTGGACATGAGAAGAGGTCAATACATTTCTGAGATGTACCTTACACCTTTCAGAAATACAGCATAAAGTGTATATTCTAAAACACCAATTCCAAAAAAGCTGGGGCGCTGTGTGAAATGTAAATTAAAACTGAATGCAATGTGTTTCAAATCTCCTAAACCCATTTTCTATTAACAATGGAACATAAACAACATATCAGAAGTTGAAACTAAGACTTTTTACCATTTCCTGAAAAAATATCATCTCATTTTGAATTTGATGGCAGCAAAACATCTAAAAAAAGTAGGGACAGGGCTATATTTACCATTGTGTAGCATCCCCTCTTCTTTTACAAGTCTGTATATGTCTAGAACCAGTGTCTGGAGTTGTGGGAGAGGAATGTCGTCCCATTCTTGTCTGACGTAGGATTCTAGCTACTAAACTGTCTTGGGTATTCCTTTCCAGATTTTTCCTTGCTTGTTTTATGATGCTCCAAATATTTTCTATTAAATCTATCAATCAAACTTTTAGATATAATACCTTTCGGACAATTTCAATTGCATTTCAAAGGGCTTTATAGCTTTAGTGATTAACAAAATAATGGGACTATAAAAGCATGTAGAGACTAATGCACACTTTGTGAATTAAATAAAATAACAGTAAAAAGATAGATGATTTAAATAAGAGACAAATTAAAATGTTAAAGTGCAGAATTAAAAGGCAAATTAATAAAAAATGTGATTACATTAAAACAAGAAACATTAAAATGTAACAAAACAATGATAAAAGGTAATAAAAAATCTAAAATGATTAAACCCCTGTATGATTTGATGTAAAGAAATAAAATAGTCATAATAATGATAACAAATTTTAACCTTTGAAATGGTGGAATTAAAATATCTGAAGTTTCAATCATAATAACCTTGAATTTATAAAGCACTATGTAAAGATGAGACTGAATGAGTTTTTAGCTTGTGTTCAAAAGTCTTGTTACATTCAGCTCCTCTCAGATGCTCTGGGCGGCTGTTCTACTGTTTTAGAGTCTAGCAGCTAAAAACAGAGTTGTGAAAGGTCTGGACTGCAGGGAGACCAGTTCAGCACCTGGACTCTTCTACTGTGAAGCCATAGTGCTGTGATGGATGTGGTATGTAGTTTAGCATTGTCTTGCAGAAATATGCAAGGTTTTTAGAGGAAGAGACGTTTGGATGGGTGCATATGCTGCTCTAAAGCCTCTAAATACTTTTCAGCATTGATGGTGCCTTTCCAGATGTGTAGGCTGCCCACCCAAAGGCAGTATTACAACCCCATACCATCAGAGATGTAGTCTTTTGAAATGTGTGCTGATAACAAGCTGGACCCTCTCCTCCTTGGTCCAAAAAGAATTCCAAATTCTGATTCATCTGACCACAGAACAGTTTCCCATGGTGCCTCAGTCCATTTTAAATGAGCTTTGACCCAATGGAGATGGTGTTTTTTTCCTGGATCATGTTCACATATGGCTTCTTCTTTGCATGACATACCTGCAGCTTGCATTTGTGGATGGCACGGTAAACTGTGTTGGCAGACAATGATTTTGATCTTTGAAGATTTTGTGATTCAGTGACATTGACCAATACAAGTAAAAAGCGCTCTACATGTGCGGCTGTCAAAAATGTAAACAAACCAAATGGCAATATGAAAGAAAGGAAATGAAGATGGTGCTGTGAGTTGGAACCAGGAGACAGAGGAGAAGTTTGTCAAGCTCTTCCACCAACATCCTTGCCTTTTTGATGCCTCATACAGGAATGAACTCAACCGACTGTAAAGTGAGAAATGTAATAGCAAATGCACTCCGGTCCTCCTTGCAGATGTAGTCTGCTCCAGCTGCTCTTCCACCAAGTAATCATGTACCTCAGTGTAGTCTGTCATGTCTGTCACTCAAGTCATGGTACAAATTTCTGGCTCTGTAATCACCTAATCTGACAAGGTGACAATTGTACCAGACAAAAATATTGTGTAGTCTGACCTTGGCTTCAGACATGAGCACACATGAGTGCTGCACTCTCTGCTTGATCAGAGGGGGTCACTTCTTTCCCCCATTACACCTCCACAACATTCATATTAAAGACAAAACATAACAGGGGGATAAATATCACAGCTTTAATCAGCAGTGTAAATGGAGCCATTCTGTTCCTGCCAACAGTTTGAACTGTCTGATTTTCTTAACTTTAGACTTGTCAACTTTATCCAATCAGAATCTGCGTTTTACCACTTATGGAATCAGCTGCCTTGAAACCTCCTTACATTTTATGACAGTTTCTGACTTATGTTTGTCCTTCACAGAGTATTTCATACCCTGTGAAGATGCAAATTACATTTGGCTCTTGGTGCTTTTAGGAAACACAGAAGTTTCTTCTTTATTTGTTTAGGTCCTGCTATCAACATAAGGGTGTATGAGTAATTTTTGTTCCTTTGGACACTTTCTAATTCACTGCAGAGGATGTTTGAATGTCACATTCAGTTTATAGACAACAGTAGGAAGGAGAGTCATGACAGAAATAATGACAATAAATGTGGAATTATTGGCAGTAAGGATATTCATTGTATTTCTCTGGCAGTCTAATGTTTTTCCAACTCTTACACAATGCTGAAATGTTCTTTCAAACTAATGAGGCTCTAGAGACTTGACACATAAAGTACTAAAAAAAGGATGCAATCTAATATTGATTTCAGAAATGTTAACAGCTTGATCTAAAGTGTTTTAAAATAATTGAAATTTAGAAGTTACCCATTACATTTTAGAATTACTGCTTTTTTAGAATTACCTTTTGAACATAACTTTACTATCGAAACCAGATGTCCATGTCTGCCTTAAAATGTGTTGACTCAACAATCATTCTCCAGCCTTATTCAAAACCCATAACCTGTTATCCTACAGCCAAAAAAGACATGACATTACCATAACAGCTCCTGATTATGCTCACAATCTCTCAACCAACTCAAAAGAGTTAATGTAAGGATGGCTGGGTCAGAGGAAACAATACAACATGAGTTTTTTTTTTTGTTTTTTTTTTTTAACTTCCGTTTTATGTTTATATCCCTTTTAGTACAAAAATTCAAAATAATGGGGATATTTACTTGAAGTAAATTTTGTCTTCTCTTCCATTTAGCTGAGCTGAATTAACCAGCTAGTTGCACACACTGAAATAACTGGAGGTCGATCCATAAATTCCACATACTCTGCATCTGTAGCGTTGCATGGTTTGCACAGTAATTGCAAAATCAAATGGCGATGAATCCAAAGCCAGGACAGTTCAGAAACAACAGATTACTTTCCCTCCCGATTCATATTGATTTCAAAATTATTCCATGACGATTGTTTTTATAATAATAATAATCATAATAATAATAATAATAAAAATAATAATAATAATGTTTTACTTTTTATTACTATTATTATTTTATTTTTGTTATTATTCTTTTTTTCTGCTTCTCCCATGGATTGGTACATAATTTTGCTGGCAGGCCAAAACCTCCATGATCACCAGGGAGCGACAAAATACTGCATGTTTAAAACTTATTTTAATGCTGAATGGTGATAGTCAGCATCTTTTTGACACTTTCTCTTGTTTTAGAACTAGTCAAACCCATTGGTAGATGTAAAGGATGACCGATATCACTGATATATTTAAAAAAAAAACATCAAATCATGTAAAAATGGAGATATGAGGTTTTGGCCTGACACCAGTGACATGGAAGTTATAGAGGTTTATGTTTTCTCTGAAGGATGTGTAGTGTCATATAAAATCCTGTTGTTTTCTACATCAAAAACCTCTGACTGATGATCAATAGCTTGAGCCGCAGTATGCAATGTAATGTTGCTATAGTGATACATTTACTATGGGAGTCTGTGCATTTGTGTTGTATTAGAACCTGAGTAGATGCTTTGTATGGTCTTGTTGCTGTTCGGGCTGATAGGTTCTGCATAGGTTGACGTGTTTTGGCAGCGGCCTCCAATGAACATAGAATTGGTTCAGACCTTAAGCAGAGCAGAGTGGTGCCTCTGGCATGCACTGGAGATGGTTGGTGTATTTAATGTCCAAGGGAGTTTTAATATGAATTGAAAAATCCAAAACAAGAGAAAAACTGTTTTCCAATTACTGTGTCTAAATAGGAAAACAGAAAAATGAAAAAAAAAAAGCCTTTTGACCTTTCTGGCTGTTCATACTTAATTGGGAAACAAACAAACAAAAAAAAATTAAAAATAAACTTGTATTTCTCCTGTTTTGTCTTCCAAAAAGAAATAAATTAATCATAACAGTTTGTTTTTCATCTATTTTTGTATTCAGATCAAAACAAAAGCAAAAACGAGAAACAGAAAGCACAAAAAAACAAAAAGAAAAAAAGAAAGGAAGAAAGAAAATAGAAACTGAAAAATGGATCATTTTTTAATTCTGGATTTCTCATTCTAGATGAAAAAGTACTGGCTGTAAAATACACTGTCTGTGGATGGACTGTGTGCTGTGGAATTGCAAAGATTAACTAGAAATGAAGTAATTTTCCTCAGAGTGTGCATGGCATGTAGATGGCTGTTCGAATGGAGTATGTGGAATTTGAGGGTTACCCTCAGCTGATTTGCACTGACGTGATGACAAATAAAAAAACAGCACGGATGCTTTGGGGATTTTACTGTCTTTCTTTCTTTTCTTTTTTCTTTTTTTTGGCAACAAAAAGGGGGAAATAATTAGTTTTCCAGTTCTGGATTTCTCCCTAATAATAGCAGATGAAAGCAGATTGCTTGAATTGCAAAACTTACATATTTAATTTCTCGTTGCAACAAAATGTAAAGAGCACACCAACGGATCACTCCATACAGTGTTTAGGAAATGCAACTCAGAGCTGAATAAGTGATCTGAGGAGAGCTAATGACTAAATGTCTTCATGTACTGGACCAGTTTCCTTAGATGTGAGGATTTCCTGCTACTTCATGTTTTTTTTTTTTTTTTTTTTTTTTTCTTTTCTTTTTAATAAAGAGGTCTTTGGTTTGGAACTTTTGGTTTTGCAAAGTTTAATATTTAGATGCCATTTTGGGGCTTCTAATGACTTTTTATGTTATACACAAATAATCAGGTATAGAAAATAATAAAGAGACATTAAACATAATTATAAGTACCTGTCATTGATAATTTATTGTAGCTCTCTGACTGAATTTTCCAACCCTGACTCTCACTGTTGGACTCTGAACATGTGCATCCATGTTGATGGATAAGTGTTGTGATGAGTGTTTCCCTGCACGCAGATGATGTTGTGATATATATGCACATTCTTACTATGTCTGCTACATGTGATGTGTGTCAAATATGTTATATCATATGAAATATGTATTTTTCTTCAAGAACAGGATGTAAAACACACTAAGTGAAATTGTAGGAGACTGTCGAGTGTAACATATCGTGATGCTATTTGAATAACTCTCTCTCCCTCTCTGTTTTCTCTTTTCTCCTAGGTAAGCACTTTCTTTGCTCTCTGTTGGTATTGGTGATGAAGGAGGGATTGACCGAGCGTGCATCCTGTTGCTGTCAGCCTGGGTGAAGGCTTCATGCAGCTGAAATGTGAGGCGAGAGTGATTAAGGTGATGCATTGAGCCAGCATGCCCATAACAGAGATGCTTCTAGCTCTTTGGTTTGGCAAAGTCAGCAGAACGGACACAATGGGATGAAGCCCCTCTCCTCCTCCTCCTCCTCCTCCTCCTCCTCCTCCTCCTCCACAGACTCAAACAGCATACACAGGAAGCCATCAGCACACAAAGAGGAGAGGCTAGAAGAAAGGAAGGTCTAAATCTGAAGGTGTGCTCACACCAAGGGCCTTGTTTTGTCAGATCGCTGGTGCAAAGTGTGCTGCACCCTGCTGAGTGTGCAGGCTGGACTGACCGGCTTTGTGATTTTCACTGTTAGCTGGTTTTCAAAGCATTTTAAAATCACTCATGCTGCTCTGTGATCGACTACTATTCAGATCCACAGGAATGGGTGTATTCACTTTGTACTAACATTGAAGGGAAATATTGCTCAATGAATTCTTGATGACTGACTGTGTGCAGAATGCCTTGGGTTTTTGCAGGAATGAATGCTTCATGGAATCATAGCAGTTCTTTGAAATAGCTCGCTTTGCACACTCAGTGCATGAAGCTTTCATCTGTGTCTTATGATCAGCTTAAGTATGAGGTATAAAAATGATCTAAAAGCATCTCTGTTACATTATCAATACATAAAACTGGACACTTTGGCAATGTGATAGGCAGAGCAGCTTGCACTTGTGTATGAAAACTGCACATTGTTGTCGAAAGCGATGGCCTTTAGAGTAAGTGTAATCCCATTTCCTTAAAAGTTTGGACATTGTGTCAAACACAAATGCATATTAGTTTGAAACAGTATAAAGATAACATCAAATCTCAAAACTGACACCATGTTCAAACTGCATGCAATGAAGGGGAGCATCAGCGACAAACTTGGCTTGATTAACGTCATTTCCTGTTGTAGTTTTCTGTCAGCGTGCAAGCAATGCTAGTACAATGTAGCAAACTGTTTTTACCCTGTTCCCACTTTTCTCTCTGTACTCATACTCCCAACTGTAATTTTAAGAAAACTTAATTTCTATTTGTAGAAGGAAATAAAGGAAAATTGCATCTATTATTAACCAAAGTAAATGACAATTGAAAGACACCTCTAATCTAAACTTCTAATTAAAAAACACATTAACATGCATGTGTGAATGTGTGCTTCTCGATGCAAAACTACTTCTTGGTCCAGTGTAGTCAGAAGAAAGTACCTCTGAAAAGTTTAAAACACATTTTTCTTTCAGGACAATCTAAAATGAAGCAAGGCTATCTTGGTCTCAGACAGGAAATAGGATGCATCATAACTTGTAGACAAATTTTAGAAAGATGCATCAATCTGGTTTTCTTGTTGGTTACAATAACCAGACTAATGTTTTTTGACAAAGGAAAATTCCACTCTAAGACTTGTAAACACAACTTTGTCAAGTCCTGGCATTGTATGAAACACGGTGCATCGTTTTTTTTTTTGGCATTATTGTTTGTGCCATTATAGTCTGGCCTATTTTTGTTCTGAAGAGTATTACGTAAGGTTTTTGTGGTTGCCATGTTATCTGCTTTTACAGTGACAAAGCTCACAAACTGGCCGGTTTATCTCAGGAAATAGAGCAGATGCCTCATGTCATTGATGCACAAGTTGTAGGATCGACTCTCAATCTGCAGCCCTGTGATGCATGCCACCCCTCAGTCGCTGTTCCCCAATGTTCCTTCCTCTCTTCAACTGTCCAACCTAGAGAGTCAAAAGGCGATACCATTGTAGACATTGCACTGAGAGAAAAGACAAAAGAAAACATGATAATTTGCTGTCCAGGTTGAGAGTAAGCGTGTCTAAGAATGATTCAAGTTGAACTGGTCCTTTCCACAGACCTGATGCAGGTTAGCAGGCCTTGAAATCGCAGATATCTCTCACCTCAGCGTCTCACTGCGCAACTTGAATTGCACTGGCAGCTATCTCTTTCCATAACTCAATCTTTCCGTCCTTAATCTGGCACAGTCAAACTCCCAGCATGTCACCAAAATCCCGAACAGGCGTGGGTGAGGCCCGTGTGAACAAAGCAGCACCTCACTGACACAAAGCCTCTGCTGTTCAGCGTCCACAGTGATGAAAATAGGACACCAGTCATGACTGGAGCAGTGTATTCCCACTCAGACTCCTATGCTGCCTTTGTTGTTTTGACAATGCACCAAATAGTCAACACTACACCTACAAAATGCAGGTCATGGTGGTCCATGAAACTGCAGAAGTGGCTCACGAATGCTTACAGGAAGCAGAGACTTGTGTTTTGAAAGTGGAACATGACATGTGGACTGAGGGTCCTTGTTATTTTCTAAAATGGCGTGAACACCAAAGGAAGCAAATTACAGCATGCACTGACACATCCATTATATTTAACTCATGTTACAGAGTCTTCAGTTTGATATGTTTTGACATTCTGCACCGCCAAAATCTCTAATCTGCTGGGTTGACAGGTTACCAAAACTCAAATAAATGAGCCACTCGGAGAAGTGGCTTCTGCACAAAGCCTGACTCGCCTGTAATTGGGCACTGTGTGCACTTGTCAATATAATATAGAACAAAATATGTAGGTTTAAGGATGTGCCTAGTGTTTTTCTTTATAGTAAATAAACCCTTATTTCCAAACAATGTACCATACTTTGACTTTCATGATGCTGAAGATTTTAACTGCACTTTCAACATAAACAAACACTGATTTTTTTTCTTCTTGAAGATGAGACACAGAGAAAAAAACTGGTGACTAATCAGTAAAGTCATGTATAATAACAGACAAATCATGACATAAGCTCATAAAATTCACAAATGAGATGAGGAAACATGACAGTGTCCATGATCTTTAGGGAGAACCTGAAGCAATGTGGATTAAAGTGATGAAACAAACGTTGCTGACTGTATCAGAGGAAATTCAAAGAAGAAATTTGCATTTCCCATCTTACTGATTTTCATATCAGAAGAAAATCATCAGTTTAAAGATTCCTATATATGTTTGTGTGAAGTTTAGCTAACTCAGTCAATAAAAATGTATGTTAGAATGATAATTGTTACTTTTATAATATTCTTTTACCTAAGTACCTGAACTCTGTTTGCATGAAGATCATGTGCACCTCTGCTGAAGACTAGAGATGCATCGGTTGTAAAAATCTGGGCCTACAGTATGATTAAAATAACACTGATAGAATTTGGCTTAAGGCTGATACTGATGGGCTTTATTCTAACTTCACTTGGAGTATGACTCCCACAGTGGTAACATTTCTCTCATATTTTACTATGAAAACAGATTGGAGTTGGTTTAACCTCCAAACTCCACAAACAATGTTTGTGTAGCAATTTGCGGAAAATCGCATCGTTCCCTTTCATTTTCATCTTTGCAATTCCACTGCACATGCTTGCTCAGGCTGACTCCAGCACATCCCAGTAGCACAACTCTACACCACACCATTTAACATGCACACCAGGTCTAGGCTCTGACCGCTGCCGAAACACGTCAGGTAGCATCAAGCAGATCAGGAGGTCAGGAGGTCTGTGGGTCTTAGAGCTACTAAGGTGCCACTGACAAAGAAAATTTCACTTCTGAGGTGAAAACATTTGAATTTTGGATGAAACTACACCCTCTTTAGCAAACCAAACCTTTGACCTTCTTACCCATAATTTCCACATACAATGGCTTTGCTGTGATGTGCTTGTGAAGCACGCTGCGGTGCAAGTCACTTCCACTCAAGTCAACCAAAGTAGTTCTATTGCCTGCCCTCAGGTTCAGCTTCAGTGTGTCCTAGAAGCACCACTCTCCTCCCCTTTGTTGGAGATATGCAGGAGGTCTATTTTCAGCACTGGCTTCTGCCAAACTGCATCAGTCCATGTAGTGCAGATTGATCCAAGAAAAATGTGCAACTTAAAAAATACAGCATGATACAAAGTACAGGTCAACAGGAGCTACATTAACCTTTTAAGTTCATAATGCACTCACCTATGGAGGATGCAATAAAATCATGAAATCATGTCAAAATTAATGAAAAAACAGATGAAAAAGGCAAAATAGTGCAATGTTGAAAAACTATTCCTGCATAAACTGGTAGTTCTCCTCCTTGTGTTCTCAAGCTTCTCAGGGTTGTGCTGCATTATGCAACACTTCAGACACACGTCCAGTGTGAGAGGTCAGTCACCTTTGGTTGGAGCAAAACTGTTGCACTGCAGAGCATGGTGCAGCGATTGAATATGGAAATTATGGGTGAGGTATTGGAAGTGGAAGCAAAAAATCCTGGAATAATGTGACAAAAAAATGACAAATCAAACCCAGAAATACAAATTGATCTTTTGTTTACATGCTCTTCTTAAGTGAACTTGAGCTTTTACTTGTGCTGCGCTCCAGGAACGCTTGCTGTCGGTTGGAGCGAAGCTGCAAAACAGCACAGGCAGAGTGTGTGGAATTTTAGGGTAAAAGGGCAAACTGTCTGTTGTAAAAAATAATTTTTCGTAATCAGCCATTAAATGAGCTAAATGAAATCTCTTTCCTCACAAACCCCACTGTAGTCTGAGGTCCTGCAATCATACCTTCATGTATCCTTGGGCAAGACACTTAACCCCCCCACAACTGCCTCAGGGGCATGCAACTATGTGTGATTGGGATTAGTTAATACCCATGTCCACTCTGCATAGCAGCTTTCACCATCAGTGTGTGAATGTGGAGTGAATGGGTGGGAAATGGGTTGTAAAAATTGCTTTGAGTTGTGAGACAAGTAGAAAAGCACCATACAAGCGCAAATCCATTTAACATTGATGTTTTCTCCAAAAAATTGGCCTTGCTGCCACACAATCAGACTTGCATTGCCAGTTTTTGTCTGCAAGATCAGCTCATGCTGACTTGAGTCTATTCATGAGATTTGTTGACGAGTACAACATAAAGCATATCACAAGTCTTATCCTTTCAAACATGAAGAAATGAAATGACAAGGACAAGCTGTACATCTTATTGCAGGTTTGCTGCTTTAAGTAGCAGCTGTCTTGAGCGAGTCGACTTGCATGTCATTTCAGTATAGAAATATGCACAGTCACTTTTGATGTATCCATGGGGAGACTGTCAATGGAGCATAATTATCCTAAGTGCACTGCATCACTGTGCTGCAGAATAGGACACATTTCCATTTCAAGCCTTCCACTTCCACTGCAGCTGATAGAAAACACAGCACATCTCTTATAACAGCCAGTAGGAATGTGTCATTTCAAAGTAGAGCCGGAATTTAAAGAATGAGCTTGGATGTGCAGGCCGAGCATTTGCTTGACAGTTAAATTATCACACTGTAAAAATGATTACTGATATTTCAAGCATTTGACAGGCATTTTTTTACAGAGCTGGAAGTGGAATATTTCCATAAAGGTACAAAATGATGAACTTCTGCTTTTTTAACAGGTGCTCAGTAAAAATAGCGGAATATTTTTGGAAGAAAAGTTGAGAAACATTCAAATCTTTTCAGTATCTCAAGACTGGTATGAAAGCCAGTTCACAAAATGCCAAGGGAAAAAATGACAGTGACAGATCTGCCTGGCTTTGCATTAAATTCACTTGAACCCTTTGTTTCATCGCTCACCCGGTGTTAAAATGTCTCGTCTCCTCTTCTTTGACATTTTAACAACATAATGTGGCAGCTCCACAGCTCAGATTGAGCTCTCTCTGTATTTGCTTTGATTTTTGTGTGTTTAATGTTTGCTGGGTGTACAGCTCCAGTTTGAAGCACAGACAAACAGCCAGAGCTTTGGTGCAAAACCAGCAAATCCATAGTCACGAGTCTGGAAGGTACCACATTTCTTTTTGGAGTTCTTAAAGCAAACACGAGGAGAAAAGAAATCACTACAGGTCTGGTTAAGGGGGTTCTTTATCTCAGTGTCAGTGCAGACTTTCCCTCTCATTTACATGTGCAAATGTGACAGTTTTGCACTCTTCTCTTGTGTAGTATGAAGAACCAGGCTTAAACTTTAACTTTTGGCACTGGCATGCTGTTTATTCTGATATTAGGCCTCTTACAGTCACTTTTGTCGGAACAAGTTTTAAATATGTCAAAACAAATAATTTGGCTAACAGCTGGTTATCAAGTTGCACCATGGAGATCAACAGTTAAGCTGCAGCTTGTCTAAATCGCTCTTTAACTAATTAATGTTATCATGAAAATGTTTGATATTTATTTTGGAGATTCTGATTAACATACAGCATGGATAAAAAAAACACATTTTGCCAAGAAAAGAACTTATTTTGAAGTTTTTTGAAGAGCTGATTACAAATAAACTTACCACAGTGGTGACATGTTAGAGACTAGGGGCTATATTTACTGTCGAGCTCAAGGCCAGCCCTTGTTGCATTCATTTTGATCCCATCTAACCTGATTTATGCCATTGAAGCAACTCGTAATTGAGATGTAATCCTCAGTGTAACATCCAATTCAATTTAAAAAAATGTTAGGTTACTTTTGTGCTCAGGGTGGGACAGGCTAAGAGACTCTACTTGGGTAGAGCCAGGCTGGAATTTCTGAGCCCAAGTTCTTGTGCAAACTGGCAATAAAGCATGGACCATACTCCTCAAGTCTGCAAGGGGACTCAGAAAAGGCACCCATGCTACACAAAGTGCCATGCAGTCCCACTTGAAACTATAAGAAGACATGTTTACCAGTATGCATTAAGGGTGTAACGATTCATCGTTGTGGATCAATGCATTTTTGGATGAAATATCCAATTAAATCAGCAGAAAGTCAAAACATTGATCAACAGGATATTCTTTAGGCTATGTTTTTTTTTTTTTTTTTAAATTTCTCCCATATGCATGTTTGATAGTTCCCGCCAAACAGTTTTGGCCAACCATGTTTGCCTTGTATGGCAAATAAAATCGCTCATGGATAAACACCAATCTTGTCTTGCTGTGGCTTTATTAATGCAAGTGGTGTCTGATACAGGCTCTGCAGCTAAACAGACAGGGAAAAGTCCACTTTTGCATATTTCATTGGATGCATTGGTGGAAGTCATACATCAAATGTTGTATTTATCATTCAGTTATAAGCTGCCTGATCTTAAAGTCATCTAAGCAGAACAGCTGCTCTCTTCCCCTCTTCCCTATTTCTCAGTCCTTTTGAGGCCAATTTGTGTTTATTAAAACAAAACTTTGTCCTAACCCCTCTATATATCAAAATCAATATTATAGTCAAACAAAATTATGTGAACTATTCACTACATTATTGTTTGCCACAGAATTAATTCCATTAAAATCTTATAATGTCATACAAAATTACATTTAGAATTAATAGAGGAAGTATATCAGGCTAGCCTGATCGGACAAACGCTCTGTCTGAGGTTGCAGACATGCTCAACTCTGATGCTAAACAGATCTAGACAGGCAAGCGCTATTGCATTGATGAATGATAAAGTGTGTCGATGGCTTTAATTCATGCCAAAGTCTATCAGGAGACATGCAAAAACATCTTTTCTGCTAAGAGAAGCTTTCGGTGTAGCTCTGTGCTCTTGTTTTTATTTAGAAATGTAGTCAAAATCTGGTTAAACTGCTACATCCAGGCCAGTCATTACTGTGGTGGTAGCCATTGTATACACTGGCTTACAGTGTAACTCAGCCCCGATAACGACTCAATAAAGAATGTTGGTCCAGTAGTGATAAAGCTGCCGTGATACTATAGCTACATAAGACCTAATCACTCCAACAGCCATGGTACACGTAGTTATTTAGTTTAGTATATTTTTTTATTAAAATGTAGAAACCCTTGAGTGATGAAATCGTCAAAACAGTTTTTTTCTTCTGTAACTTTGTTTAATGGGTGCGTAATTTGGTCCAGTATTGATTGCAGGCTTTTGAATGACATTGACATTGTATCATGGTGGACTTAAAGATGTCAGAAAGGATCATACTGCTTCCCAAAGAAATTATATTGTACCATAAAGAAACTGGTGATTTACACCCCTAGTAATATGCATCATGAACATCATAAAATCGCAGCAAATGATGGGAATGATGTAATGCAAAGTTAGTAGATGAAGTCTGAGTCCAGGTTATTTACTCTAGAGTCGATCAAACGTTGTGTTCAGGCTGTAGAACATTTAAAACATTTTTATATCAATAAACATGAAATATTTGGTGCTGCAGTGCACTTAGCCTCAATTTCTGCTTTGAAATAATGTCTAGTGAACCTTTTCTCTTTCTCTCTATTTAAAACAAATATCACTGGAGGATTTTCCCCAGAAAAGGAAATGTGAAACCTTTTTCTACTTTAACACTCTCCAGGCTCTTTAAGTATAAATCTCCTCATCTTTATCTAAACAAAGCATGAAATTTCCAATGTCCTCCCATTGCAGAGAGGGCTAAAAGTTGCAGAGTAGGCGATATCCGAAGCATGACGACAATATAGTCAGAGGGCCAAGCTGCCTGAGCCAAGGAGCCATATGCCATATAACCCTCATAAAATACAATTAGATTATGATTTTATTTAGCACTTAGAATTGAGTGCAGTTAGCCTGGAAATCCCTGGGGAGAACATCAATGTATAATTTAACACGAACACTCTGCTCTATATCTTAATGGCAGTTGTAAATACTTTTAATGCTAGCTGTGAAAGTAGATGATCCATCTGTTTAACAGCCAGATAGTCAATTAGTTATTTAGCCTGACTCATAATTGTGATCTGATGATAATATTGTACTAGATAGTCCTCTATAATTTAACAATCCTGCAGTCATGGTGATAGTACATGTGGTTGAATTGAATGCAGACTGCAGTTTCAGCTGAAGCTTCCCAGATTTTCTCATTATTGTTTTCTAATTGCAGTATATGATGGGACAGAAACACTCAGCTGAAGCTCGTTTCATCAGATGCTCTTTTTCACCTTTGCTAAACAGAGCAATCCATACTTAATATTCATGGCTCCATAACACAGGAACTTTGAGCTGTTATTTTTCATAATGCCTTTTAAAAGTGGTAGATTATATCCCATTTTCTGTAATCAAACATGCAGTATTATGGACTTTGATTCCCTCCTGATTTATTGATGAAGCCAGTGGGAGCTGGTGCAGTTTTTATTGGCCGTGTTGGCACTGGCAGCCTGGCCAGCTCATGTCCAGCTGATAAAGCTGCCAACATTTCACTGCTGACTGTACAGGCAAATTAAATGCCCTTATCTCTAATTACTGTTTACGTTTGAAAAAAAAAACCTCCAATTTGTGGGGTCTGACTTTTTTCAGGACTTAGATTGTCCACATTATACCATACTTTTTCTCTCTGTAGGGCAGAGCTATGCCTGCTGTTTAACCTTGTGTTGGCCTATGTGTCTGGCTGCATCATGAGCCTGCTTGTTAATATATTTGGCGACTCATGTATGCTGGAAACAAAAACCTAGAACACACATGACGGAGCTCAGGCTTTACATGACTGGATGTAAACTACAAACATGGCAACACTCCATGAGGCTACTACAGTGATATTTCAAGGACCAGAAGAAACACAATAAGCATCAATCGAACATCATGTCAGCTAGGAAGGATGACTGGTGGTCAGATCATTACCATGGCTGTGTTTGGTGTGCTTCCTCCTTTAGTCATCTTGCTTCCTGATTGACTTTCCCTTCATTCCACGTAACAATCCTGCTCATGCCTGCTCAGCTGTTCCCCCACACAACAGGATTCCTGATTGCAAATACTGAACATGTTTAACATTTATGATCTCAAATCGGAGTGGCTCCAATAGTCTTCCGAGCAGATTGGAAAGGGAAGGATCACTCTGCATACACCTGACACTACAGGATAATCTGTCTAAAAAATCTTCAGAGCCATCAGGCCTTTGCTGACTTTGATCAGAAGGATGGAAACCCTTTATAAAGAGGGTAGGTCTAGACTGTACGCTCTGTTAAAGGATACAGTCCTCTATGCACTGTAAACGGGATCAAATCCCGATCCCAGCAATATTAAGTGCATGTCTTCCCCCACTCTTTCTCCCCATATTTCCTGTGTCTTTGCAGTAGTCCAATGAAAATAAAGGCAACAAGGCCCCCAAAAGACATACACCGACTTCTAAAACAGTATATATCTGTTGGCGGCTACTATGACCAAAATGTTTGTCTCTCTGCCATGTCAGTTAGATATAGAAATAAATAGAAATATTGGTTAAATATTTATGGACTTGATTTCCGAGTTACATCAGTGTTGACTTTCTCACATCCCCCCTCTGCACACTCCTCCTACTTGTCATGTGCAGACTGCATCTTGCATCTGTGTCACAGTAATTTTTGAGGACATGCACAGTGGACACGCCACACACAGACTCAGAGGACGAAGTCACCAAGTGCATATGTACACAGATTGTACAGCAAGTCTATCTCTGTCCACGTCCTCTTGTAAGAGAGCAGGACTTGCTGGTAGATTTTGCACAATGTAAATGAAAGCCAATCTATTTCAATCCTTGAAACAGATGGTCCTTGAGCTGTGGTTAAGAGTGGTAAATGACCTGCTCGAAACTTGCCTCTATCACTGTCAGAATAAGAAACTGTCTACAGACAAATGGACAGATTCACAGCCTATGAATATAAATGACTGATTTCCTGAAGTTTAACTCTGTGTTCTGTCACACTGAAATAAAAGCAAAAGCCACAGTATCTAAAGCTTTCAAAACTAAAGTATATCCCATAATGGTTGAGGTGTCAAAGTGTTTACTTTGCTTCCATACGGCGTGTACACAGCTGCTATAAGAGCCCAGTAAAAATAGCCAGCATTAGATACAGAAGAGAAACAGCCTGACAGCAGTGCAAACAAGCAGCCAGTATCAGTTGCAATTCTGTGGGAATTCTCAGCCTATGACATGCTTTTTTTAGATACCGAGGCGAGGGGAAAAATACAGAAATGTCAAGATATCCACTTATCTTCCACTTCACCAAATCTGAGAGAGGTTCAGGAGTTTAGTGCAATAGCCACTCTCTGACCTTTCTATACATTTCAGCTGCAGAACCGGCAGCAGAGTCAGAGAATCTCTCAGAGATCATAAGTTGTGGACGCAAATGTTTGGAGTGTATGCTTTCACCAGACATGGGTTATTCTACCAAGGAGTAATGTAAGATTATACTCATGCTTATTTTACACTCACAGTGATTCTAAATAATGCATTACTCTTCTAAGCAAATAAAAAATCCACTTGAAGCCATTTTACACATAAATTTGAAAGTCCAAACTATCTACCAACCAACAAATATGCCAACCCAGTCCTTTGCTCCTGGTCTGCCTATGTCTGAAAACATGGAATCTGACAGTTTTGTTCAGTCTTGTGACACCACACTGAGCCATCATGATAATACCTGCCTCACACCTGCGATCTACACCCACAGACCATGCCGTTGAAGCACACAGCTGCAATCGCGTAATCAGAGAGGCAACAAAAACCAACCATTCTGAGAAAGACTCAATGTTTCCCACACATCCAAAACACCTGGATAGACAACCCAGGTGTATTTAAAGCCCCCAAAGAATATTTGCTAACCATTTTTAAATCAGATATAGTTACCATCATGGAAGCAGATTGAAAAACCAGGTATGTAAAGACTCAGTTCTCTGTTTAAAATTAAATCAATAACATTGTAGCTTATTGATAATGCTTTTGAGTCTCTCGGGTTCTGTGATGTGATGTGACATTATTTTATGTAATCACTAATATAAAAATAAATGATGTAAGGGGGAACATAAGCTCAAAGCACATCAGCTCTGTGCACTAATTACACTAAAATGTGGTACCTGAAGCCAGGCATACACTGAAATTTCAAGCTGACTCTATGTTAGTCATGGTGGAATGCCAGAGTTGAATGAATTGGTTACAACCATCGCGCACTGTTTATGTGCTCACACTATATAAGTGGAGTCAGGATGGACTGTAGTAATATCTATGGAGTTTAGTTTGTCTGACATACTGAGGTTAAAGTTGCAGTACAGCGTCAATCCTGTGGAAACTCCAGAGCTCTTTAGAGCTGGTTTTAAGGTTACATTTTATGCAAAATGCACTTTTTCAGGCTATTCTAGCAAAAATATGTGCCCCTGGCCTGTCCACAATCCCCCAAGAATCTGCCCCAAGAATGTGTGCTGACCCATGCCATTCTCAGATTTTCCCCTAATGATGTCATGTGGGGAGTTGGCCCTCCCCGCTTGGAAGAAGGTTCTGCCCTCCTCTCCTGATCCTCCTCTCAACTGGCAGCTGAGAGGGGAATCAGGAGAGCCACATCCATTTCTGAAGAGGGGCGGAGTCAGCCAGCTCGGTAACATTTAAAGCCACAGACACAGAAATAGTCGTTCTGAGCAAGGCTGAAACAGAGGGGATTTAAGGACTGCAAAAATCGAATACTGGAGTGTTTTTTTCGGCAACAAACTTCACAGGCATGTTTTGGGAACCTCTTGGACCAGTATAAACTTGTCTTAAAGGGGTAAAATATTCGACCTTTAAACAGGGCCAATAATGTCTTTAGTGCTTGATCCATATTATAGTTTGACCAAAGCATGGCACAGATCCTACATTTAGATTATGAAGGACTGTGGGAAAAGTGCAAAACACATATGATGTGCCACCTTTTAATTAATAATGTTGCAGTGTTGAAGCTGCATGAAATCCTTCTACAACTATAGAATCTAGTGCAAATGACAGCTTAATGGGGATTATATTATGCACCCTTCTTGATTTGGGTTTCCAATACATAAAACATTGATTTGACCTGGATTGAACATGGTAAATTCAAAAGTTTTAAAAACAGCATCATTCAAAAGTCTTGTCTAAAAGAACATGCTGAATCTGCATGGGTCTGCATGTTTGAAGGTGCAGTAGTACTGTAGAGAGAAGGATCACACACCTATTGACACTTGATTTTAACACCACTATTAGAATACTTCAGGTGTGATAAAAGTGGAAGGGAGACAGTACAAGTACATAAGTATTTCTAATGAAATGTAGATTTTCAGCAGGCTATTTGCCAAATTAGATGTTTTTTTCCACAGACAGATTTTTGCAATAAACTCCCATTACCCATTTGCAGCTGTGAGTTGGTCAGCTGGATGTGTCTTTGGCTGAGACACTGAAACCTAGATTTCCCCTGGTGGCACATGCAACTGTGTATGAATGAGTTTTGTTCCACTGGTGGCCACTTTATATGGCAGCCTCTGCCATCAGTGCGAGAATGTGGTGTGAATGGGTGAAGGTGACATGCAGTGTAAAAGTGCTTTTAGCTGTCAGAAGGTGTGATAAGTGCTGTGCCAGTACGGCTCTATTTACCATCACCAGCTTCTCTCTAACCAGAGCCGCAGTAGTTCAACATGAAAGCCAAAACTTGAACCTTCATGTGCAGGTTCTGTGTAATTAGCACTCTGTCTGCCATTTCCCCAAAGTACACAGTGCTGCAGGAGCCATGCAGACACAAACGGAAGTCAGTGTGATCACGTTTTAATCACATGCCCTCTGTGTGCCATTTGCACTAATGACATGTTACAAGAAGAATTTGAATAGGAGTACTTTCATATGTTTGTGTCACCTCTTTAATCGTATCTCCTTGATCATCCGTGCCCTCTCTGCAGGGGCTCTATGCCCACCCCAGGGATTCATGCACTGTAGTCTGACAACAGCCACAGGGAACCATTTTATGTTCCGACAATACCTAACATGACTTTGACATCGTAGAACAATGTAATGCAAGTTGATTAGCATTAAAAGCCTTGTACTGGATTTTAAACATTGAAAAGAAGCATGAAGTGTAAACTTAATTAACAGGACAGTACTACTTTCTTGCTGTTTTCTGTTGGCAGATATTTTTGTTTTCATTTTGAACATTAATCCAGACAAAACTTTTATTTATTTGCTATCTATAAATGAAGAGCTTTTAGCCAAAAATGTGAAATATAAGTTTGAATGTACGATAGTGCTGTTAAACTAATGGAGTTTCAATTTTAATCTCAATTTTGGCTCCCCACCTTGTGAAAACAAGGTAATTAAACGATAACTGAGCCATATGCCTTGTTATGCATACAGTTTTTTTCATGTGGTAAATGTGCAACATTTTGGCCTTAAAAGCAATTATTTTTGTTTATTCATTACATTTCATTATTTTTTCCACACATTTATGTTCATACATTGCTTGTTTTTTAAACTGTTAGTCTTTGAGTTCAATAAATGCATTTAATACAGATGTTGTTACATAATTGAGTAATTTTTTTGAAAAATGATCTCAATAGCCATTAAATTAATTCTGATTGTTTTTTTTCTTCCATACTCGAGCAGCCTTAATGTCAGGTGTTGTTGCTGACAAGTCTGTCACTGGTGTAGTGTTCTATGGTTCACAGGTTTGCTAAGAATAAAACCCTCAAACATTGATACAAAAGGCAGCTAAGTTTAAAATTTTAAGTCCTTTAAGTCAGTGGTTCTCAACTGTTGCGTCAGGACCCAAAAGTGGGTCACGGAGCTGTAGTGCATTGTGCATGTGTTTCTGGAAAAAAAAGAAGGTGGCAAAGGTCTTTGAAGAATGTGCAACCATACCATTGATTTTTACTGTGTTTTATAGTGAAATTGAGTAAATTTAAATGTTTTATCAGTATTACAAATCATTTATCTCCTTTTCTTGCAAAAAAAGGAGGGATTTTTACCATGTTGATGAAGTCATTCCTCAATATCTCTGGAAAATTGGCAAAGATGTACATGACAGCTTGTTCCTGTCATGAATTCTGTTCCATCCAAGATCTTAAGTGCAACATTTTTATTTACTAAATGTGCATTGTTGAAACTTTTTGGGAATTGGGAGCGCAGATGGTCGAGTTGTTTAAGGTGCTACTCATGTATGCGGGCGGCTCGGGTTCGAATCCGGCCTGTGGCCCTTTGCCCCATGTCTCTCCCCACTTTCTCCCCTGTTTCCAAGTTTATCCATTGTCCTTCCTCTATCAAATAAAGGTATGAAAAGGCCCAAAAATAAACCTTAAAAAAAAAAAAAAAAAAACTTTTTGGAAATTTGGGTTGCGATTTGCCATCAAAAAATATTAGTGGGTCCTGAGGCCAGACCAGCTGAGAATCACTGCTTTAAGAAACCCTTATACCCCTTAGTTGGAACTTTCCCATTTTTCTTTACACAGTATTTTACTGTACAATAAATATACTATTACAGCATTTTCACTCATATATAGTCACTCATAAAAGAACTGACCAATTGCAGCTCTTTGTTTAAGTCATATGTAGTTGTTGTATCCAGCTTTTGGCTGCTTTGTACCCAGGATATCTCTAACACGTTAATTGATATCATGGTGGAAGAAACACTAGTTTGAAATGATCAGAATTTAAAAGAAACATCTCACTGCTGGGGTCTGTCTTTGCCTGGGGCTTAGGGTACCGTCTCACAGTAGGACTGAGCTCCTGGTGCAGCAAAAATGTTAAAGGTCTTATTCAAACATAACTCATAATTGGGGATCAAATCTCAGCCCTGTGGTCCCTGCTAACTCTGCGCCATGCTCCGACCCCATTAATTATGATGAAGCTTCTTCTACTTTTTCAGAGCCGACACCCTGTGTCTCCCTGCCTGACATTGGACCCAATTTTAACTCTTATCTTTGCCCTGACATTGCCTCTAGTCTGATTTCCCAGAGATGGGGAGTGAGTTTTTTTCCTGAATCAATCACTTTATCATCCTGAATCTAACGTCATTTTAAGCTGACACAGATGTGAAACCATGTCAGCAAAGTGGTCTTCAGAAGTTTTTTTAGAATGGAGATGAAGAAGGTGAAAACGTCATACAAATCCGTTACTACTGACACACAGCAACAGTAAAGGTTATGGAAACTGTTTAAAGACGGTTTATGATATTGCACACTTGTTCTCTACTCCTTATTCCCAACATAGGAAGTGGGCTTTGTACTGCTCTTATCGGCATGATTAAAACAATTCTGAACATCACTCCCTGTTTTGTCTACCACTAATGGTGTCATTGCCAAAAAACAAAGGCTGGAGATTTGAAAATGAATGACTGTATCATTTCACAGAAAATTAACCCACAAATTCCACATACTCCACCATGCATGCCCTGGTTTTGCTCAAACTGACAGCGCACGCCCTCGCCGACTGGATGCATCTCTATAGCAATGTGCAGCCTTGAGCAGCTGGATATGAGAGATCTCAAGATCACTCGTGAGAACTATGAATTCACACAGTAATTGCGAGATCACAGGATAACAGCGAGTCCAAATACTAGTTTGTAAACAATAGGTAACTTTGCTTCTCTTAAGTTGATTTGCTGTTCACTGCTATGCTATTCTTTTTTCGTTTTACTTCTACCATGGGATAAGAAAAGATTTTGGTTTTCTAGAAAGGATGTGTCATATAAAATCTTGTGTTTTTCAGTCTGAATAAGTCACTTTTCCTTGTGCGTAGCGTTGTTACCTCTTTAATGACCAGTGGTTCCAGCTGCTGGAGAGGCCATAATGTTGACATAGTGATGAAAACTACTAAAACATACAATATGTATAATACAGATGCCACGTTATGATGTGTGTATCACATTTAAATTCAGTTCCTCAGTGATCCAAGTAAACTAAAGTCTATTTATAATTTTTTGACTGTTAATAAATTCTAATACAGTAATATTTAACTTTTTTGACCTAAAACATCCCTTCTCTGTTGTATATCTGTTGTTCTTCATACATTTCATATAATAATCTGCTTTCATGTCACTACAATAGTTTCTGTACTATACCAACAAGTGAAGATCAAACATTGTTACTCACACTGCCTTGATTAACTGCTTGAAGCCTTGGTTTTCAGCGCTGCTGTGTGGCTCATGTCTTTGCATATAAAGTATTAAGTGCTGTTTATCATTTTCTTCCTGTTTAGAAATTTAGAGAAATTTTGCCTTAACAGCATCATACAGTGCTGGTTGAGATGACACAAACTAGCCCGGTGAGCCTCGCTCTTGTTGCTAACGGATAATAAGCCTGGTGCTGTGTGTTGATGAAGACTGGTGTTGCTGCAGTGTTTTACCTTTTTTTCTTGCCCAGCTTGCATTACACATGACCAACTGTTTGAAGAAACCCAAAATAATCTGGTATCTTTATTTTTAGTTTTGCTAGCAGTAGATAAAAACTATGATCCATAGGGGATGTATATGTTGAAACTGCTGTCTCAGCATTTAAGGCCAAATTGATTCTATACGTTCTGTATTAATGCATGCATTGGCAGGGTGCATATATCGTATCAATTTTGAGCACAGGCCTACTCCATAGGGTATAACACTGCTCACTCAGAAGTTAGACAGAACTTTAAAGTGTCACATGTGGGGCACTTTATTTTGAGTAGGTTGTGATTTCAGACACAGCCGTGTATTTTTTGGTTGTCTAACAGTTTACCAGACGATGCCTCAGAGTCATTTGATTGACAGTTGATTCTTGGTCGTCTTTCTTCTTTTTTATAAATTTCAGAAAGCTTTAGAGCATCCTAATACCCTGAGAGGAAATACACTTGCTGAATCTGTCAACAGCCAACTTGGATGAATTGATTGTTCTTAAACTCAACACGAGGGCTGGTTCACTCCCACTGGAGCAGATGGTCTTGTACTTTGACTAATTTGCTTTTTAGTCCAACAGAATGAATAGTTGAGCTGTTACTGATAAACACTTTTACACTAACTAATGAAAACCCTAAAGTTTATCTCTTAGTCAAATCTGTATTCATGTGTTTGTTGCTCTGAGAGCACTCAAGTGCTTGGATTTCCCTGCCCTAGCTGTGTGAAGTGCATGTGAACAGTCAGTTCTCCGTTCCTGCTGTCTTCTTGTGTGCTCTCCAACTTAAATATTCTCATTTCATTTTGACAAAAGGCTTGTTGTAAATGTCATATAACAAACTGTGTCGTCCTTGAGGGTTCTTGTTTGCTCTTTCCTGCATGACTTTGATGCTTTTTCAGGAAGTTTTACCGGGAATTCATATTTTATTCACAGAGCACCATCGTTTCAGGGCTTTCTTCTTGATTTTAAGGTCTTAATATTTCAGCTAAGCCCTCGCTCTTTTTACATCTCATTTCAGTTTATCTGAGGATATTAAAGCTCTTGGAAACCATGTGAAGATTTCACTAAAGTTGTTTTTAAGCTCACACCCTTGAGACAACATTGTAGTAGACAAAAGACAATGAATATTTTCAGAACTGTTCAGTTTAGCTGAGTTATTGTTGACATTCCTGCACAGAAGCCGGCCTTTTTGATTCCCACAGCAGAACAGAATTAATAAGGCTGTAACTTTAAACCCTACGGTGCCACTATGGACACTTTTTGTTGAGAAGGAGGAATTATTCTTGTTTATATTGTTGGTGTTTTGTCTGAGATGCTGCATGGCATGATTCTTGTTGAAGAAGTTTTTTTTTTTTTTTTTCTTGATGAATTTTGAAATTGACATTTTTTAATGGTTGTATTTATTGTGTTAAAGTTCTGCAACTTAGGGTTTGGTATTCCTTGTTTTGTTTCCAAAGCAGTGTGAAATCGATACTTTTTTGAACAGTGCCAGTGCTTAAACATCGCTTGAATCAAAACCTTTACAGAAAGAAAAAGAGTTTTAAAAGTTGTTGAGTAAACCAAGGCTGTCTCAGTATCATAAGGGATTGAAAAAAATATCTTAGAGATGTCAATACAACATTCAGCAAGAAAAGGAAACGACTGTTACTTTTTTATGTATGAGGCTCAAGCAAAACTCACACATTGAGCCAAAATCAAGCTAAATGCATTAAAAATGCAATTATATAAATATGTTTTTTTTTTTTTTTTTCCCTATTTGAGCTGTCAGACTGTAAAATATTTCTGAACAAAATTACAAAGACAATTAAATTACATGGGCTGGGTTTTTACAGAATGAATGATTAGCAGGTAGTAAGAATATAAGGAGGTTTCTTCCTGACATAATTGCAGATATTATGAAAAGAATTACCACTGTCCCCAATGAGTAAATTTAATTGTTACATCAAATTAAAATGATCGTATTTCCTGTTCTAATTGGCCTGAAGGCATTAAACTAAAACTGAAAAAGAGCTTAGAATCCACACTTTCCACACAAATTGATTGCAAAGCAACATGTGTATTTGTTTGTATGCTATCATGTGACACACATAGCAGATGATGACATCACACGATGTGATGGTGGACTGCTAATGCTAATAAAAAGATACAAAAATATTTTTTTCAAAAATTTTTCTTTCTATAATTTGTCAACTTCAGTGCTGATCCAAACTTTCAAATATCTAAAGTTTTTTTTATTATAATTATTTTTTTCTTTTAATACTAGTTTGAATTAAAGAAATCACTGTTTTTCATTATGAAGAAAAAAATAGAGTTGTTTTCACTAGACATGTATTATGAGATTATAAATGTCTTGTGGCTTGGTGATTTTTTTTTCAGGAGAAAACCTGGATATGTTATTAATTAGCAACAAAACTGATTAAAATGATTATTATTTGTGAGTGGTGCCAGATTTTAAAATCTACCATTCTGCTAAGCTATTCATGGAAAAAAAATTCTACTTTGAAAACAGCTATAAAAATATTATATTTATTTTTTTTCCCTCACTTTTTTGGCTTAAATCTTTTGATCGACTTCCTCAATAAAACTACCAAATATTCAGTGTTTTCAGAATTTTAATCCTTTAATGCAAGTTTAAATTATTGGTGTCACTTTTGATATAATAATCACTAAATATTTAGTTATTATATGTATAATAATCACCAAGGAGGTGGTATTTCTTTAAAATTGTGTCAAAGATTGGCAAAAAAACAAAAAAACAAAAAAAAAAACTTAATTTTAACACACAATTTAGAAACTAACTTGTATTTTGTGATTTATTTTTCCAGAAAAATACAACAATGACTAGCATTTAGAAGGTTACAATCTCTCAGAATATTTTAAAGTCTTTGGTAGTTTTGATTATGATTAAAGCTGATGAAAAGAAACACCAAAAAAAAAAAAAAAGTGAAAAAAATATTTTTTACAATTTTTTAAATATATGTATTTTTACAGTGGACATTTTCGTATTGAATGGCCTCCTAGGGGGAAAATAATAATAATATTGTTAAGTTCAGCTATCAGAAATAAGCTAAAATACTTGTGCTGTGACAGTCAGATAAACAGGGAGGGCATCAGGGATTCACTGTGGGCCCCAACGTACCACAACCTGGAGCTGGGGAGGGAGGGCAGGACAGCCAGAGTCCAGTATGACACATGTTGCTTGGCAGCCAAGGTCAAGCTCAACATCATCTTTTTTGTCTGTGCCTTTCCACACCTGGTGATACGCAAAAAGACCAGCTGTTTTAAGGGACATCCACAGCAAGACCAGGGGCTCTTGGCAGCCTCACTACTCACCTGGAATGTACCTTAGGCTGTGCACATCCACGCTTTACTCCTCCTTAGATGTGTGGACTTTTTTTTAACAGATTATTTTCCCATTTCCCTGGTAGGATGCAAAGACATCCAGATTAATACTGGGGTTGTGTCAATCCCCCTCCTTCATGATGGTGCCCTTCCATGGCTTATTTGCCTTTACACGCCTTACTGCAGCTTCATTTTTTGGCCAAAACGTGCCTTTAAGTCCTGCACAGTAGGTTGTATGTTGTTCTATTTGTTGCAGGCCTTGTGGTCCTCTTTAATGGTCTCCACCAGTGCTCGGAAACATGCCTGTTGGTTGTCATATTCACCACTTCAGTCCTGTCGTGTACGTCAGGGAGCGGGTTACATTTTCATTTAGCTCTCTGAGCGAATTATCGAGTTGAAGCCAAGCCGTAGATGCCTTTATTGTTGTCTCTGGAGATATTTTGTGTGCATGTTCAAGAAATGCAGAGACAATGAGGCAAACGAAGCAGCGCCATCCCCTGACTGAAAGATCCTTTATCTCCTAATCAGATCCAGAGCAGAGGACTTGGTTTGGAGATACCAATTAGCATGTGGGCTGGAGCACATCTCTGCACCTCTGGGTCTCTCCGAGCTCTCAGGTTTCCCCCCTTTTTTCTCGTGGCAGTGTAGCCTGGGGTGGTGTATTCATTTGAAAGTCTGAGCAGGCAATTATGAATTACTCACATGGGGCGTCATTCTTTTTTAACAATGTCGGAAAAACATTACACATAACACATTTAGATTTTTGGGGGGTTTGGGAAATGAAGCTTAGCAACAGTAGCTCATCACAAAGCTCTATCTAGGAATGTGGAGTTGATTTGTCGGTGTTGCAAGTTGTTGCACGTTCCCCGGTGAGCTCAGACGTTTGCTGCAGCCGGCGGGAACTCCGAGGAGATGAAATGCCATCAGAGATCCAGAATGTAGGAGGCTTAATTAAGTCGCTCTTCTCTGATTGTGAGCTTTTAAAGCATGCCTATCTCAAGCTTGCCTGCATAATTGGATGTGCGTATGTTAGTGCGTGCCTTCCCTATGCGTGGGTGAGCCTCTTTGGAAGTATGTATGTACGTATCACAGTCATTATGTGTGTAAACAGGAGCTCTGCAGGGAACATGTTGCACTGCACAAACCGCTGACATGTTTACCGAGTCTCTTTTCTCGGCTCGGGCTCTTTATGCTGTCCGCTTTACAACTTCAGTGGCTCCAGCAACTCAGATGACTCGGGTGTGTAGGTGGCGGCTCACTTCGTGGACTTCACACACAAACTCGCGCTCTTTAATCTCCCCCCTTTTACCCGTGCCTTGTTAGGCAGATCAGCTGCGATGTGCTGCTCTTTTCAATCAATGGGTGCCACAGGCAGTAAATCAGGGATTAAGGTGCGGCGTGGCACTCCATTCTGCATGCTGCTGGCCCTTCATCTCATCAAGGTGCAAGCAGAAAAAAAAAAAACAAAGCAGTTGCACGGCTATGATGAGCCCCCTACACTTTAATCATCACCGCTGACCTCACTCATCACCGCAAGATTAAAAAACAATTGCGCCTTCGCTTCGCTTGCTACCACAGCTCCCTGCTAGTTTTATTTATTGGGTCTTGTCTCCGTGGTGAAATTATTTTTATCAATCAAACAAGCCTATCAAGAGAAGTGGCTGCTGTTTAGATAAAGCCATCGCCCCCATCCTGAATGCTGATAGTGGATACTTCACCAAAGCAGATGAAGCTGTACAGTGAAACTCTCCAGAGAGCTTGTGTACATCTGATTTTGGTATTAAGCTATCACACTAAAATAGGATTTCAGAATCAGCCCCCCACCCCCCAAGGGAAATTCAATAGATTGCTTGATGGATTAGGTCTGTTTAAAGGAGTTGTAGAGAAGGTTGCATCATCCTAAGCCTGCACAAACACACTGAAGCACGATACGGCTCTTTTAAGAAACTGCCTCGCATTTCTAGGCCAAGCCTAACTTTGATGGTGTTCTGTGTCTCCTTTTTTTATTCTCATTCAGCTGATATCTAACTAAGAATAGATGACAGAAAGACGTTTGAATTGCGGCTGGAAACATTTTGAAGCAGAAAAGTGCGGAAGCTGCACAAACATTGCAGATTCTCGAGACAGCAGTTGCTTGAAATGAATAATGAATTTCAGGTTTTGCTGGCCCAGGGAAAAAGTGGAAGCATCCTTTCTCAACAAGTTGCATGGCTATTTAAATATTGCACAGACTGATTCCCATGTCAGATGCTTGTTTTTCTACAGAGAGTCACCGAAGCGTGGTACACTGCAAAAGGACCAAAGATTTATCACACTTAAGTCGACTATATATCCAGTTTGCTGCAATCTGAAAAATGAAGTCACAACCAGCATGTAGGAATCCCTTTGGATCTGAAGTATTATGACAATTTAAACAGTTCATCATCATTCATGTCACATGCCTTCTCTTAGACTTGATCTCTATTTACATATTCTACATAGAAATGTAGAGTCTGTACTTCAGGGCCCTGGATTGCCAGCATGGGAACTGCTCTAGTTTCCATTTGTTGTGCATTTTCAGCACAAGATTTGTCCTATTGTGTATTAGCAGGTTCTTGTGGATAATGTAGGAACAGGCCATGTACACGACAACAAGCAGAAGCGCACTGATGAAGGCTTTGTGCCAAATGCATCAATATTTGTCAGTTGTCGAGTTCATTTGCAAAAACAGATAACTCATTTTTTTCATGTGGCATGTGGCTTCTGCCACAAAACATGAACTTTGACCCAACAGACCAAACAGATTTTAGATCAGAAGAAAGCTCAATTGAAGGTGTTAATTTTAACTCTCAGCTCATTATTTACCAGAATGGCGTTTCACTGTTTTTGTAAATGGACTCTTCAACTGTAATGTTATCCAAATGTAAGTGTTTTGCTCTCAACCTTAGATTATGTCTTGTGCAAATATGGGCATTTTAATGTGGGTGTTAATGGGACATCCAGGCTGTCTGGAGTAGTACTTCTGGACTGGTTTCATTCTTGGCTATAACTTTCTGTGGGGGATAACATGCACGCTCTACCCCTTCTCAATATTTAGCAATCAATCAGTTTATTTCTATAGAGCCAGTGCATATTCATTTTCATCTCGAGACACTTTACAAAAAATGGGAAGGTCTATTATGTACTCTTTGTTGTATTATTCATACAACATTATTAATCCACCCTGAACTTCACACTGGGTGACATTTGAACACAAAAAAATGTCTACTGCTGGTCAGCCATCTGCTGAAGCTGTGTTAGGGTTGAGAAAGGATAGAGGGACATGCAGAAAAAGAGAAGAAGGAAATGTCAAAAAAAGAAGAGGGGGTGCAGATAGAATAGAAAGAAATGCAAAAAGAAAGAAGAGAGGAGATGCAGATGAAGAAAGAGTTGGAGAAAGTGAGACGAGAGATGCAATAAATGGGGGTAGTAACTCAGTCTGGAAGGATCTGGGCTGGGAAATGGAGGGTTGCCAGTACGAGTCCCGGGCAGACCATATCTGGACTTTGGCCTTGTAGCTGGAGAGGTGCCAGGTCACTTCCTGAGTACTGAACCCCTAACAGCTCACAGCAGCACTTCAACTACAATGAGAGCAGCAAGGCCATCACTCTGACATCTCTCCATTAGTGCATGTCCATGGGGATCCTGTTTGTGCATGCATATTTGCATGTAATTCATGGGTGCGTAGCATCTATAACAATACAGTGTAAACTGTGAATTTCTCTTCAGGGATTAATAAAGTATGACTTAACTTAACTTAAAGAAAAGAACAGTATGGAGGAAGAGAAAAGAGGGAGATGTAGATAAAGAAAAGCAGGAGATGCAGTGAAAGGAGGGAGATGCAGAAAGAGAGAAGAGGAAGATGTACAAAAAAAATAGTTGCAAATAAAGAAGAGAAAGATGTGGAAAGTTAAAGGGGGAGATGCAGAATGAGAGAAAAGAGAGGTGCGGAAAGAGGAGAAGAGAGAGATGCAAATAAGAATAGAACAGTATGCAAAAGGAGAGAAGAGGAAGATGCAGAACATGAAAGGTGGGGATGTAGAAAAACAAGAGGGGGATGCAAGTAAAGTAGAGAACGGTATGTAGAAAGAGAGAAAAGGGAGAGCCTAATGAAGACAATTAAGGGGGGGGATGCAGAGTAGGAGAAGTAGGAGATACAAATAAAGAAATAAGGATATACAGAAAAAGAAAGGAATTTTTAGTAGATTATGGGGGTGCAGAAAAGAAAGGTAGGTGATGCAGGAAGTGAGATAAGAGATGAAGAAAAAATGAAGAGGGAGATGCAGACAGAAAATAAGGAGATGGAGAAAATGAATAGAGGTTGATGCAGAAAGAGAAAAAAGGGGTGTAAAAAATGTGGCAAATGCAAAAACAAATCTAGGACATGCAAATGAGAGGAGGGAGATACGAGAAAAAGAGAGTTGAGATTAAAAAGGAGGCTGAGATGGAGACACTGATAAAGCTGTCATTTGCTGCTTAATAGTATGTTTTCTTTGAAGGACTACTTGTTGCTTCAAGTGCAAGGGGTCTGCATGAAACCTTAGAGACAACGCCGGAATGAAGAGAAATAACATAAATACTGTCTAAATGACTAAGAAATCTCAGAGAATCACTGCTTCTGAAGGCTTTCATTCTACATTAGTTCTGTTTCATTCCACATTTTTTCTTGTTCCAAGCCCATTTCTACTCAATTAATTTGCCCTTGCGTGCCATCTTTGCATCTTGGAGTGATCAAGGAGCAGTGAAGTCAACTAATACTGAGTGTCTGTCTGCATCAGCCTTCAAGAACAAAATCATCGTCAGTGATCTAATTTGCACTTCAGCTGCATTATTTCTGCAAATAAGCCACAAGGAACATGATAGAGCACTGTTTGCTCTATATTCTTTAATATAAATACTAAACTGCAGTACAGGAGAAAGTCAGCTCTGCTTAGCAGCTTTAGGATATGTTTGAACTTTATGAACACAGGGAACATTCAAGGATGACGTAACATAAACTAAAAACTGAAAAAGATTAGGTACAATCTGTCAGGGGGAATGTGAAAGTGCTGAATATCACACTTTCACTTTTAAGAGAGTAAATATACCAGAGGGAGGATTTTCCCTTTAAAGACCTTGTGAGGTAGCATGAAGCGTTACTCTGTTCCAACAAGCAATGTTTCAACTTAACCCCCTGAGACAATGTTTGGACCAGAGTGCCTTTAGTTTGTGCTGCAGGGTCCGAGTCAAAATTGAAGTTGAAGTAGCTGCGGGCGAGAGGTTTTGGAATTCTTTTGCTGTTACTAGATTTGAGAAGGTTGTGGGAGATGAAGGGGAGCGAGATGCTTATAAAAGCCAATAGGATTTATTATGTGTTCTGTTGCCTATAGCAGACTGGATTTAGCCAATCCCTTGACATCTCTTTTTCCTCTCAGTACCCACAGCTGTCATGCAGAATATCTTATCACATCGGCAGAATGTGGGTGGGTTTGGTCTGTCGCCTCTCTCTCTCTGCGCGTTTCTCTGTATTTGTGTGAGTGTTTGTCTCTCTGGTGTGTGTTAACATGAGAAATGTGGCTTGTGGTTAAAAGGGCAGTGGAATAATCACTCTGGCACCTGCTCAGGCTCCCATGCGTTGTTTAACATCCCACTACTCACAAAGTCAAATACAAGACGAGCCTAATGGCTCCCCAACGCTCGTCTTTGTAAATGATGGTGCTAACTGCAACTCTCTTAACACTTAAGTACGTCGTAGATCAAATATAAAACATATTCCTGTGGTTTGTGCCCCCATTAAAGGTGTCAAGTTCAACTCTACAGTGCTTTAAGTGTGGAAGTCCCGCTTGACTTTTAGTTTACTTGGTTCAAAAGCAGCCTTTTGCTTCTGTTTCCAATTATCTTGAGGCGGCACCTCTCTTTGTCAGAATATTTCTTTTCAGTGTGATAAAATGTCAAAGTGGGTGTCTGGAGTTGGTACAGTAAGATATATGGTTCCATAAAGAACACCATCAGCTCTGCTGTAGAGCAACATGTAGATAAATGCCCACTCCTGACAAGGTGATCTTTTATCTTTACTTTTAATACAATGCAGATAGATTTGAGCATTCAAACTTCAACTCTTTAAGGCATTTTTAAAGTTTTCTAAGGCACATTATACTATTTTTTATTCCAAACAAAAGCTGTGATTGGAGAGCAATTTAGTGGGACAAGAGCCTTTCTATGAGAGCCCATATTGACCTCCTGCACTCATGTGATTATCATCCTTTCACTCCCTACAGACAGAAGTCTTTGTGTTAATGCTGCTATGCAATTTAGTCAATTAGCGCTTTCATGGCTTCTAAGTCAAAAAAGTAACAGAGAGTAACATGACAGAATTAGCCTGTATTCACAAGGAGATCACAACGAAACTTGAGATGATCGCAACGAACAAGGCAGAGATCTTAAAGTATAGAAAATAATTGATGCCAATGTTGCTGTCACGTGAACGTCTCAAAGATTTTCATTAAAATGTCAAAATTTGTTCTTCAGACATGTACTTTTTTTCACCATCTGATCTGGTTAAAAGTCACCGTAACTTGAGTCAGGTTTGTGACACGTGCACAATGCATGTAACCTGACACTCCAGATGGAACACATCCATCTGGTAAACCTTCCATAGACAGTGTTTAGGAAAGGGCAGAACCTTTGAAAAAAAACTCTGAGGGTGATTGGATGAATGTTCCGTCTGTCGTATGCTCACGGGCCAAACAGAGCAACAAAACACGTGACGTTGTAGCCGCTCATTGCCTTTTTTTTTAAGGTGACAGGAGACTTTTATTGTCTCTGCATCTCATTTCACTGACTCCAACTGGTGCTCATCCATAAGTTGAGTCATAACAGACTGTTTGTTGACTTGATTCTGATGATTTCCACTTTGTGAACAAACTGCCATCCCATGGAATAAAGTTTAGTTTCTTATGATGACGTCATTTAGCTGATATGACTCCCTAGCTGCGTTTCCATTGCAGTTTTTTGCAAAATAAGAGTGATATTTCTAAAATTCCAACCAAGTACAATTGCGCTTTGAATGTGTTTCCATTGAAGGATGTTTTGGGCATGAGCCTCGTAATTCTCGTAAAAGTCTCATCTTGCAAGACTCCCCCTGTGAGGAAGATGGACGCCAAAAACCTGTTGCATGTTGGCAACAGATTATAGTTCAGAGGTAAAGTCTTTATTTATGGCAAAGGCCATGAAGGCCAAGAAAACTCTCAGCCTCCTCTTCTGTCCACAGATACCGTGCCATGTTGTTTCAGAGGGAACTGGTCACAGTATATTACGCCCTGTGACATGTTTCCGTGGCACTTTAGCGATACATTTCTTTACTGAAACATCTGAAAAACCACATCATGAGAGCCAAAAAACTTTTTAGCAATATTTTAGAGGTTTTTCCAAATTTAGGCTCCATTACACGTTTTTTATTGTGCTATTTAGATTTTACGCATTTTATAGGGTAATCAAAATGCAGCTTCTGTCCAGTACCAAGGTGTGGTTACATTCACATCATTCACATCTCATCCAAAACGTTCCACGTGAATTACACCCGAGACCACCTCCCTAAGTGTGCTGGGCCCGGGGCATGGGTGCAGTTCGTTTGCATTCACACTGACCAAAACGGACCGGTCTTCGGGCTCAAGTGCACTCATATCTGGGATTGGACCCATAGTTTGAAAGCCAACCTGAAAAGATGGGATAACTTTGAGAAAGTTTTACAAGTTTAGATGAGTTGTGTGCGGAATTGGTTCAAACAAAGCAAAGACAAATTTTACTAATTGACTCAACATAGTCTTTAGTTGAGTATGAACCAACATTAAGACAGAACTTAGACAAAGTTGGTGCAACAGACCACTGATGTGAATTGTTCAAATTTTAAGAAACTGCTTCCTTGGGGTAATTCATTAAGTATTGTAAAACATCTTGATGCTCTGGACAGTCCCCAAGGGCCCACCCCTAAAGGTTCCCCTGCTTTTGGGAATTACCGACCTTAAAGGGAGGACCTTTTGGGGGTAAAATCGGTCCCTGTAGCTTTGTTAAGACTTTGTTCCCAGTGGTAAAAAAATCTCCATAAGTTCTAGTGTTGGAAATGTTACCCTGGTTACCTCACATGGCACTGAACTTCTCTACAAAGTCCTGGCAATCATCTCTCATTCTTTACTGTCTAAATAGAAAACTCAGCATGGGACACTGATGCATTCTTTTTGTGGGTTTATATATGAGCAGCCAGGCACCCTGACAGCAGGACTGCGATATCAGCGCTGATAGTGCCACTCCGCATGAGCCAAGATGGATGAGCTCAGGCGTCATTATGATTTCAGTGAATGTTGGAGAGAAGAAAGATTAGAGAGATTGGTTCCATAGCAGAACATAATTGATTTATAATGCATCAGCTCGGAACGCGGTGCGGAGCTGCTCACATGGATGAACAATGGTGGAGGGCGTTTGGAGGTTAACAAAGGCAGGCTTGGAGGGCTACATTGGATCGGACAAGCTCGGAGGCAGAGTGTGTCTACATTTGTCAGTGTCTCTCCTCCCTGCTGCAGGTGAACAGAGAGGCAGGGCCACATGAAAGAGAAAACTGGAGATGATAAAAAAAAGCAAAGGCCGGGGCTTCTTCTCGGCTGGTGTGAGGGCCCCAGGAGTATTCAGGGCTCCCATTTCAGCCAAGTAGTAGAGCTGCTGCCTGGCAAAGAATTTTATTCAAGGCTTTTGCCTCATTACTTGAATTTTCTCCCAAAATATAAAGGTTGAAAGGTAGTTCTGATTTACCTTCAGCTACAGTTGTTCAAAAGGAAATACCTTCAGAAATACCTTCAGTCGTTTCAAAAAATGCTGGATGCCAGTTATGCACCTACTATCTATTAGCACCCTCAAAATAGAAATCTCTAAAACAGCAATAAGACAAGTCCTAGAAAGAACTCTTTTAGAGGTTGGTTGGTTTGAATGCAGCTACTTAGGCATTTATTTCAACTTAGTTATGATAAAGATGAACATTGTAGAAACAGCTGATGGGTTCTGATAAGTTGCAAGATGCAATAGTTAATTTCTTAAGAAACACATAATCAAATCAGTTTCAAGCTGTTTTTGGTTGCAGTGAATGTGATAATTACTTGCTATTGTACTTGAATATTTATGTTTTAACACGTGCATTTAGATCACGGATACAGGCAGCTGAAATGAGTTTCCTCTGCAGGGTGGCTGGGCTGTCCCTTAGAGATAGGGTGAGAAGCTCGGCCACCAAGCCTAGGAGAGACTCGGAGTAGAGCCGCTGCTCCTCTGAGAGGAGCCAAATGAGGTGGCTCAGGCATCTGGTCTGGATGCCTCCTGGACGCCTCCCTGGTGAGGTATTCCGAGCATGTCCCACTGGGAGGAGGCCCCGGGGAAGACCCAGGTGAGACTATGTCGCTTGGCTGGTCTGGGAACGCCTCGGGATCCCCCGGGAAGAGCTGGACAAAGTGGCCAGGGAGAGGAAAGTCTGGGCTTCCCTGCTTAGGCTGCTGCCCTCGCGACCTGACCTGGGATAAGAGGGAGAAGTTGGATGGATGGATGGACAAGTGCATTTAGTGATACATGGAAAAGAAAATTACAGAAAAATCTGCAGTAAATAAAATCTGCAAAAAAAGAAAAATATAAAACAAGAAAATCAAGAAAACTAAATAAAAGAAATGGGCAGTAAGTATGTAAACAAAATAAAATAATTTAAATAAAATAATTAATTAACAAGTTGGTAGATTCCTTTCTAATCTTGTAATCAAATAAAAACTAAAAATAAATTATATAAATAAAACAAAAATAGTTATGGAAAATATATATATATTTTAAAAATATTAACATAAAATAGAATATAAACATAAGAATAGAATTTTGAAAAATCAAATGATATTGAAAGATAGTTTCAAATTGTTCCCATTAAAAATAGAAAGAAAACTAACCATATACCAGTAAAAAATGTGAGAGAAATGGTAAAATTCAAGTTTATAATTTCTTCTATTTATTGGTATTTGAAATTGACTTAGGGGGCCACACTGAGCAACGTGCCAGTTGCCCACCCCTGCCCAATAAGATTTATTTTGCTTATGTTAAATGACTGTTTCAATTAAAAGCATTTTTGTGACAAAATGAGGATTTTTTAAAATATTTTAAAGGGATGTCTTAGCTCAGTGAAAGACTCCTCAAGACTAGTCTCCCTTCCTCTGGATAGACAAAGCTAGAAGATCTGCAGGACTGATTAATTTGTGATACTGATCACCTCCACACCAGGTAAATCGGTTGAAATGTGGAAAAAAAATAACTTTTTTGGGACTATACTAAATGTACTGTATGTAAAATGTACTGATGATAAAAGCAGCACATATGTCCATTTAGAGCTGTACAGTGCTAACTTTCCTCTATTCACATTAGTCCTAATGGCTGTCCCCAACTTCCTGACCCCCAACACATCATTAGTCTTGTGACTGCCAAGGACCTGTGGCTGGGTAATGGTAGCTCATATGACATACAGTAGCTTTCCTTATTTTGCTGTATGTGTAGAAATAGAAGCTTGGAATAAGTTCAGTCTTGTCTTGGCAACATTAAGCAATATTCTTGTATCTGTGATGAAATCTAACTTTGTTTCAAACAGGGGTTGAACTTGCTATATAATTTCACCCCTCTGACTTTCATGTTTAAACTTTCAAACTCACTAGATGGCGTGCATCCCACTTCCTGCAGTCCTAACGGATGTTGGCAGGCATCATGAGGTTTTGATATCAAATATAACCAATATACCTCACATCGTTATTAGGGTAATTGGCCTCAGATGAGCTGACTGGTGTCACGTATAGCATGGCTACATTATGTTTGGTTTTGTTAAGTCTTTCTTGGCACCAGACGGTGCAGCATTTACATCTGCAGTGGAATGTCTAATTTGGTTCAAAGTGTATCTGCGAGTGTTTTTCCCATTAGGTAGACGCTAGTCACCCACACGCTCCACATGTAAATGTTCCTGCAGCTTTGCGGGCAGAGCAAAGCTTGGCTTTGAATCCTGAAATTAACAGAGTCCTTTTTTCTCCATATGCAAAGATTTGATGTATAGCTGGAGAGAAATGTGATGAGCCAAACGCTGTATGAAGTCAAACACTGTTCAGATTCTCTGACTAATAGAGTTTCTCCTTTTCACGGACAAAGACAGCGTGTTTGTGATGGAGGTAGAAAGAAAGATTTGTGATCTGCATTCAGTCCTCCACAGTAACCTTGAGCCTTTTCAGATATTTCTCAATTCACAAACATCATTTTAGATATTTACCAATAGCTGGGTTTCTGCTGGCGAGAGAACAATCTGGGATCAGCTTTGTGAAGTCTCAAACACGGGGACATTAGAAGATGTGTGCATATGTGACGCCCGTGTGTTCTGTTGATATCTCACTCCCAAAGCCGCTGCATTTACTTCTAACAGTGGAGCTCAGAGCCGCAAAGGAATCTGGTTTATTAGGATTCAGCCCACTTCCTGACATGCTGCGAAGCAATAGATAAGAGCGGTGGGAATGAGGTCTGAGTTAAATAAATAAACAGATCATGCACCAAATAATTAACCTCTCAGGGTCTTTGACATGCTCTGAAAATGCTTGAGGGAAAGGTGGATGGGGAAATTGGTGGAGGAAATGGAGGAAGAACTCTCACACTGAGCTGGCCCCTCTTCCTTAAGAAAGCTGCTGGATATGTTTCTCCAAGGTTAACCCGGATGGTCCTACTTACTGGCCAGCTCTATTGTGATGATGGATGCTTTTGTTTGAATAATGCAACCATTCTAATCCAAGGTAACTAACTCATACTGGAGAGCTCAGCTAAGATACACTTTAACAGAGAAAAATTGATCAAAAGTGAAGAAGCTTGAACCAGCTTGTTGGTAGAATGACATCTGTGTAGGTTCTCCCCCAAGTTTCAAGAACCTCAACTGAGTCTAGGTGCCCCCTTGTCAAAGATTTGGATTCCTACAACAACACAAAAGTTGCACTTCTGTTTGGGAGGGACTCACTCAAAAAATTGAACAAAGCTTTTTTTTCCTCATAATTCACATTAGTACTGTAGAAACATCATCACAAATGAAGAAATTGTTCCATTTATGATGTTTCTGTTAAACACTGATTGAACTTTTATCTCAATGCATCATTTTAGAAATGATTCCACCTTCCAAAGTTAGATTTTGATAACTCCAAACAGTTTTTATTTTTACAATCAATGCAAAATCAGCAGGTAATCAGTAATCAGCAAGCGTATCCAAAAAAACCACAACATAGAGTAGCAATCACGCTGTACAAGCTGCAATCAGAGTAAAAGAGGGAGTTTATAAGCCGCCATGTTTCTCAAATGCCATGTTGTAGTTCTTTTTCGTTTTTGTTCAAATGAAGAATTTTGACAGTCATTTTTATTTAGTTGCTTCCCTGTTTAAAGCCATAAAGACAACAGAATCTGAATATTCAGAGAGAGACCAGTCCACATTAAATGTAAAACAAAAAAACACCTTTAGCTTCCAGGTCAGGTAGATCCATATACAGTAGATGTATTGAAACTGTGTCTTTGTGGTTCAACAGCATGGATAAAGAATTTTTAAAAAAATGTATTTTTGGCATAAGATACTGCACCAGAAGTAAAGCTTTTAAAATTTTAAGAAGCTACACCTAGCCAAAAGACATGTTAAAATGCTCTTCTAAGAGCTAATGAGTGAGCTACAGACGTGGATTAGGGCTAGAGGTGGAAGAAAAATAATGGGTTGCACTTTAATTAAAGTCAAAATGATGAAAAAAGTTGTAATTTTGAGGATAAACTTGAACCTTTTTAGTCTATAACAAACAACAGACAGCCTCAGTGTGTTAATGAGCTAAAAGAGAATGTCTTGTTGTTAAATCCTGTTTTGAAGGATAGTTTCAAGAGTTCAATGATACAAGGCTGTTTGTTATGACTTAGTACATTTTGACTTTATTCTCAAAAATTTGACTTTTTCTCATGATTTGGACTTAAATGTTAAAGTGCACATCATTATATATATATATTTTTTTTACCTCTGGCACCAATCCTCTTCTGTCGCAAGCACTGTTGGGTAAGAAGATATTAATCATTCACATTTGGCATGGCGGCGAAGGGGTTAACTAGGTCCTTGGTTCACTTTCTATTCAGGGCCTTTCTGTGTGGAGTTTGCATGTTCTCCCCCTGCATGTGTGGGTTCTCTCCAGGCACTCCAGCTTCTTCTCACTACAAAAAGACATGCTCATTAGATTAACTGGTGACTCTAAATTGGTCTTCGGCATAAATGTAAGCGTGCCTGGTTGTCTGTCTCAATATGCCAGCCCTGCAGTTGACTGGTGACCAGTTAAGAGTGTACCCCACCTCTCGCCCAATGGCAGATGGAATAGGCTCCAGCCCCCCATGACCCCCAACAGGATAAGTGGTATAGAAAATGGATGGATGGATTTGGTTAAGCCATGTTGCTCTCTGGCTTTGTCACCTAAAGAAATGTGTTGTAAATATTTTCACTGTGATTACTTTTAGCTCAGTGGGGAAGGGTTTTGGCTTGGGCCCTCCAAAAGACTAAAATCACCCCTGTAAATTCATCCAGTGAGTTTTACCTTACGGTGTTTCTCATGCATTGACAATACTAAGATGCATCTGTATTAAAAAGCCACCCAAGTTTATTTCCTGAACATTTACTCTTTATGATAAAACACTTTGATTTAGTTACCATCTCTGTGAGACATCCATAAATACCTCTTATAAACTCAATCTGTGGTTCAAGAATGTTAATTTCTTTAACAATACACGTCTATTCTATTGTATTTAACTTTAATAAGGTAAAATGAGAAGTGTCTGATTTTCAATGTCAGCTTTGATCTGAGAGGGATCACACATTTTGAGCTGAAATTTGGTCCAATTTCTCTGGATTTTCAATATTCATTGACTTTAATGTCTCTTTTGATCAGGAAGCAATAAGATATAACAGGAAGTTGATTGGATATTGACGTGTGATAAAAGACGTGAAATATAATGGAGGCATGATCACAGAAGTCACAGGAACATGGCTGCAGTGGGAATATGGTCTATTTTAGGAAAAAAAGGTCAACTCATTACCTATTATCTTTTTCCCCCCTCATATTTCCTTCATTTGTTTTCCTATACATCAGCACTAATCTAAATTCTCACTTGATAATTAAATCATAGATGCGCCAGCTTTTTGTGATTGTATTATTTAATTTCCTATAGCCAATTAAAGGATGATTACCTTACACTTTGTGAAAGTCAAGTACACAATTTAGCTGCTGACAATAACAATGCTAATATAAACGTGATTACAATCGTTCAGGGTCAGCGCTCGGTCATCACTTTAGACTCCAGTGATTCCAGCCTATTTAGGGAATAAAGATCAGGAAAGGAGCCACAGGCTTCTATGTTATAATCCATATGATGTGAATTAAAACTTGTAGAATGATTTCATCGAGACCTGAGGCTGTGATGGATGTCTTCAGTGAGTTAAAGCCTCTTTAACATTTTGTTAGTCTGCTGTTTCCTCATGTAGAACTAACATAATAATGAAAACCAGCTGAGTTTGGAGCCTCTAACATCTCTCCTTATTCTTAGGCCTCCTTCAGCTTTTAAATTACCGTCATCTGACAAAGTAATCAACATTGTTTTAATTAAGTTGTCTAACTTAGCCAGATGCATTTTCCTCTTTCTATTTCCACACTCACGCCACACACAGTGTTTTTAAACTTCTGTTTATGCACTCAGTGTGTACAGCAGGGGGTTTAAATTCAGTGAAAAGTTGCTTTTAATTGAAAACTTTGCAAATGTTCTTTCCCTCCATCTGAATGCAGTCATTATGGTTGTCTTTGATAATGGAGATCAAGCATCAAACAGCTGTCACAACATCAGCAACTAAAAATCTATTTCAAATGGAAAATATATTCTGTAAAAACAAGTGAATACTCACTCTTTAGAACCTTTGATTTTTGATTTTGGTTAAACATCTATTAAGATGGCTTGTAGCCTTTAATAAGCTTCCTGCCTTCCCTTTGCACATTATATTGATTTTTGTATTTGTAATTCATCCCAAAATAAGACAATTGTTAAAGAAAATGTATCAGAACCAACTCATTTCCCTCTTGTTTTTGGACACGTCCACTGTCGCTGTCCATGGTGCTGAACAGCCTCAACTACCACAGCTCCAGCAGGCTTTCCTGCTTTCTTTGCACATTTCTTCTCACACAGTTAAAAAGCCCCAAAGAATTATAGAAAATATTTTTCACTGCAGTATGTAGGCTATAAATTTTGACCTCTGATATTGTATGCAAACTATTTATTTATGGGTCCCTTGATCCTGAGAGGCTGCTGAGCGGAAAATGTTTTATGCATTAGCTTTGCAAGATATGTTCATTGGAGTCCTGCCAGTGAATTAACTCAGAGTTTTCATCTTTTGTTTCACATATTGAGGAATCATGTCAGGCATGTATTAAATGGGCATCTGTGAACACTTGAACTCAACAGTAACTCATAATAGAACACACCAAAGAGCTAATACTCAGTGGGTTGGATTTTTGAGTGTCTTCTTGCATATTGTTTGCATGTAATTTAAGAAGAGTGGCCGACCCTTTTGACTCAGTAAGGCCCTTTGGTAAGATTGAAAGTTGGACTCTTTATTTCCCAAAATTCCTCCCCCACAGACTTAATTTTTGGTGTATTGTTTGGATCCGTGGGATCGCTCAGGGCTGTCTCACTGTGAATTGGCTGAAGGTCTTTCTGATGCAGTCCATGTCCTCTGTTTATTTTTTTGCAGTCTAAATAACAGTAGAATATTTCTCCTTGAATATTTTTATTGACAAAGTTTCAAGGAAACTGACCTTGTTCAACAACGTTATGTGTTTATTGTAATCAGAAAACTTTTGAAGAAAAGTGTCTAGTTCTTTTCCTCCATGGGGCTGTTATCACCCATATACAGTCTAATTTCAGTTTTATAAATCAAATGCATATATCAATAGAGCACATGCACTGATCCGACTTTCAGTGAGCAACATGACTGCTCAGCCAGGCTGAGTGGCAAAACACTCTGAAACACAGCTGCCTACTCAATGGGGAACAGGTGAAAACAGGATGCAGCATGCAGCCACTGTGCTATCCCAGATCATCTTATGTCTTTATTAACATACCATTACAGCTCCAAACATTTCTTTACAGACCTTTCATGTTGTTTGTAGTTTGCACTTTTCAGCTGGAATAATGCAGAGACTAGCGCTGCCTGTGACGCCACATGCATACATCTGTACTTACTTTATTTTAAAGTAGGTCTGTCAAGATGAATTTTATTAATCAAGGTCCTCGATAAGTTGTCAAACTTTTTTGAAACTGTGATTAATCACACACTTTAGTTAAACCACTTCAGCGTCTGTCTCACAGTGATGTAAAGTAAGTAAATGTCAATCCACTGCTGATCAGTAATGCCTCATTTAACTTTAAAAATTTGGCTCAGTGGACAAGTCAAAAGTGATCTTTAACTTGTGTTATAAGACATTTTCCTTTTTACTGATCCCTCATTTCCTTTTCAATCCATAACAAGTTCCTTTTTCCATACTAAGTTCATGTTATAATCTTTGATTAACCTATAACAGCAGATATCCAGACATGAAGTCATTCCCCTTAGTTTATGACAGCAGAAAAATTCAAAATGACCCAAAAACAATTTTGAATTCAAAATAGTGGAATTTTAAAAGACTGCAGTTGATCACAATTAACTACAGAAATTCTTAGATTTGTCATGCTTAAAATTTCAATCTTTTGACAGATCTATTTTAAAGGCTTACTACGTGACAAATGCCCTACCCCTTACTTCTCGCCTCCATACCCTCCCCTCACATTCTGTTCTGCTCTACTGGTTTTGTGAGCTTTTGTGAGGGAGAACAATGGACAAGTGTTGATGAATATCTCTCTGGTCTCAAGATTGTTATATGATTGGTTCTCCTGAAGTCAACACTCTGCTCTTATTCCTGTAAACAGAGCGTCCTAAAGCAGGCTGTGCCATCACCTTTCCTGCATGTGGTGGCAGGGCTGACGGCTGGGCAGTGATAGGATCGCTTTAAAAATGTATGAAACATGTTTGAGCCTATAAGGGTGCTTTTGGATAAGGCCAAGATCCAAGTACGCTTGAGCTCAAAGTTCAGTTCAGTTTGATCGGTATGAATGCAAATGCAGCAGGCTGGAGTGTGCTTGGAGAGGTGCTCTCAGACACATTCATGTGGCATGGTAGTGCAGCCATGCCCCTGTTTGGTCCAGAGTTTCTGCAGCTGTTTGATGTCATTATAACAACAAAACTTCTAGTCAGCAAAAGGTCTGGTATGGCTAACCTTATGGATGACCACAAGTTGTAGAAAATGAGTTGCAAAGGCAACTTTGAACATCTATGTTCTGTACAAAAAACATTGTATCTGTGCAGCACAGGCCAATTACATCCAGAAGGTGTTTATCAGTGTCTTAAAAATGATTTTAAAAAATAAAAACACCCTTATTGGCAGGATGGACACCAGTGGCAACATTAAACACAAATATCTTGCCTAATTCAGTGGTTCTTAAATGGTGTGGCAAGGCACACTGGTGTGTCTTGGGTCAGGAGACTGTGGAAGTCTGTACAACCAAATGGTATCACTAACACATCAAAGGAACTGTAAAATGTGTTAAAGAGGGTACTCTTGCATGGATATGATTATGGTGTGCCTTGAGATTTTGGCTTGATCTTAAGTGTCTTGGGCAAACACAGCGTGAAAACCACGGGCTCTATTAATGACTGCAGTGACAGCCATGGTTTCTTCTTCTTCTTCTTCTTTCTTCTCTTTGGTGTTTTTGTAATCCACACATGCATACTGCCATCTACTGTATCAGACTGTGTAATTATAAAGTGTGCTTGGACATTGAACCTTGTGAAAGCAAGCCAGCTTTTGTGCTGACGGAAGCAACATAATGTAAGTGTGAACACAGAGCTGAGTACAACAGACCCAAGGATAGTTTGACTTTTCTTTTAGCTTTTTTGTTTTTTTACTGTATTTACACGGGGTATATTTGACTTTTGCAAAAGTCTTTACTTCACCAAAACTACAACCTAAAAACCCCACTACTGGGACTTGATTTTGGCACCCGATCCGAATCACTCCCAAAATCTAGTTCTTTCTTATGCCATTTCTGACATTTCCCGAAACTTTATCAAAATCCGTCCATAACTTTTTGAGTTATGTTGCTAACAAACAAACTAACAAACAAACCCTGCCGATCACATAACCTCCTTGGCGGAAGTAACAATGCAGAGCTGAAAAGCTCTAGAGCATCTATAGTTGGAAGAAATACAGTCTATCCTCTGGATTATTAAAGACCTTTCCTTATGCTGTGCATACAAGTGATGGCACAGACTAATGTATGCACATACATGCATGTTTTGTCATCATGTCCAATAGAATGGGGCTCTGGTTCGTTTTATCTGGGAAGCTGTGGGGGAAATTGATCAGTCAGATGGAATGTATCTTTTTTTCTGTCCTTGGGGAAAGAAAAAGGAACAGAGCATGCTCCTTCATACAGGACAGAGAATTACATGCAGCACTGTTACGTGTTATCTAACACACAACCAGTAATTACTGTGGGTAGCACTTTCTGTTTCCTCCAGTGACATTTTTCTGTCAATAGCACTGACAAAGGACAAATTGGCTAATGGCTGAATCAGATATGACATGTGTGATTATGTCTTTGTATAGCTTGATTCTTACATTGCAACCAATAAGATGTCATTGACCTCGATTACAACTTTGACCCCCTGCTTTAATGTTTGCAGTTTGGTCATTCATCCTGCAGTTGAAAGACTTCTTTTATAATGCTGTCTTCCAAAGATCTACATTTTCTGCACATGCATTGATAGCTTTCTAACCTTGCAAATCCATGCACTGCAGGTATGAGCAGAAAAATGAAGCTGAATATTAAAAGGAATCATCTCCAAGGTCCGATTTGTTTGATAAAGGTATAGACATCATATTGAGTGAGTGGATAAATACATAACTATAAGATTGTCATGTAAAGTGGAGGTCAGTGCCTAAAGTGTGCTGCAGTCCTCTACAGGTCGTTTCCACCAAGCTATCAAGTTTGGTACGACGTGGTTTAATTGTGTTTCCATCGAAAAGTTGGAAAGGGTCCCAAATAATCCTTCTGTCGGGGTGCCAAGCTTACCCATCTGTCCCTAAACAGAGCTACACACAGAGTAGACACACTGCATTTCACTGATTGGTTGAAAGAATCGTGACTTCCTGTGTGACATCAGTAATAAACGTAAGTACAGAGCCCACTGTGTTTAAATATCCTTTGGATTTCAAAAGACGAATACTAACAGGAATATATTGTCTTTGAAGATTTTAAGGTTTTAAACTGGACTCCGGTACACTTGGCCTCCTGAGGTCCTGCATACACATAGGGCATTGTTACATTTTAGCTTTCCTACAATATAGTAATAAATTCTGCAATCAGAATTCTTGGGTTGATATCCAGAATTTTCATAGTTTAAATCATTTGATTAGGATGTCTGCAGAGCTCACTTTGAAAATTTCTTGGGGGGGTTCTTTGAAATGTTTTAATTTTTTAGTGCTTTCATGAGAATGTGGGATTATTATTTTTTTCTAAGGTTTAGGAATTTGATTGATAAGGTGTGTTGGGAATTTCCTTGAAAATGTTCCTGAATTTTCATAAAATTTTAGGGATGTTTTTTGGGGAAATTTTCCATGAAATGTATTTGAAATTTTTCTGGGAATTTCATTAGAAATTTGCTTTATGATTTTGGGTGAATTTTGTGAGGGATTTTCATGGAATTTTATGGGCAATTTTCATTTTTATCTTTAGGATTTTTCCAGAAAGGTTTACTGAAACATTTGGTGAATATTTGAGAACATTTTGGGGTATTTTTTGAAAGAATCTTTGGAATTTTACAGAGCTCATAGTTACTTATTCATTTTTTTAATTGGATATTATTATAAGAATTTGGAAAACTGATCTTTTTTTAAGTTTTGGGAATTTGATTGGAGATTTGGATAGGGGAATTTTTAAGGACTTTGGCTGGATGTTTGTGTGATTTTTTGTGTGGTATGTGAGCAGAATTTATTTTTAAAGTTTTGAGAACTTGATAAGGTTTTTTTTAGTGAAACTTGCTTTGAAATCTGAGGGAATTTGCCTGATGTTTTTAAGTCATTTTCATGTAATTTTTGGTGAAAATTACATGTATATCTTAAGGGATTTTAAGGGATTTTTTTTGGAATTTTACAGAAATCATTGGTAATAGCTTGAAAATCTCTGAAAAATTAGGGGGACTTTTTAGGTTTGGAACTTTAATCACTTTAAATATAATTACCAAGACCTCCAGAACTTTAAGTGGAAATACCTAAAAATACCGACTTAATACCTAGCCTTACTGACTCACAGCCTCCTACCAACTGTTCCTTCACACTAAAAATGTAAATCATCATATTTTGGTCAAAACTACTTCCTCGAAGACGGGGCTTTGGTTTTATACTTTTCAGGTCCAACTGATCCTAAATAAGTGAGGTAAATGAAAATTGTATTACAATCAAAAGCTCAGAGTTGATTGAGATGCTTTTACAAGAGGAAAGGATATCTTAACATCACTGTAAAGATGAACAGACATGAATACTGTCAGTGTTACAGATCTGTGCCTTTAAATATCTGCTCATTAGAATGATTTCTGGAACAAGTCACTAAAAAAAACCCTAATCGCTTTGCATTAAACTGTTCCTATTTGAAATGCGTAGTTTTCAGGAGGCTGGCTTTGCCTACAGAGAAGTATTTCCCAAATGTCCAGCAACAGTTTTAGCCTCAGCATACACAGAATTAATAATCCATAGACTTTGATACAGATGACCTTACATAAGGTTCAGGCAGAATTTAGAGCTTACACCATCTGCCTTTGATCGCAATTAACAGAAGTGCTGCCAACAGGAGCGCACAAAGGAGTAACGCTGGAGAATGGGAATCTGTTTAGAAAGGGTCTCCCAGTCCAATTCTCCTCTGGATTAACTCCCGACTTTTAGATCCCAGTTTTGGATACCTCCCTAATGTTGAGATCAGGACATTACGATGTCATGCCTCCTCCCACACAGCCCACATCACCACATACATATTTGAATTTCATTTAGAAAAATGGGACCAGAGTCAAAACCCTGACCCAGATTCACTGTTCTGCTTCTATAGATCTACTCCATCCAATAACATGAGTGCACATATGCATATCAATTATTTATAAGTTCAACGGCATAACAGGTGCTGCTATATTAAAATGCCATGTCGGCTCAAAGCGTCTGCTTGCATAAGGCAAATGAGTTAATAAGAGGCATTATGCATGAGGGATGCTGTGTACACTCTGCAATAACTTCAGTGTATTATTTTCTTTAATTTTGCTTTTTTACTGGCATTAAAAGTGCTTCGACCAAGTATATTTCCTATTTTCACTGACATAGATCTGATTCTCTCATACATCAGATATTATTGAAAGCTTTGAGCTCCTGTCTTGTGACACGTTTTCAGACATGCCAAGGCCCATGGACTTCAGGGTTTTTTTTCCCAAAGGAGTTATGGCAAATGTTAATCTTGATCATCACCTTCACTGTCATCACTCTTGTTCCTCCTTGTGGTCTTTAAACCCTAAGGAATAATGCACCATTTGCATTTTCATATAGAGCCAGGAGGAGAAAGGGAGTCCTTAGGCATAAGTTCAACATTAAGCCCCTACTGTTCATGACTTCACAACTTTCCAGGTTCCATGTAAAGGCCATGCAAAAAAATGTACTTTGATCAGCAGCTAGATATACCAGATGCCAAAATAAAATTGATCCGACGTAACAGATAAATATTAATAACTGATGTCTGTTCACTCTACACTCTTTGGTCAATCATCATTGTTTGTAAACAGGGCCAGTATGGGCCAATATCAATATTAAACCAATGCATCTGTGCAATATATCCTCATAAAACAGACTCTTGTTTTGTACCCTTTACAGCCTGTCATTTTAATATATGACAAGTGCCAAAGGTTATTGAAAGTCGAACAACTTTTGACCTATAAATCACAGCTTTTTACTTTTCATTCCTCTTGAAGCGAGCCATTGTGCTGTTCCAGTTATACTATCCATACCTTCAAGTTCCCTGCGGAAGCTTTTCTAGCAAGTCTGTAACTTTGGTGAATTTTCAGGGTCTATAAAGATTTTAGTAAGTCTGATATTGAACTTTATGAACTTGTTTAAAGACATTTTTTATTCATTTTCCAATAGTTTGAATACTAACTGCTATATTGTTTTTTTCCCTGAATGCTTTTTGACTGACTGACAACCAGAAGCAGGCTGTTCTGTCATCACATCACCTCTTAGATCATGCAGGAGACAGCCTGAATGGAGAGAAAGAGAGACAGAGAGCCTGTGATGTGACCCTCTGTGTCTCTGCAGACAGGAACTGCTTTAAACAATGGCACAAATAGAGCCAATACAAAGAAGTGCAAGGACTTCTTTTGTATGTTTGTGAATATGTTTGACTTTTTGTCACAGAATGCGTACTTTTTCCTCTTTTTTGGCCCCAAGAAATGGGAGAACAAGTTTGTGCAAAAAGTCTGAGTCATTATTGTTCACTGTGTATCACAAATAAAAATCATAAAGTTTAATTTCCGCTTAGATTTTATTTCATTTTGTCCTTATAGTCACATAGCTTTTTTCATTCAAGTGGCATTTCTGCAGGACACATTATCTTAAGGCTCAGAAAAAAGGATGTATAGAGCTTGACTGTGCATCACAGGGTTGATGTTTTATAAGCTTTATGGGACAATAAGTTCAGGTGAGACGGAATGTATAAAAAATAGGGCTCAGAGGGTTAACCTAAGACTGCTCTTTCTTATGGGCAGCATAGTCATCTCTAAAGGTTGCATAAGAAGTATTTCCATACCCATCTTGAAAAACCAAGATGGTCAAAATGGCAAACCAGAGGCTTTAAGTCCCCACACTAGATCATATGGTGGCTACCATCCTCCCTGGATGGCAAAGACCTGTTTCTATGTACAGTCTGTGGGCTGTTATCTGTTTAAACTGAGCAACCAGATACCTGATGTTAAGGGCACATCTAAGAAGAAGCTACAGTTTCCCTTTGGGTGTTTGTTCACATACAACAGCCAAGAATATCCTTCCTTATATATTTTTACTGACAAAGAACGTGATAATCGTTTTTTCATTGCGATCTTTTTAATCTAAAAATAACAGAATCATTGGTAAATCAATTCATGTTATTTCAGTTGTAGTTTATGATGCAGGCAAGTTTGTCATCTGTTCTCTCTTTGTTGTCATTTTCTGCTGGAAAATCTCCATAAAACTCAACATTGTTCCATGCAATATCTTGTTTTGACACTTACTTCTTCCATGAATGGGTGAAACTAGCTTATCACACCAAACCAGGTTTCGACTCTTTATGAAAACGAAAATTAAAAACCTATTTACTGTAAAAATCCTGCAATCAAACCAGCCATTTCAGTCTGCTATGGGCCTGAATGTTATGATTTCCTCTCTGGTTGGCTTGCATAGTGCAGCCCAGGGGAACAACATGGACAGCTCTATTTTCCCTGTGTTCCTCTGCCTGTTCTTTCCCAAACACCTTGATTAGTAAAGACAACATTAGTCCTCTCCTGGGACGTGTATCTCCGAAGCGAGGGCATGTTGGTTCCTGTGTACGTTTCCTTCGGATCACTGACGGATTAAAGAAAAGTGCACGATCCCTTAGGAGGAACACAGGCCTGCTTCTTTATTTCTCTGAGCTGTGATTATATTGTCTGAATCAGGGAAAGAATACAAAGCAAATGAGCGGCAGTTAAAGGGTATTTAATAATCTATGACCTCAATAGGCAAACATTAGAAAGTGCTGCATCAGCAGGGCTTATCTCCTCCTACATGTTGCCAGTGCAGATCTCTATCAACCACTTATCAGAGGCTTGCAGATTATGGTCATGTGTGCTATGGGGCAGTAAAGACCTTGCTCATTTCCCCTTAAAGCTGATGCTTTGATGTGGACAGAGCCAAGTGCAGACTGTGGGGAGCGATATGCTAATCACAGCCACTGTGGGTATTGGATCAGGGTCAAAATGACTGGAGATCAAACAGAGGCACCAAAAGCAGCTCTTGCTTTTGAATTCAGTGTGCTGTTTCTGTTGTGACGTTTAGACCTTTATTTTGTGTAGTTTTAACACTGGAGCAACATTTGGACATTTTACTAGGCTTGGGTAGAGCGTATGCTAGGTTAAAATTCATATGGAATACATTGCAATTGATCGATCGATCGGCCCCGTCTGGAGGTTGTCTGCCTCCATATAATAAATCTCAGTCATGTCTAACTGCAATCTCTAAGAGTTGGTACCTTTCTTTAAAACAGGAAAGATCAAGTGACCTCGCCTCCTCCTGCTACATCTCAAGCTGCCTGTCAAAGAGCTGCAGACGGCTGTGCAGCAGCGTGTCTTTGGTATGCTCTGTGGGATGGATGGGAGTTGCAAAGATGAAGGTCACATGAATGACGAGGTTATCAGGACAGAGCCAACACTATCTCCTGCACTCCTGTCCACCAGCATTACATAGCATAGTGTGTGATGCATATGTTAGCCCTGTTGGCTGCCTCTATCTGTCACACAACCCTTACTTTGCATCTCTTTTTTTTTGCAAGAATTTATGAGCTACACCTGACCTGAAACACATCTTGTTTGTTGACAAGTCTGACAGCTCTAATTTCAACAGTCACAGCAGTGTGAGGAGACTTTAGACTGCTATACAGGCTTCAAAACTATCCATTCATATACAAACATGTTGGTATGGCAGGTGAAAACTGAAGGCCTCGTCATCAGTTTTTCTTTATCATATCAGCATAAAGATATCACATCAATACAAGGTAAAACTGTGGCGGTTAGCTAAGTTTAAGCACTTACTTTGAGCCACACCAACATCCTGGGCACATAAGTTGGCTGACCACACCCTAGTCAAGTTACACATCCTCTTTAAATCCCTGAGTGACCATAAAGGAAGCCCTATTTGGAATAGTAATCAAACATGTTTTTTTTTTAATTTACAATATAAGCTCAAGGCACAGGAATTTTTACTATTTTTTACTATTTTTACAATTTCTACTTTTGGCAGATGATGTGGTTCTGTTTGCTTCTTCAGCTGGGAACCTCCATCAGGTACAGGAGTGGTTTGTAGCTGAGCACTAAGTGGTTATGATGAAGGTTAGCACCTCCAAATCCTAGGCCATGGTTTTCTGTGGAAAAACAGTGTATTGGTGGGGAGTAAGACTCTGCCTCAAGGGGAGGAGTTGAAGTAGGAGTCTCAGGGTTTTGCTCATGAGTGAGGGTAAAGGGAGCATGAGATTGATGTAAGGGATTTGTGCAGAATCAGCAGTATTGCAGGCACTGTGCTAGTCTATTGTGGTGAAGAGAAAGCTCAGCTGGAAGTAGAGCTTTGATTTACTGGTCAATCTACCTCCCAACCCTCACGGATGGTCATGAGCTTTGGGTAATGACCAGGAGAATGAAATCCTGTATTCTGAAATGGGTTTCCTCCAGAGGGTGGTTGGGCTTAGCCTAAGAGATAGGGTTAGAAGCTCAGACATCTGGAGGGAACCAGGTGTGGATCATGTTGCTCCTTCAGATTGAAAGGAGCTGACCAAGTATCTGATCAGGATGCTGCTTGGGTGCTCCCCTTTGGAGGTCTTCCAGGCAACTAGGAACAGACTTCTGGGTAGACACAGAATGCACTGAAGGGATTATATATCCCGTCTGGTACTGGAATGCCTTACTTTCATACCCTACTGGCTGCACAGTATTCAGTGTAGCTGAAGCTGTTACTCCTTTTGTTGTCCATGGCTCTTTCATGTTGCTTGCATTGCCTCTGAAAGCGTCATACACTTTAGCAAACTGACAGAGTATTGTTGATAGGAGCTGGAACTGAGTACGGTGTGTGGTCTGTGGACGTATCTGTAGTAAAGCAAATTGCTCTTAAATCCAATAACTCTGATGATAAACATTCTCTAACATTCTTGCAGAGGTCAGGCAGAGCTCCTGGTTTCAAGGGTTTTGTCACTTTGAACCCTTCACTAGAAGTTTCTTCCATCTTTGCAATGTGATACTTTAACTGCTTCAGTACATTCAGTAATGTTGTTTTCTCCTTTTGTGTGCTTCCTTCAAAGTCCTGGCTTAACAGCCACCCCTTCAGCTGTGAATAAACTAGTCTTAGAAGTTATTGGTGTAGCTTTCTCCATGCTATGTGCACAGCACCTGGAGAAGTACAGTTCATGTGCAAGTCAATAAAACTGGAGTGTATTGGCAAGCATGCACATGCTGGCTGTAAACACAGGATAGCATAGAAGTGAGCTAAATCGATCCACCTCAGTTATCAGCCCATTGGATTGACACATTGTCACAATACCTTATCTAGCTAGCTGAGACTGAATTGGATCCATATCAGATACCCAGATTGGATCAGCCCATCTCTACCTAAAATAGCCTTGTGTGTAGCCAGGCTTTGTCACCTATTGTATCCCCAGGAGAAGAGCGTCTTCTTCAGAGAAGCACAATAACTGATCAGTACAACCGTAAGATAATCTGTGATCACACAGTAATGCCTTTCTATGACTAAGTATTGACAGGATATGCTAAATTCCATCTATTTTTGGATAAAAGTGCCAACATCTCAAGCCATAAAAAGTGACCTGGGAGGCCTTTATGAATGCTTATGTCACATCAATACATGCTCTTACTTAGTAACTTGGTGATAATCCAGACCAGCATTGAAATTGCAACGAAAAAAATGAGTTTCAACAGTTTTGAGGCAATGTTTCTCAGAAAGAAGAGCCTTCCCTTCATGGCTCCACTGCTGATCTGTCAAAATTGCTTCACATAGCCGAGGCCCCCAGAGTGACTCTGCACTGTCAACCCAAATCCTGTAGCTTCACCTTTACAAAGTGCAAATGGGAATGTACTGTAAGAGCTCAAGGCTCAACAGCTTTGTTACCAAGGAAACTTCAGTAGAAATTGTGCTCCCAGCCATCCACAGGGACAGAGAGCCTCACTTCACAATCCTGCCATTGACTGAGGTATGGAGAAATAGATGGAGACTTCCAACAATGTCCCCCAAATGCTTGTGTCCAATTGAAAACGGCTTTCATGTTGAGTGTAGCATCAATGGACTCGGGCTAATAAAAGGTCTGACTTACTGGCTGATACTCTAGTGCAATGGATTTTCTGTAGTGTTCAGCTCAGTGTAAATCAAGCATGCATACCAATAAACCAACAGAAAGCAGGAAAATCTACTTTGATTGGTCTTTGGCCTCTTGGTTCAACTCAGTGTCACAGCTCAGCATCCACTGTTGATCTTCTAAAGCATAAAGATCATCTTGATTTTATCAGTTTAGTATTAGACGTTATCCAGTTGTTTCTTGTAATCACACAAAATCTAAAGATAGGGGTTTTGTAATCTAGAAATACCAAGCATTTCTTTTTGTTCTTTAAATACAGCACTGTTGCAGGATCACACCATCTGCACTTCCATTATCTGTCTCCAGATAACTTTTTTCTGTGGCCTATATTTAAAGTCAATGTTGTAATGAATTTATTTGTCATACAGAGATAAAGTAATGCATATGATTATGAGATTAGTCTGAATATTCAGCTGATCAGTGCATCATTGCTCTGTGGATTTGCACTACTTTTAATAGCATTTACTGTGTTTAATTTATAGCAAGGCTTTTTCTGTAAGTCTTCAGAGGTATTTCTGACCAGAAATAAGATGGACTGATGTCCGAGTTTTTGCAGATGTAGCTATTTGTTAGCCAAGTGCTTAATGAAATGGAAGAATAGCAGATCAGTGCTAGTCTCAACCGGTCTTGATGGAAAATCCCGAGTCCGGCCAGTCCAAGACTGAGACAAGACCAGGACATTCAAAATGTGGTCTTGAGACCGATCTCAAGTACTACAACGCTAGTCTTTAGCTTGTACTTGACATGTAGAGAAACACAAACACTCTGGTATTCAAAGAAAACCTTGCAGCGGTCAGTTGCTTTGACATGGACAGTTGGTACTGAAGACTCTCTGGGGGAGTTTGGTGCCCAGTGGTGCATTGTTCTGCCCAAAGACAGTGAAGCAGTTGGGTGAAAATGGGCAGCACGTTAACGAAACATTTCCATTAGAGATAAAGTCCAGTGCCTTCACTCTTACATAGGTTCTCTAAGGCTTTCCGTGTTACTTACTGGCAAATCCATTTTGCAAAGCTCCCATCTGAACAGTTTGGGCCCAGTTAGAAAGTGACAGGACCAATCAGCAGCGAGGGGCAGTACTTTCGGGCGCGACAGAGTCGTGACATATGCAAACAGTGAGAAAAGGCTGGTGCAATTATGGTGGAAGACATTAGCGTGGATGCCGCTACAGCGCCAGTTTTATCAGAACTTGACAACATTTCTTTGTTAAAAGAAGAACAAAGAACAGCAGTGAGTTGTTTTCTTTTCAGAAACAACAAAAGTCGTGTACTGACATGTCTATAGTCGCCATGGTTCGTGTTATGCAATTCTCTACGGAGTTTACTCCTCGGTAGGGGCGCAACTCGGTAACGGCTATGTCACGTGTTTTGTTCCTCTGATTGGCCCGTAAAGATGTGACAGATGTGACACATCCATCCTCGTGCCAGGTTAATCCCCCTGTTGATATCCCCGTAATCTGCTCTTTTCTCGCAGGAAAATGAGTGACTTTTGCAAAAGTTTAGCTTGGATACCATGGGTTGAAACACCAGGTGGAGGACAGTTATTATTATGACTGCTCTTACTGTGACATTGTAAAGCAGATTCTGATTGGACCATCAGATTTTGTTTGTGCAGATAAAGTAGACTGGGTAGGCTTCTTCCATGTTTTCGGATGGGTAGATACTCAGGTACCCTGATAGGAACAAAAATACTAATTAAGTAGGTTTTGCATATGGCCCTTTTAACGTATTCAATTGGGCAAAAAAAAGCTACAAACAATGACAAAGTAGTTCAGGGACACAGACAGGACAGCCACAAATGGTTAACATAGTTGTGAATGTCCCGTCTTTGTCTGAAAACTCCTTATCTAAGACCTAAAACAGAACCACGAAGTCTTGCAAATGTCCTCTCAGACATTTCAATTAGGAGATATGATTATAGACATCTAACAACATGAACAACCACACCACTGGGACTGATCTATAAAGTCAGATAGACATTCTTTGTCTGGATCCTTTCAGCAGCGGTCGTCTTTGAACCTTGGCATATGTTTAATAAAGCATAGAAGCTTTATGCATGAGAAAAAAGATTTAAAAATAATGATACAGTGTCTGGGAACCATTTCATTTTCTTCTACACATATTAAATAGATTTGAAGGAAAGTAAATCACTCTGCGGGCGTATAATTTTTTCACCATCCTACTTTCTCATTAGCCAGGCCTTCACCTCTTTCCAGTTGAGTGTCTTGCACCCTTAATTCTGACAAGGGTTCAACATCTCTTGATGTGATAGAGCCTCCAGGCAGGCCAGTGATGGTGCTCCTCGCCTGCCTACACTCATTAAGACTCCCAGGAGAAACGGCAGATTAAGGTAGCCTTAACTGGAGCATGTTTTACCCCCTGTGCATTATGTTGAGCGCTAACCTTTTCAGCTGAAACAAACAAATCGTTGAGTGCAAGTGCTAATAGGGGATATTTGCCCACTGGCGAGTGTGCTTGCAAGTGTTGCTTGGTAAGTGCAAGAAAAAACGGGGGTGGGTGAAGGTTATGACGGAAGGCACAACCACGGGGAGGCTGACGGGACAGAAAAGGCTCAAAGCTAATTTTGGTTTTCCTGGGGAGGCGGTGTATCACGATGTCTTCTCTGCTTCAAAGAGATCGAGCATTCAGGGAAAAATATCAGGCTGATTTATAAAGTAAAAGAAGAAGGTGAAATTTAAGTTTATGAAACAGTTCTCTCTGTTTTTGCTCAGCTGGGGGAACTTAAGCAGTCCTTTCTGAGCGTCTGTGGCAGTCACATTAGACAAGAGCTGCATTCTCTTTCAGAAGCTGTGAGGGGATAGTGAAGCTCCTCTGATTCTGTCCAATTTGGCTTGTGTGTCTGCAGACAGACCATCAAACGGCTCCAACTTCCCAGTTTTCTCACTCTCTCTTAGGAAGATCGAAAAAGAGGGAAGCTTACGTAAGAGTTGTGGATGTTGCCTCAGAAGTTTGAATTCTTTTGGAGTTACAAAGGAAACATTTGAGATGTCAGCTTAAAGGTCTGTTTGTGCTCTAAAACACAATGAGAAAAGTCTAGGCAGAGTGGAGAGCAGTGGGACTATAGTACAGTTTAATACCATAAAAAATACCTAAATATAACATAGCTCTTCAGTAAAAGATATTCCAACTTTTAAAGATGTTTTATGGTTAGTGAAATAAAACTGATATGCACAAATTAAGAATAATATATGCTTTCAAGGAAATCAATTTATAGTTTAACTAGGAATGCACATTGTCATACTTGGCAGATATATCAAAAGGGTCATTTTCCAATTTGATGATATGACAATTTCCACTGATATTTACAATTAATACATGGCTGTAAATATTGGCCACAGTATGGTTAAGTCTGCAGAGGTTTTATGTCAGATAAAAACATTTTTTGTTCACCCTCATTCCTTAAACTCCAAAATGTGCTTTAAGGACTATAGTTGTCTCCATTCCAACATTTTTTTCTAGTTATCAGCTAAAAATGACAGTATCAGATATCAACCAAAAAGCCAATATTCTTCATCTCTGAATTCAACTATTCTCTGAATAATGAGGCAAAACTGTGTTTAATTTTACCCCACGTTTGTTGCCGGAGACCACAGCATGCCATGCATTGTTGCATCAAAAGTAAAATGACTTGAAATTTCCACAGTAGTTCGATTTTTGTTAAAGAATCACAGAAAAGGAAACATGATTCTAGATGAAAAGACCATTTAAATACTGGAGGGATGGTCAGGCTTTAAAAGTGTTTCAATTCAAAATGTGACTCCTGCTACCTTCTAGTTGTTTAAAACTCCTTAGAAATCCATGTAAAATGAGTCAAAAACGTCTAATCAGGAATACCCTAATGAAACTGAATGCTGTGTTCAAACCAATTTGAAGTACAAACACAAACAAGGTGTCTTTAGTTTATTTCCAAACTGCCAGACTCACTGTAGCCTCTACTGGTATTGAGTAATATAACTAACAACATTTTTTTTTCCTGTCTGTATTTATGAATCCGGTGAATCACAGCTTTGTGGAGTTGTATAACATGTTATGAACAGTCATTTAGTAAATAACTGAATAGTTAAAAAAAAATACCCATTGGTGGGCCCTTGGATTTTAAAGATATTAACGATTACCAACCTTGGAACCCTTCAGCAATCAATGAGACCTTTCCCATCACGTGGTACCGACTAAACTCATCTCAATTTGGCTTCCAGAATTGTATCTGGTTTCTGGTTATGTAATTGTTATCACCACAGGTGAGGTTCTGAATGAGCTGAGCTGATAAAATGCTTCGTAAAGACGCTGTCGACCTCTGAGAGTATCGTCAATAGGAATGTCAGGAGTGAAATATCTGAGTCCGGAATCAAACCTCTTATGTTGTTGGCACTGTACTTCTGTATGACTTCAAAATCTCCCATACTTTTCAGCAGTTTTTGACCCTCAGTACTTGCAACTGTCTCTGGAACAAAGCTCACCTCTTTGCTGTGACAGAAAGCCACAGACCAGGATCTAGATACACTTTCACCTTGACGTCCCCTATTGTATTTGTATTGGACGTCACCACGTCCACAAGGATACTCAGTGGCTGCTACCGGTCTTTTTCTGATGCGTGGCTGGAATAGGAAGCAATGAGCCAAGGTGAAATAACAACTCATGTCTCAGATCTCAAACTGAACAAATTACTCTGAAACCTGCAATAAAAAATATGGAAAAGACTGGAGAGAAGACTGGAGAGCAAGCTGACTTGAGGACAGAAAAATGTTATGCTCTACAACTATGGAACTCCCTACCTGAGGAACTGAGGCCGGCTAATTCCTAGCTCTCTTTTAAATCACTCCTTAAAACCTACTTTTACAGACAGGCTTTTTTTTAATGGTAAATCTTTTTTAAAATTTTTACCCCCCCCCCCCCCCCCCCCCGTGTATTATGCTAATAGTTTTATTGTTTGATTATCTGTTTAGACTCTGTCACTGATTTATAGTTTCCTGTTTATTTTCTTTTTGCTTGTATAACCCGACAGATTTAATCTCATGCTGCTAAAACTGTGCTCCTGTGCTCCATGTTTTTAATGTTCTTATTTGATTTTACCTTATTATGTTGTTTTTTAAATTGGTGTGTGTTTTATTTGATTTTATGATGGAAAGCACCTTGTACCAGTGTTTTGAAAGGTGCTATATAAATAAAATTATTATAATTATTATTATGTTATTGCTATTACCCTGACGTCCCTTATTGGAGTTGTATTAGACGTCACTGCAGTTTTGCGCAGCCATGTTATGAAGATACTTTGACACACTATCAAATAAATACTGTAACTGAAAGCTCAGTGTCAGAGTCAAGCTGGTACAACACAGACACACCAATTATCAATGTAAACTAGAAAAGCACTCAGAGAACGCAGACCTGCGCCATCAGCCCTATCTCCCAATAGTGCAGAATCCTTTAAAAACATTCCTGGATCCAGACGGTGATCCGGATGACTCCCAAAATCTAATTGGCCGATTACTCCCTCCCTGGTGGGTGGAGACACGGTGAGGCAAAGCATTGGCTTCGCTCTGTGTGGACTGTCATGGCGGAAGCACCCATGGTCTCACTGGACGACTGAAAGTCATGGCAGAGGGTGAATATTTCTCTATTCCTCCCAGCATTGTGAGAACTCTCGCTACAATTCGCTGTCTTTCTCTCTGTTACACTCCGACTCGTCTTCTCGACTGAGCATGTGTCTTTCAAACTCTATAATCTCCAAAATTTTGAATAAGTTACTCTTGTCTGCCATCTCCTGGTGTAAAGTGGTAACAGTGCAGACCTTCGCCATTAGCCCTATCCCCCAATAGTACAGAGTCATTTAAAAGATTCCTGGATCCAGACGGTGATCCAGATCACTCCCAAAATCTAATCAGTTCTTCCTTATGCCATTTCTGACATTTCCTGAAAATTTCATGAAAATCTGTCCATGACTTTTTGAGTTATGCTGTTAACAAACAAACAAACAAACAAACAAACCCTGCTGATCACATAACCTCCTTGGTGGAGGTTATTAGAGTAATTTATACTTCTGGGAATGGATATTATTTTCTCTGTAATTCCAGTGAGGCCAGTGGTTTGCATTGAAAAGGTCTAGGCAAGACCTCCTTTCTGTCCTGCATTACCATCTGCAATGTGAACACCGTTGTGTCTTGGTCCAGAACATCCCAGAGTAGCACCCATCTGCCTGTTCTCACAGTGGTCTACCTTGAATGGTATGAGCCCAAAGAAAGGAATGGATTTGACCCCACTTAAAAGGATGAGAACCTCAAAGTGATGATGAACTTTCCAATGGATTAAATCCATAATTCAGCCACTTTTTTTTCTTTAAGTAAAGAAACATGTACTTTTGATAGGACTAACAATGCCTTAAAAAGATCGTAAGAAAGACAGGCCAGCAAACTGGCAAAATTCACCTAAGGCAACCCAACTTTAAATATTCACAAGTACATCCCATAACCCTAAAAAAGCGTAGTTTCTCACTTTAAAAAGTTGAAATAAAAGTATGCCAAGCTCAAGGGGTATTTAAGTGCTTCTCTGGATATCCAAAATATCAACTCTGGCAGCTTTCTGTGCATTTGAGGACCCTCTCCTCTCGTGAGAGTGCCCCAACCCTTCAGATCTCTCTTCTTGTCATAAACTTAATAAAGTTTAGCTTTAGCAGCAAACTACATTTTATGCTTTTATGTTTCCCCCCTTGAGAATAGCTCAGTGCATGCATTCATTCCAGTTCTATTTGTGTATTCCCTTTAATTTCTCCCACAGCATTCAGTGTCCTATCCTATCCTCAGAGCATTTCTGCTGATGAAGTTGCTCACCTTCAGCAGCCACACGGTTTCCCAGCACTGAATCAGACTGCACATTATATCATGGCTCCCATTCCAATTATGGTTTCTATTTACAGTGTAATTGCAGTAATATTTTGCAACTGTAATGTAATAAACTGTGAGATAAGCCTGTGGATATCAAGCTGTAGAGGGGATCACTAGTTCACCATTTGAAAAACCTAATTGTGTTCTGTGCAGTGGAGGCTTTTTAAACAGCATTTAAAAGCTAATCAAATCAAGGATTTGCCCAAAAAGGCATCTGGCGAGACAGCTTTTTATAGGGGCCTTTGCACAGCTTGTCTCTAATCTGAAAATGAAATTTTACTTTCAGCAGTCTGTTATCTTCTCTCACTGTTGTGCATCAATGGTCTTGTCCTCGCTCCAAATGAAATTGTTTTCTCATGCCTGTAATATCAGTAATCTTGTGTATTAAATTGCAAGTGTAAACAAAAAGCAAGACAAAGAGAGTGACTCAGCTTAAAGAGCACCCTGGCAGGCGCCACAGTGAAGGGACAAGGATACTCAGTGGCTGCTACCGGTCTTTTTCTGATGCATGGCTGGTATAGGAAGCAATGAGCCAAGGTGAAATAACAACTCATGTCTCAGATCTCAGGCTGAACAAATTACTCTGAAACCTGCAATAAAAAATGCTGAGAAGACTAAAGAGCAAGGTGACTTGAGGACAGAAAAGTTTCATGTTATTACATTGATTGCTTTCTAGTCAACAAACATTTTGATCCACAGGTGATACCAGGGCTGGAATACATAACATTTAACCTGTTATGATGGCCACTGTGTCAGACTAGGTGATCACAGAGCTATAAATTCATGCTGTGACTTCAATGATAGACAGGAATGCTTGGTCGTACCTGACCAATCATCAGGACCAACGTGATGACGTAGGGATGAAGAGGGGCTAGTCTAGATGACACCTAGAAAGAATATGTAAATATGTGTCTATCTAAACATTTTGATAAATGATACTCAATGCATGCCATTTCCTCAATGTCAGAACTCTTGTAAAGCCACTTGATTGGCCAGAGCTCATGTTTGCCTTATGGAAGACCCATCCCGTAAAGCTTCAACCTGAAGTGCTTGTTCTTGGTTAGAGAATTACTGACCCAGTCAGCATCATTTGTGGACAACAAGTGGGTAGCTTTAGGGTGAATGCAGCTTGTGGTAGTTTTAAATTTAAAATGGTAGGTTCTACTCTTCCCAAATGCTGTCTATGGGCTGTTGCCAGTATTGGTGTAAATTTTATCCCATGCTATATATATGTAAAACAGTCTATGTGGCGTGTCATATCTCTTTGTTATTTTGTCTGCCTATGCTTGCCACTTTTGTGCATGCAGATTGCTATTTGTTGTCATTGGTTGACATCTATGATGCGACTCACAGAAGACAAAAACATGATAGACCTTCTGTCAGGAACTCGTGAGTCCCTCTAGATGTGGCTATATTGGCTTGAAGGGTCTTTGAACATTGAGCATGTTATTTTCTGATGAGTTTTTTCCACATCTCTTATCTGAAAAAACATCACACTCTCAAACCTTGCATATTGAGTCTCACTCTGTGCTGGAGGGTGAACTCCAGCCGCTATCACTGTTAACAGCTAATGGAGCAAGTTGGTTTAACAAACTCATGCCAAGGCTAAAAAAAAATCTATCAGGTTGATTATTTTGCTTTTCATTTTTTAAATGAATCCTGCCCAGTTCTAAAGAATTTGCTACAACTGAGCTACAACTTCACTGGTTGCAGTTTGCAGAAGAAACTAAACCACACTGTTGGTTCTGCTGCTTCATTCTCCTGAAGTGATGCTGATTGGTCTGTGGAGTTTTTAGACCCAGCACAATTGTTTCAGATTGGAGCTTTGCAAGATGGCTCTGCCTGAAGGCACACCTAACCTGGCAAGTCCAATTGACTTTGCTGTTTGAGGTCTAGGTTTGACATAATAATAATTGTGTGCTTCTGAAGTTGGCTGGTACCTTGGATAACCCTAAGCCAATGGTTCCACAATAATGTGGCGAGGCACACTGGGAATTTGTACATTTGGTTATTACTAACCTGACATGCTAGACAGACATGGAATCTGGCCAGTCCTCTCACTTTGTAAGGCACATTATTGCTATGCCTATACAACAATTTGAGATACTGTAATATGTTCTAAAAAAAAAAAAATCTACTTGGAATATGGTGTGCCTTTAGATTTTGACTTGATCTGAAGTGTGCCTTGGGAAAAGATGTTTGAAAACCACTGCTCTAAGCCAATCCAACCACCAGGCCCTTGTGAATATTAATTAACTCACTCAAACCTCACCATACTAAGTGCACAGATCACGGAGAGCAACTGTTAAGATCATGGATGGATGATAATAGCATTTGTTCCTGGCTTTGTAATCAGGTGCTGTATCAGAGCAGCAAGGTCGTTAGAAGCGAGGCACGCCCCCTGAATAACCGCATCAGTTTATGATATCAGAGCCTATTGAAATGGAGAGCCGGTCCAGAACCTCTTGTAAAGAGTTTCAGGGATCTATACTGTTCAAGGGATGAAAGGACTTATGTCTGGGGCTGATGAGTCCTGGTTTGTTGGATTTGAATGTAAATGTCCTGATAATGTGTTGTCTGACCTCAGCATAAATCAGTTTGGTGGTCATGGATTTTAAGGAAAAAATAAACAGTTTGCAGAATGTTCAGTGTCACATCACAGGACTGCTCCTACTCTGAATGCTCGTGTTGATTTACCATCATTTACATTAATGAATCAGTCCAAGATCAAAGCATAGCGTCACACTGAATATTGATTCAAGGGTTGACTGGAGGTGTTAAATCTCTCCCTTGTGACTCCAGCTCGGGATCCAACTTTGTCCTAAGTGATTTCATTAATTGTCCTCAGTGGAAAATCGGTCAGCAGTTTTTCATGTAGAGCAATATGCTAATCCGGCGTCTTCTACCAAGATAACGCTGTTTACCCTCCGCTGAGTCGAGCACTGCATATACTGAAGGCTATATGTCTATGCATTTCCCATCAGGTTTACTTTGCTTGAGTTAACACATATCTGAAACACTGTTTATGTGCTGTTAAAACACTGAGGCCTTATCTGTCGTCTTCAGATATGTAGCTGTTTGTCTTGTATACCTTGTTCTTGTCTTGTTGCGTCAGCCTTTACTTTCAAAGTTCAATCTTTCATCTCATATTTACAGCTGTTCAGAGAAAAAAAAAAACAACCAACTAGGGAAATTAGTGACTTCTCTTCTTACTTGACATATTTGCTAACATATGTGTCTGTCTACTAATCTTTATTTATGTAAATGTTACCTCAGAACAACTGATTAGCCTTCTGATTCACTAATTATGTTGCCTTTGGAGTCCCAGGTAATTGGCCCCCGGTCATCATTGGCTCATAAGTCCAATATGAACCTCTCATTAAAGCTGCTAGATGAACCTTTTGGAAGCATTGAATTAAATTAAAGAAAAACCCAACCAGCACACCCGCACAAGGGCCGATATGGCTCATGCTCTTTGTAAGTAGGAGTCCAACTTGGAATGTCTCATCTTTGAGACAGCATAACAAAAAATGTCTCTTTATCCTGAAAGTTAGTCCACTCAAACATTTCATTCCCTTCCTTACCAGGGCTTATGAAAATTGCTGCAACAACCACTGTAACCAAATACTTTACTTGAGTTCTTTTAATGCATTTTTTCTGTATTGATTTAACTGATGTGGAGCCAGAAGAACACCACAAGAGTACGGGTTTTTACAGAGACATTTTTGTCTGCTTTGAGCCTGGCAGCGCCAGGTTACACAACATTTTTCTACTGAATCATAGTTCTGAAGCTGTGAAGAAAAAATCAACTTTTCACAATGCATTTTAAATTTCCATTCCTACTAACATATCAACAACATTAATTTACAATGATTTGATTCCAGACACAACCCCATATAAACTAATACCCAGACCAGTTTAAAGGTTGGACTTGCCAAGTTATTAGTGAGGATACAAGGCACTGGTGAACAAAATCTCCCTTACAAACAGTGAGAATGCTTAAAAAAATCTTGTTTAGAGATTAATCACCACAAGAAGGTGATAAATTGGATGTTTGTTTGGTTGACACAAGAGCACTGCTGTGTCAGTATTAAAAAAAGTATTATTTTATAGGAAAGATAACAAATAACACCAAACAAATGACAATGAATTCCTTTTTGTGTATTGAGAAGTTCATGCCACTTCAGATGAGATTGCTGGATAAACTTTCTATCAAGGCCACAAACTTATAATTGAAGTTTTGCTCTTAAAGTAGAGGTACCTGAGAGCAGAGACCTTAAGTTCTCATCAGTCTCACAGAGTGCTGGAATTTAATTGTTTTGTATAAAAACAAAGTATGTTAGGGATGGACTTGTTGCTGGTTGCCGTTGACAAAGAATGTCGCTTTTTTAGAAGAAGAATGTTAACAGGCTAAACTCATGGGAAGGCACAGAAACATTTTGGGAAGCATTTTCTTGGATGCAATAGGAAGTATTTCACAGGGTCGGTGGATATTAGTGAACAACAGGAAAAGCTAGATGATAAAATAATGAACCATTTTGATTTCAATGGAAATAATGTTCAGTTTTGTTAGACTTTTGGGCCCAAGGATCCAGGAAAGTAAGGACAAACAAGGGTGAAACTTTTCTTTTTCACTTGTTTGTGTCCAGCATCCATCCTACCAATCAACTGTCCAAGCTACAAACCAGTCATCCAACCTACCAACTAACTGACCAACCAATCAACCAATCGACCTACCAGCCAACCAACTAACTGACTGTCCAACAAGCCAGCAAACCAGCCATCTGACCCACCAACCAAATGACTGACCACCTGACCAACCAACCAATAATTGATCAACCACCCTACCGGCTTACTGACCAACTGGCTGACTAACCAACCAATCATCCATCATGTCAACAGACCAACCAACAAACAAACCTGACAAAAAACTGACTAACCAACCAATGAACCAACTGACTAACCAGTCTACCAACCAACTGACAGACCAATTAACCAACTAATTGACCAACTGGCCAACCAAACAACCAACCAACTGACTATCCAAATGACTGACCAATCAACTGACCAACCAGTTGATCATTAAATCTACCAACCAATCAACTGACCACCCAATTGACTAACCAGCCTACTGTTAGTGTGTAATGAACCTTTGACATTAAATTGTATGTGCATGAAGTAAAATTTACCTTGAGGACTATAACTTGAGAAGACAAAAGCATTAATATGGCTCCTGAACAGTTTTAGAACCTCACAAACTCAGGCTTTTGCTGAAGGACACTTTCTGCACACGGACAGCATCTGTTGAGCATTTATCTTATGCTGCTGCAATAGCATCCTTGTACGGAGATGTAACCGACCAGCCAACCAATCATCCAAGTTTAAATATTGACAATTTTAACTGTTGGTTTTTGTTGCCACAGGGTTCGGTTTTGTTGATTGGTTTCAGTTATTGGCTCTCGTGACTGTAACTGTTGTCAGTACAGTTGTTTTTCCTTCATGTGCTCTTAATCAGATTACTGAAAGACTACGACATGACAATTAAAGTTAACCTTGCTTTATACGGTTTGTATCTTTGCACCATACCACTTTGTTCTCAAGGATGTGCTCTCTAATCAGAGAACTCCATTAAATTAGCTTGCCACAACAAAAAGCAGCACAATACAGTAGATGAGATGGCACTGCAACACAAGAGACATCTCAGTGATACCATTTCACAATATCCAGACCCATTTTATACAGCATTATAGTAATTACATAATGCATCTTTTCAAGCCCAATGTCAGAGAACTCATGGTCAGCTCTTTTATTGAAACTGCTTTACATTTGAAGGAAAATAAATAATAAGATCAGCCCCCCCCCCCCCAATCACTGCAGGTTATCAAATGCACAAGATGTACCGTGGTTTCAGCAACATGAGTAAAAGTCAAGGTTGTGGAGTGCAAAGCTCTGAACTTTCCCTTCATTTACATAGCTTTCCAACCCCAAGTGGACATCTTCTTCAAGGCTGCATTTTTCAAACTGTAATTTCAAGGTTGGGCTGTCTGGAAAGGCACGTGCCATAAAAGTCAATTAAACCCCTCTACACAATGTTTGAGAGAAGTATTAAATCTCATATGATGTGAGGAGTACTAATTAACAATGATGTATGGAGCCACTGTTCAATACCCACAGAGTGGTGCCTGGTGGTTATATGAGCTTCACATATGCAACCATGAAGCTCTGTACCCTAACAAAAGAAGTGAAAGATGTTCTTCAATGATAAAATCAGCATATATGACTCTTTAAGGACAACATATTAGATATAGAAATGATCGGCTTCCATTATAGGCATGATTTGGTTGGATGAGATAATGACCTTGGTTTTCAAAAAACCTACTGGAGTCATCTTTGTGTAAATTAAATGAATTGTAGTCCAGTACTCAGTTACCATTTATGAAACAATAAAGTTTGTTCACATCTCTCTTAGGCCGGCTATGAGACAATTCTAAGTCCAAGATTGGGCCTGAATCCAGTATAGATAACAAACATGTTAGGTGTTAACAATTCAAGATCAGTCTGCCTCTGATGGAATATCTGCATTAAGTAATAGGAGCAAGCAAACTGGATGGCATCACCAGCTGGATGTTGTGTCCTTTTAAAGCTCACAAATGCAACCTAATCAGCTTCAAAGGCTGGAAGTACACTTCCTGTTCCACCTTGCATTCATGTACGGATTTGGCTGCGTCACGAGCATGATCATTTATATTCTGGCCCATGCACATCAGGTGTTGCTTAAAGATACCTCTACATGTTGCACAAGTGTGCTTAGATCATATGCAACTACCAGATTTGCATATAGGGAAATACAACATGAGGAGACTTGAAGAGGTTGCTATGATGTAAATTCTGAGCTCAGAACTCTGTATATTAACATCATTAATCAAGAGAAACTTCAGATCAACTCAGACTGATGACTGATGGTCAGATTACATTGTATGCACTCCATTTCTTTATCAATTTCCTCTGAGCATTCATGTAGCAGCCCCGGTGTTACAGTTTAATTAGTGATTGTGTAAACTGGTGACTTTCAACCAAGAGTGTTTTGTTCTTTTTACGGTTATTTTTTGGGCGTTTTGCCTTTGTTGGGATAGGAAATCTGAGGAGAGTAAGGTAATATGGTGAGAGAGACTGGGGGAAGACATGCACTAAGTAGCACCAAGACCAGTTCCAATCTTGCAACCATTGCATTGAGGACTACAATCTCCGTTTAGAGGCACCTGCTCTACCCACTGAGCTAAAGTGGTGCCCCAACTGACAATATTTTTAGATGTCATTGTTACAGAAGCTGTTAAAAATGGAAACAGTTCTCACAAATGTCTCTTTCTTTGATTTCAAATACCCACTTGATTCACCAGAGTCACCAATTTACACGTTCACTGATTGAACTGAAACCCTGATCCGGTCTTTAGCATTTTCACAGCTTTAAAAACGAATTTTTGAGATAGTATTCATTCGGGATGAACTTGATTAGCCAGCTAAATGGGTAAAGTGGGATACCTTGTAGGCAGCAACAAAAGTTGGTTGAACAATTCTAACTATTATTTCAGTTCCACGATCCTGGTCTAACACTCCACTGTGCAAACCTACTGCCACTAGTAGCCACTGAAGTAGTCAGTAATGACTACTGCCTTGCTGCTACAATGGCATAGCCACAAGCTGATAGCACTGATAGCATCTTGTGGGAACAGCACAGTTTAGCACTATTTTGATCTAGAAAACGGGGATAAAGTTGTCCAAAGACTGTGTCAGATTATACTCACATACGACCTAAGTATTTAGCAATGATATTCAGCCTAGAGATGTGGAAGTTATTTTGCAAAGAGCATTGAAGGCTGACATTTTCAGCAAGGGCGGCCCCTGACCAAAGTCAGACCCTAAACAGACTCTGGTATGAGGCCCTCCCTTACATTGCATGCCTGGCCTAACCTAGCTATATAGGAAGTGGTGGGCCTGGTTCTTGCACTGATAATGTTAGCGCTTCATTACAGTGTGAGGTGGGTTTCCTATTGCGGTGTAAAGCTGGGTAACACAATGTATTTACATGACTAGATTAGTCAGCTAAATGGAGTCATGATTTGTGATTAATTGGACGGGAAATTGTACACCTAGGAGCATCATTAGATCTGTGATGCTTGTCTTTGCGCAGTGACAATGACACGTCATAAAGATGTGGAGAATCGCAGACTTTGTACATCATTTATCATTCAAGCTTTAAACTGTTGATGTCTCTTCTGTTGTGATGATTGTCACACCTCCTCTGTCTCCACCTTGCCTATCCCATACATGTATACTGCATGTTGCATCCAATTCATGTTCATTTTTGAGGACGACATTGGAAGTGTGGCAACCATCATGCATGGTAAACAGTAGTTATATTCTCCACCTTAGGCTGGCTATGCACAAGGTGATTTTAAGCCTGCTTTTAGCCTCCATTTTTCCAGCGTCAACCTACCACCCCACTACATCCCACCTCAAACAAGCAGATTGTCAAGACTGAGATTTGTCACAACCAACCATTTGTCCAAATAAACCTCAAATATGTTTAGTCAATATGATTAGTGTTTGATGGTTTTGCTTGTTTTATCTACAAAACAGGACATTCAGCTGACAACATGAGTTTTCTTCCATATTTGTTTTTCCTCTGAAGCCATGTTTGATCACATCATTTGTGTGAGATGTCATGTCTGGTCTCTCCACTGTTTAAAAGGCTACAGAAAACAGCAGGCGTATGGTCTCACAGTCTGGCCCATTGTCACGTCTGTGCGTTTGGAGGATTACAATGTGAACAACAGTTGTAACTGTCCTTACGTCTGTGGTCTTCCGCATTATTTTAAATTAGTTGTTTTAGATTCCACCTGAATTCCTTTGAAAGGACACAAAACCTTTAGCTGATTCTGACAGAAACCTCAGAGTTCAAGTGAGGAAAAAAAACAGAATACTTAAACTGCCTCCAACCACTTGTTCTTCCAAGTATTAAAAGCAGAGCTGACCTTTGGTTTAATTCAAACACATTTGTCCAAAGGCCAAATTGAGATGTTATCTGCCCCAGTGTTTTGAAGTCATTGCCAGTCTTGCTTTGGAAATTACTCTTTTTCATTAGTGCCACAGAGAACTTTAATGAAACACTGCAGCAGACTTGAGAGGCCCAGCTGCAGTTTGTTGCGTAACTGCTTAAAAGACAGAAATAAATCTTTGAAAATGCACAGAGGAAAGAAACATCCCTTTCAACAAGTCGCTTAGTCCCAGATTGAGCCCCCAAGGCTTACTTTTCATACACCAAGTTAGAAAAGTTCTAATAATGTAGTAAAATAATCCCATTTCTTCTAAGAATCAAAAGAGTTACGGCTCATTTTTTTTTAAAAGCAGAATCACATTTCAACTGAAGGATATTGAACAAGGGAGGCATCTTTTTTAAAGCCAACAACTGAAAGGGGTTTCAAGACTTGGGGATATGACTTAAGAATTGCCAAATACATCTGATAGGGGACTGGAGTGCTGGAGAACCCACTTCCATTTGGGGCAGAAAACAATCAGAGCTGAATGAGAAAACACAAGGATGTGGATCGAGTAAGTGAGTCAAAATGCTGTCGAGTTGTCTGCCCATCGCCGTAATGAAGTAAGCAAGGTGGCCCTGATTGAAATAGGAGCCCAGGAAATGACAGCTTCAGCAGATCACAAGGCACCGACCCTGTAACAATTTACCTTAGAGGAAAATTGACAGTCGCCAAAGTGGCCATTATTCCCAAGCAATCAGGCTTTGTGAAAGTGCTGACTCTAGGTGAAAATTACCTTTTCTTTTGTGCTGTGGCTTTGGACTGAAATGGGACTTGGTCATTGTTAAACAGATAGCACATCATTTATCTTAATCATGCAACAATAAAAGACTGATACAGACATGTGTTAAAACAGCTTTTTATCAACTTTAATAATCCCGTTAAGTCTCAATTTATCAAATAAATGGAAAATGATTGAAGTTGTTTTTCTTTTGCATGCACACCATTTGCATATAAGTCCCTTGTGGCATAGAAAGCTTTGCATTGATTGACTAGGTGCAGCATTAACCCTTAGGCCTTGTGTTCCCTCTTGCATATCTGAAGTGTGCATCCTCAAACTGTCAAGCTGTCATGTTTAAGAGGATAAATGCCAAGGATCTGTAGGCATTTCAGATGAGACGAGGCTACAGAAAGAAGTCTATTGATGTAGAATAGGTTATTAATTACCCAATTTGGCTTGGGAAATATAAAACAAGAAAAATCTTTATGCATTCTTTCACTCGTAAAACAGTAAAACAATGGATTTTACTGTTTTATCAGGAATGCATCATTTCATTCAGAAAGTAGAACAACTGAGAGTGTTTTCAAGCACCTGATTTCCTCAGTCTTAGCTAATGGCATGGCTTCATCAGCTGAGTATCATAATCCCTCTCTGATTATTGACAGAATCAGCCCAGTTGCAATAAGACACTAACAATTAAGCATGAACCCGGAGTGATGGTGTAAGGAGAGTTAGCAAGCTCAAGTGAAGGCACTTGACACTAATGAGGTGAGCTCATGCAGAGAAATTCAATATCATAAGTGCTGTGTACACTCCGATTAAGGACGGGGCCTGAGCTCCATGAGTTTGCGTTATCTAAATCCCATTGTTTAAAATTTGATGTTACTGTAGCTCCTTTCAAAGATTTTTAATAGATTTTTTTCTTTAGGAAAAATGTGACAAATGAGCCGGAAAGTGATGCATCGTATGCATAAAAATGCTTCAGTGTCTCTGCTATCCATGGATGGCACCAAATATCATTTTGTAGTCGACTAGCATGGAGGGCAAAAAGAACTGAGGACAGTAGCAGCTATCCCTGACTGCTTCATGGAGTTGCAGCATCGGGCATTTTATTCTCCAGCTTCTCAAAATGCATGCTTAAATCACTTGAAAATCACAGAAAAAGGCAAGGCATGCTGTGCAGTTTCAAGTCAACTCGATAGAAGTTGTGGTGTAATGTTGGCTCACACTGTGCAGCTGAATAATTTAGAAAACATGACCAACACTCAGGATTTATGTCTACAAGGGAGGTCAGGACGGTCTTTGAAAAGGTTGTAGACAGATCTGTTGTCCCATTTGCCTGGCTCAAATAGCTACAAACTGTTGCAAAAATGCCTTTTCCAAAGCTTGATGAGTTTGTGATCTTTGTTTTTTGACTAAAATGCAGCTCAAGAGACCCAATACTGTGACAGAAATAAAGTCGCTACCTTCAAAAATAAGACATGCTGTTTAAAAAATAGGGATGCATTAATGTTTATACTCATCTGAATCTTGTTGGGAAGGTTGCATCTTTTGTATTTGGACCGAACGTGTCTGTAGGCTCCATTTATACTTCCCTCTGCTGATACAGTGACATGTTAATGTGTATGAATGGGGTCAGTAAACACTAACCGACACTTTACCTGCATCATTGTATGAAATTGCTTCCTTAGCTGGAGTTGTCCCTGTTGGCTGTACAGCTGATAATTCCTCTCATTCCAACCGTTTAGTGAGATTTGTACATTTGCTGCCTTTTCTTCCCTGGTCTTTGTCTGAGAAGGTTCTTTGTTCTGTGCTTGTTTTCTAGCTTTTCTGTGCACTTAAAGTGACTGAAACACTAAGCTAAATGTAGCCACATTAAATTTGAAAGCATTTCAACAAAAGCCTGATGCTTACACTTGTCTTGGATGGACAGTTTCATCAGGTAACTGCAGGGAGAAATAAGGGAATTAAGTCATCAGAGACTCGTGGTTTTCGCTTTTCTGAGAATACTTTATGTGTTTCAAATTGTAAGAGACAATAGGAACTTTCGGGCACATTCAGTTATTTTTTCATGTGCCTCAAATAGTGATTATAAATAATTTAAAAAATGATATCTGTTATTAATAACACTCAGGTTGTTTTGGTAAAGCCCTGCTTTATTTACATTTTTTTTCTGATTAATTTATGTTTCATAGTTTGGATGTCTGATTGGGGGAAGGCAGCTGCACTATAAATGAAAACCAGAGAACTCAGATGAAATATGAGATGAGGGCTTTCTCACTGGGGATTATGCAGGATGAAGTTGGCACCAAAATTGGATTTTTTGGTTTAGTTGTTTGTTTTTGGATTATGACCGTACACTATAGTGAAATGAGATTACAAATAAGAATATGACATCCTGTTGTTCATGTTGTCAAAATCAACAGCCAGTTTATGCTTTCAGTGATGGCTCTGCTGCTGAAATCTGCTATTCCAATCAAAGCTGTTGGTACATGGATACAGGAATTCACCAATTGAGAGGGGCTCTGATCCCTGCTTTGCTTATGATTGGATGTCTCCAAGTCAGTGGTCCAGGAGTTTTTGTTTGTATCGAAGACGCACCCTACATACACCACATTAGTTATTTTTCTTCTTCTGCAATTCTACTTCTTATTTTTATACAGTATATTTCTATATTTCATTCCCAATAGAACATAAACCACATGTTAGATGTTGAAACTGTGATATTTTACAATTTATGAAAATTTTAGCTTAATGTTGAATTTAAGGGCAGAAACACATATCAAAAACGTAGGGACAGGGCAAAGCAAAAGTCTACAGAAATAAGTGGTATTAATGAAGAACAAGTGGAGGATCATTTTGCAACTTATTAGGTTAATTGGTAACAGATCAGTAACCTGACTGGGTAAATAGACCATTTTAGAGAGGCAGAGTTTCACCAATATCCAAAAAAACACATCTGAAATTATGGAACAATAATAAAATGCTCATCGATGTCACATTGCTAAGACTTGCAATGTCCCACCATCTTCAGTGCATAATATCCATCCAGACACCGTCTCTTTCAGGGAAGGCATAGCATATTTGCAGACAATGCTAATCACATACCACATCCATCAAGACAGCATGGCTTCACAGCAGAAAAGCCTGCCTGCAGTCCAGGCATTCAGCAATAGAAAACATTTGGCGTATCATGAAATGTAATCTCTGGCAAAGACCCAGGACTTCTGAGTAACTAGAATCCAACATCAGACAAGAATGGGACAACATTTATCTCCCAAAACTTGAGCAACTGGTCTCCTCACTTCCCAGAGGTTTACAGACTGCTGTTAAAAGAAGAGGGGATGCTACACAGTGGTAAACATGGCCCTGTCCATATTTTTAGATGTGTTGCTGCCATCAAATTGAAAGTGACTGACATTTTTTCATAAAATGGTGAATGTTTGTGAATGCTCTGTTGTGACTGTACTCTGTTTGCACAGTGTCCAAACTTTGTTTGTTATAGAAAACTCACCATGTTCAATGACATGGGGGCTGATAGCATAGTAGGTTGTACCACTGGCTTTAGTTCGGGAGGTTGATGGTTTGAATCCCAGTCAGTACAGAATTCAGTTCAGGCCGTTGACCCCTGGAACACCTGTCTACCTGTTGCTTTGGATAAAAATGCCTGCCAAATGACATTGTAACATGAATGTTAACCTCTTCATTTTATTGGTTTATACAGCCATCAGTGATCTAAGATTATGTCCTACTAGTCTTGATTCACCCATCAGCTGCTCACCCATTACAGCCATATGTACTGTCAACTGAAGCAAGGCCTGCACTCTTGCATCACTGGGTGTGTTTAGGGATGTTGACTGAAAGCAGGGGACATTGCATTTTATCCCCAGATGTGTCCCAGGAGAGGCCTCTGCTCCTGTTTTCTCCGGCAGATGCCACACACCTTCCCACCATGAAGGATAAACCGGCTGTGTGTGTAGGCAGTGACAGGATGACAGCACTCCAGGGACGGACACTGGAAGCGTGTGGCCGGTTGGCTCAGCTAGCCAATTAGCACTCAGCGATTGACCTATGAAACATGCAAGGAGGGAAAAAAAACAAAAACAAAACACAAGTTTTCTCCACGGAGGGTGGGTGGCAACCTACAAGAGCCGTCTGTCAATTAGCACTAAAAGCCTGCATGTTAGTGTATGTCCGCATGCTTTCTGGAGTGTCTTTTTAAGCACTCTGTTTTCCTCTGGGAGTTGCTGCATCATTTATCTTCCAATTGATTCTCATATTCTTCCTTTCAGCCCCACCTCTTTGCCACATTGTGCCCTCTCTGGCCTGGTCTGTTGCCATCTTCTCCTCATATTTATTTAGCCCTGACACATCTCCTCCTACTTATAGATTTGATGTCTCTCCTGCGCTCCCTCTTTGTCAGTCCAACTAGCACTCCTCGCTGCATCCTCCCTCCCTCGTCTCAGTGTGAAGGGGCCAGCCTTCACTGTGTGGGGCTTCATTAGGTCTGCCTGGACAGCTCTCACTTTGGTAATGAGATTCCATTATTGGACCAAAGTGAGAGATCCCAGCAGTGTGCATCTCTCCTCCATCTTATCTGTGCTTGGACTCCCTGTCTTTTACTACATCTGCTCCATATGCTGTGACTCAGCATGCAAGAGCTGCAGCAGCTGGATTTGCAACTGCATGACAATTGGTAGTCCTTTCATAAAATAGCTATAGGGAGTAGAGGGTTCTGCATTCTCTGTTGGAATTACACTTATTGCTACAGTCGGAGTTTTACAGCGTATGCATGTGTGAAGCCTATTCTCAGCTCTCTTCACAGACGTGCTACACTCTTAAGTGCTTTTTTTCTTCCTCCCATTACCACCACAGGGAAATGTGCTAGAGGAGGCACTTTAGCCGGAGGTGTTTTAGCATTAGCAGTGTACTTGCTGAGGCTTGTCCTTTTGTTTGTGATGCTTAATGATGCTCAATCAATTATAAACCATATTAATCATTTCATACCCAAAAGCACAGAGAACAGAGAGGGTGTTTTTTAGTTTTTTTTTTTAAATTTTTTTTATCTAGCACTCTCCTCGGAAAGTATCACGTATAAAGGATGGTACTTTGTATCATTCCTGATTGTATCAGGAATCCAGGTTCAGCATCTGAGTCCTCATGCCTGATAGACAACATCAGTCTGTCGTTACAATATGTCCTGAAAATAAAATCTCTGATTACCAATTTTCAGTTTTCTTTCCTGCTTACAGGGATACACTGTTGTTTTAAAACTAGGTTATATAAGGCCTTGGTTCTCAAGTGGTGGTTCAGGACCCAGAAATAGGTCACAAAGCCATTTCCAGAGTTGCAGATGTGTGCCTGGAGAAAAAAAAGAAATGTGTCAAAAAGTCTATAATGGGCTTTTATTTTGAAGCAAATATCTTCAACCCTGTTTTTCTTTACATTGTTTGTTTTGTCCTGTCAAGATTAATGGCATTTACTGTGATCCATCAAGGTCCATAATTACTGCATTATTATTATTATTGTTCAAATCTTGGTTAATTCCATGCTTCAGTATCCCTTTCTGCACACTTTAGTTAAGACACTGCGGTGTCTCCCTGCAGCCATAGTGACTTAAAATAAGTCCACCACTGCTCCTCTGTGTTTCAAGTCAGTTCTGAAAAATCCTAGACAGCTCAGTGGACAAGTCAGAAGGCGTATGCACATTGTTTTCAAACATTTACCTCTTTACTTTGCTAGATAGATAGATAGATAGATAGATAGATAGATAGATAGATAGATAGATAGATAGATATTAATTGAGGTCTTACAGTATCTCAGATATTTCCTTAAATCACGACGGCAGAGTAGTGATGTAAGCAACCAGTGTCAAGAGGCCGGTGCAGTTATTGTGGAAGAGATTAGCGTGTATGCTGCTAAAGCGTAAGTTTCATCAGAACTTGACAACATTTTTTCGTTAAAAGCAAACAAAGAACAACATTGAGTTGTTTTCTTTTCAAAGATGACAAAAGTCGTGTACTGACATATCTGAGGTTGGCATGGTTCGCGTTATGCAGCTCTCTCCAGAGTTTAGCCTACTTGTCGGTAGGGGTGCACCTTGGTTTGGGGCTAGACGTCACGTGTTTTGTTACTCTGATTGGCCCGTAAAGATGTGACAGACAAAGTGTTCATCCAATTACCCTCAGAGTTTTTTTTTTAAAGGCTCTGCCCTTTCCCAAACTCCATCTATGGAAGGTTAACTCATCCAGGAAAAGCTCAGAGGAGGCAGTGAAGGAAGTTTAAGAGAGAATCTAGGTTTTTCAAAATGTAGAACTTTCCAATCATGTGATACTGGGAAACAAAATAGCTAACTATAACATGCAGCTTCATGGAAATACATGTCCATGAGTCTGCAGTAACAGCCACTCCATCAACAAGCTTCTCTTTTCTCAAACATGGCTTTTACTATGGATTGACTAAGGCCATCAGCTAGCAGAAGCCTTCATCTTCCTAAAAACTCAATTGCAGCATAACTTCTGTCACCAGTTTTCTTTGTAGCAAGCTAATCCTCTCCACGCTGGTTTCATCACAAACAACGTGTGCAAACTGGTGCTTACAGAGCTAATGATTGTTTACTTTCGGAGTCATGTGTCCCTTGAGAGTTACCATAGCTGTCATAAAGCAGTAGTTGCTGCAGTCTTGTGTGCAGTTGTAATGAACCCAGAGCTTCGGCAGGATAAGTGATTTCTTTGTGTAGTTTCTTCCTCCTTACTTCTTGTACTAAACAGATGTGTTAGTACAGTAGAAAGTATAGGGATGTGATCAGTGGTGTTTGTACATTGAATTAGAAATGCCTCTTCCACCTAACACATTTATGTCCTCAGGTTCTATGATGCAAATAGAAAACTAGGTCTGGTTTTCTGTCCAAGACTTAAAATTGTAAATCACATGATCTCCAGAGGACAGACAGTCTGCCCTGGTCCCCCTCCCCCTGCTGCTCAGGCCTCTACTTTGGAGACAGAAAGCCTCTCCTGATGAATCACTTAAGAAAACTCCCTTCCTCCTGATAAACTAATTACATTGTGCATACTGACCGGCCAATGTGATCCTGGCTTAAGGCATGAGTCAAATCAATGCCCCCACTGTTAATTTATCTCTGTCCTGACAAGCCAATAGGCTCTCCAGAATGAGCTGGCTAATGAGGACTTCCTAAAGGTTAAGTAAACATAGAAGATTAGAGTGGGAGGGGGCACACCAGAACCTGGTCCAGCTTCAGTGCTGGAAGATGACAGAATGATAGGGAGCTGTGTTAGAGTGTCGGCTGCTACTCTGCTACAAGCGATTACTTTGGTGTAACTAAAGATAAACGAGTAGAATGATGGTTTAATAAATGAGAAACCTGGTGTATGAGACACATTTTGTTCACAAATCACGCCTCTGTGCTGGCGATGGCCAGACTGGAGGTATGGCGTTTCTGGGTTGTTCGTGAATATGTCCATCCATCCGTACTTGTGAACACAGTATCTCATGAACAATTCGATTCATTTCTTTAAAATTTTCACAAACATTCACCCTCACGTAGGAGCGATCTTTTGAGTCAAAGGTCAAGCTCATGAGACTTGTGTGCATCCTTTGCCTAAACAAACATAGTGCCCCCCCCCACTCGTGATTTCATTTATTGATGACATCAGTGCGTATGTTAGGGCTTTTTTTAACCCCTTTTCACCACTTTCACTGCTCATTTATGCGCCTTTTTTCTACTGTTAGCCATTTTTTTCCACTTTGAACACATTTTTGCCACTTTTGAAACCCATTTTCCTACTTCATCTGGCCATTTTTACTACTCTATACCCATTTTTCCCACCTTTTAACCGATTTTCACCATTTCAACTTATTTTTACACCTTTTGGAATTCCTGTTAACCATTTTTGCTACTTCGAACGATAGTTTATTGCATTTCCCACCTGTAATATTAGTTTATTGTTGCTATTTCAAACCACCTTTAACACTTATTTGCCCATGTCTTCCTCTTCAACCCATTTTAGTCAATCTTAATCTCATTTTGCCACCTTTTAACCACTTTCCACCATTGTTGCATTTGCGTAACCAAATTTTGCCACTCAAATTCCATCTTTGCCTCTTCCTTGCATGCCTTTGCTCTACTCTCTCATCCCTTTTTCCAACTCTCTAAAAATGAAGGCATTAAAAGCCCAATAAGATATGTGTTTAAAAAAACAACTCCAAGCGTCTCCAGTACAAAGAAAGCAGGGTCCTTTGGAGCTGAGGGAGGGGTGGGGAAATAGACAGTCTTGTTTAAAATGTTATATTTCATACTTCATACTTCATATTTCATACAAATGCCTTTTGGTATAACAAGCATATAGACCTATTGTATTTGTGTTTTGTCTATGAAACAATTAAAATTAATGTTGATTTTTGATAGTAATCAATCACTTTTTAGTTTATGTGGGTCTGCGGGGGCTCGACTTCTTTAGATTTAACTGGGGGGACTCCAGGAAAAAAGGTTGGGAACCAGTGCTATACCTGATGGTACAGCTGTGCATTTCACTGACTTTAAGGCTGATATATGATTTACGGTACATATTGCTAGTATGTACTGCCAATATATAGGCTGCAAATATCAGCAGAAATTTTCATATCTGCTGATACCAATATTTGACTATTTAAGCTATAACCTTCACTAGCCAAGTAAGAATATCGTGCATCTCTAGCTACAGTCTTTGTAAATGGGTTGTGCAACAGAGCTGCTAGGCTATCCTCCAGTCCAACAATACCACTTTTTGACAGCTTTTGTCCCTCAATACTGTATTATCCTTTGTTTAAATAGAACTGTGATATTCTTTTAAATAACCAAACCATGCTGGGCGTAGGTTTGATCAAAAAAACCTCCTGCATTGAAGAAAACAACTACTGGAGGTAGACAGCAGAGGGCTCTATAGTAGGCCGACAGCTCAGCTACTTTACGTTTTTTACATAACAGTGGCTTAGCTTTGACTTTTGGGTGCATTTACGTTGTTTAAGTTTCTCTTTCAACTCACAGAGGTATTGTCCAGTGATGTGTTAGCTGACTTTGCTTGTATGCTTCAGAAAGTTCCTCTGGAGGTCAAACAAGGTTTAACACAATTCTTGAACCAATGGGCCAACATCTGGAGGTCTGTAAATGAGTTCTGCTAATTATTGAGTCATTTTTTTTTCCTTTCTCCCTAATGCTTTCTTGAATAACAAGGAAAGGAAGTAACAGGAATTGCCTGTTGACCCAAGATGGCAACAAATGATCCTAATAAATCAGCAGGCTTGATTGTTTGGCCAGTTTTCTTTGTGTGGTGTTGTTTTTTTTCCAGAGTGTAGCTCATTAATTTGATGAAATTAAACAGTTTATAATTACCCATGCTTCTTCAGTCATTGCTAATAACTAAAATTACAATTGCTTGGGTTCTCAGGGTGGTGCCTATGATGGCTTGGTTCATTAGGTTGGTTTGGTTTTTTGTCGTCGAGGTTTGAATTTGAATGTATTTATTTGCTAGGGACGATGCAGTTTTACATAGTTTCATAACAGAGCATGAATCTGATGTGCTGCACAGAGAGTTTATAGAAATTGCTAGTTTCCAACTCTTGTCCCTGGTTGGGACTTTGAGTAAACTGTTCATAAAATGTACAACGTTTAACAGCATAAAATGGCACAAGAGTTTACAGAATAACGGGAGGATAAAAAAACATATCCACATAAAAAACAACAAATTCTATAAACCAGTTCAAATAGGAAGTTAAAAACTTGGCAGACTAAGAATGATTACAGCTCTGGTTTGCTTTCAACCAGCACTTGACCTTTGTAGTGAAGGATTTTAAATCTTGTGTCCTGGTGAGATTTGGTTTTTATACTTTTCAAACAAGTTATATAAAGCCATGTTATTGAAGGTTCTTATTATGGTGTGCTGTTTTTTAGTGTGTTTTTGAGATATTTTAATGTAGGCCATGCAGCCTTCAACTTTTATATTGGCGTACAGTGCTAGCTTTGTATCTCTAGTATAAAACCTTTAATTGGTCCTGCTGTAGATTTGACTTAGGCTTGTTAATGGGCAGAAAGGCTTTATCAGTCTGCGCTGTTCATGCGCAAAGAAGCCTGCTTAGATTTAGATTTAAAAAACACAAAAAGTCAAAAAGCTCAACAGCTGAAGCCATTTAGCGCGGTTATAGTGTTTTGATTCGACGACTCCTCTGCACTTTCTGAGAATTTTCCTCCAAGTAGCATCAGATGACTTCCCTCTCTCTCTCTCTCTCGGCCTTGTCAGCTCATTGTTGTGCCATGAAAAGAATCGTCTCTGCCTTCACAAGTTTGAATGAAGTTGTGTATCAGGAACAAGAAGAGCGAACTTTTCAGCTGAAATCATATTAAAGCCAGATTTGAATAGCATGAGAAAGTGAATGATATAAACTGCATTAAGCCAGGCACCCTGCTTGCTTTCTCATGAATAAATAACAAATGAGCGTGAATCGCTGGATGGAGACATCAACTCTATTACCATTCTGTTGGCCCCGTCCAATATGTGGAGAGCAGAAATGAGAAGCGAATTGCTGCATTATGCACCCAATTTTCTATAAGGCTCCTGGCCTTCTTCCTGGATATTTGGTGAGTGGATTGTATGAAAATTATATTTTCGTGTTAGAAAGTGGAAAACGCGCTCATAAGAATTGCTCTGTTTAGAAATAAGCAGCATTTCAGGTGTTTTTGTAAACATTCATACTTCTGGACTCGGCCTGTCACCATCAGGCTGTACACCTTTCATGCAAGTCTTTGAAAATTCCTGTCTGCCGTTTCTGCTGCCACCTCTTCATAACCTTGACGAGCCAGTTCTAGAGTTCAAAAAACAATGCCATGGCCATGCTGTCTTTTGTTTCCCCCCTCACTGCTGCTTTCATTGTTTATTTAGTCATTCTCCGACAGTTTTTCAGCGAATCCCCATCATCCCTGACAGGGAATTCAGGGGGGCAGCCAGGCCTACATCACACTCCAAACCCAACACAGAGCTGGAGCCTACGGGGTCACAGGTGGAGCTCCTGCTCCTTGATGTCTGTTTCCATGCTCCCCAGCCAGGATCCAAATCCATTTTTCTCACAATCAGAAAAACTGGAGTAAAAAAGCAGCCAGTGCCTGACATGTTGTTCATCTGCTGCAAAGCACAGATTTCTATATGAATGTGCTGGTGTTTACTTCACTGAAGAGGGCATATTTTAGGGCTTACTTTCCTTTTTTTCCCTTCTCTATTTCTTTAGAAATTCCCCCTCCTGATCTCTTTAAAAATGATAATTTAAGCGGACTGATCTCTGATATCAAAAAACATAAACCATCTTAAATGTATATTTTCCTCTTTAGACAGATGAAGGAACCTCACACTGTCTTTGACACTTATTTCTGTCTTTCTAGTTCCTCTTTTTCCTCTTTGCAGTTGTTTTTTTAAGGTGGTGCTTCCAGTGGTGGTAGTTGCTGTTCGAGCTGTGATAGGGTGGTTAAGATGAACATCTCCAAGTTCTCACTGTAGGCTGTTGATCATAGGACAAAATGAATGAAACACCAGTGAAAGAGGGGTCCCACTTGACAACACTGGGGAAATGCTAGCTTTTTACTGCCCATTGGTCTGCATGGTTGACTTGTGTGGGCAAATATATAGGGCCTAACTGGGTTTTTTGCAGCAGGACATATTAATGAATTTATTATTTATATGTATTTTTGTTTATTGTAATTGTAGATAGTTTCCCAGCCTTAAATACGACTCGGGAGTTATAGAGTAAAATACCAGTTTTTCTTACTGGAAATAACAACAGAAAAGATCTCCAACCAGATTTTTTAAATGAAGTCACGCCTCAATAATAAGTAAAATACAACAGTTGTTTTGGGATGTGGTGTAGAATCATACTATCTCTATGTGCTGTTGTGTTGCCAACAGAGGTAGAAAAAGTACAAGAGTTACTCCACTTAAAACTTACTTGAGTAAAAGTAAAATTACTGATTGTAAAATATACTCAAAAGGAACACCCATCCATCTTCTATACCGCTCATCCAACTTGGGGTTGTGGGGGTGGGATACACCCTGGACTGGTCGCCAGTCAATCGCAGGGCTGACATATAGAGACAGGCAACCAGGCACGCTCACATTAACACGTCTGGCCAATTTAGAGTCAAACATGAGCATGTCTTTTGGTGGTGGGAGGAAGCCAGAGTACCCGGATATAACCCACGTATGCACAGGGAGAAGGTGAAAGGCCCTGACCAGAAGCGAACCAGGAACCTTCTTGCTGTGAGGCAACAGCACTAACCCCTGTGCCGCCACCCTCAAAAAGAACAAGTAACCAAAAAAACAACAACAAAAAAACCCTACTCAATTACAGCAAATAGAATAAATGTTATTGAGTAGTTTCCACCTCTGCACGCCACTCGACCCCAGACACCATATGCACCAAGGACTCTTGCTTAAATGGTCTTACAATGGTGTGTGGTTACATGGACACTACAGTAAACTAATTATTATCAACCAATTATTACAGATTTCTTGAGTGATTTATTACTCAGGTAGTCATGTAAACAGAGTAATTAAATATTCTATTTACAGAGAATTGCCACAATATTATGAGGAATTGCTTGATAATACAAAAATGACTGTAAATTATAATTATTTCAATAAAATTACTGTTATTACTCTAAAATTACTAGGTATTTAGGGCCCATTAAGATAAAGTGTTATCATAATACTTAATTTAACCTGCTAAACAGCATTTAAGCCAATTTAAGCATTTTTTATATCTAATAAACATAATAGTAACTGGTTGAAAAAAAATGTTTTAAGGTATTCACAGCAACAATTACAGCCAATTACAACCCTGATTTCTTGCTAACACATAATCAAAGACAATTATAGAAATGTTTCTATTTTTCATGTTATCATGGCTGATTTTATCATGTTTTCAATTTCTTGATATCTGGAACTGACTTGTGGGCTGCACTAAGGGGGAGGAGGGCCAGTTAAGGTCAGGGGCCACAGTAACCCACCACAGGTCTATACAAATGTTAAAATGAATGATATGCTAACCTGATACTAATGCTAACAGCCATTTCTCACAGTATTTTCATCTTTTTGTTGCTGGCATTTCTCTTTCTCCAAACTTCATTTGTCCTATAGATCCATTTGACAGCATCAACTCAATCATCTGTTTCTCATTTTATCATTTTGTTTGTTTGCATATGCTTCACTAACTTAAAGACAATTGTAAAGGGCAGAAAGAAAATTGTAGCGTGCTTGACTTTCTGTCAGGAAGCTGTGAGTTGTCTGAGTTGTGGCCTTGAATGTTGTTGACTCTACACCAAAGTTGGATAAAAGGATTGATTTTCATTGCTGCCGGGTCCTGAAACCCAACACCTGCCAGATCGGCCTATAATCATGATTATAACGTGTAGTCTGACCTTGGCATATATCAGTGCTCTAAACATGCTCTGAAACCTAAATGAAAGTGACAACAACACTGGCTGTTGGCACCAGACTGGATTTAAATCCTGCCCTGATTTACGTCCACGATGACCTCTTCCCTAAGGTTCTTTACACATCACTTACAACTAAAGAGAAGACAGCTGTCCTGATGCAACCTGAGAGCAACCCGCTATCGCATGTTTTCAAATCTGTCACCTCGATGCTGAAGGTTTACTTGAGTAGCTGCTTACAGAGATGTTGAACTCAGAGAAAAATCTACTTTGACACTGACTAGAAAGCAGGAGTGCTGCGTGTTGTGCTTTGTGGCCTCGATAAGTCTCCTCTAAAATTAGTGAGTTTGCTCCGTGTGGGTGTAAGTGTGTGTCTGTGTGTGATGCACGTGTGCCGTGATGGATGAAGGTTTGCTTCGCTCTGCACTCCTTGACACCGTCCCATCTGCTCTCTCTTTCTTCCTTCTTTACCATGTTTTTAGCCTCTGCACCCCCGCTTGGCTCGACAAATAGTTGTTGTCACTTCCCGCGACTGTAACAAATGAGAGACAGCCAAACAAAGACATTAATTAGAAAGCATGGATTCCCTGAAAAGGGAAATCAAAGTTGATTATTCACCAGTTCAGTCACTTAATTTCTTTACATTTTCTCTCCTTCTTGGCTTAAAATGAGCTCAAACCATATTTTACATGTGAAATGAATCCAAAAAACACTCAGCTTGTTGTGAGTTTAATTTCAAATGACATGTAAGCATCAGCGGAAACACTGTCATTTTAGAATCAGAGCAGGCATTTTGTTTGTGTCTTGGTTTGACATTTTTCTTTTGTTGAAATATTCTTGATATTTGCATCAGCATTTTTTATTTGTAACAAAAGTCTACCATTAAGTTCTTACATAAGGGTTGCACTGTCTCTTGTTAACAATTGAGCTGACAAAATAGATTTTAACAGCCTGTAATTATTGTATGGATAGGAATAAATAATAAGTTTAGACATCATATAGATAGAGAACTGCCTCTGAAAGGGAGAAAAAAGTATTTCTACTTCATACAGCATGACAACTATATAGTGAATAATTAGATAGGAAGATGCAGAAACAATGAACAGCAAATCAAAAAAGAAAACTTGCAAAACAAAGCAAGTGGAGAATCATCTGTAGAGCAACTCAACATTGTTGAAAACAGAATAGAAAACATTTTAACTTAAAATAATACATTTTAAAAAGTCATCAATATACAAGTTAAAGTTGCGTTAAAGATGCCTTACCCTCGAATTTCAAATACTCCATTTTTGCAGAGTTGTGTGTGCGCAATTTGCTCCGTCTGACTGCATGCACGCTCGCCCCTGCAATGTGCTGCAGAGTCAGCTCCAAGCAGCTGGAGTTGGGATTTCACAAGATCCCGAGAAAACTACTAGTTTACATTAGAACTGCAGAATCACGTGATAACGAGTTCAGTGCAAGAATAGTATTTTAGCAAAATTTACTTTGTTTTTCATGTGTTGATTTGCTATTCTTCAATAGTGTTCTGTGTTTTTTTTTTGCTTCTGCCATGGGTGGACATGAGGAAAGTAAAGGGTTTATATTTCTCTAAACCATGTGGTTTCAGTCCGCCTAAAAGTTATTTTTATGATCACGGTGCCATGATGACCCGTGGCACGTTCCACTGGATGAGACATCTTTATCCCCATTTTGTAGATCAAAATAGTGCTAAATCACACTGTTCCTACAAGATGCTATTGGTGCTAAAGCATTAGCAGTAGTTTATAATGGAGTAAAGAGCATTGTGGCAGCAAGGCATAGCCGTGAAGAAAAACCAGAGTTCCTACCAGTGGTGGGCGGCTGCTTTACAGTTTAGATCATTGGTTCCCAAGGGGACTCCCAGGGGGTTGGGTGCCAGAGATCTCAGGTGGGTTGCAAGGCTTTGTCTGCTTTATCTTTGTCAAAATTAGGTAAGCAAATAATAACTAAAAACAAGAAAAAAAAACACTGATTATACAGTTATGAAAGGTGTTGTTCCGATACCAATATCAGAAATACATCCGATACTCCTTAAAATGCGACTATTGATATTGGTAAGTACAAGACTTTATGCACCAATCCAATGCTGTTTGGTTTAACTTTATATTTTACTTCTATGCTAAATGTTAGCCCTATAAACCAAAAATCAATTCTTCTTCACTGCCGGAAACACTGCATGCACAAGCTACCCTTTTTAGAGCAGCGAAGAAGATGTAAAGGACCCACTGCAGCAGCAAAGAATGGTGGCTGCGTGACATTTTTTTTCTCCGAAAGTGATCATTAAAAAAGGCTTTGGGACGGGTGCTGTCGTACACAAGAAGTGACACAGATTATCTAAAGTTTCTTTAACTTTTGAGCCATAAATATTTGCCTCTTATTTGTTTTTCCTCTTGAAGACAGCTGTTGTGCCTTTCCATTGAAACTTTTGATTCCTTTGAATCCCTTGCGGCAGCATTTTCAGCGAGGCTGGGACTCGTGTGACTTTTTTGGGCTTAAATCCACACCAGTAAACCCGATGTTGAAAATCTTGTTATCCATTTTAATCAAATTCAGATCATTTGTGGCTGCTAGTTTGAAGGAAAAAGGTCAGCAGATGGACCCTAACCCTAACCAGGATCATGGGCCTGAAATGTTTAAAATGTTCATTATTAGTTAGAAATGATTAAAAAAAAGTTGTTCTTACCTGATTCTGGTGGCAATGTCAAAATGATCTGAATTTAACCATTTAGCCAGCTACTCGTGCACACTCCTGGTGTTGACAGTTCTATAGAGAGATGCAGCTCTGTCAAAGGACATAAATTAAGTGACTATTGTTCTAACATTAAACCCATACTTAAGCTAAATCCAAGCTTCTTTTGATGCCAGATGTGGATCATTGTCCAAGTAACAGTATTCAGGATCCTGATTTTTTTTTTTTTTTGCAACAACAGCTCAGTGCCTTATTCGAACACTCAGCTCAGGTTGCCAGCTCAGACTAAGTTTTTACTTTGTTTACTATATTGTACGTCTCCTTTCAGGGAACTGTGACCAAGAAACTATCATTTTCCTGCATTGTGCCGTACATTGTCTGCATTGTGTACTTTGAAAAAAACAATACAAGAGGGGAGCATGGGTTTGTGTGGTAGACTTCATTGTTGATTTCACTGACTTAATGATGACTTCTTCCCAGCTGCCTCCCACACAAAGGCATACATAGAACCTTGGCTGGTGTATTTTTTATTATCTCCTGGAGATACAGTACTGCAGCAGACTGACTGAGCAACACAGAGTTAGCTCGCTTTCCTCCCTGCTTTCAGCTAAGTGCCAACTGTAATCTGCCCAAGCATCTATTCCTCAAAGCACCAATTTGCAACATTTTGACATCAGAATATGATAAATAAATATGATATGGGTTCACTTCCTTGCAGCATTGCCCTCTGATTAATTTGCCAGGTGCTCCAAGGAGTATAGCTCAGCAGTGAAGTGAGTGAGGTTATTGCAGTCTTCCAGGCTTTTGGAGTTGAAGTTAAAAGTTACTCTCCTTCTTTCTGCACAGACAATGCTATCTCTTCTGTTTGGAGCAGAACCAATGTTTGGCTGGGCATGAAAACACTGCTGGTTAAATAATTTGTCAAAAAGGTACAAGCAAGACTGTGTGGATAGAATTTCTAGAAGTCGGCTCTGATTTCCAAAAGGGTTTATAAGGTGAAAAGTTATTTGTGCACACAGCAAACTGACAAAATATATCACACTGCTCACTATTGTTGACCCTTCTGGCCATTTCTCTTTCCATTTCCAGTTGAGGCCTCTGTGTCAGAGATGCTGAATAAAATCATACAGTGCTGTAATAAACAGGATTGTAAAGTATTTTAAACTTGGGTCCAGTTTTTATATATTTTAAGCATAAAAATTGTAGGGTCAAGTGTTTTTGCATTAGCTCCAGTACATTTCTGCAACCAGCAGCGTGTAAACAGGCTATGATGCCTCTCAACTTATCCCAGAGCGCAAACACAAAAATTATATTAATTCAATAGGAAAGAGTTATTTTAACATTGATGTGATAATGAATCATTATCGGCAAATCTGAAGGAGAGACAGGATAGAGGTGTTGGCTGATGATGTCATTTGAGGCTGGTAATCTCATCTCATCATGAAACTCGTGTTGTATCAACAATGATACAACACAATATGGTACCATGTGATATGATTAGGAAATAACCTAGTGACTGAAACATTTCAAATGGAAAGAGATGTTATTTGACTGTGCTTATGCAATGTATTGTTAAAGAATACTGTCAGATGGATGGATGGATGGATGGATGGATGGACAGATGGATGGATGATAGATGGATGCAGTGTTAATTTCGTCGCTTAAAACTATGACTAAAAATGTTCATCGACAGTCTTTCTTGTGACAAGAACTAGACTAAGGCAAACAAAAATAGATCTTTGATGACTAAAACAGAAAAAAACTAAGTTAAGTTTTCATCAAGATGACAAAAATGTAATGAAGTTTTTGTCGGACTTTAAAAATCCATGATATTTCTTCACTGTGGGTAAATCTGTCAAAAAACAATGCATCTGTATCTATTCTGCCTCTTAGCTGTAGAAAGCAGAGACCCCAGGTTTGGCAGGGTGCAGAGAACACACTACCATGACTAAGCACCAAATTTGGGCAAGAAAATAAATGCTCGTACTAAAAGTAAAGGCTAAAATGTGAGAACTTTTTATGGACTAAAACTAGACTAAAATGTTTTGAGTTTTCGTCAACCAGAACTAGACTAAAACTAAAAAGAATTTAAGTGACTAAAATGTGACTAAAAAGAAAATGTATTTCATTTAAAGACTAAAACTAAGACTCAAATTTAAAATAGCTGCCAAAATTAACAGTGGATGGATGGATAGATAGATAAATGAATGGATGAATGAATAGATTAATGGATGGATGGATAGATGGGTTGATCCATAGATGGGTGGATGCATGAATGAACGGATGAATGGATGGATGCATAGATGCATAGATGGATGGATGGCTAGATGGATGGATGGATGGATGAATGGATGGATGAATGGATGGATGGATGGATGGATGAATGGATGGATGGAAATGTCAGAAAAATGGACAGCTATTCCATGCACCTTTTGCAAACATTGCCTTCTTGTGTATTTCTTTAACAGCCAGCAAGCTCATGCACACCTCCATGGCCAGATAAGTCAAAACAGTGCAGAGTGCAGAAAGCTTTCTTTGAGTTGAGAGGAGATTGTGGGGGAACACATGCACCAAACTGTGGGAAATGGGGGCCTCAAACAAGTGTACCAAGGACTGTAGCCTCTGTTTGAGGACATCTGCAACCAACTGAGCTAAACCTGCTTAGTCTTTGTTTTTTTTTTGTTTTGTTTTTTTTTTGCAAGTTTATCCTTTTTTTTTTATCCAAAATTTAACCAAAACTTCAATAAACAAAATGTATTTCAGCAGTATTTGAGGCTTCTGATGAGTTGTATCTGATGCAAAGAGGGGGTTGTGATTTTATGACGTGCAGCTTGATTGATGTGATCAGTGCATGTTGACTTCCTGTCAAAGCTGTGACAATATAATTGTTTTCCTGAAGAACTGAAGCTGTCAGTTTTTCTCACTTTGGATCATTTTGTAAAAGCATTACCTTGCAATTGTTTTTGAGTTTGCAGAAAATTCACCAGAAAAATAAATATCAGCTCAACTTTTACTAATTCTGTTATTTATAGAATCCGTATACATAGGGCTAGCAGTTTAGAGATGTACTTTTCTGGATGGTGTAGAGATACATGGCAGCCATGTGCAAAAAAAGCACCAACAGACATGAAATCCTACAGAAATTGATTGAAGAAGAAGAAAGATGAGCATGGCTGCAGTTGGTATGAAGGTTATAACAGCTAAGAAGACCCAGCTGAGCCGGAGACAGTACATCTGCCCGCCCCCACCCCTTACTGCACACTCGTCCATGCTTGGTTGGCTCAGCTAAGAGTAGTCAAGTGCAATGGAAACCTCAGACGATGTCGAGGCTCAATTCGCACCTCAGCGAACTCGCCGCACTTCCAATTCCCAGCTGGTCCTCCGACCCACCTCCTGGCTTTCCTGCTCCGCCTTTTTCCTCTTTTCTAACACCTCATCCCGGCATCACTGCTGCCCACGCCAGCTTTATTACTGAGCAGGTTATGGGAGGAAGGGAGCTTACCCACTGGCCCATGGCAGGTTTTACTCGAACATATCTAAAACAAGGAGGGCTCAGTGTACCGTGAGCACAGACGAGAGTGTCTGAGAGTCGAGGTTTGCAAAGAAATAATTTGAGGAACTCTATTTCACTTGTAAGAATTGGCAGGTATCAAAGATTTGGGCAGAGATTTATCTTACAATACCAAAATTGCTCACTAGATGTGAAGCATTGTTGATATCTTTTCTGCATTAGACTCCACAGTCTCATTGTTTTAGCTTGAGGATTATACAATTAACACTTTACTGCATCCAAAGAAAACTCCATTCATGAAATATTATATAAAAATATCAATAAACATAGCTCATAAAATAAAAATATATCTGAACATTGGTGTTATTTTGGCAGAGAGTGTTTCTCCTCCTCACACATGAAGGCTCATTAAAACTGAAAATACAAAAGGAGGTAATCTGGCATTTTGCAGAGTTACTGATCAGTGCAATTAAACAGAGTATTACATTCTTAAACAATATCCTGTATAGCTAGCCAACCATCTGCATCCATATAAAAAAATAACAGAACATCTGTTAGCTCAGTGCTAACACATAATTAAATTTCCTAGTTATGGGCTAACAGAATTACCATTACATTTACTAATGAAAAAGAGGGAATTTAATTGAAACATTTAACAGACATCACATACATTAATAGCCAGCTTATAGGAAAACATTAATCCTCATTTCCATGAGAAAGACGAGACTAAGACAAGATAAAAATAGATATTTAGTGATAAAAACTGATGGAAAGTAAGTTCAATTTTCATCAAGGAGACTAAAATGAGACTAAAACGCTGAACTACTGGACATTGAAAATCCATGACATTTCTCCATTGTTCATATAAGGTATGTCATCAGGATATTTCAATCAATTAAAACATAAGTAGGGCAATAATATGAGTGCTTCACATTTATATTAACTTTAAAATTTGGCTCCTAAAATTAATTCAAAGAAAATGAATGCCTTACCATAACTTAAAAACTAAAATGTTACTTATATTATGTAGTCAGGCTTTGGTTGCCAGTTTGTCCTCCAGAGCAGAATTAACATTGGTTCAACTTCCCAGTGAATCTAAATCTGCTGTAAACCACAGAGTGTATGCCTGGTTTTAGACAAACCTCCCTATGATGTTGAGCGTCCTCCCTTTAAGTCTGTGCAAGCAATAAAAATAAATATTGAAGTAGGTGCTGGTTTATAAGCCCTATATTGCAATGCATCATAATGCATTGCACTGCATTACCTGTCGGTTGTAAGAACACTATGATAGGAAATCATAAATTTAGCTGTAATTTTGCAACTGACTGTTGTTGCATGGATATGCTGTGAGAAGCACTGAAGCGGTGGAGTAGTAGACTAGTTTATCATAAGTTAGAAATTTTAAGTTCATCTCCAAGAACATCAGTACAGCAAGAAACACTTTCGTCATGCATTTTACCATTTTATTGAAAAATGGAGATGTAGTAAGGCTCTGCTCAAAAGATGCTCCCAGGGTTAGTCAAGCAGCATGCTTTGACTTATCAGGAGTGCATAACTAGAAACTCCCACAGGATACATTTATGATAATGTATACTGAATACAATTAAATTAGTTCAAAACAATTAATCCATAGTAGCATGAATCTTAATATGAGGGTGCAACAAGCTTTATATTATAAAGGAGGTGACTGGGGTAGAGGAGGTTAAGCTTTGCCAGCAGCAGCAGCAGCGTAGTGCATTGGCATTAATGCAAGCAGGGATTAGTGAGAACATCATATTAAAAACGTGCATGAACTAACACCAGGCCTCATAAGTATTTTAGGGATGCAGCATATAATCAGTCTGACATTGGCATCAGCAGAAAAAAGCTTTAAAAGTTAAATATCAGTATTGGCAGGGCATGAAAACATCTGCTAGTACAAACAGTTGATGTGCTGGCTGTAAATATCAGCAGTGTATGTCATATATCGGTCTTGAATATTGATAACAGATGTGAGTTCAATCACAGTCTGTCACACTTTTTCAAAGGAAACTTGAAGTGCATAAATTGCCCACGATTGTAGTAACTAATCCGGTTGCACAGTGTGAGCTGATTGCCCACCATGATTCATAGTCAGCTTTAAATCGCTCCATGTATGCCTGGCTTTGTAGGAAGATTCTCTTTATTTCCTTTCCCTTCCCTCACTCATCAGAGCTTATTAGCTTGTTTTGCAAAGGCGAAATACTGTATGTGAATTTATAATCGCCTTATCAGGGATTTTAATGTTAACAGGGGAGGCAAAGCTGTTTGGCTCAATGCCATCAGAGACCTGTGGTCAGACACCACACTTTAGTTGCTCCACCTTTAAAATGAAAATAGGTATCATACTGTCAGCAGCAGAGAAGTGGAAATCATAGGGCAGAGATGTGAATGTTTCATGGATGTAGTGTGGACAGAAATACTGATTGATGCAAAGATGCTTGAGTGCTGTTAGGACACATTGGCTCTGACTGATCTACGGTGTCCTGAAAAGGTTAAAGGACTCAAAACTGGAGTCAAAAGTGAATGTGATATACCCCTTGATGTGTTATAATTGCAATCCCATAAATTGCAGCACATTTTTTTTTAAATATAGCTAAATTTTCTTTGAATTTAGGGAGCACTGAGAGGCTGTTTTGTCATGGATTGAGGTAAGAAATGTTTATCAGTTTTTTCTTACATTAATTTCCACTACAGTAGAGTATCCTTTTTATTTTGAGGCCTTCTGACTTACAGAAGGAAAAAAAAATCAAATTCAGTGCTGACTGCAGCCGTGAATCACTCGCCTGCATGACTGTCAATCCATTTATGCAGGATAAAAAGAAACATGATATTCATTTAGCAATCATGTCCACAGGCTGGCAGCGGCCATGTCAGCCACATCCTGTGGAGGAGGGAGTGCTTTCCCTGTGGAGCTCCATATTTTGGAAATCCTGGAGAACATTTCATTAGCCATTTTGCCTTTAAGTGTGTTTATATGTGTGTGTGGATAAATGCATCTCAGTAGGCATGTAAAAATAAATAAATAAATAAAACACCCGGAGACAAAGCAGTTACTCAGGCAGAAAAAACAAAACAAAACCATGCATTTGGGGAGAAAAACAATTCCCACTTGCTGTTGAAGGAGGGAATAATTCTTAGATGCCTGGCTGCAAAAAAACATATTTAACAAATGATTTCATAAGACCAAGGGACAATAAAAAAAATGAGCGCAGGCAGGAAATAGATGACACAGATGTTGTAGCCTGATCTTTCATCTGAGTCGGGGCATCCCGTACATCCTCGGGACTCTGCATGACCATTACTTATTTAACAGTGCTGCATAATAACACAAAGTGAGTGTAGGAAGAGGGAAACCGCTGCCAGCCTCTGGTTTCTCAGCTATGACTCATTTTCGCTAAAATAATGGTGTAGTTCCCTCTTTCTCAAATGCCTTAAATGAGGAGTCAAGGAGCCAGATGAATCAACCTCTGTGGTTCATCAGCAAGCCTCAAACTATGCATTCAAAGATGCAGAAAATCTTCACTCCTCTTCTCTTTGATTTTAAAATCCATGTTTGTGCACTGTTTGCATATCATTACCTCTACCAGCTCCAGTCGCCTGGTTACACATGAATGTAAGAGCCATGTAATAAATGCAAATTCAATGATAGAGTGTGATGCATCTTCAAGGTTCTGCAAGGCCACAGATTACTCCCCAGTCATTGCTATTACTGCATCTTTATGAGTATTTTTAGCACCTGCACAACTGCTATGAAGCCATCACATAGAAACCAACCTTGACAGGGATGTCTCAATCCAGAGGTGTAGTCTTGAATCATAAATTTGGAAACTTGTAAATAAACTCGTTCAGTTTTGCAAATTGCACAAATTTTCCTGGCACCATACCTTAGATTATCTCATCCAGATCTGATGATGATGCAATACATACAATGCATGCTGAAGTAGATGATTTTGCTTAGAAATTGTGTGTTTTTATGCATAACAGGCACATAATAATGCATTATCATTATCATAAACTTTTAACCTCATAGTTCAAGAACAAGTACTTTAGGTGGCTTAGGAAGAATCAAAGAGGCACCAATTTTGGAAAGCAACATGATTTTTTAAACAGTTGTTTTAAGGTTCCTTCAATGCCAGACCTTGAAAACTTGCTCTTGACTCTAAAATGTCTTTTGATGCATTTACAAATATGTTATCAAACAGACAATACATTGAAAGAATGTAAATGAGAAATAAATGATGCACTTAGATAGTTAGAAAGGAATTCAGAAAAATGATTGGCATCCTACAGCTACTGCTAAACTTTAAAAAAAGAGACAGAAAACAGTCATAAAATAAACAGGCATCAGGATGGGATGCATAGTTCTTTTAATTTCTGATATAATGATAGCATGGCCCAGTGATGGGATACATGACAAGCAGTCTGTACCTTGTATTTTATTTTGAAACTGACTGGACTCTCTGTGTCTTATGTCCCCCTTTTTGCACCGATCTGCAAGCATGCTAACAGCTGCTCTGCTAAAGTATACCAGTGTATAAGAGTGGAGTGGCATCTCTGGCACATGCAAAGTGCTGTGGAAACCCATAGACTGACTAAGAAGGGCATCGGTTTGCTCCAGAGTGCAGGGAGTCAGGCTAAGGTCATTCACTCACACGGCCCAGATTCAAGTCCAACCTATGGCTCCTTTCCACGTATCATTCCCCAGATCATCTACATGATATTCCTCCCCTTCTTTGCCTTTCTTCATTCTTCTGTCTTCCTCTCTCACTCTGCTTCACTGCTCCCTCTGTGGACAGTTGTTTTTGCAGCTGTATGTTAGCTAAGCACCTGTTTTGAATGTAAAATAAGATCATTGGCTCAACCCCCAAAATCAAACTAAAATTGCCCCTTTATAAGAATGAAAAACAGCCTGCTGCAGTACTTAATATGCTTCGATATGGGGCATTGGACAATAGGCTGACTGAGTAAGACAGTGTGGCATTCTCCTTTCAGTCTTACTACACTCTCATGAGGCCTGGATGTTGACTGATGGTCAGAGTCGCAGACTGGACTCCTTTGTGACAACTTCTCTTCTTTGGCAAGACCGTGTCTATATTACTGATGTGCTCAGGAGAGCAGGGATAGGAAAGATCAGCTAACTGATACTGAAATGGCAGCTGCACTTTGATAGGCACCTGGTCATAGGCCTGGTCCAGCTCACCACATGCTGGGTGCCCAGGACCCAGAGGGCTGGTCCAGACGCTGGGGGTGACCACATGCATCATGGAGTGCACAGCTGGGAGGATACCTGGAGAGATGGGGCATGGGCCTGGATGATGGCCATCAGGAGGCCAGAGCAGTACGGGACCAAGGTTGACTTAGCGAAGTGCGGAACCAGCATATGCTCCCATACCTGACCTGACCTGATATGTACTAATTAGAATTAACGGCACAGCACATTTATCTTCGCTTTTAACTGTATTGGATCGATCACTGTCAAAATTTCAAATCAGAGAAGTCAAAGCAGTTAATAAATTAATCAATCAGTACATTAATCAAACTTCATTTGTTTTGCACTTTAACCTCTTAAAGCCTGAAAACACAAATTAAAGCCAGAAAATTCTGATTTTTTGAAACTGAAATGTTTATTTCACTTTCTACTGAAATTTAAAAAAAAACAAAATTTCCATAAAATTTAAAATATATATTTTTTTGTATCTCATTTGATACACTAGGTGTTTTTGGTAACTGATAATCCACTTGAGGCAATTTTTATCATTTTTGTGATTATATTCAGAAGTTTTTTAGTAATTTATGATCATATTGATTAGATAGAGGTCTCATAATAGTATGTATCAAATATGATACAACAGGCTTTAAGGATTTAATGCAAAATAATTCAGCCCAAAGTGCTTTGCACTCAATACAAAATACAATAATAAATATTTTTTAGAGGTTTATTTTGGGCATTTTTGTGCCTTTATTTGATAGAGGAGGACAGTGGATAGAGTTGGAAACAGGGACGAGAGCGGGGAGAGACATGCGGTGAAGGGCCTCAGGCCGGATTTGAACCCGGGCCGTCCACGTACATGGGGTGTGCCTTAACCACTCAGCCACCTGCGCCCAAATAATATATATTTTTATCCCCGCACCTGCATCCCACATGTACACCCTGCGTTTCTTGCACAAAGTTAGAAACTATGGCATTGATAGAGGTGCCAGTGTTGAAATAGAATAAAATGAATTAATAAGACGATAAACATTTTACAAATAACTCAGCAAAAAATTCTAAAATAAGAAAATAAAACACTGAAAAATAACCAAGACAATATGCTAATAAAGGAGAATAAAATACTCAGAGGCAATTCTAACTCCAAAATAGATCAGATAGAATAAAAATCAATAAAACTGGAAAATAGGATTGAATAAAATTCAGACTTGCCTTTATTTCAGTTGACTTTTAAAAGTATAATAAGCTAAAGTGAGGTATTTTAATAGAATTTGTCTAAAAAGTAATGTAGGGTGCAGCCCAAAATAAAAAAAAAAAAAACAAACTACAGAAACGAAGGTATAATCTAAACAGACATGCATTAAATGCAGTATTCACATTGGTGTAGAATCTGCTGTCTGGTTTTTACCTCTCTCCCTACTGTCTTCCTATACCTGACAGTTTCTACTGCTACAATATGTAGTTTTGGTGATTATGTGTTGCTAGCACCCCTTATGTGCACCTTGAACCAGAAAGTTGAGCTCTCAGCCTCAATCATTAGTCACTTTTTATCCTTAATTGAGGAGTTTTTCAGTCAAACCGGCACTCCACAAGATTTATTTACTTATCAATAAACTTCTATTTTCATTAAATGCAGGATTATGACCAAATAAGGGAGAAAATATGGTAAAAAGTTACCCCAAACCCCACTGACCTTGGTCTGCATTGTTAACAATTACAGCTGCGAGCAGAGCGTCACTGATACTCTGGTTGCACCAGTATAAAGGTCACAGACAACTTTTAAAGATGAAAAATTGGAATAACAAGTGTGTCCTATGAAGCAGATTTATGGAAGTTCATTATTTGTTGTGTGATCCTATATCAACCTTTAAGCTGAACTTTCAGCTAGCTCATTTTATGTGTGAACTTCATCTTTCTCTGTCGTAGGTTTGAGGTGCTAACTGGTTTTCCCCATCTCTCTTTTTCACGCTGTATGTTTTGGAAATTTGTAGATCATGTTATTAATAGATCTGTCTCCAGATGTTTCACACAGCAGCCGCTGCTGGAGCTCTGTGAGTAAAAATATGGGTGAGTGTTTTTCTTCCTCCTAGTTCACTGAAGATAAGTTCAGCATGGGTAGTTGTAAAAAAAAACGTCATGCAGTACTGGAGTTTTTTCTGCAGCAAACTGTGGCACTGAAACATGTTGGACCCAGTGGAACAGCCCTCCTGAGCCTCCACATAAAAGACCACAGCAGCTGTTCCTCCATTCTGCAGCTTACCAGCTCACAGTGTTCTCCATCACCTCCCACCTCTCCCCCATTCTCTTGCTGCTTTTCGTCTCTCTCACTCTCTCTCTCTCTTTCTCACCTGAGGGTGTGATTAGCAGAGTCGATTAACGTGCACTAATCAGGCTAAAACACAGACTGACAGATGTAGAATGACTTCTTTGTGCTAACTTTTTCTTTCCCCGAGTGATTTCCTTGAATTAGTGAAGGGCGTTTTGCCACCATTCATCATCAGAGTAATTGTTGGTGTGTGTGTGTGTGTTGTATGTAGATCAGTGTAGACAGCTCTGTCAGTGGAAGCTTCTTTTCAAATAAACAAACCTTCAGCTTAAGATTTGTGGATTTTTCAGCCTAAATCACAGAATTGAAGTGAAATAAATTCTGTGCATGTATATCTCATATTTGTAAGTCTGCTCTGACTCTAGTACTGACTGTCAGCGCCTCCTTTAGACTTCAGCACAATGAAAGAGTTGACAACGGTTATCGATGAGGTATCACAGCCCCAAGAGGGATGTGAGAGAATCAAGGCCACAACTGATGAAATGTTTGAGCTGCAGACAATATCAGCCAGAGGAAATACAAGGAAGAAGAGAAATATAGCTGCCCTTTACATGGGCACAGTAAAAAAGAGAAGACAACTCCCTTAGTACTTAGTCCATTTGCATTAACAATAAAACAAATGTGTGTGGCCTTCTTGATAACCAAAGTTGCCGATCCCTGCTCTAGACTCTATTAATCGATTCAAACCAAGCCTTGCTGATTAATTTTTCCATCACTAGTTTGGCTGTGCCAAACTCTGGTGCAGGGCCCAATTGCACCCACCCTGCCTCCAAATGCACCTCAGTGACGCCACAGCGGTTCGTCATTATGCAGGGACGCCTCACTGACGGTTTAAGTAGCTACAGCTGCACTGAAGTTTGAAATACCTCAGGACATCAGCATGGACAGGAATATTGTGAGTGGACAGCTAAACCAAACAATACTTCTTCATCTTCTGGTGGAACAAAATAATGCTTAGTGAAGTGAAGCTGTTTTACGTTATTGACTCAACACAATGTGTCATCAAACTACCCCCATGACTGCTCCTCATACTACACCCCGCCATGTCTACCTTTTCCTTGGATGTAAATGTGCCGTAATTATCTTTTACTTTTTGTACTATCAGTCCTAATTTAACTGGAATTAAAAGCAGACGTATTGATTATTTCTGGCAACAAGCACTGCAGCTGGAGCCGATTAAGAGATCTGTTGCCAAATGATCATTTGCATTTTTATAAGAAAGAAATAAAGAAAAATGGAATACAACAGACTGGATGACCTTATAAGACATCCGTCTTTTCACAAATGCCCAGCTGTGACAGCAGATCCGGACAAAACCCAGCCAGACTTTGTTTCTATGTCACAGCTGCGATAAATATTCAATAGTATCAGTAAAAACTGAGAGAAAGAGAGAATAAAGATCACACTATTTCAAATGATGGCATAGCAAGTTAGAATACAATATTGCTCCTTTGGCATTAGAACTTAAGGCCTGACCACAGAATTGGCTGTGCCCCTGAAAAACCCAGAGAATGGGCCCTGCCTAGCTCTGATTTATTGATATCACTGCATGTGTGTTGGATCAGTAGCACTGGTGCTAGCATCCTGGGTGACAATTCCCTCATTTTGGAGCTGAAAATTGTGTTAAGATATTATTTGGTTCTGATATTAAAATTACTAATATCTCCTTTATATAACTGATTCTGACATTTTTTTGGCCTGCTACATGGGTGTTTCCTGTTTTATTTTGGTGCTTCTTTTGTGACTGCTGATTTCACCTCGCTGACTGCATCTGTGGTTAATTACCCAGAGTCTATTTAAGCAGGATCTGCTAACCAGCTCACTCTCTCTCTCCCCACCTTGCAGCAGCTACACCTCATTTGTGTGTTCTCAGGATTTGTTTAGTTATCATCTGTTTAAAACTTCAAAAAAAGTAATATAATTTAATCCTGCTGTGTGTGGGTTTCCATTATTATGTGCAGCATTTGGGCGAGCCGCAACAGCCACATTTGACCAGTTTTTGCCTCTTTACTGCTACTTTAAACCTATTTTTTGCCACTTTCTGACCCCCTCTTACTACTTTAGCTACTCATTTTTGCCCATGTAACCCACTGTTGCAATTTTCTCATGTTTCTGCCACTAATTAGGTGCTTTCACCATTTTCTACCAATTGTTGACCCTTTATTGCCTTTTTAACCCCTTTTGTCTTTTTGAACCCATCTTTTCCAACTTTTTACCCATTTTTACTTCCGTGTCTCTGCCAATTTTGCCACTTTTCCCTTATATTTGTCACTTTAAACCTATTCTGCCACTTTTTAAACTATCTAACAGACACTTTTTTTTAAAGCAAACTCAAGACCTACCTTTTTAGTCTGGCCTTTAACTAAACTTTATATCATTAACTGAATTTTGTTTGAATGTTTTAGCATTTATCTCTCTATAGATATAACTGTCAGGATTGTCTTTTAGTATTTTATCCTCGTATCATAACCTACCATATTCTCTTTATGTGTTTTAGACTTATTATATACAGTTTTAATGAGCTATTTTGGTGCTCTTATTTTACTATCTTTTTGTTCTGGTTTCATTTCATTTTGATTTATTATTTCTTAAATTTCATTTTATGTTACTTTGTTTCAATATTTTAACCTAACCTCTAGTGTTTTCTCATTTTGAATTTCAAGATGGCGTTTCCTCAGTGTGCATGTTCCTGCTTTTACTGAATCCATTGCTCATTATATAAAATGGACTGGTAAATGGATTTGAGCTTGTATAGCTCTAGCTTCTAGTCATCTGACTACTCAGTGCACTTTATAACTTGCCATTATTGTGTTTGGTTTGCAGGGTGGGGATGAGGGGACAGGGATGGGGTGGTGTAGAGTCGGGTGTTCTTTCTTTCCTATTCTTTTTGTGTGTAAAGCACTTTGTGCTACATTGTGTTTTATGAAAGGTGCTATACAAATAAACACTGATTGATTGATTGATTGATTTTAACTATTTCTGCCAATCTTTTTTCTTCATTTTAGACACCTTTAACACACCGTGCCACTTTTTAGCCACTTTTCACCATTTTTCTGCCTATAGTCGACCCTTTATTGCCTTTTTAACCCATTTTGTTTCTTTTAACACATTGTTGTTAAATTTTTACCCACTTTTACATTCTGTAAACACCTTTTACCACAATTTCTCTACACTTTTTTTTACTTTTAACCAATATTTGTAATACTTGGCCCACATTTGTCTCTTTAAACTTATTCTGTTACTTTTTTTTAGCCCCTTTTCACAACTTTAGCTGCCCATTTGACTCATTTTTGTCTCTGTAACCCACTGTTGCCACTTTTCAATCATTTCTGCCAATCTTTTTCTGCCTTTTTTGACACTTTTTTGCTGCTTTTCACCATTTTCTGTCAATTGGTGACCTTTAATTGGGTTTTTAATCCATTTTGTTTCTTTGAATCCATTTTTTCCAAATCTAACCCATTTTCCACCCTGTAACCACTTTTTTAAACGCTTTTCTCACCAATTTTTTTTTTTTTTTCCACAATCATGCTTTTTTAAAGTTACTTCTGTTCCCTCTATTTTGTTTTCTGGCATCTTTGTGTGGCATTACTTTCCAGATGGTTTGATCAATGAGCCTGTTCAGTTTGTAAACATTACCAAAACAAGGTAATTCCATTTTTACAGAAGGGCTTTAGATTTTAAAAAAGACAATAACCTTTTTAACTACAGCACAAATACAAACAATTCGTTTTTTGTTTTGTTTTGTTTTGTTTTTTTTTTTGTTTATTTGATAAGATTAACTTTACAATGGACCATGATTTCCTGGATCTCCATGGGCCCCCAATTCGGCCCCAGAAAGCGCTCCCGTTCATCCCCCCTTGTAGGCGGCCTTATATAAGGCAGTTTAAACTGCCATTAGAACCAGCATTTTTAACTTCATGTCTTGTGTTGTTTAAATTTCACAGTTATGGCAATGCTTGATACAGTATATATGTTTTCAGATCACATGGGAACACAAAAGCTTGGCACAACCAGCAGAACCAACCCCTATTCATTTCACAGTTCCTTCATCCAACAAACACATTTTTTCCCAACTGGGAAGCCTGTAAGAGGTTGTGTCCTTGTTAGTGGGAGGACTGGAATCTACTCAGGGAATGGGTCCACCTCCCATGTGTAACACCCTCTGGTTAAATTCCTTTTTGGAAGATAGAAAGTAGCCGGCAGCACCGTGTGATACCACGTGTCTGAGACGGTGGCACATGTTTTTGTCATATCTGTCCGCTGCATCTCTCAGCCAGCTGTGGATTTGGCATTAATAAGGACCGCATCTGTAAAATGGAAATTCAAATCCTGGGGACAATAAAAGAAAATAAGCAGAGAGGAAATAAAAATCAACATCTAAATTCAGCTGATAAAACAAGAACAAGCAAAAGCAGGTCCCCACCTGCTTGTATTTTATTCCACTGCCATCACACTTAATCATATCTTCTCTTTATTGATACAGCGGCAGGAACAAGAATTTTATTTGAAAAGTCTCTTTCAAACATCCTTAACAACGTCTTCTCTTCATTACTATGCCACCTCTCGCACCTTAGCGGTGTAAAAGCTTTCATTTAATTTGCCTTGTGCAAATTCGCATAAAAATCTGTGGAAGGAAAACAAATTTGATGTGAGCAGCAATACTGGCAGGAAGTTTCACAATCAGGATTCCTTCAATCAGTTTGAATGGAGTGGTTGAGATATGGATATGTTTACAAGAGCCACAGGCATTAGTCGTATGCCTTAACTACATTTATCTTTACTCACAGCTTCCCTCCATTTATGTACCATAATGTAGTGCAGAGATTATGTGGTCTCTACGGGATGTTTCTCAATGATTAACACTATTACAGCATCCTGATGTCTGTGCATGCACTGGTTCCATTCTCATTTGGGACTGGAGGGGATTTGACATTGCATCCTAATCATACAGCATGACCTTCCTGTCATATTACCAGTTGCCTCAAGGTGATCCAACCGAGTGTGCAAGTAAACACCAACTTGGTTAAAATGAAGCTTCTCGGCTATTCTCTGAAGTATTCATCAAGGATTTGTCATTTTTTTTAAATGTAATGAAGCTGGAACTTTGTTACTTCAAAGTTGAGGTAGCAGATGTTTAATTTGGCCTTGAGAGTTTTGTGCTTTGTGGGGTGTTAATGCTTAAATGTGTTCTTGCAAAGCCATGTAATCCTTTATGTGATCAGGAAAGCATAAGGGTTGAGGGTTGGGGGAAATGATGTGGATTGGGTAATCCCCCAAGGTCTTACTGCACTTGGAAAAAGGGAGCCATCCCCTTTTGCATGCGGTTAAGTAATGATGTCTTTTCTGCACACCACTCCGCTCTCCCTTTCATAAATTAATAAATATATGAAAATACTTTTCACAGAAAGTTAGCGTCACCCACATGTCCAAAAAGAGAGGAGTTTTAAACATGAGGCAGTGGTCCAGTATGACATTTTGAAAGCAGTATTCTGGATTTGTTCCTGTAACATGTATTTAACTGAGATGGTGGAAATCAGTCACACTGTGTGATGGTAACTCACAGTGGAGAACTGCATTTTGCAGCATGCAATGCTTTGAGCAGCTGCGCTGACCAACAGAATACATGATTTTAAATGAGACGACTATGGTAATTTCTCTCGCTAACATGACTTTATAATGTATCAAAAGATGTTCACATTCTGTTGGAGCTGAATCTGAATTCATCATTATGCAAAATGTGGCTGGACTCCCCTGCCTTCGTCTTTCAGCAGCCCCAAGTAAAAGTGAAAGAAAACCGAAGAGCAAAAGACCTAATAGCAACCCCAAGACGCTGAAATGTTTTTCTCTTTCCTTAGCAGATACTAATGAGAATTGTCACTCTAGAGAGGCTCATTAACCGTCATAGTAAATATCTTTATATATGCAATGTCATATGCACATAGAGGAGGCAACTATGGGCAAGGAACTCGTCCTGCTCAAACATTTCATATCTTATTTTTCATAATGATGATAAAAACAACAGTAATCCCAATAGATGTACCAAAACAAACCTGTAGATCACAATTGGACTTAGTGAAAGTATCCTTCTGGATGCCTTAACGGTGGATAAACATAATGTGGTGCCCTCAACAGTGCCCTGTAGGTAGACCACATTTTACAAATTGACCTCCAAGTACATTCAATTGGACAAAAGGCATTTTTAATGCCTTTTGAGTAAACAAAACTTAAGAAGGTGCCATCTTTTCTTCCCCTTCAAATGCACAAAATTTGGCAACGTTCCCTTTCTTGGTGCCCTGTAAGTTGAACAAATTTGAAAAGTATCCTTTTTGGTTCCCCTCTAAATGGACTAAATTAGACAAAATGCCTCCTTTGTTACCCAAAATGGACAGTATTTGACAAGGCGCTTCCCTTGGTGCCTTGCCAATAGACAAAATGTGAGGAAGTACCCTCAAAGATACCCTGTAAGCAGATAGACGAGGAAAAAGTTCCTCATTTGGTGCTGTCTAAATGGAAAAAAATCAAGAGTGCCCTCTTTGGTGCCCTCTATGTGAAAGAAATTAGACAAAATGTCTAAGATTCCCTTTAAGCAGATAAACAAGAACAAAGTGCCATATAAGGTTCCCTTTAAGCAGATAAACAAGGACAAAGTGCCATATAAGGTTCCCTTTAAGCAGATAAACAAGGACAAAGTGCCCTATAAAGTTCCCTGTAAGCAGATAAACAAGGACAAAGTGCCCCACTTTGGTACCCTCTGAATAGACAAAATTTTCCCTATTTGCTGCCCAAAATGTATAGAATTTTACAAAGTGCCGCCTATGGTGCCCTGTAAGTAGACAAAATTTGAAGAGATGCCCCCTTGGTACTCTCCAAATGGAAAAAAAAAAATTACAAAGTACCCTCCAAATGGAAAAGAATTTGACAGGCCCCCTATATGGTGCCTTCCAAATGGATGGAATTTGGCAAATGGCCTCTTTAGTGTCCTCTAAGTGGACAAAATTTGACAAGAAGCCTCACTTGGCTCATTCCAAAGAGATAAAATTTGACAAAGCCTTCTGTAGTGCCCTGTCAGAAGACAACATTTGATCGGATGCCCTCTTTGGTGCCTTCTGAATGGACAAAATTAGACATGCTGCCTGTAAGTAGGTAAAATTTGACAAAGTTCCCCCTTTGGTTACCCATAAGTGAAAAAAAAAAAAAAAATTAAAATGCACCATCAGTGTATACAACATTTAACAAAGTGACCTCTTTATGGTTCCCTTCAAGTGCAAACATTTTGACAGTATGCCCCCTTTAGTGCCCTGAAAGTAGAATAAATGACAATGTGCCATTTAGATAGACTAAATTTAGTTAGCTGCATCCTTTGTTGCCCTGTGAGTAGACAAAATTATACAAGGGAGGCCTATATGGCATGTTCAAGAGCAGAAAAGTGCAATTCAGGTCCATATGCTCCTTGGTTTTGAGTTAATTTTTACTGACTTAATTCTCTGTGTCAGGCTTAAGACTTTTCCATGTTTACATACAGTCTACGGTGTCAGCAGAGTCAAATCAGGGAAGTCTGAGATATCAGGTACAAGGTTTTCATTATAGTGGAGATCTGAGGTAAAATGGTAACCTGTAGGATTATCATCAGTAAAGCATGATAGAAGTATAAAGAAAATATCAAGGCAAAGCAGTGAGATGCCACCCATGGTTTGGACTTACGTCTCCAGTCAGACTTGCCCGGTGGCAGTCAGACAGTGTTAAATTCAGGCCACACTATTTTGGCTTGAAACTTCACTCAGGATCTGTGGTAACGTCTCTTGTGTGTGATGGATCGTGTATGACACTGCAGCTGTGGGTCTTCGAGCCAATTTTAATGGATTTTTCGAAACAATGGCAGCCCGTGACTTCCTTGGAGGTAGGCAAAACAGCAGTGGAACCGGCAGCACTGTCCTCTGACTGTGGCAAGTACATTAGCTGGCTCAGACACTTCAAAGACATTAATGACACAAAGAAACAAAGCTGCACCGCTGTTATCCTTTAAGCAAAGGTGCAGAAAGCCCAGTCGGCAGGATTGTTTGAGCCTGGCTGGGCTGTTACTGTGACAAAAGGTGAGTCCACATGACTGACCAGGCTGCCAAGCCAAGCTTCTCTCCATCCTGACAGATAAAGACATTAGTTGCGCCTTGTCACTGTGTTGCACTGCAACAAAACAATTTGCCTTGGCTTAAGGTCTGCAGCTTTTGTCATTTTCTAACACATGGGCAGGGAAGATGGGAGTAGCTGTCTGACAGCTGTAGACTTTCAGTTAACAGTCGTGCTCTCCTTCAACAAGTTTCTTTTAAGATGAAAGCCTTGCATGCTTTTATCCCACTTCCATATTTGATTTACAGGCAGGGGTTGTGGCTCTGTTCTCGTCTCAAAGTGATATTGTGTCATTTGATCTCGGCAGATGGGAAGACATCTGAGGTCTGATTGGGTAGAAAAAAAAAACACACTTTGACACGGTGCTAAAATATGTGCCATCCAGCTTTGAAGAGACAATTAACATGGGAGCCAATTGCTGTTGCCTTTTCGTCTTCTCGGTCCTGTCACAACAGTGGCCTGACATCTTTTTGTAGTGTAGCGCTCAATTAACATTACCCTGACTTGTGAAATGGTGTAAAAGATCCAGATTCTGTCGCAGTCTATCAAACACCTCATTGGTCGCGGCTTACGTTGCTCGATATAACGCAACATAGTGAAAATGTGACACTCTTTGGCAAAACTTCTGCCAGATTTACTCTCTGTTCATCCAAGTCATACAATTAACTTCACAACTTGCTGCTAAATTGGTCCGAAGCAGAACTCATTTGGCTGAAACTATTTGTCCCTGAAGCCAGAGGTAGCCTCTGTGACATGAGAGGAAAGTAGGGTAAAGTTTGGAACATGAAATCTAAAAAAAAAGGAGGACATTTTCTATTCTCCCCTTTAATTAGCTCATACCCACATATCCAGCCTCACCTAAAAGTTTCTAAATCTGTGGATTGGCCTCATTAGAGGAGTAGAAGCGCTGCAGCCGGGGATGTGTGATCAATAGCCCAAACTCAGAGTAGACCCATGCTGATCACTTGCTAAATCCCACTTCTGATAGGAGTTGTTGTTCGGCACCAGCAGAGCTAACTCAGTTGATTAAATATCAACCTCCCTACCCTCCTTTTTTTCCTCCCATCTCTGCTGGCCTGAGTGATTGCTTGCGATGGGAAGGAGGGCTTATGGAGGCAGAGAGAGAGAGAGAGACGGATGGAGGAATGGAGGGAGGGCAGGAAAGAGGAAAGATCAATTGTGGATTTAGCTGAGAGCACAACCTTGGCAAGTGCACGCAACCCGCAGCAGATAATATGATTATCTTGGGAGAAAAAACAAAACAAAACAAAGAGCCCTACCTCGCTGCATTATGCAAAGGAAGATGTAAGAGGAGCCTTGTCTCCCATGCAGGCTCTAATTCAACAATATTTACGGGATCCAGTGCTCTTTTTTATATCTCTGCCGCCAGCTTAAGAAATATTAATAAATAAATCATGAACTAATACCATGGACCAGGGTGTATTATATTGTGGGGATGACAAGGAGCTCGCTAATGCCGTAGAGCTGTGCATTATTTGTCTGTGGGAGTGAAAAATATGAGAAGCTGGCACATCAATCAAGGCTGCCATTTGAACACGGTGGTATTTGAGCGGTGTGGATTAGCCACCCACTGAGAGGAATCATGGAGGGACAAATAAGTGTATGATGATTTTTTTTTTTTTATCCACTGTCCCTCCGTCTTTTGTCCACACTGTCACTGTGTGCTTCAGAGTAATTATCAGCTGATGAATAGATGACTGTGTGTACAGCTCCGTCTTTATGTTGATGCTGCTGAGCAGAGAGTTCATAAGCTCTATACATATGGGTACACAGATTTAAATACTGACTTATAAATCTGTTAAGATAAAAAAGGAGTAGTTTTATGATCATACATGTCTGAAACATGCTAACCACACACATAGTTTTCATGATATTAAAATTTCAGATCATGTAAGTAATGACCTCAAATACCAAGGTTATCAGTAGTAACACAGAATTGTTGTATTTGCTAGAAATGTTTTTTTAAGTACTTATATGTCACTTAAAATAATTTCATTACGTTTTGGTTCTCCAGTTGTTTATAGTTGTCCAATGTTAAGTCTCTCCTGGACTTTTTGTCTTAAAAACTTGTAAAACACTAGAGGATTTCAGATATCATTTTTTTCTTTCCCAATATGATTCCGATACCAAGGTGCTTGGTATCAGCTGATACTGAGTACTGATCCGATACCTGTGTGAGCACTCTGGACTGACTGTTCAGACTAGCAAATTATTTTAAACCTTTATTTGACTCAGAACATGGCTCAACAAATAGAATCATAATGTACAGCATCTCTGTGACCCTAAAGTTGTTTTCCTGCTGATTAATGAGTTTTACTGCTAAATATTAAAATATCAAAAATACAGGGGGGCCATTGGCTGACAGACCTTCAAAAAGGGTAAACAATATAACGGTTAAATATTGGGTTTACTGGTGTGGATTTAATCATTAACATCCTGAAAAGTCACACAACTTCCAGACTCGCTGAAAATGCTGCTGCACGGTAGTGTCAATGGGAAGGCACAACGGCTAGCTTTAACAAGTTAGAGGCAATGATTTATGATTCAAAAGTTACTTAACTTTAGATAAACTGTGTCACTTTTTGTCACGTATGACAGCGCCGGTCTTGAAGGATTTTAACAATCACATTCAGAGAAAAGCTGTCACGCAGCCATCATTCTTTGCTGATGCAGTGGGTCCTTTGGTTCTTCTTCGCTGCTGTAAAAACAGTAGCTCATGCATGCAGTGTTTTCCGGCAGCAAAGAAGAATTGATTTACAGTTTATAGCGCTAACATTTAGCATGGCTAAGCGAAGCAAAATATAAAGTTAAACCAAATGATATCGGATTAGCACATAAACTCATGTACTCGCCGATACCAACCTGCATTTTAAGCAGTATAGGATGTATTTCTGATACTGGTATTGGAATAGAAACAACCGACCCTGTGGTGCACAGTCAAGCTCTAAACATCCTTTTTGTCAGGCTAACTTTGGCTTCTTCTTTTCCAACTGTTTACATGTAGAATTTGTCTGCTCAGAATGCTAGTAGTCTGTGGCATCTTATTCACAGAGGTCTGGTTTATGATTTTGTGCTGTAAAACCATGCAAACTTATATCTAGAGACATTAGCCAGCTGTTAAGGTTACACAGTGCTGAAAGCAGGCAGCCGGTGACACTCTGTGACAATAGGACAGGATGTCATTCTCTCAGTTAAAAGTTCCTGAACTGATTTTGAAACTGCTTTTGAATATTTGCACATTACAAACTGCTGCTTTATGTCCAAATAATAACTAATGTCTTTGCTGCAAACCTTAAAAATGTGCTTTACTTGCACCAAAGCTAACCTTACCATTTCCATGGTGGTGAAAGAAATCAGAAAAATGCTGCTGTGAATCTTCAAAGTTTCTGAAGTGACAAACACTTCTATTCCAGTGAAAGAGCATAAGATCAAAATGGTTTGTTTTCTAAGACAGTTATAATAGTTATTTTGTCACTTAGCTTGAAGGACTTGTTGAAGTAAGTGGGTTGAAAAAGGTATTTTTTGTGGTCTAAGGAGTTGTTTGAGAGCGTGCAAGGCTTGTGTGCTTGCACTTTGCTGTAAGAACTGTCCATATTTGCGGCTTTCTCTGACTCTCTCAGTGACACTGCTGGGTAAAATGTTGGAAGGTCCACATGTAAACCCTCTAAAACCAAAGTTTGATTCAATCTTTAGCACCCCTGGCCTCTTTCTTTGACAGCTCTTGCCCCTTGCCGCCAGAGTTGAGACATTAAGAGTCACCAAATATTAGACTCTCTCTGAGGGTGAGCAGGTGAGAACAGAGTATAGACTTCTGTCTGGACACGTTGTCTCCTGCTCTGTCTCCAGCTGTCTTTCTTTCTCTCACGTAAAGGAAATGGAAGCTGCTTGCAGGAGATAAGCCTGTCCTTGCTTGTGAATTGCAGCTGCCACTGTCAATATGCAGCGTTGGGTCGGTATCCATTTCTTCGTGTCTTGTCATTGGCAGAAGTGACAGGTAGATTGGATGGAAGACCTGCCAGCTGGAATGGGTCATGGGCTTGGGGATCTGACACCTGGAAAGGTGGTGTCATCCTCCTGGTCAGTGGCATTCAGACATGGAGCTAAATGTGCATTGAAAGTGGTCTGAGGAGGCAAACAATAGTGAATGTCTCTCCTCCAAGAATGCTTTGAAAGTATGGGAAGATGTGTGACGTGTTGGATGTTTGAATGAAAAGCTCGGGCCAATTTTTTTGGTTCCTTAAGATGCCTTTAACATTTACCCTGATTGGCACTTGACATAGAAACCAGTTGACAGAACATTTCATTATCACAGTCTGAAATAAAATGGAAGAAAAAGGTCTTTTCAAAATGGCAAGACTTATGTGTTTCTTTTTTATTGTAACATCATTCCAGTGACATTGGAATTTTTATATGTATTATCATGCAAATACAATCAAATCAGGATATTCTAAGATCCAACGAGGACATGTCAGAAACTTAAAAAACCTCTTTTACAGTTTAATTTCAAACTATCTACAAACTTTTTGATTGTAGAAAATTCAAGATTGGAATTAGACATCACTAAGGTATGGCTATTCTTGGACAGAAACAGATTTTTGACATTGTGAGTATCTATTAGTTGTCCTACATTCATGCATACCCAGGGCTTGGAAAGCCAGAATTCAACCCCAAACGTTATTTTATTGCTGCTAAATATAAAAATCCTTGACTCTTCACCTCATGTAATGTCATAGTATGCATCACTATCTTTTTGTCATCACCAAGTACTGGTAATAGAGCACAATTGTGTACTTTCAGAAGTATAAATCCCATTCATTTCCTCCAAAGTGGAATTTGATTTAGCCAGAAATGTCCAAGTCAGAATTACAACAAGCTACATGAGTGTGAAATGATGGTATATGCTCCTGTAAAATATAGAAGTTAGAAATATATCGATCTCTTTTTCAGAAAAAAAAAACATAGTTTATTTGAAGTTTTTGCCAATAATACTACATTACCCACAATCCTAGAGTGTTGCAGTGATTGGTGGGGTCTCTCATAAACATGGAAATGTCTACCATCCCCACCAGTGACGACTGTCAGCTGGTAGTGGCAACAACACAGATGGCCATCGAATGAAGCAATATATATGCAAACTACAATATATTACAACATTATCGTATGAAATGTAAACACTGTAATAATGACAAGTGTGGACAAATGTTTATGTATAAGCTTAAAAACTATCCTTTAAAATGAATTGCAAGAGATTTTCATTTTTCTCCATTTTCATTTTGAGCTGTTTTTGCATCAAATCAAATGTGCTATAGTTATGAGTATGCAGGTATCTGGCTGGTTCATGTAGAAGTGTTGATATAAGGATGTTGCAAAATGTCTCTGAAGGATTGGAATGGCCAACTTTACTTCTGAAACCAGTGGGCTGCACTGTTGAACTGTAAAAGATGGTGACTGTGGCGTGTAGTGGGATAATACCACTAGTGTTGAGGAGGTAAGGTTACATCTGAACTAATGTAACAGATCTGGGGCCTAGGTCCACAGCCACCATTGTTTATGTGCTGGCAGCGCCCACAGCTTTAGTTTCAGAGTGCTTCTCACCAATGTTTAATGATGTTTGTTTTAAGAGTTGACTTCAGCTTCCTTTAGTAGCAAAATCATAAGGGTGGGAAAAATTGAAGCAGGGCCAAGTCCCAGGAGGACAAAGAGGTTAAGAAAAAATGTCAATTCCAAATTCAATTACTGTGAAATTTGTTGGAGTAGGGGTAATGGTATGGGGTTAGGGCCCCTTATCTCCTGTGAAGGCCAATCTTAATGCTTCAGCACCAACCAAGACGTTTTGGACAATGCTTTGCCTCCAACTTTGTGGCAAAAGTTTGGGGAAGGTCTATTTTTATTCCAACATGACTGTGCTCCAGTACAAAGCAAGGACTATGAAGACATGGTTTGATGAGGACTTGACTGACCCATACAGACCTCAACCCCATAGAGCAGCTTTGCAATGAACTAGAACAGAGATTGTGAGCCAGGTCCTCACATCCAACAGCAGTGCCTGACAACATAAATTCTCTACAGAATGAATGGGCAGAAATTCCCATGAAAACATGCCAAAATCTTGTGGGAAGCCTTCCAAGAAGAGTGGAGATGGTTATAGCTGCAAAAGGGGGGCTACTCCATATTATAGTATATATTTGAATACAATGTCATTACAGTGTCTTTTGGTGTAATGGTCAGACAGCCACTTGAATTCAGGACTATAGAGACACTTTATCTGTCAGTATGGTCATTATTGTATCATTTAATATGCTATGGATTATACATATGTAGGCATGAATATTCAAATTCCAAGTGTTAGTTTAGTCTTAAAGGTGCACACATATGAAAAATTAGTTTCCCCTGACATTACCTTTAAAATAGCCATGATGAAATATTAGCAGTCATACATTACTCTTCAACATATAATTAAATACTGAAACAAAAGATGAATACATCATTTAGTCTTGCCTAATGGTTGCCTAGATACCATTAAATTTCAAATGTAATTGACTTTGTAGCATATTAACACTGCCCTGTGTTAAAATATGGTAGAAAACAGTTTGATAAATGAGACCCATTTCATTTAAACAGCACACCTACCGGGCGACAGCCAATTACCCTTGCGGGCCAGCGTGCAGGAATTTGGTCCTCAATATGTTTTGACAGCGCGGTGCTATATCATAGTTAGCCCCGCAGACACTCTCGTCAGCCTCATACTTGATCCTGAACACAAAAGCTGTCAGCCAGGTCAGAGGCTTGGGGGGGGGGCTGACATTGTCTGCAAAAAAACTGCCATATCTTCCAACAAATGGGGAACGAGTTTGATGTTATGGTGGCGGTTTGTGTGGGGGCGTGGGTGTCCAGAAAGGCTCCCTGCCAGTGTTGTGCAGTGACATTGTAAGACTAAAATACACAAGGTGACACGATCCAGACTACTACAGGATGCAGAGACCAAGAGAAAATAACACAGCAGAGAAAGCTCTGCGCCTCCAGCAATATTTTACTGAAAAGAAAGCCCTGAAATGGCATTCCTAAAGCAATAATGTAATATTTTGTTGAAGTTTGATATTAGCTACAGTACATCCACACCTACCTAGCAGCTCAGGGACATGATGACCCAATTTCCACCAGGTATTACCATGGGATCTGTATCTGACTATCTTATCTGGAGGAAAAGAGACTCATGTAAATGCATACAGAACCCCTGTAATCAAAATGGGATCAGATTAGCCAAACCACATGTGACATGTGCTGTGGTAAAAACTGTTATCAGATCTCATCCCGGTGTGGAGATTCAAAATAGATACAAGAAAATTACCTGTTTGGTGTGAAGGTATTAGATTCAGATAGAGATCTCATGTTAACATTAGTTTTTAATGGGGTTGTTGAGTCATGTTAAGGACACAGACATTGAAATCACTGGAGGCTAATGCCACTTCTACAGCTAGGTTCCTCACACGACTCAACTTCAGAATACTGATGTATCCCTTTAAAAGAAAAAAGCCATCCACACCTACCTGACCCTGTGTGGAAAAGTCATTGCCCCCTAAACCTAGTAAGCAGATTTCATGGTTCCATCAATTCAGCAAGTGGTACAGGTCCTGAAGCAGCAAAGCAGCCCTGGACTATCACACTACTACCACCATGTCTGACCGTTGGTATGATGTTCTTTGTATGAAAAGCCATGCTAGTTTTATGCCAGATGTAACAGGATACAGACCTACCAAAAAGTTTAACTTTTGTCTCATCAGTCAACAGAATATTTTCCCAAATTTCTTGGGAATCATCAAGTGATTTTGGCCTCGTAACTCTCCAATGGAAGTCATTTTTGCCCAGGCCCTTTCTTGTTGTTGAATCATGAAAACTGACCTGAGGCAGTGGCTTTTTTTTTTCCTCTAATAAATGAAACTATTAATAAAAAAATGGATTTTATAATTACTCAGTTTATCTTTGTCTATAATTGAAACTTGTTTAATAATCTTAAACATTAGCCCAGTTTAGCTTTGCACAAACTTTTTTTAAGTTTGTCCCTTGGTTTTTTGTGAATGGTGGTTTAGAGCAGTGGTTCTAAACTGACCAAAAGTGGGTCGCCGAGCAGTTTTCAGTGGGTCACGACTAGGTGTCAGAAAAAAAATTGTGGCAAAAGTCCTTAAGTCCTTAATGGACATGCATCAATACCCATTTTATATTTATTCTACCCTGTTTTACAGTGAAATTGGGTATATTTGAATGTTTGGTTAATATTTCAACTAATTTATCCCCTTTTTGTGCAATAAATGGCTACTTTTCCTATGATAATGTAGAAATTTCACAAGTTCTCTGGAAAACTTTCAAAAATTAATACATAATGATTGGGAAAAAGGGTTTAAAATTTATCATTTCTGTCCCTTTTCTTTTTTATATCAGATGTTTTGTCTAATCATGCTCCACACTGCAACATATTCAATTAACTAAACATGTGTTGTTGAAATTTTTTTGGAAACTTGGGTCACGATCTGTTGTAAGACAGACTGGTGAGGCCAGACCAGTTGAGAGCTACTGGTTTAGAGTGATATCAGAATGGACTATCTGAACTGTCTGTTGCTCATCTTGATGGTCATGAAGTGCTGGTGAAGGCCATAGAAAAGATCATTAGTCCAGTTTATCCTTTCCTTAACCCTTCACCTGTCGGTTTTTGATAATGAAAATAATGATATTCCTCTTTTCCTCTGAGGCAGATAGATGTTGGAATGCCTATCCGTTGAATTAGAATTACCTCGATTTGTCATATGAACATGAAAAAAAGGAAAAACCACATTTGATAGTCTCCCAACTCCCAACACCTTTGCTCTTAGCAAGCAAAGTTTTTCTTCATGGAAAACCCTTAAATGTGAGCAGTCATATCTTGATAATGTACCTGTAATGATGCAGTATATGGGAGGGCTTTTATTGCAGTGAATAAATATTTCATCCCATTATGATCTTTATACCTGCCCCCCCTCCCCCCGCACTAAACCTTTGCTCTGCCGGAGTCATAAACCCGTACGCTCTATAAGCTACTTGATGCAAAGTAGCAGCGGCAGTCCGGCTTAATGTCAGCCAAGGAGACCTCCAGCCGGAGGCAGGAGGAACCAAATAAATGTCTGCGCTGAAGAGCATGTAACTGTGAATGTATGTACGAAATAACCTGCAATGATTCCATTCATGCTCTCTCAGGCTCGAGTCAATGCGACAGGTGAATCATGAAATCCCTTTTTATTCATGACAACACAGACGGTTGTGTTTGTAATGTTTGACTAAAGCTGTAATATAGCTTTGGTAGCATATAAATGCTCTGGCAGATCAGATTAGATCAGAATTTTTCCTCTTGTCATTCTGAGCATATATAGCAGCTACCTATCATCATCTTTATTATTATCATCGCCATCATCATCATTCTTTAGTTAAGCCTGAAAGATCAGTGAAGTTTCCTCATTAAAAATGATGACATGACAGAAAAGAATAATTACAGCAATGAAAATAAACCTCCGAGAACTATACTAAGAGAGAACAATCACACTTACAGGGGAAACTATTTGAGAAAATTGGCTCGATTTGTCTAAAAGAAAGGAGAGTCAATCTTAAGAGTCTTTTGTAAACAATTTTACATGTTTGGAGCAGCATTGCTAAAAGCAGATTTTCCTGATTCAGAGAAAGCCCATTTGATTTGAAGCATTTAACAGTCAGTGATCGAGTTTGTGGAGGGCGAGTGGACCAAATCAGCAGAGATATTATACAGGATGATGTTTGTCTAGTAAGAGATGTATGAAGAAAAGGGCGGGCTAATTTACCAATCCCATTCTGGCAACAGTTAGAATGTAAAGTGAACAACAAAGTCAATATAGTGGTGAGTCAGGGATCCACAAATATTTGTAAAAACTGATATGGAGAGTTTTCTCAGGGTAATGAGGGAGTTCACTTGCTGGTCTTCCAAGATGGCTGCCACTGTAGTCATTTTCAGTTATTTCCATGTTACCTGGAAGAGCACAGGCTCTTCATTCAACAGTAAAAGGAATATAGCATACTTCTAGGAGCATTTACATTATAAATCTAAAATCTGCTCATTTGGTATGAGTTTTACGAGAGCTCTTAGAGGTTTGGGTGTGTATTCAGGAAATTAAGTGGCTCAGAAAACCTCTTCATCCTTGAGAGGTGTTTGGTAAAGGAGTGCCCTCAAATCAGTTACAAATGTAACACACACACAGTCTTATATTTTCAGTATAAAAGGTAAATGTTTAATCTGAATAATTTTACAGAACGGTATTTGCTCAGGTGATTTTGCACATTTTGGCGAATAAAATTCAAATAATGTATTCATTGCTTGGTCTGGCTACATAGCAGATAATTTTAGGCTTGATTTGCAATACAATAGAACACACTTTATTGCCCCTGTAGGAATTTCTCTTGGACTCAAAGTGCTGGAATAAGACCAGTAAAAGTCTTTAGTATACAGAAACAGACATACAGGGACATACATCAATATAATTTGTTTGCTCAGCTTTGCTGTAATTTCACCTTTGTGGTTGTTTTTTCAAAACTTATTCACAGTGACAGACTGGATACCTAGAATTTGGACAAATGCCAGACGAGTTACCAAACTATGGGCCATTATTGCACTCATAAAAATTGCTAGTAATACTGATTTTCTCATTATGTTTTGATTTGAAAAGGCTTTGATGGAGCCACACACATAAGTGACATTGACTTAAGTTCATGTTTAAATGCAAGTACTTTCTCAATGAGTTCTTTTTTGTAGCGAGGGTAAAAAGATAAATTAAGAATAGAAGGGAAATTGAATATTAACCCCCTGATAGCAGTTGTATATGACAAGAGGTGACGTAGGTTATAAAAGGTTAAATAACTTTTGAACTATAAATTGTAGCCACTTACTTTTTTTCCTTCTGGAAGCTCTCCATTGTGTTGTCCTGATGACGCTATCCACGCCTTCCTAGCTCTTACAGAGACTTTTTTTTAGGGAACCTGGAACTTATCCATTGTTGATCCATTTTGGATTATTTCTGCCACCTCTTTAGCTTGCTAACCCACCATATTGTTTGACCGTAATGTTTTGTAATGGGCTATGATAAGCAATAGCAAGCTGTTCATTATCATGTCATACTCTGCCAAACTGTACATTTTTTTTTTCAATTTAGATTATGCAGGAGATGGCCTAAATAGAGAGCCTGTGATGTTGCCGTCTGTGTCACTGCAGACAGGAACTGCTTTAAATAATTGCACAAGTAGAGCCAATACAAAGAAGTGCAAGGACTTTTTAGTAGATACACAGCAATATTTTTTTTTCTTTTTGCCATGGAATAATTTTTTTCACTCTTTGGTCCCCGAGATATGCAAAAGCTAAAGTCTTAGTCATTATTGTTTACTCTGTGTCGCACATAAAAATGTTTCAGTTTTAACTTCCGTTTAGTTTTTTGTCTTTTGTCTTTAAAGTCCTGTAACTTACCAAAAACTCAAGTGACATTACTGCAGCACAGTAATTCCGAAAGCCCAGGTTATCCTGAGTATAAAGCATGTTTAGAGCTGGACTGTGCACCACAGGGGTGATGTTTGCAGGACCAGGCGAGACAACCTGAGCGCTGAGAGGGTTAAATCAGCAACACTAGGCTGAGGGTGAATACTCTGCTTAGGCCCCGTCCGTGCGGAGACGAAAATTATATATTGCCGTTTCCGTTTTGAAAAAGTTCTCCGTAAAGACGGGATCGTTTCAGGAAATATCCGTGTAAACACGGAACCCCTGGAAACGACTGAAAATGCTGTAGTTCATGCCAAGCCTGTACGTGGCACTGTATCGCTGCCACAGAAATGCACCAAAAGAGAGAAGAAGATCACAGAAAACTGACAAACTTTCTTCTAGCTGGTTGTTCTCCGCATTGGATTTAAGAACATATGGTGTGTTTGCTTCGTGGTGGTGGTAAAGAAGCATCAGATTTAACCATAACAAGCTCAGTAGCTTCTGCAGGACGAACACAACCCTGTAATCCGCCACATTTGTTCCGTGCAGGCATCGTAAGAGAGCTACGCTATGTGTGACGTAATCGTTTCAAGAAAGATGCGGTTGGCTGTCCACACAAAGACAAAACAGTAGTCATTTATGGATTAGTGCACCCTGGGACCCGTTTGCAGTCCCCCAAAATGCCGTTTACGTTTGAACGAAACGCTGATATGACAAAAAACTGTTGCATACAGGCTACTTTTTTCATTCTTATGAGCCTGTTTGGTTTTTTGCTCAGACTTTGTACATTAATAGTTGGACTTGGCTACTTGTTTTAGTCCACTAGAGGTCTAAAACTGCAAAAAATCATAAAGAATGCATTTGAGTTGCTGAAAACTTTAAGAAATTTGGAGGTGATTTCTATTTAGGAGAGAGTAGTAGGTCCTGAGGATAGACCAGTTGACCAGGATGTGCATTCAGATTATTGTAATGTTAAAACTATCTTCATGTCTGTAGTCTCCTGTATTTTTTCAAGTGGTTATGTTTTAAACTTGTCTAGTGTGCACCGTCAGCCTTAATTCTACATTTGTCAGGCATTTATTCATAGTGCGGGACTTCACCACAAACACAAACAAGTCATTCAAATCTGTTTAAGTTTGTGTAATTTAATTCCAAGAACTTAGCTGTTTCATCGACGTTCTTGTTTACTTGGTGGGCAGCTGCTTTTGTTTAGTGCTCAGGTGATGTTGGATCAACTCCAAAAATAAAATGATGTTGCTTCCACTTCACTCGTACACAACTTGTTGAAACTCCTGCGATGGAAATAATTCTGTTTTAATTAAAACAAACTCCTGAGCACTTGTCTATTTTTTGTGAAATTAAGTGGATTTTTGTAAATATAATTCAAATTACCTTGGACCACTGACATTGCTTGATTTCCAGTTATGTTTACTGGCTTATGTTGACACATATTAGCAATTCATGAGTCCAGGTGGGAGATATCAGAGCCTGCAAAAATAAAATAAAAACAACAAAACAAAAAGAAGGAAATTGGATGAAAGCAGTTTCCATCACAGAGTGGATGTTTCTGTTGAAAGGGAGCTTTTTAATCAGGATTTGGGTGCAGCGCAGCGAGGTTACGCTGGCCCCGTGTGAGTATTTATTCAACAGCTGCAGCGCTGGCAAAGCTCAGCTATGTCGAACTGTAGTAATGAAATATAAAAATGAGTGGTTGGAAAGAGGAAGACACATGGTGATGATTTAGGGTGAAAGTTACCTAAACTCAACTAAAAATGCTGTGATGCACCTGGAATAGACTCGAACATTACATTCCTGCTGTGCTTTCCTGTACAAAAACACATGAAGACACTGAAGCATGAAGGTTTTTCTTTTTCAGTGTGAGCCACAGTGATTGCAAGACGTGAATGTTAAGCTGAACAAAGATAGCATCACAGCACATAACCACCAAGCTTGCTTTTACTTCATGTACTTGAAAAATGGCAAACGACATTACTTTAGAGCAGCTCTCCCCCCTTCTGCTGAACATCAGGCTCATTTCTGTGACAGTTTCAGGAAATTAAACCAAATCTAGGATGCATCAGGAGACATTTGCCTTCGCAGTGCACTTTGCTCCATTGTCATTTCTTTTCCTTAATTTCCAAATGACCTTTACAGTCCTGTTCCTCCAAAAACTCTGCCTTTCAGTGCTGTGTTTGTGTTTTAAACCCCCCTAAAAAGAAGACTGATTCATATTTGGTAGACTTATTTTGATGCGTAGTCAAACCAGTTTATTCCTCAAAACACCATGAGCCCTACTAGATGGATGTAGTGCACATGTCAGGGGTAACATATATTTTGTCTCTTATTTTTGTAGTACAATGTGTAAAAAAGTGTGTTTATCAGCCTCTGGAAAAGGACATCAGTGTCTCTGTAATTCCAGGGAAGCCAGTAGTTACCATTAACAAGACTTCCTTTTCTGTGTGGCATTTATTTCTGCACAGTAAATTCAGGTTATTCTTGGTCCATAACATCACAAAGAAGCACCCATTTACAGTGCATTCAGAAGGTTTGCAGACCTCCTTTATTATCTCCTTTATTATTATTGTTTCTTTTTTACTTTTGTTATGTTGCAGCCTGATGCCACAGTTGGAAAAATATATTTTTATTCTCATTAATCTACACTCTTTACCCCAGCATGAAAAGGGAAAACAGAATTTTAGAGTTTGCAAAAAACTCCTTGTGAAAGCCAGGCAGGCTTCCTGCATTTTGCACTGAGGAGAGGCTTCCATCTAGCCACTCCTCCATTAACCCTAGATCAGTGGAGGGCTGCAGTGATGGTGGTCCTTCTGTAAATTTGTCCCATCTCCACACAGGATCTCTGGAGCTCAGTCAGAGTGACCATCTGGTTCTTAGTCACCTCTCATACCAAGTCTCATCTCCCCTGATTGCTTAGTTTGCCAGGCAACAGCTCTTGGAAAAGTCCCAGTTGTGCCAAACTTCTCCCATTTGAGAATTACGGAGGCCACTGTGCTCTTGGGAACCTTCAGCGCAGAAAACGTGTTTTTGTAGCCTTCCTCAGATCTGTGCCTTGCAGCAATCCTCTCTCTGATCTCTGTAGGCAGTGCCTTTGACCTCATGGCTTCCTATAGAGAGGTGTGTGCCTTTGAAAATCATGTCCAATCTATTTAATTTACCAGATGGACTCCAATCAAGGCTTGGAAACATCTCGGCAAAGATCAAGAGAAATGGGAGGTAACATCTAAATTTCAAAGGGTTTGAATACTTATGTCGATGTGATATAAGCACACACCGGCACTAGCGTGTCAAGGGTCAAACTCCCCACCAGCCACTACTGGGCCAGGGGCTTGATAGTAGTTTTGAGAGCCTGCTCAGGGCTTGCCTCCCTGCCTCACTAGATAGAAAAATGATGAGTAGTGGTATTTCACTGATGAACGAGGCCTCCTACGCTACATTTCTTCCTCTGCACTCTCAAAAAGAGCTGTTACTACAGCAGCCGAGATGGACAGAACAGCTGTTCCCTCAGGAAAGCACTTCGCCTACAGTGGCTGCACCAGGAATAGAGCAGTGGTGTAAAATGCCACGGTAATAACACATTCAGGTGCATCTGGCTGCAACCATGTTGATTTGGACACAGAAAAAGTTGATACATCATTGACTATACAAAAGGAGACTGAAACAGGTTTAATGACACATCTAGACACTGCTGAATGTAGAGTGAACTTACACATTTATCCTACATAAGTGCATAACATATTCCTTTCATGTCATGCTTCTAAGACATGAATATTTAAAGCTACTGTGAGGATTTTCACTTTGCGATCATCTTGGCGACCCCTGTGGACAAAGCGGTACAACTTACCTCTTTGTTGATCTCATTTGTTCATGCATATGATGTGTGATAAAGATGTCATCCTGCTTTATGCATCATGTAAAGAGCTTAGACACTGAAGCTATAGGCGCAGACGGTTTTATCAGGGTGGCAACAGAAACAGGAGTATTCAGTATTCTGTTTCATGGTTTTCTCTGCTGTTGTTGGTTATAAAGAGGCATTATTAATTTCAGTCTGTTTCTTAACCAGCTAAAAGCTCCAAAGGAGCTTTAAGGAGGTAGTCAGTTTGTGTCAGTGGTTTCTTTTCACCACATAAAATCTTGCTCCACATTAGTACTGAATAACAGATCATAACATTAATAGCCGACTGTGAACATGAACACAGAGATGGTCTACAGATGAGAAACTAAGGAATGCAAATGAACCCAGGATATAAATTAGTTGAGACCTGAGGCCAGATCTCGTACAGGAGGAAGACATCTTAATCCTAAGTGGGTCTGAAGCGTGAAACGGTGACACCTTTCATCCTCCTGCCAACACGTCATAAGCTGTAAGGGATCACAGAGATGGTCTAAGCAGGCTGCCAGCACGTATTTAAGGTTACCTTTAGAGCCGATGGCAGGCCCTATCTCAAGGCAGCTAATTAATATCTTCATTAGCATGCATACATGACTGTGAACATGCAAAGAAGGAAGGAAGGGGGGAGCCATGACGCGTTCCACTTAAGGCCTTTTGAAGTATCATGCTTATTTCTGAGCACTGAAAGAAGAAATTGGACCCCACAGAAGTAAACCCTAATCAGCATATATACCTTACATTAGAGCTCCACCATCATCATTAAGTATCTATGCAGCTAATGGAAAGTTGTGAGAGCTTCCTTAATCAGCGTGTGACTCACTGAGACACTGATGCAAGTTTATGAAAAGGACAAGCAGAGCCTGGGAGCATGCTGGCTGAAAGGAGATGTAGGGGTTTGGATTGATGATGAGTTTACAGTCATCCTCCACTGAGTCATATATACATTGATGCCAGTTCTCAATGGCAAATCATCAAATACCCATTTACTTTCTCACAGTCCTCGCTGTTCTATACATAAGGTGTGCTTTAAAATATTCATCATGGCTTTGGAATCCATACAAATGTAGGCCTATATAAGGTACTCAAAGCCAGCACTCGGAGAAATAGAAAAAAGTTTGCATTGACTCTGTTTTTCAATCTGCACTTTTAAAAGCCAATTCCAGTATGATAAAGCTACCTTTGTATTGCATGAGATGCAAGTCATTTAATGCTTAGATAGATTGCTGTCATATATGGCAAATGCAAGTGAAATCTTTCATGTTCATCTGGCCTTTGCTTCAAAGTATGAATTTGGTCTGAATTTATACTAGGGCTGGGTAATTAATTGCAAATTAGATTAAATCCCAAAATGCAATTTACAAATCGCAGAAGTTGCAGTTTTCTTTAACTTGAAATTTTTTAAAATAGAAGTCTAATACTTTCATTTATTGCAGCAACAGAGAATTTATGCATGTTATGCAATAATTCAAGTTTAAATTTTTTTAAAGTGGTTTACAACAATCCTCCTTTTCGTGTTTTATGTATGTTTTGTTTTAGTCAAAATAAGCGGCATAAACATGATAATCCCCTTCAATAAAGCAATGAGTACCAAATTTGCAATATGAACAGAAATAACTTGTTCATTCTATCTAATATTGACGAAGCCTAGCATTATTTCATGGTAACCATAGCCCCAGCTTCAGTCAGCTTAACACCAGCTTCACCTCCCCCACCCCAGCCGCCTCCTTTATATCTTGAATCTTGTTGCACCCTCATATTAAGATCCATCCTACTGTGAATTAATTGCTTCTAAAACAATTTCTTTGTTTTCAGTGCACATTGTCATTTATGTGTCCATTCATATGGGGTTTTCTAGCCATGCTCTCTCTGAAAAGTCAAAGCATGCTGCTGAACTAATCCAGGGAGCATCTTTGGAGCTGAGCCTTCTCTGCCAAGTTAAACTGTATATCCATTTTGTAATAAAATGGTTAAATGTATGATGAGTGTTCCTGGCTGATTGAAGTTATGATACAGAATGATTAATTGCTTGAATGTGTCCAAAAATGTACAAGTTTAGGAAGCTAGTAAGAATCTCATAGTAAATCGCAATTAGATTATTTTTGCAAATCATTCAGCTTTAATTTAAACCATCAGACTGTGGTTTAAATTTAAAAGAAAAAGTTAATTTGAACCCCAAATTGTTGTTGTTAAAGTGCATGAAAACTTTGCAGACTGAAATCCTACAAAATTTAATGTCTCAAAGGTGGACCAACATACACAGATGATGCTGTTTAGGGTTTGGTTTGCTCTTGTAACCTCTGGGCCTGTAGCTAACCAAAGAGAAACATGGCTTAGTATAATTAAACCCATGCACTGATCGGTCAGTTGGTTGTTGACGAAAAACAAAAACCCTGCAAATTACCTTTAGATTAACCTAGTCAGGGACAGTGTCCATATTGCACCCTCCTGTTAGTCCAAAGGTAGGGATGTAAAGAAACAGCACTTGTATGATGGGTTGTTGTTTTACTAAATTCTTTAAAGCATAATTTGTAGAGACAAGGTGGGATTAATAAGACCATACTTCCTTGTGTTCTGTTTTGAATATCCCTGTCCGGCCAAAACCCCTTATCTCTAAAATCTTCTTCTCAGGGAATAAAAACAATGCTGCATTCTTTCTTTCTCTCTCACTCTCTTTCTGTCCAACCAATGAGATTCTGGTAATAAAACTGACCAGGGTGTCAACCCTACTCCACAGTTCACATGTCAGGCTTTGACCATGGATTAAAAAAGCATAAATTAGAATTTAAAAAGACTGGAAGAAAACAATATGAGAACTAAGTTAATTCTCAAGAGGTTTTTTCTTTTTAAAATTTGGCATATTGCCATTTTTGCAGCTTTCTAACTTGTTGATTTGTAACTTGACTTAATGGGTCAACTGTAAGAAGGTCCAGTGGTCACAATCTCAAGTGAGAAATATCAAGGATTCTCCTGTGGTGGTTGTATACTCGGGTAAAGACAGTAATCGAATTCAGTGGCTGAAATGAGATATTGTAAAGGCTCATTTGCATTCCTGGCTCAAAAAGTGCTGAATAGATGGTGTTGATTTGCACCGACATGGATCTGAAGGCTTGTTTAATGTGACTTACTTAGCAGTGGTGTTTCCCTTACCTCACCTCTTCAACTGGTGCACCATCATGCAGCTGCTATAATCTTTAAGCCACCTTTACTTTGGCTCAGGTATAATCCACCTTCGTAGTCCAGGTGTGGTTTTATTTTTTCAGCCTTAGTTGGATAACAAGCCAACTAAAATGCAGTTTATGAGGATGCATAAAAACACTTGTTTTTGCAACACTCCCCTGTCCCAAAATACATCTCGAGTGTAGAGAGCAATCATCAAACATCTGTGACTTATTCCTAAGTGAAACCAAAGGAAAGCTGAGGTGCTTCATGCCTTTGTAGCTCCCCCTCCACCCGCTACAATATTGTTTGTGGGGCCCATGGTTGCAATTTTCCTCTGATTATCCCAGGTACATTTTCCGGTGTTGATTTTGTGTTAACAGGACTAGTGATAGTCCGAACAGATTTGGTGTATGCACTGTGAACGCCAGCTCTGATCATTTTTGCCATTTTCTGCTCCATTTGTGGTCTGGCTTCATTCACAGAAATGCCACCCTGGAGTAAAAAAGCAGAGCCATCACAGCGGCGAGCTTTAATTCCTGCTGCTGGAAAGCATTAGCTGTAAACGAAGCAAATTCAGCAGTGGCAGGATTGGTATCAAAGGACTCAAAAAAAATAAGACGCTATCACCGGTGCTGTTATTTCAGAGCATTCCTGTAGTACAAATACAGCAGGAATATGTTTTATGAAGCTATAATGCTGGAAAGCACTGCATAATTCAGCTTGGAGTTGGTGATGAGTCAAGAGAATGGTCAAATAACTATCATCATGGTCAGATTTTGCCTCATTCTAAGATGAAGTTGCATCTTTAAAAGTCATTCTTTAGTTTCTTAAACAGAGCAGGCAAACTGCAATATCAGATTCAGTTTTACATTCAAGCCTCCTCCTTCCTGCATGCACAATCCTCACTCTAAGTCTTTCTGTGACATGGAGTAATGCTATTTTTGGCCTTTTCTATGAAAGCGTGCATTCAGGAAGTCAGGGCATGCAGATACTTGCGTGATGTCAGCTGGAAGGTGTTCATCAGATTTTTTGCTTCCTTCCCTTTTCCTGTCACACAGGCCTCTCAAAAGTCAGCTCTTGCTCTGTCTGTCTTTCCCTCCCCTCCTCATCCAACCCATCACCCCCTTAAAATAAAGATACAACAGCAACCTGGCAAGTGGCAGCGACAATTCAGCAGCCTGGCAAAGGACATGAATCACGAGAGGTTTCCAAGAAAGCCCTGAGCTGTCAGAGAATGAAGGCAGTCGGGCTGCTGAGATCTGTCTTCTTATTCAATTAAGGCAGCAGGGAAATATTAAACTGTGCAGAAGCAGGTCAGATTGTACTACTGCTGCCTTTAAGCTTTTTCTTTTCTTCTTTTCTGACTCTGTTTTTGTTTTCATTTTTTGTCGAAAGCCCTAAATGAAACCTGGCTCATAAAAAAGCTCATTTTCCATCATTTAGCTGCTGCTTACCCACATTTGTACACTTTTTAAAGGAAAATAAAAAGGTTAAAATTTAAATGATCGTTGATTGTCATTGCAATTGTACAATTGGAATTATTTTAATTGGCATTGATGTAGCATATAAAATAGATATGTTGTAAAGAGAGATTGTAGCTTTTGCTAATCTTCAACCCTCCATGACATCTCTTTCGGCAGATATGATATTTTGTGCACTTATAGTATTGTGCATACCTTTTGGGCATGTTTGGGTAGACCTTAGGTAGACCCAGAGTTTACTAGTTGGATTTTTTTGGGGGATTTTTGGCAGCAGAATACAAGTGGTCTGACATGACAAACTAACACTGAGGTTTCCTGACCTGTACTCATGGTTGGGTCAAGGATCCAACAATATAGCCAAAGTTACAAAGGTATTCTTTGTGGGTAGAGTCATTACTAATGAAAACTAGTATCTCTTTTCTGTTTAAATCTTCTTTTTAAGGTTATACCTCTGAAGTGAATACAAGTAAAGCTGCAGCATCTTAAGTAGATTGTACTGTGGAACTGAGACTCATCCGATAAAGGGTGCTACTTCAGGGATGAGAGAAATGACAGCCTTTATATTATAGACATAAATGCAACATGGAAAAGGCCCAGCAGTTAATTAAATCTCTGAGACTGACATTGCCATACACGACATAAAGAGAAACAGGTTATTAAAAGTTAAATAACTTTTGAACAATAAATCACAGCCACGTACTTTTTCCCTTTGAAAGCAAGCCACTGTGCCATTCTAAAGAAGCTATCCATGCCTTTGTCGTCCTTACAAAGGCTCTTCTAGCAAGCCTGGAATTTGCGTGACTTTTCAGGGTCTTTAAAGATTAAATCAACACCAGGCTTTCACAATGGATAAAGTCATTTCATAAATTTTTAATTTATTTTCGATCTTTCTTGCCTCTTGTATCCCACAATGCTTCGTGCAGGGCTGTGACAACCAATGACAGGCTGTTCTGTTGTCATGCTTTGTCAAACCTTGCAGCTCTTACTGTGCAGATCATGCAAGAGACGGCCTGAATAGCTAATAATGGAGAGAAAGAGAGACAGAGAGCCTGTGATGTGTCCCTCTGTGTCTCTGCAGACAGGAACTGCTTTGAATAATGCCCAAGTACTTTAGAGCCAATACAAAGAAGCACAAGGACTTTCTTCTAAATATGTGAATATTTTGAAGCTTTTTTTTTTTGTCACAGGAGGATTCTTATTTCACTTTTTGGATCCCCTGAGATGGGAGAACATTTTTGTTCTTAGTCATTATTTTACTGTGTCACACATAAAACATCTTTGAGTTTAGATTTCTGTTTTGTTTTGTCTTTTGTCTTATGATCTCATATGTTTTTGAAAATTTAAGTGGCATTACTGCATTCTTAAAGCCATGGTTGTCCTGAAAAAAGAACGTTTAGAGCTTGACTGTGCACCACAGGGTTGATGTTTCACAAGCTTTTTAAGACAAAAAGTCCAGGATCGCCAAAATGGTTAGAAATAGCTAACCGCTAACTTTTGGCTTAACCTGAACTGAGGAAAAATTCACTTAAACTCCTGGAGATATAAAGCATTAATCAGGCATGATTTCCTTTGGGTATTGAGACTGCTCCTTAAGTAATACATTACTCTCAACACACTGTTCGTGGTGTTGCCACTTTCCAAAGTGTGTTATTATGGGTCATAGGCATTATTATTATTATTATTATGTCAGGCTGTAACTGTAGTCCAATAGAAAAGGCTTTCTATGAAGTGCTTGGGGGAATATTATCTGGATCAATTGTTCACATGTAATTGATACTTTAATGTATATCAATCATCACTGGGCAGCACGCCCATGACTGCATCAGTCAAACATGTGTGTTTTATTTCCTGCAGCTTTTAATGTCTGCATTTTTCTTCGAACAGCATCTTTGAAATGGAGGTCATGTTTTTTTCAAATACAGGACAAAATGATATTTTTATACCAAGGAGCTTGTTTGCTTTTCCACCTTAATCTCCACTTGCTTTTCTTGCCACCCTCATGCATGCACAACCACCATGACAGTCCTGTGCTGATGACTTTAACTGGTCCACACTTAAATTAAGATGCAATAAAAACAGATACCCTGATAAAACAGGAAACAGAATCCATACAGAGATATAAATGATGATTAAAAAGCTCAAATTGGAACATGTCTGACTCGATTATTGTGCGCTGTGGCACTAAATGAAATATTTTAGCAGCTTAGTGCTACCACAAGGTTCCCCATTAGTGCACCGTGTCCAATGAGAAAATAAATGAAGGCAGCTTGAAGCCTGACACACACCTGTTCCCAGCTGTAAGCACACATGAGCATTTGTTTGCCTGTCACCCACAATGAATTTCAAAGCTGTTATTCCGGCAGTGTCACACTCCTGATAGGATGTGATTCTCACATTTTTTTCAGAGTTGACATGTGACCCCGTCAAGCAGCAAACATCTTTACTCCTCCGCTTTTCTTTGACTTTGGGATCTTTGTTCTTCTTGCTGTTATTTTTTTTTTTTTTTTTTCCCCCTCTCTAGTCTTCACTTGCTCTGTGTGACTTTGTGAAGTGAACTCTCATGGTGATGCATTATATGGAGAAGTTTACAAATGTGAAAGCACAGAGAGGAGCAGTCTGCTTAATGTTGCTGCTGAAGGAAATATACATTTTTTTTCCTTTAAGACAGCCTTTTTCCTGCAGTCTTACTCATCCGTCTTTATACTCCTTCATGTTAGTGGTATCAGTATCAAGCAGCCTGATCTCATTCAAGGTAACTGACTAAGTGAACCAGGCTTTTGTACTGTCTCTATTTGTTTTATTTGCAGTATCTTGTATAGCTGGAGACAAAGTTCCTCTGACCTTTATGAATCAGAGACTGATACTTTCAGCGGCTCATGGTCAAATGGCTGGACTGTCTGCTCCAGAAAATTTAAAATTAAATCATTTCATTACTGATATAAATTACCAGTAGAGACTCTAACCCAGACTCTTCTTTATTGGCATTTCACAAAGGCATGTCCGAGTCCAGCAGACAAAATAAAACATTTTAGAGGCTGAAGTTAAAGCATATGACCAATGAATTACATGGTTCAACAAGGGGACATTAACACCTATTAAATGGTGTGTATTTGCAGCCTTTTGCATGCATAATCATCATAAAGTTAGCATCTTTATTAGGACTTTATAATGTCATAATAATATTAGAGTATTATTCTGTTAAGATTCAGTATGATGGAAATCGTTACTCTTTTTTGGATTTATTTTATTTTTTATATTTTCATACTGTTTTATTATTCTGCACTTCTACTTGTAAAGGCCACTATTGCATGACTGTCTTTTGCATTTTTAACCTGATTTTTTTCTTACATTTACAACCCCACTTCCAAAAAAAGTTGGGGCACTATTTAAAATGTACATAAAACGCAACTGAATTGATGTACAAATCTCATAAACTAAATTTTGTTCACAGTAGAACATAAATAACATATCAAATTCTGAAACTGAGACAATTTACTGTTTCCTGAAAAATATGAGCTCATTTTGAATTTTATGGTAGGGACAGGGCTGTGGTTACCATTGTGTAGCATCCCTTTTTCTTTTAACAACAATCTGTAAATGTCTAAGGAGACCAGTTGTAGGAGTTTTCTGTAGAGGAATATTGTCCCATTCTTATCTGATGTAGGATTCTAGGTGCTCAACAGTCCCGGATCTTTGCGGATTTTCATTTTATGATGCTGTAAATGCTTTTATTGGTTAAAGGTCTGGACTGCAGGCAGACCAGTTCAGCACCCGGACTCTTCCACTGTGAAGCCTGCTGTGATGGATGTGGTGTGTGTTTGGATTGTTTTGCTGACATGTGCAAGGCCTTCCCTGAAAGAGACATTATGAGGATGGGAGCATATGTTGTTCTTAAACCTCTATCTACTTTTCAGCACCTTTCCAGATGTGTAAGCTGCCCACGCCATAGGCACTAATGTAACCCGATACTATCAGAGATGCAGGCTTTAGAACAATGCAATGATAACAAGCTGGATGGTCACTCTTCTCTGTAGTCTGCAGGTCACAGTATCTGTGGTTTCCAAAAAGAATTTCATATTATGATCCATCTGACCACAGAACAGTTTTCTGTTTTGCCTCAGTCCATTTTAAATCAACTTTGGTCCAGAGAAGATTGTGGCATTTCTAGATTGTGTTCACACATGGCTTCTTTTTTGCATTATACAGCTTTAACTTACATTTGTGGATGGCATGACTGAACTGACAGAGAATGAATTTTGGAAGAGCTCCTGAGCCCACCCAGTGATTCTCAGTACAGAATAATGCACATTTTAAATGCAGCACCATCGGAAAATCACAAGCATCCAATTTTGACCTTCAGTCATGTCCCTTGTGCACAGAAATGTCCCCAGATTCTCAGAATCTTCTGATTTTATGTCCCTTAAGTGGTAGGACATTCAAAGTCTTTGCAAGTTTATGTTGACATTTTGCTGAAATTGTCCCACAATTTTTAGATGCAGTTTTTACAGATTGATAAACCTCTTCCCACTTTACTTCTGGGAGACCCTGCCTCTCTGATATGCTTCTTTTATATCCAGTCATGTTACTTTCCTGTTGCCAATAAACAGAATTAGATTTTAAAAAATGCTCCTCCAGTTGTTTTGCATAGTACCACCTACTTTGCGGCCTTTTGTTGCCCTATCCCTACTTTTCTGAGATGTTGAGCTGCTGCCATCAAATTCAAACTAGGCTAAAATTTTTCCTGAAATTATAAAATATGTCACTTTTAACATCTGACATGCCATTTATTTTCTATTGTGAATAAAACATGGGTTTATGAGATTCAAAATCATTACACTCTGCTTTAATTTACACAGCGCCCCAACTTTTTTGGAACTGGGGTTGTACGAAAGAATGCAGTGAAGTTGCAAATATTTAAGTATGCTGTACATATTTAGACACGACAGCAGATGAGTTTTGCCTCCCTCTTTAGTCGACTGTAGTTAGAAGTATGAGGAAAATAACCTTGAAGTGTAAATAAAAGTTAGTCACAGTGAAGTACATGAGGCAGTATTAAGTTGTGTACTGGTGCAGGCAGAAGTACTGATTATAATGGACAAGTATGTGTTGGGTCAGACTTACATGAGACAGATGACTCAGAAACGCATCCAGCTGAAACAGCCTGTTTGTCCTTTGTCAGACTTCTCTGTAGGGCCGTAGGATGATGTGAATCATTTCATCCCCCAGGTGAGTCAGCAGTCTGAGTGACAAATTTTAACTTTATTCCGCCGCATCCATTTTTCATAAGGGGAAATAAACATCGCCATTAGCATTCAGTCTGATTAAGAATATGTAAATACTTCTGCATAGGCTGACTTTTGTTTCTGACAAACAACCATCAAGTTCACAAGCTCCCCATGAATTAGCATTTCAGAAATGTAATGAATGTGTAGTTTGGTTGAATAACTTTAGGTTGGAATGCATCTGGAGACAACCACTGTGAATTTTTAAGATGCAAAAATGTACTTACAAAGAGGAAAACTTTGGTGGTGAAAATAATCCATTATTCTAGACGTATCACTGCAAATGTACCTGTCAACATTTGCTTGTAGTTGCGTTGTATTCAAGTGGCGACCTAAGTCGATGGATTGACCAGATTCCATGTCCGTCATCAGGCAGATCCATCTTGCAACAGTTCAGGCTGATATGATTGGTCCTGGTCAGAGACTGATCAGACCAATCAGCATCATGGTGTGGTTTTAGCTGTACTGCAAGCCTGTAAACAATGACTGCCACCGGGGACGAGATTAGCTTTGTTTTAGCTATAGTGGTAGTTTTATTAGAACTGGACTATTTTACTTTATCTAAAGAAGAGCAGTAGAAAGCTTTCCTTGGTGTAAAAAATGATAGTTTTTATCTCCTTTTGACAAGCTTTGGCAAAAGTTTGATGTTCCACCTGGCTCCACTGACTGTGAACAACAGTAGTGGCTGCCTGTCAAGCTTGGGTTGTGTAGTTTACTGCCTATGGTGGTGTCCATCTGGGTGCAGATGGATGTGAAATACATGCCATGTCACGGATATGTGAAACATTGTAATGCATCTACCTTGCAAAGTGGCAACTTCAAGAGGAGGAAAATTAAGCCAAAGAAGCCGCAATAAAAATACAGTTCACTTGAGGATTGGTCCAAAAGCCAAGGACCCTCACCCACAATCCAAATCTTTCCAGTGGACTTGTCAAATCAAGTAGAAAAAAAGTAATTGGTCTTACTTTGATCAAAATTCCCCTTAAATGAAAAAAAAAAAAAAAAAAATCTAATTTCATAATATAAGATGCAAAAAATCAGACCTGAATGGCTTTTGATAAACAGAAAAATATCTGTCAAAAGAAACAAGCATAATTTTACACAAGTCTTTCTAAATGTGATGTACTAGCAGAATTTGTTTGTTTACCTCAAGTAAAGAAAAAAAAATCTCAACAGTTAAAATGTGACTTGCTGAGATTAATGTTCATTCGGTCAGGTGTCATTATTAAAGGTCTCATATTATGCAAAAAACACTTTTCAGGCTTTTCTAGTAAAAATACATACCCCTGGCCTGTGTGCTGAAACAAGCCGTTTTCAGGTTTTCCCCTCATGATGTCATGTGGGGAGTTAGCCCCGCCCCCAGGTTTGGTTGGCCCTTGTTGCTTGGAAGAAAGCTCTGCCCTCCTCTCCTGACCAGCTGAGAGAACATCAGAGAAGCCAAATCCATTAAGCCACATCCATTTCCTGAGAGTGGCGGAATCAGGGGCGGAGTCAGACAGCTCATTAACATTTAAAGCCACAGAGACAGATACATCTCGTTCTGAGTAGGGCCGAAACAGAGGAGTTATTTTAGACATGGGCATGTTTTGGGGACTTCTGAGACCAATATAAACGTATCTTAAAGGAGTAAAATATGTGACCTCTTAAACTTTTGGTACAAGCTATACATAAATTTGCATAATTTGGGGCAGGGGTGAGGCAACTAACAGGTGAATGTATTGTTGACCAGGAGCCTTAAGGTTGATCTCGAATACAACTTCCTGATTCATGGCGAATCGTTAAGTTTGCTGCATCACCAAAGAGATCCTTCATTAAAGTCTTGGTCTCCAAACAGACAGCTAAAGTTCAAATCTGATTCCACATTTTTACAATTGCTAAGCTGATGTTAGTCTGAAACAGCATTTCAAACATGGTGACCTGTTTGTCTTGACAGTATGGTACATCCATGTTTTATACAGGCCATGCTGTGAATGCAGCTATTATGGTTTTCAAACACAGTTGGTGAAACCAGGTGATTGTTTATATGAAGGGAAACCACTTCTCTTCTGTATTGAAATGTATTGTTGGAAAAGTAGCTGCATACCTTTACAGTCATTACTTTGGTGTGTTGTTCTTCCAATATTTAAAAGTGAAAAGGCCTCTGTTCTCAAAAATCCACTTCTCTTCTTTATCTGCAGCAGCAGGCACTAAGCAGATACAGTTTATTAGCATTGAAAATAAAGCATATGCATTGTTTTGGGAGTCTGGGCTCCTTTTAATATCTCCACAGTCCCTCCAGCAGCTGAACCATCCTCCTCACTCTGCCTTTCACTTACTCCTCTTTCCACAGCCATCCATCCCATCTGAAGTAATGTCCCTTCTGAATAGTGCTAAACAACATAGTCTAACTGTTGAGCATGTGGATTTTAAGCAGATTTAAGTGGATCAAGCTGTCACATCTTAAAGTGTTTTGAGGACACCAATCATATGCGCATGATTAGTTTTCATTTTCACTGACTGCTACAAATTGATATGATTAGACGCATAATGGTTTGGTAAACAGTTATTAAATCTTTTCAAGGACTTTCAGATAATTATCGCACTGAAAGAACATGTCTCTGAGAATGAAGCATGGCTGTAGGAAGATTATATGGAATATCAAATTTCACCCCAGGATCCTGTCATTGAGACACAAGCCTTACTTTAGACAAGTTAAAGAAATCTAAACTAAAGGAAACACAAATAGTTTGAGAAAAATTATTCATTCTGATGAATAAAACAGGAGCCAGTGTAACTATGAACACTAACACACAAAAGTTAGTTTTTTAGTTTAGAGAAATAAGGAAGCATATATTTTTCTACTTAAATGTGTGGATTTTATTCAGGACTGAGATTATCTGTGGTGTACTGTCCATAGACTTTAAGTTAAAGTAGATTAAGCAAAAACACTGTTGACCACAGCAACAGAAATACACCCAAAACAGCTTAACTTATATCCAACCTACATTAAAAGAGTACTTTATGGTTAAAAAAAAATACTGAAATTTGTCATACTGTTTACAGCAATATTTATGTTTTTTTTTTTTTTTTTTTTTTCATATTTTGGTCATTTTATGGTTGTCAGTGTTTATTCAGGCCTGTGAAGCTGTCATTAGTCTGCAGGTAAGGATGTAAAAGAAAACTTTTGAGGACCAATAGACATTCCTGTCTCTCTCCTCTGCAGTCTGTCTGTAACAGACACTAATGTTGGCTCATGCATCTTTAAAAGAGAGACTTAAGGAAATGTATTTGTGTACTAGATCATTAGTCGTTTAGAGAGCACAGAGTACTTTTTTTATGCTATTGTTATCATATTAAAATTGTGCATTGCTTTGGCAATGAAAGTAACGATTCCCATGCCAGTAAAGCCATTTGAATTGACTTGAATTGAACTGAGAGTAGAAGCTGTAATGGAGGGTGGAGTGGAGGTATGTCTTGTGCATCAATAAAACAAAATCTTCAATCTTGCTTTATGTCTGCGAAGAGGTAACTGATCTGCTCTTAACTTCTACGAAGCATAACCACTTGCATTTAATTGCACTTTGCTTTGTGCCATCTCTCTCTCTCTCTCCCCTTACTTGTGGCATCATGTGTTGAAAAACAATTGTATGTCTGTATTTTTGTCCAAACTTTGCTTGTTTTGGTACCATTCAATGTTAAAAAAAAAGTATTAGATATTGTTTAAATTAAAGCATGTAGAATTGAAAAAGTAAAACCTTCCTCCAGGGGGTGTCTGGGCTCAGCCTTGGAGACATGGTGAGGATGGAGCTAGAGCAGCTCCTTCACATTCTCAGGTGCCGGCTGAGGCAAAACAGTCTCTCAGTCACATCTCTGATGGACACTCTTAGACATCTGAGATGCCATCCCTGTCTGGACAGAAGTGCCATAATTTGCCTGTAGCAACATTAGCTACATAGCTACATTATCTATGTAGCTCATGCAACTAATGGAGCTGCGTAAACTTGCTGATTGGAGTGTTTTTATGGTCAGATTTTGCAGGTCACATTTCCAACTTTTAGTTTCCTAGCTAATTTAGTTTAATTTGATTTAATCTAAAAAGTTTAAGCATCTATTTCTGTTGTGAAATAGCATCTCAGATGAATGGTCTGTGAGAGCGGTTGTCACAGATGTACGGTCTGCAAACCCCTCTCAGTTGAGGTTTGGACATGGGCGTAGAACAGGGGGGGAAAGGGTACTGATTACCCGGGCCCACATTGGGGTGGGCTCTTGAGAAGCCTGGAATGATTGTTTTTTTTTTTTTTTTTTTTTTAGCAATCTGTAATTAATGTCATTATTGAATCAAAAGCACCTAAATGTCAGTGGGCATGAGAAAAAGAGATAAGATGAATAAAACCGAACAGCTGGCTTGTTTAAACATGGAAGATCCCGGCATAATTTTATTTTATAGAGTACATCGGTGTAAGGTGGATAAAGTTAGTGGTGAGGAAATACATTATGCAGTATTTTAAGCATTTTTTGAATGTGGGGCTTATTTTATCATACTTTGGGAATAGTCTAATGAAAACACTAACTAATGTGAGGAAATAATAATAATAGAAGCACATTTAATTCAACCATAGTTTTAAAAAAAAAAAAAGCTTTTTAATACAGGGAAATTTTAGCTAAAAAAAAAAACAACATTAAAATATATAGATATTTTTTTTGACTTAAGGGGGCCAATGGGGTAATTTTCTTCCTGGGGGCCCAAAATCCCTATCTACGCCCCTGGGTTGGGGCCTCTTATTATGATGCCTCATAGGCACCTCACTTTGGAGGTCTTCCAGGAGAGTCCAAATAGAAGGGGACTTTAGGGTAGACCTTAATATGAGATACACCTCAAATGTAATTCCCAGCTAAAATGCATAGTAACCTAACACCTAACATTCAACACTGCTTTTTCTTCCAGCCACTGTCATCAGTGACGTCTAAGTGGTTCCATTTCTGTAGATGGTAATAGGTCATAAACCCCATCTTGTCAGCAAAAAAGATGGGCCATGGGTCAAAAGTTCAGCTTCACCAGAGTGGCTGAGTAGAGGACGGCATGCAAGATAAAATGTAACGTAAACTAACTCAACAGTTGTTGAACCTTCCATAACTGTGAGTGTCTGTTGTTCTCGACAAAAGAATCTGTTCTTTTTTGTTATTCTTTTATTCTCATTGACAGACGGAGCGTTTTTGTTACCTTGACATATTTGACAGCTAACTTCCTGCAGCCTTCCTCAGCAGAAGAGTCACATGATGTTTTTCTGATGTGTCTTATCAGCTAACTTTGTACAGATTTGGTCGTTCTGTCTTGATTGGCAAGACCACCATGCACCCACCCTTGCTGTGTGGCGGCTCCTTTAGGATAGCATCCCAGGTGTGGGGCAGCATGTAAGACTCCTTGTCCTTGTCCTGGTTCACAGTCGTATAGGCCAGTGATTCTCAACATGGGGGCCGGGGCCCCATTGGGGGTCGCGAGACACTGAGAGGGGGTCTCCAGATGCCTTAAAAAAAACTTGAATATTTTTTACATTACATGATTGCCATGTTACACCAATTTTGTCAAAATTTCCCCTGTTTCCTTCACTTTTTCATCACTAATTTTAACATATTTTTACCACTTACTTGACACATTATTGCCTCTTTTAATCACTTTTTTATGAATTTAACACATTTTAACCACATTTCACTGTATTATGCCCATTTTTGTCAGTTTAACCCATTGCTGCATATTTTACAGCCTCAGTTAACTGATTTTTGCCATTTTAAACCCATTTTGGCTATTTTTTATTCCCCTTTACCAATTTTTATACCTGTTTTTTGCAAAATTAACCCATTTTACCATTTTATTGCATATTTTTTGCCACTTTTATCTACATTTTGCCACTTCTAAGTCATTTTGCTAGTTTCAAAATCCCCTTTCCCACTAATTTTTGCCATTTGCAACTTATTTTTAAGAAGGCTACTTACTATGGCATAATAGAATTTGTTTACTTGATAAGAGTGATTATTCAGGTTAAAAATATGGATATCACCACTTAACTTTGCAACGGACCATGATTTTGCTGGCCTCCATGGGCCCCCAGTTTGTCTGGGCCCCAGAAAGCTCTCCCTTATATCCCCCCTAATGGACAGCCTTGTCTCCACATGACTGTTCTTGAATGTTCAGGGCTGTGTTCAACCACCTTCAGGTACAGTGGGGGTCCCCGGTCTCTGACACCTTTATTTTGGGGGGCTGAAAAGGCTTCCGATGGCTTCCTTGATCCATAGCTGGTACTTGTTGCTCTCTGAATGTATGCCCTTGATGTCTTCCTAGGCCATATTGTGGTTTCCTCTTCTGCAGAGGACTGATATGGCTGATTTTCAGTTCTTCTGTTTGTGACTTGTACTGTTTTGAGGGATCTTTGACATTTAAATGGTAGAGTCTGCGCATGTCTTGGCACCAAATTACATCACTAGCACAGTATGTGAGCTCCTAATGTGAGGGTCTGGCTTTAGTTCAATAGAACCAAAGCAGTCCATTGTAATCTACAGTCTACAGTCCTGACCTGGTGTGATATGTATGATGTGATTTATGGAAATAACAGTGTTCATTGGCTTTAGTTTGCCCTCTTACCTGTCTACAAACTCCCTTCTTTTCTTCATATACAGACAGGCCAGCATGGTGTTAGCATTCTGAGAGTAAAGTCAGCCTTCCTCACATACACCAGCTGAACCTTCCTATACCAACCCTTTCAAATATTCACTCTAATTAGCTCCCCATGATTTTTGCTTTGTGATTCCTCTGTGGTCAATATTGCAGCTGAAATGCATTATTTAATGTGTTCTCTCTCTGTTCTTTCTTTCTCCTCTCCTTTAGGTGAGTGTCAGTCAACAACATGTGGATTATTCCAGTCAGCTGCGAACTCCCGCTGTGCCCCTCTGCATTGCCTTTTCCTCTTGCTCATCGTTGTATGATTCTGCCATCAGGTTTGAAAAGAGTGCCCCTTTTCACTCTGATTCGTTGTGATTTTGATCAAAGAGAGAAAGCAGAGTACCCAGAGAAAAAGAGCCTCATGCGGTGGAGTACCATGGCTGTCTGTCCTCGGCGGCCCTTATTGCTGTTGGTTTGAGCCATATGGAGATAAAAGTAAATGTCACTGGTGACTGAGGGCGTCAGATGTTCTTCGTGTTCATTGCTCGTGTCGCTTCGCCTCCTGGGAGCTGAACGGCTACTGTATTAAGGAAACCTTTGTTTGTCTTTTTTGGGTGTGCTTGTTATTCAGCCTCCCCGGCTTCGAGTGTTTACTGCAGAATGTGGGCTGATTACTGATGACTGCTGACTGGAAATGGAAAGTAATCACTCGCTGAGTATTCTCTTCTTTGCAAATCCTCACGTACTTCCAAGGATATTTAAGGGATCATGTTTTGTTGGTTCATGCAGCTTTCTGGAGAGTGCTTGCAAGAAAATCTCTGACCTTCTTCAGACTATTACAATAAACGCTGATGAATTCTGTGAATGGGGTGAGATTGACACTGTTGTGACGAGTCAGTGTTTGTCTGAGGGAGATTTATGATAAGCCGACGTATTTTAACAAAAAAAGATTTAATGTTTACCAGCTTCACCCTGCATGAGCCCACCCTGACATGGCTGGATTTTTCTGATTTTACAATGAATCTGCTTACACGGACTTGAGTATCCTGGTTTTGAGTGGGATTCTTAAGTATCCTGTAACTGAAATAACACCAGACTCCAATTTATAAGGGACCAATTCTCCTACCTGGAGACCCTGGAGAAAGGAATGGCTTGAATATCCCTTATTACAGCATTTCTCAAGCTTTTCTGTCAAGGCACCCTTTAAATTACTGAAACATATCAAGTCAACCCAGTCCAAAATGCATTGATTAAACAGAAATAAACACTGTACATCTCTATGACTGCCATGGTGTTAGAATTAACTCTCTAAAGCACTCCCTTACAACACATAAAATGCATTTTTATGACATGCTTTTGTAGTCTTAAAACACACCTTGCCAAACAGAAAAAGCAGAATTTTTCACAGTGCATACTATCATAACTTCATTCACTGGCTGACCCGTTGCCAACATGATTCCATCAGACTATTTTGATCATTATTGTATTTTTTTTGTGCCAGAGTTGCTGATTATCTGCATATTCATCATAATTCTTTAGTGAACTTTTAGCAGTTTTGAAGCACCCTGAATGATGCCAGAAGGGAGAGAAAGGCTGATGTACCTTATTTTCAGCCAAGTGCAAAAAAGCAAGGCAAAAAGTGGCAGCAACAAGAGGCTCTTTCTGAGTTTTGTATTTCAGTAATGAAAAGAACAAAATGTACTTGGAAGTTGAGATGGATGAAAGCATCAAAATGCTGACCTTTTCAGGTACCAAAGAATCCAGAATATAAGTCAAGCCAGTTTAAAAGCTGCAGTGTGTTTTTTGCAGACTCCCAAAGGAAAAGCAAAACAAAAATTGTCTTCATGTGCAAAGATTTCCGTTTCATTCTGCCCACAATGTGCTGTTTTTATGCAGCTGTGTGGCTCTGTTTGCACCATCTGTTTTTACAGTTTGGATGTTCTACTTGCTAGAATACGGTGTTTTAGCTTTCAACCTGTAGTGACTGGTGGGACAGGGTCATCACCCACTGGCCTGCTCTGCTTGTTCTTTAACTGAGGCAAACCAGCACTCTACAAGGTTTATCTACTTAAAAGTATACTCCCAGTTTTCTGTAAATGCAGTATTAACCAGGGAGAAAAGCAGTTAAAAAGTCAAGCCAATCTAAGCTGGTTTTGTCTGTGTCTTTATGCATTCCAGCACATCTTGAGCAGTGAAGCTGATGCTTGCACTTAAGGCTGTACAACTTTGGAAAAATATCTATTTGGGATTTCCCCCCTCAGTATAGTGATTCAGATTTAACATGCAGTTATGTTATAAGTTCCTCATTGTATGTGTTTTTCAACAAACACAATTAAAACATCATTCTGTATCAAAGCTAACACAACAGATTAAAGGTCACTGATTATGCAAAATACACTTTTTCAGGCTTTTCCAACACAAATATGTTCCCCTGACCTGACCACAATCCATCCCAAGAATCAGCGAAATCCATTCCCACCCTTCTCTCTTTTGCCACCTTTCAGAAAATGTGTGCTGAAACAAGCCATTCTCCCCTCATGATGTCATGTGGGGAGTTAGCACCGCCCCCAGGTTCACTTGGCCCTCCCCCCGCTTGGAAGAAAGTTCTGCCCTCCTCTCCTGGTCCGCCTCTCAGCTGCCAGCTGAGAGGAGGATCAGCAGTGCAACATCCATTTCCTGAATGGGGCAGAGTCAGACAGCTCATTAATATTTAAAGCCACAGACACAGAAACAGCTTGTTCTGAGCAGGGCTGAAAGAGAGGGGTTTTCAGACGTGCAAAAATCCAAAACTGGAGTGTTTTCTCAGCAACAAACTTCACAGGCATGTTTTGGGGACCTCTGAGACCAAAATAAACTTGTCTTAAAGGGGTAAAATATGTGACCTATAAATTAGGACTGACAAAGATTGTGATTATTCTGACTCATATTTTAAACTTGCTGCAGTTTATGTTTTAAGAAATAAACTTCACAAATGCCTACAGAAATGATATTTAGCCAACAGCTACTGGGATATAAAGTTAACTGATATGTGAATGACCAGGTCTCTAAATGCTGTTGGGATGAAGGTCATAACCAGGATATTCAAGTCCATGAAAAGTCATTCCGTAAGGGTTTATTGTGGCTTTTTGTGGTTCTCTACACTCTTGCATATGTTTAAGCATCTCATGCTGGCTGTTTGATGTTAGTTGCTTTAACTTTTGTTCTCGTATTTGGTTAAAGAGCTTTTAAAACTGTTTGCTCCGTCATCTTGGTCTGAGCTTCATGTTTGCTTTAAATTTGAGCGTTATTTTAGCTTGTGAGATTTTAAAACCAGAATTAAGGATTATTTGACCAATGTATGCACATGTTTCACTGCTGTCATGATCTGTTGTTTGTCATATGTATGCAACCTCTTGTGCTGCTATCTATATCTGCATCTCAGTGGGAATATTCTTGGTTTAATAGCTCTGACATTCTTGTCATAGTTATCTGGAACATTGGTATGATGGTAGAATTGTCTTGGTATTGGTTTCTGTTGGATGTATCAAATATTTCCTTTAAACTACGGCCAAGATTCTCAAAACCTGAGACCTTATAGTGCTAAAATAGTACATGAAATATTGGAGATTTCTGCAAACCTTAAATTCATATTTGTATGGTCCATGCTACATTTTCTTAATGGAGATAATGTGATTGGATTTGTTAATTTGATTGCAGCATAGCAGGTAAATAAGAGCTCCATTCTTCCTCTATAGTTCCAGTACAGTCTTTGTTTACAGCACAGCCATCCCCCCATTAATACATGATGTTTGATTACATGTTGGAACACCTTGCTACATAAATTAGTATAATAATGAGGAAAAATTACAGGACATTAGCAGCTTAACTGCTTCATGTCGGAAGTGTTCACTGATTAAATTAACATTTGATGATTTAGGGGATAAATTAGCACCAAAGCGGTAAAGTAAGAGTAAACAAAGCACAGCCTGAGTTTGATGTATCACACTGATTTTTTTTTTAATAATGTCATGATAATAGACTAAATGTGCGGTGGACTTTCGTGGCCCTCTGATGATCAAACACTTCCTGTGGCCTTTTGTGCTAACTTCTATTTTCAGCGCTGCATCTTAAAACTTTTGATGGAAGGTTTCAGGTCAGCTGTTTCCATGCCATCTGATTTAATGTGATATGTTTTTTGCATGGGCCCTCACATTTAATCAGAACAGCTGTAAGTGATGAACATATGATGCAGTAGTCCTCCACAAGGGCTACCTTTCAGCAGTTCTCTGGAGATAGAGCTCATCTGTTCTGTCATCTGTTTAGTGCAGTAGTTGCCATCATTGTGTTGCCTTTATTCCAGCAACAAAGTCACTTTCCAACAATGCTCATCTCCATACCAGAAGTTGGCAGTTTAGCACATGTAAGCTGGAGTGCCAGGCACATTTACAAGCTCAAAGAAAGGTAGCGTACCTCTCTGTTATCATGGAGAGAAAAGCCATAGACAGGAAGAGTCAGAGAGAAGGAATTCTGGTTAAATCTTTAAAGAGGAACAATGGGACCAGATGAAAGATAGTACGATAAATAACTGGTTTATGGGGCTTTCAAAATATTATCCAAATGATTTTGTACTTACTGTTTTGGGATTCTGAACTGCTGCTAATCAGAATAGTGGGCACTAACATGGCTAATAACATGATAAACTGCTCAATATGGATTTTCTCAGTCAAGCAGGATTTATTCTAAAGGTTTCTGTTCTTTTGTTGTGCCTATATATATATATAAAATAGTTTAAATTTCATATTTTTCAAACACCATGGGTTAGCTTAAAGCTGTTATACCAGAGTATAAACTGTGTATCTTGACATTTGAGCTTAGGACCAGATGTAATATTTCCACACATATTTCCATAGGGCTGGAGGTCTGCGCTCTCTGAGTGCTTTTCTAGTTTCAAAATGTAAACCTCTTCTCCTAAAATAGATTTGCCTTTTTTTTTATTTTTTTTTATTTAGTAATGTTAATGCAGATGGGCACACTGAACAAAACCAATGAGAATGTAATAGCAGCCTGCATAGCTAAGCCATGATTTGAACAATAGCTAGGATTCTAGAAAATATAGAAAAAAATAATGAGACAACTTTAAGGGAAAAATATATAAGTAATTGCAAATGGTGGCAAAAAATGGGCAGAAAAAGTGGTGAAAATGGATTAAAAAGCAGGTTATAAGAGGTCAAAATGGTCAAAAATGCATTAAAAGTATAAACAAACTGGATTAAAGATGCAAAAATGGGTGAAAATGCACAGAAACTGGTTAAAAGTGGCAAAATATTGTTAAAAGAGGCAAAAGAGTGAAAAATTGGCAGAAAAAATTGTGAAAATGGGCCAAAAACATGAAATGTTAAATTGGTTTGAAGTAGAAAGATATGGTCTAACAGCAAAAATGGGTGAAAAGTGGACAAAAAGAAGCTGAATTCTCCAGGATAAAGTGATGAAAAGAGGCTGAAAAAGCAGAAATAACTATTTTCAGCATTAGAACCCGATTAAAGCTTGACACAAATGTTTCACTCCAACAAGAACTTCCCCAATTTAAATAAATTATCCAAACTTGTGATGTTTTTGGACCTGTTCCATGGGTCATATTTGATCAAGCTTCCATCCATCAGCTTTACTTGTGGAGGCTAAAGAGGCTGTTTGATTTCTATCCCATCTAACTCCCACACATGTATTTCAGAGAATAATGTTGCATTTCGTCAACCATGTGCCATAAAATGGTGAGTTTATCCTTAATGCACAGATGGTGCATCCTGTCTTAAAGGTAGGAGCACGCCTGTGTCTTTTTCACTCTTAAAGGGATATACATGCAAATGCTGCATCCGTCTAAGTGGGGTAATGCTTTCATGCAATGGCTTTTTGTGAATGTTTCTGCCTTTAGGAGTTACTAAAGAGCCTCAAACTTTACACTATTTGCTTTTAAATGTCATGATTTGCCCACAGCAGACGGATTTAGTCAAGGAGGCATTTCCAAGAAGCCACTGTAAAAATATAGTATATTTTCAGATGCAATTCTGTGGCAATAAAATGTGCTGTAACGGTTTAAAATGTGTTTTTACTTGGCCCTGGTGGTTCTCTCAGGCAGTACTGTAGATTCATGCACACACACGCATGCATGCACTCCAGTGGTCATTAAAAGCTCACGTCACAAGGGGCATATCCCTGGCAGCACCTGCCAAAGCCATTATCTGCCACCCTGTCCTAGACCAACGCTTTGGCATACATCTGAGCAATTAGGCCAGATTATTGGCAACCTTCCTTGGCCTTGCCCCATTATCAAGACCACTAATTACAAGCAGTGTTCAGCGCTCTCTCTCTCACGCTCACTCTGGTACAGGCAGACTGAGAAAGGATAAAACCAGCACAAACCATGGAGAAAAGTGGATGACAGAACATGCAGGGTTTCATTAGCTGTAGGCACAAGAGGGGATGTGGCGGCTTCGTGACACCTTCCATTTGAGAAACCCATACGTGAAGCGTGTGAGTGCATGCGGGCTTCTCATGGGAAATATTTTGTCAGAAGAAGCAGTGTCCCCAGCATCGGCAGAGTGATTGAAGTCTTTCTGAAGCGTAATGATAGCTGACGACTCGTGATGGTGAGGTGCCGGCTTGTCTGTTGGTTTCGGCAGAGTGGAAAATCAGGCCTGCCGGGCAATTGCAGCTTTAATGGAGAGTGGCACACAAACAGGGGCACATATGGACATATTGGTACACTCAGATGGACTCATAACCACCCAATGAGCACACACGGAGGCACACATGTGGACCATATAGAGGAGTCCATAACTGCAGACGTGTGGGCGCACAGTAGCGAGATTCAACTCTATTGACATGAATAGACATTTAGGCTGATTTAATACAATAAATAAGAGGCAATGGTCAGTGTCTCATGGAAAAATGCATTTTTACTTTATCGCAGGAAATATGCAGGAAAAGTATTTTCAGGTTATACATTTCTGCATTTCAAAATAGGAGCGCAAGAGGCAGAGGAGGCACTTTGGCTTGTTTTAAAATATCCTCTCTTTAAGGGATATTTCAGTATTTTGGAAGTTTGGCTGCTTAGTTTGGCAATAATAATGCCGTTGGCCTCCAGAGATTCTAGTCTATGTTGCCCCTAGGGCTGATCACACACTATGATTTTATGCCCGGTTTTCAGCCAGATTTGCCTCCTTGGATGATCATAGGGGTGTAGCACGAGCGAAAGCTTGTTGCATGTGATATTTATCTGAATAATCCAAAGGTGTTGTGGTGCGTGAATGGCATAGTTATTAAGATAAGCCATATGGATGCAAGCAGTCTGGGTTTACAGACTGCCCTCAACTTTATCTTCATTCAAGGCAAAATTTCATCCTGATTCTTTTCCTTGTGTTATGATTTTTGCTCTTACACCTGCAAGGACAGTCATGGAAGGAGAGCAAGTCAAGAATGTTGATATTCATCCATGGCTGTTTTTCTTCCGATGTCACATTTGATCATGTGAGATTTGTGAGAAATCATGTGTTGGGAATTTTTACTGTGAGGTTGGCTGATTGGTAAGTGGTCTCACAACCAGTTGACTGGGCCGCTGAAAAACCCAGCGAATGGGTGCCCCCAGTTATGATTTAGTTAGTTAGTTAGTTAGTTAGTTAGCAACATAACTCAAAAAGTTAGGGACGGATTTTGATGATATTTTCAGGAAATGTCAGAAATGGCATAAGGAAGAACTGACTACATTTTGGGAGTGATCTGGGTCACCATCTGGATCCAGGAATTTTTTAAAGGATTCTTTACTATTGGGAGGTAGGGCTAATGGCGGAGGTCTACGCTGTCCGAGTGCTTTTCTAGTTTATATATTTTTGCCTTTGTAATCCATTGTTACTACATTAAACCCATTTTTGCCATTTTTTAAACTGCTTTTCACATTTTTTTCCCACCCATTTTGCCTTTTTTGCCTGCAGTCCCATTTGTGATTCTTTTACTCCCTTCGGTAACCTTGCAAAGCAGATGGATTCGCCTGTTTCCATGTTTCTCACTGGCAAATCCATCTTGCAAAGCTCCCATCTGAATATTTTTGGCCCAGTTAGAAAGTGACAGGACCAATCAGGAGTAAGAGGCAGCACTTTGAAGCGCAGCGGAATCACGACGTAAGCAAGTGGTGACAAGAGGCCGGTGCAATTATGGCAGAAGACATTAGCGTGGATGCTGCTAAAGCGCCAGTTTTATGAGAACTTGATGACATTTCTTCGCTAAAAGAAGAACAAAGAATAGCTTTCAGATATTTTCTTTTCCAAAATGACAATCCAATTCATCTAATCACCCTCCGAGTGTTTTTTCAAAGCCTCTGCTCTTTCCCAAACACCATCTAGAAGGTTTTTGGGTTACCCCTTTGGCCAGTTTGAATCAATTTCGCCACTTTTTACCTGCTGTTCCCAGTTATTTCCCCACTGGTTTTGCCCTTTTTAGCTTTTCTTCACCCATTTTTGTCACTCTGTAACCTAGTTTTGCAAATTTTCAACTTTGATTTTCACAACTAAAAAAATATTTTTCCCTTAAGGTCATTTCAGTTCCTTCTTTATTCTCTGGTATCCTGACCTTCATTCTAACCACATTTTAGTTGTGAAGTCTAACATTATTTTCCAATTGGTTTAGTTCAATGTGTTTGAGGTAAAAATGGGTCAAAAGGGAATTTTGGCTAAAATGGATGCAGTTTTGAAAAATTGTTTTATTGCCTCCATGCTTGGCACTATATTTCGATGCAGCTTTTGCCCACATGTTCTTCCGCCTCAGCGTATTAATACTTGATAAGATGTTAGAGGCAGCATGCTTTGACAGAACCTATAAACCATCATCCTTATTACGATGCAAATACTGATACAGAGCTTATAAAGTTAGCTAAATATACGTGTGTTCTCATGTAAAAGCCAGAGGAAAGAATTAACTCCTCTGTACGAGGTGTAACAGATGACATTCATGCATTTTAATCCCTGAATTGCTCTGAAATCCTTTACTATAATGGCACTCATTAACTGTTGAGTGATAGTACCCTAAAATAAATGACATTCCTCCTGGCTGTACGTCAGTGTTTTGAAATTATGACTATGGCATCTGAGTAAACGTCTAAGCTCTTAAATAAAATCTTGGGGATTTATCTTTATTAAAAATGGATTCAGAATAAAAGAGATTTAATCAGAATATTGGCTTGATTATTTACTCATGTTCTGTTTATCTCTTAATACTCCCAGAGCTGTTGTCCTTTCCTTCTGGCCCAAACGCTCACACAGACACACAGGTTTGTTTTTATCCCCTCCATACATCTGTCTGGTCCCGCTGAAAAAGCGAAAGCTCAGTAAAGGTCTGGGAGGTGTAGAGAAAGCTTCATGCTAAGAGTCTGGTCAGCAGAGACATCGCCTCAGACCTCGGCTCAAGCTGACATTACCATCACCAAAGGTCAGATATCAGAGATAACTTTTTCTTAGCCGCTGAGGGGCTGAACTACACCCACATGTCTGTCCTTCTATGGATATGTGGAACTAGCAGCTGCTTTAGGGAGAGTTTTTCAAGGAGCATCGAGTCGGGAGATGGTCAACACGTTCCTGAGACCAAGTAATCAATACGAGAGCTTAGAGAGAGACCCAAAACAACAAACTATGCTGCTGTATACATCCCATCTAGTCTATTCTATATTTCAACAAGTTACAACATATCACACTTTCAAATTACAAGCTTCTATGTTGTTTAACTTACACTATATTGCCAAAAGTATTCGCTCACCTGCCTTGACTCACATATGAACTTAAGTGACATCTCATTCTTAATCCATAGGGTTTAACATGACGTCGGTCCACCCTTTGCAGCTATAATAGCTTCAATTCTTCTGGGAATGCTTTCCACAAGGTTTAGGAGTGTGTTTATGGGAATTTTTGACCATTCTTCCAGAAGCGCATTTGTGAGGTCACACACTGATGTTGAACGAGAAGGCCTGGCTCTCAGTCTCCGCTCTAATTCATCCCAAAGGTGTCCTATCAGGTTGAGGTCAGGACTCTGTGCAGGCCAGTCAAGTTCATTCACACCAAACCCTCTCATCCATGTCTTTATGGACCTTGCTTTGTGCACTGGTGCACAGTCATGTTGGAACAGGAAGGGGCCATCCACAAACTGTTCCCACGAAGTTGGGAGCATGGAATTGTCCAAAATCTCTTGGTATGCTGAAGCATTCAGAGTTCCTTTCACTGGAACTAAGGGGTCAAGCCCAGCTCCTGAAAAACAACCCCACACCATAATCCCCCCTCCACCAAACTTTACACTTGGCACAATGCAGTCAGACAAGTACCCTTCTCCTGGTAACCACCAAACCTAGACTCATCCATCAGATTGCCAGATGGAGAAGCGCGATTCATCACTCCAGAGAACGTGTCTCCACTGCTCTAGAGTCCAGTGTTGGCGTGCTTTACACCACTGCATCCAATGATTTGCATTGTACTTGGTGATGTATAGCTTGGATGCAGCTGCTCGGCCATGGAAACCCATTCCATGAAGCTCTTTATGCACTGTTCTTGAGCTAATCTGAAGGCCACATTAAGTTTGGAGGTCTGTAACAATTGACTCTGCAGGAAGTTCCTTTCTACGCGCCTCAGCATCCGCTGACCCTGCTCTGTCATTTTACATGGCCTATCACTTTGTGGCTGAGTTGCTGTCATTCTGAATTGCTTCCACTTTGTAATAATGCCACTGACAGTTGACTGTGGAATATTTAGGAGTGAGGAAATTTCACGACTGGACTTGTTGCACAGGTGGCATCCTATCACAGTACCACGCTAGAATTCACTGAGCTCCTGAGAGTGACCCATTCTTTCACAAATGTTTGTAGAAACAATCTGCATGCTCAATTTGATACACCTGTGGCCATGGAAGTGATTGAAACACCTGATTTCAGTTATTTGGATGGGTGAGTGAATACTTTTGGCAATATAGTGTATAATGCCAAACCATTTTGGTGCCTGAAATTAAAAGGAAAAACGGTGAAAGATTCCAAACCAAATATGTTTACCCTGGATATATTCCCATGACATTTGTTTCAATGTCAAACCATGTCAACGTATTACTGAAATTCTAACCAGATATTATAATATGATTATTAATGTTTAATGTGACTGCAAAGCCCTCTAAAAGGCCTAATTTGTCATTATTTGAAGGTTCATGTCATAGACCAGCCATCAGTGTTTTAAGGGTCAGAAGTGAGTTCTAGACTTTTCATTATGGGATCGTTTTTCCTTCCTCAAAACCAATCTCCTTGTTTCCTTGAAAATCAGCCACTCTCTCTCCTCTTCCTGTTCTCCCTCCATGAAGTCTGGCCCTCCTCTGCAGCAGACCGAGCACAGTGGGGAGCCCGGACAGAATGGAAATGAAGGCTTATTAATTCTCCCTGGTGGCTGAAGGACCAGTAGTCCTGCCATGTCAGAGGACTTTGGAAAGCAGTGTGGGAGAAAGCCAGCACTTGTCAAAGGATGATTTCATAGCAGGCACGTTTGGAGAGGTTTTATTTGAACTCTGGAGGGTTTATTTCTTTAATTTGTTTCATTTGGGCAGGATAGAGCAGTGCCATTTGAAACAAATAACAACACAGAGACTGCTGGAAACACGGAGCTCAGTTTTCCTCCAAGCCAACTGTGGCTGGGTTTATTAGAAAGGAGAATGTAATCGGTTCAGCCACAGGAAACATCCCCAAACACATGCTTTTATTGGTATAAGGGGATGGAGTCAGAGGAGCCAAAATAAAGCCAGTGCAGCAAAGCAAATTTTTCCACTCAGCTTTAGACCCAAGACAATAAACAGTGTGTGGGATTGAAGCCATGGTGAAGTTTAGGTGAGGAAAACAAAGGACGGAAGGAGCTGGAGGAGTGAAATGGTCTCTAGGATGTGTAAAATTGTGTATCAGAGCACTGATCTGGTCCATGGATGTGTGGAGCTGGTTGATGCTGTTGTTTTACTTGCATGTGGCTGTAAATTTTGGTTGTAAAGGAAGTCAGCCAATAAAAAATGTGTTCTTAATTTTTGATCATTGTCATTCATATCACTTTTTCTTGACAAGTAAACAAATTAATGCTTTAAGTAATAAAAGCATATTTTTTTCTGGGTAATTGGGCTCAAAAACATGAATACTCAATGTTTAATATACTCTGAAACACAACAGAAAAAAATACTTTGTTCCAATTTCTGCACAATATGTTAAATGTATTTCTAACTCAGATGGGTAGATTGGTTTTTAAGAGTAGGACTGTCAAATTATTACATATTTAATATGCAGTTAATTGCAGAATTTCTACAGATAATAATAATCCATGGCATTTCAAATTCAGTCATTTTGTATTTCAAAACAAAATGTTAAGTCTGTTTTGGCAGTGTGAAGCAATTCTTCCCAGTGTCTTTGATTTGTGAATCAAATAAAGTCAGCAAATTTCATGATTTTGAATTTTAAATTTTTTATTCAAATGTAGCTTCATTGCTAAACCAGTGTGGTCTGACACCATGACTTAGATGAAGGAGACAGATTCAGAGTTCTCCTTTTGTGAAATACAGTTTATCAAACATTGTTATACATTAATAAATATGCAGGAGTGCATATACAAAATGACAACCTGAAGTCCAATTATCCCTGGTTCCATTTGCATCAGTTTAGCTGCTTTTAAGAAATCCTTTAAACATTTAAGCTTTAAGCAGTTTTCTAAAATAAACATTATTTGTTGAGGTTTTGCTTTGGAATGTGTTATTGTCTTATTCTCTGGCAGGGGTTTCCAAACTATGGCCCGGGGGCCGAATGTGGTCCATTTTTAATTGTCCACCAGTAGATTTTAACTTAAAATGAAACAGTTCAGCTTTTAGGTTTTTTGCAGATACTTCAGTTACCACTTCTGTTTTGGTAAATTGGAAATCTCTGTCTGGGTAGGTGGCTTTGATTGAGAAAATATTCTTTTTCATATTTTTTTTAGAATTTGCATAAAGATTTGATATGATAATATAAAAAATCAGTATCAATATCATTAAGGATGCACAAAATTTGAATTTTTCTGACATCTAATACCTAAAATTCACCTTATCTGAAACTGATATCAACACTGATGTAAAAGCTAGAACTCCTAAAACACACTCAAAAAAGTTTACTCAACAAAAAAAACTGTAATTCTAATAACACACTCTAAGTGTAAGGGATGAGGATGAACAAGATAAAGACTTGATGTTCATATCTGCTGATATCAGTATCATGCTGATAATCGTTATTCATCCTTGGAAAAAACAGCTTTGGGGCAAGGCTGGCTCGGTAAAGTTGGCCATCTTTCAACTGGAAGGTGTGGGGTGTTTTGGATTCTGTGAAAATTGTGATTTTGGAGATAGGAGGTTTTGGTAACCTTACAAAGCAGATGGATTTGCACGTTGCTGTGTTTCTCACTGGCAAATCTATCTTGCAAAGCTCCCAACAGCTTTGGCCCGGTTAGATAGTCACAGGACCAATTAGAGTCTGGCCCGGCAGAGTCATGACGTAAGCAAGCAGCGACAAGAGGTCAGTGCAATTATGGTGAAAGAGATTAGCGTGGATGCTGCTAAAGCGCCAGTGCAATGGGAACTTGGCGAAACTTCTTCTTTAAAAGAAGAACGAAAAACAGCAGTGAGTTGTTTTCTTTTCAAAAGCGCTCCTCGTAGCAGCTACAACGTCACTTGTTTTGTTGCTCTGGTTGGCCCGTAAAGATCTGACAGACAGAGCATTCATCCAATCATCCTCTGAGTTTTGTTCAAAGGCTTTGCCCTTTCCCAAACACTGTCTATGAGTGGTATTCCAGATGGATTTGTGAAACAAATCCACCTGGCCTGTCAGGTTAAGGTTTTGGTCCATCACCAGTGGTATGCATTAAAAAGCAAAATGTGCTTCCTTAATCAGTGTGTAAATAAGGAGTGAGTGGGTGTGAATGGTTAAGTCTAATTTAGCAGTCATACAACTAGTAGAAGCAACACAAGCTCAAATCCATTGATTTTGCAGCTTGGAAAAGCTATGCTAAAGTTAGCACCAGCTCAATATGCTGCTTCCCTTGGCATCCTTTGACCAATTTTATCTCTCAAAAAACCTCAGCTCTTCCTTGAGGAACAGTTCCCTGCAACATTCCTCAAGGAAACACTCCTGACAACGTTGCCGGCTTTAGCTCAAAAACAGTAAATATTGGAACTTGGCTCCACCAACTGCTGATTTAAAGCCCCAAGCGGAGCTAAAGAGAGGACAATGCACATTTTTGTCAAAAGGATATATCTGAGACATTAATGAAATTTTAACCTAAGCTTAACTTTTCTTTGGGACCTTAACAACAAATGAGTGCTAGTTAAAAGTTGTAATTATGGTCTTATATTTAAACTGTTAAACATGTAAGTGCTCTCTGACAGCTCTGAAACTACAGTTGTCTCTGTAGCATGCCTGTGATTAAGCTGTCCACAGAGTCCTGTTTTTGGTGACTTAGCATATGTTTCTATTGTCATCAGGAGGAGATGACATGTTATTGAGTTCTTCTAACAGCTTAATCACTGCTTTCATGATCTTTCTAATGGTTACATCATTGTACTCATGTTTTCTCCACTGCAGCGTTTCAGCGCAGCGAACGCCTTCATGGTGTCAGCTTGTTGCATGTTATTTATGCCGACCATAAAAATCACATGTGACTACACTGATGTGCTTTTTTGTATCTTGGTCACGCGCCTTCATTTGCTTTCTTCTGACAATAAAAGCAACGCTGATGAAGGGCCGCTCTTGATTCGGGCTGAAACACTTGAGACACACGAGCAAAGTTTGGGGCTGAAAAGTTCAAAAACGCTGAGCCTTTCATCTTCAATGAGAGCCATGTGTCAAATTGGGAGCCCCTGCTGTGGTTTTGAACCTTTGTCCGTTGGAGGAGATTGAAAAATGGCCAGGCAGGCCGTATCTAACACTCAGTTTGCATCTGCCATTCCCTTTTAAAAACGACCACATGGTGCAGTGACAAAAAGGCATTTTAATAGGCCTCAGATGAATTATCTATAACTATGACTGAATAAATCTTTAATCGCTGTAATGAACTTTAGAGTATGGATTCAAAAAGCCATTTAGCTGATAAATGACCCATGGAGGGCTCTGATACCAGGATAAATCAAAAGAGGCTGGGGTCCTCACTTATTTTTTTATTGCACCAAAGAGCGGCTGATTTGAATAATTGGCTTTAGAGTACAGCGGCTTAGAAAACGTCTGCTGATAAGCAAGAAGAACAAGCTTGTCGTATTTGCATCACAAAAAAAACACAGAATCAATTTCTCCTCGCAGAATTAAGAACTACAGCAGAGCCACATTAGCATATTATGGGAACAGTTCTGTCTTTGACTTACTATCTTGGGCCCAGGCTGCCAAAGTCTTCCTTTCCAGCCATGCATGAATACTAAATATGACTCGGCAGTGACCCTCCTACAGTACAGACAGTGTACGCCTCTACTGCTCAGCTTTCTAAAATGACAGTGAAGGTCAAGCACTTCATCTGTATGTTATTTCATTTTTTTATGCTTGGTCAGACCCCAGCAAGCACATGTCAGACCCAATACCTCCAGCCATTAAAGAGGAACTAAAGCCCAAGACCACCCATCCCAGCTGAAAACACATACACACGTAGGTGTTGGATAGTTCACACAAGCAGTGTTCAAGGCTAAATAACCTGTCTGAACTTGCTTTTCAGTTATATGTGTTCGTGTGCAAGGGTTTGGGATTGTCCCCTGGTTTTCAACTGGTGGGTTTGGACCCAGAACTGGGTTGTGCAGTCATTTTTATGAGAATGAAATAAGAAAATCAGAATAACAAAATGCAACTTTTCTGGGGACAAAACAATCACTGTATGGGGCACAGATGTCGTGTTTTGTTGATTTCATATTAAGTTAGATTCTCTACCCAAGACCATGGCAATGTGGCCCACAGCCGCAGAACAGGTCAGGCCAGGATCCCCATCCCTGCCCTTTGATCCCAGCTTCAAACAGAGTCAAAGTACTTCTGTGAGAACTGGCAGCATAACTTTGATTTTTCCTAGATTTTTGTCTATTTTTGCTGTATTTTCTTCAACTCCTCGTCCAAAAGATTGAGCTTTTCCCTCAGAGGACAAGACGTCCTCAAGAACCTCAGACAAGTCCAGTTGCTCCCTTTTTGAGATCTGGATGAATGCGAAAGACCCAGCTCTTTAGAGAACACATGCACTTAGCAAGACTCTTCTCCTCTGTTGTCCCCCGTGGTAGAATGAGTTTCCCAATTACTGCTGGCTCACACTGTCCCGCTTTAATACTGGGGGTTTTTGTACCAGGTTCTTTGTAAGTGACCCAACACTTGGTACTTTGGTCATTATTTGTTGGTGAAGGCAATTTAATTGATTGTGATGATGGCTTTTCTTAGGTACATGTAGGGGCGGCTCCAAGGAAAAATGGTTGGGAAACACTGTGCTAAATGAGCTTGTAACACTGCAACGGGGACCTACACAGAAGTTGAGTTTTTTTTGTCTTCTTGTTTTACCCTTAACCCTCTGAGCCCAAAGTTATTTTTTTAACCCTGTGGTACTCAGTCAAGCTCAGAACACTTTTTTTGTTCAGGACAGCCTGGGCTTCAAGAATATATGTGTTGCAGCAATAAAACTTGCTTTTTTAAAAGTTATGGGATCTACAAGGAAAAGAGCAAAAAAAAAAAAAAAATCCAAACACAGAAAAAAATAATTATTATGTGACAAAAAGTCTTCAAAATATTCACATTTTTGCGCTTTATGGAATTTGAGTCATTGAGTTACTTCCTGTCTGCAGTAACAAAGAGAGACAAATCACAGCCTCCCTGTTTATTTCTCTCTATTATGAGTAATTCAGGCCCTCCTGCTCTGTGCAGCAAATGTGATGACAGAACAGCCTGCCATTGGTTGCCACAGTCCATCACAATGCATTCTGGGACGTAAACAGAAAACATGGCAGTGGGCTAACCCCGCTAGCTGCAGAAACAATTGAAAATTGGATTATGAATTGATAAAAAGACATGCAATATCGGAGTTACTGGTGTGGATTTAATTTTTAAAGACACTGGAAATCAGCCAAGTTCCAGACTTGCTAGACAATGTTCTTTAAGAGCCGTCACAACATCAAAAACAGAGAGCTTTGAGGTGCTGTGATTTATAGTTCAAAAGTTGTTTAACTTTGAATGAGATGTGTCTCTTTTTGTCAAATACGACATCGCCATCCTCAGAGTGTTGATGCAAGAGTTGGGACCAGTGGATTAGGGCTGCAAGTCCCATGATCTGTTCAGTAGGCCTGCGCTGAAAGAAGTGATTAAAAGTCTTTAAAAGATTTAACTTCAAGCAAGATATTTGAAAAAATATTTATATATTTTTTTAAAATGTAGGCTTATGTTTTGGACATAATGATGGAGAAAAGCTGTGAAAAAGTGGTGCTATCTGGCTGGAATTTGTGGGTGTGGTCTAAGCTCTTGTCCAGACTGCGCCAATTTTTCTTGAGTGAATTTCAGGGGTTGAAAATGTTCATCTAATCTTTGGTTTGTCATTTGGGAGGCGTGGGTGGACTGAGACCAGAACACCAGTTGAGAACCACTGGCATGGACTGATCTGATGCTGCAGCTGAAGAGTGAATAGGCATGTCGTATTCCCCCTACTCAAACATGTTTTGAAATTCCAGGGTAGATGAAACTCTGGGTGTAGTTACCCTTTAAGAAGTGGCATTTGTCACAATGCCATCAATGTACACAAGCAGAAATGAGACCCTCCTATTCCTGCCTCTGTCAGCACTTCTGTCAACATATGTGCTGCATGTTTAGATCTGCTTTCTTATTTCATGAAGGCATGTGAGATTGCCTTTTTTACCTGTATATATTACATTTGTCATGTTGATTTATAGGTGTAAAAGGTGAGCACATATCTACAGGTATAGGCGTAGCTACTCTTGCGTTGAGTGGGAACATTTCAGCGGTCTTGCTTTCACCGGCTGGATTAGCCGTTGTGATCTTGATTTTGCAGAGCTGCAATATGCCAGCCAATGAGCCACAAAATGGGAGCAGGAGGACATGAGTATTAGAACCAGTGGGGCCAATATTGGCCGCCGCACCCCATCAGCTGTACCTGCTTTTGTTGTACGCTACATGTGTTTCATTCACAGCAGAACAACCCCGGCTCACTGCAGATGTCATATAATCCTGCTGTAATTGTCCAACATGTAAATGTATCACTGAGCTGTTTGTGGCAGCCTATTTACCTGAAATAGCCTGATTGTTAAAGGTTATAGATTCGGAATATGTGGGAGCATCTTTACAGCTGTAAACAAACAACAAAGTAAGAAATATGAAACAGCTCTCAAGCAGCTTACATATTTGGCCCTGGCTCAGAAACACTATACATCACTATCAATTATGTTTTATATGAAGATGAATTGCTTTCATGGTTCCTCCACAGAAGCTGCTCTTTTATGTAGAAGTCTGAAGCACTGATGCGCACACGATGAACCGACCCCATTTGAGCTTTGCTCTGCAGAGCATTAGTTTAAGATGAGATCACAGGGCCCAAAACACACTGCTCTGCACAGTTTGGCGTTTTTTTCCTATGAGACAGTCGCTTTTGAGAGTTCCACCCACCAGTCTGCAAAACTCCTTTTTGCTCGACAAGGCTGAGCAGGTTGAATTGTCCAGCGTTCACAAACAGCCCACGAAATCCTGCTAAATTAAAATCTGAAAACCTGTCAAAATGTGGGGAGTTAAGTGTGGAGCGTTTCTGTTCCCCATTGTTGAATCTGAAATGAGCAATTTCTTCTACATTTGTGCCTCTATTGGTTTTAGTTATTGCTGCCACCCACTATCAGTGGCGTTGCCTTTATATTGAGAAAGAGGGACATTAGATATTCAAAGTGCGCTGCTGTTTACTGACAAGGCGGTGCAACCTTCTCTGCAGGGGCTGAAAGGTGCTCAGCTTTGACAATTACTTGGCTCAAAGTGACTGAGAACAACAACGACTGAGATGAAGCAGAGGCAATAACATTCGGCGGGGAACCCGTTAAAACAGCGCTGCCAATTCCCTTCACTAAGGAGCTGTCATCTTGCCAAATGATGCGCGTCACTGGGCTCCTCTTCTCATTTTTCCCTGCTTTACAGAGTTGTTTCTGCATTTGAAAGCATGCTTATTACAATCTTTGAACTCTTGCAGATATGTTTTTACTGGTAGAGATGGCTCTGACAGCTTGCTCCGCACTTGGGGGATGTCAGATTTAGTGCAGAAGAGATACTGATGTGGAATACTGTGTCAATTCAGCTTTGGTGTCGTGTGACAGTCAGGGGAAAATCTGGTGTATCGAGAGAGCTTGTTTACAGCGAAACATCCGGATGATTATGTTTTGACTTGGAGACGTGATAATGCCCAACTCGGCCAACAAATTCAGTAAGGACTGGTAAGATACTCTCAAGTAAACAACATGGGAACCCGTACTTATCTCCCTAGATGTGAATAAACCTTTCTGAGGCACAAAGTAAAACAGAGTTGCTATTTTTTTGTGAAAAAATGTGTTATTGACGATTTTTATGAAATGATCAATGTCAGAAGATGTTTTCTCATCATGCGTTCATGCTCCGGACTATGCCTGGGAATGATTGCCCCCCCTTCTTCTCTTTCCAACTGGTCTGCTTTCACAGTAATAACATTATTCCATGCTCACATTTGAGTATGTAATCCGTCTGGTGGTATGCATATAGTTGGTTTGCAAATCCACCAAGAAGAAGAAAGAAGATTAGACGAATTCTGCAACCAAATGTGCAGACGTTGTAGTCCATCCTGCATGCTTCTATACATGTTATTATTTTAAAGATGACAACTACAACCTTCTAACTACTTCCACATCTACCCTGAAGCTCAGAAAATGACATCGGCCTGTGCTGTATAGGAAGGTTTTTAAGGGATAGAAGATGTTAAATACTGCTTTTACAGCTCTATTCACTTTTGAGTATGTGGTTATGTCCACAACTTCCATGGACCCAAGCCCACCCACAAAAATTCTGTGGCTCCTAAAAGGCTCACTAACTAGGCACTCAGAGATGTAATCCAACCCTTTAAGACTGCCATTGTCATGTAAGTCAAGAAGTTTCACAAGTTATTAAAAGTTAAAGAACTTTTGAACCATTAATTTTACCCTCTTACTTCTTTTTCCTCTTGAAGCAAGCTGTTGCACCATTCCAATGAAACTATCCTTGCCTTTGTAGCTGTTATAGACAATTTTCTAGCAAGCCTGGAACTTGGTGACTTTCTAGAGTCTTTAAAGATTAAGTCCACACCAATAACTCTAACATTGAACATCTTTTTATCCATTTTTCAATAGTTTCCGTCACTAGCAGCTATTGATATCTGCCATATTGTCTGTTTACATCCCAGAATGCACCTTGACAACCAACGACAACCTGTTCTGCTGCCATGCCAATCTATGTGAATCTATGTGAATAATTTAAAGATTGTCACAGAATTAAGATCCTCCCTAAGAGATGCTAGATCTAGCAGAAAAAGTCTAACTTCCAATTTCCACATTCAATGGCTGCATTGCAAACTGCCGGCAAACTGTAGTGTGGAGAAAATCCCTCCCTCTGGAGTCGATTAGAGCAGTTCCACTCCCCGGCACTCCAGTCCTGGATCAGAGCATCCCTGAAACACCCCTCTACTCCGCTTTTTTAGAGATACACAGTTGTGTCAATTCCCGTTGATCAGAAAGCCCCAAACAGGAAGTTTACAGTGTAGAGTATCCAAAGTACAAACCGATGCATGGACCCTGATGGTAAAATCACTATATCAACATTACGTCTCATCTTGCTCCAAGATCAAAAGGTCAGCAGGGAATTAGAGGGTCAGAGCTACAACAGTGCCACGCATGAGGAAAAAATTAACTTTTAAGGTAAAAATCCATAGAATCCAACATAAAACCAAACATCCTAGACAGACATGAACCTTTTAACTTCCTAACGTACTCACCTATTGTGGAAGGAATAAAATCATGGAATCATGTCGGAATGATTGACAAACCAACCCTAAAAAGTTAAAATAATCCAGTGTTGACATACTTTTCCTGTGTGAGTTCCCCTTTGATCTCTGCCCTCTGATCAGGGCTGCGCTTCATTGCGTAGCACTCCAGTCACGCTTCCAGTGTGCCAGGTCGCTCACCTTCGGTCAGAGCAAAACTGTGGTGCTGCAGCTCAAGTTGTTGCACCAAATCGGTTAAAAATAACTAAGGGCTTAGAGGGTTATCTTACAGTGGGACACATTTTTGCTGTTGCCATTGAGAGGTCTGCATTGTCTCTAATTCTGTGCCTGTTTTTTGGGTGACCTAAAATAGAATGAAAAAACTTTTCAGTTTTTTGACTGCCATTGAAGGATTTCAGAACCTCACTGGGTGACATCACTGAGGCTGCATTCATGTTTTATACCGTCTGTGCATGCACTTCATGAGAGACGACCCAAATTCGATCTAAAAGGATTTAAAGTCCTTGAAGATGCTTCACCTCTCATCTTAAAGGCCTTTTCACTTCTGAGTTCTGCTCAGTGTTTTGGATAAGTTCTGTAAAGGAGAACATAGAGCATGGATGAGAGGCAACAAGCCTTGAAGAACTCCATACACGTCCTATGGCCTTTGGATAAAACTTCAAATCATCTCATCCAATCTGCATGTTATGTCAGCACAGGGCTGGAAGTTATGATGCTGCACACCATGCAGTGATAGAAATGTGTCCACAGGTAGAGCCTGCAGCAGGAACTAGACCTGGCTGATCTCATTGTACATGTGAACCCAGTTTTCTCATATGATAACATGATTTACACACAAGGAGCAGGTGTGTTGTCATGGTAACATAACTAGAGACAACCTCTGTGAGTTGTGACAATGTAAAAATCAGGTGTTAATGGATTAGAACAATGTTAAAAAAGATGAATTCTTACCCTTTATGAGTAAATTTTCACTTCATAGTCAAATGCATACAGTACATAACATAGAAAGACGTCACGCAGAGAAGATTGCCACACTGCATTTATCTTCAAGTGCTCTTCAAACAATCCTGTTTTGAAATCTAGTGGGAACATTTAAAAAGAGCTGTTAGAACCAAGGATATAATATGTCTCTCACCTTACTATCTCTACAGCTCCTTACAACTATGCAAACAGTATGTTTACACGTTTCTGTGCAAGCCTCCCTCATTGTCAACACTATATTATGGTACAACACCTTCTTTTGGTTACACCTGATCTTTTTATAGACTCATATCACATGCATTTACACGCAGCACTTTCATTAGTCATTTCACGAGTGCTTCTTGTCTCTTGTTGAGCTGGCCGTCAGCTGATTAGGCCTTTTATTAGATCAGCTGATCTGGGCAGAGCTAGACTCCATGGCCAGCCTGACCTAACGCTAAATACTCAGTTTAATGAACAAGGCAAAACAATCGTTTCTGTTTTTTGGGGGATACCATTAAGATTTCAGGGGGCCTGTTTGGCTCTAGCTGCCACTGGCTCAGCCTGTGAAAGATTATTACCTTCACCAAGGAGGTTATGTGATCGGGTGGGTTTGTTCTTGTTCGTACGTTCGTTTGTTAGTTTGTTCGTTTGTTAGCAACATAACTCAAAAAGTTGTGGACGGATTTTGATAAAAATTTTCAGGAAATGTCAGAAATGGCATAAGGAAGAACTGATTAGATTTTGGGAGTGATCTGGATCACCGTCTGGATTCAGGAGTTTTTCTAAGGATTCTGTACTATTGGGAGATAGGGCTGATGGTGGTGGTCTGCACTGTTACCACTTTACACCAGGAGATGGCGGACATGAGTAACTTCAATCCCAGCAGCATTTTGGGTGTGTTTCTATTCAAAGTTTTCGAGTTTATAGAGTTTGAAAGACGCACGCCCGGTCGAGGAGACGAGTCGGAGCATAACAGTGAGAAAGACCGTTAATTGTAGCTAGAATACTCAATGCTGGGAGGAATAGAGGAACATTCGCCCTCTGCCATGAATTCCAGTAATCCAGTGAGACCATGGGTGAGACTGTCAGTGCATCTGTTGGTACCAGCAGGCAATGCTTCCACCATGACAGTCCACCAGTAGCAAAGTCAATACTTTCCTTCACCGTGTTTCCACCCCACCAGGGAGGGAGTAATCAGCGAATGCCGTGGTGAGGGGAACATGGGGACGGATCCAGGAATTTTTTTTAAGGATTCTTCACTATTGGGAAATAGGGCTAATGGCGGAAGTCTGCACTCTCTGAGTGCTTTTCTAGTTGGCACTGCTATTTGCTGTCATAACCTATCAGGGAGTTAGAAAACAAGATATTGTTGTTTTGATTGCCAATATTTTTAACATGTTTCAGTTTAGTCCCAAAAAAACACATTATATTAATTCTTTTTTTTAAGATTTTAATTCATATTATGCTGAAAGTATGAAGTACAATACAGTTAGGCACAAGGTCCATGTACAAATGTGGGCCTTATTGGAGAATCTGCTGCGGGCCAATCAAAATTGGTCCCAGGGCGTTATCGGACATCCCGGATTCAGACCACAGGGAACTGTATTCAAAGGTGGGAAAAGGGTATGTTCCTAATACTGAGCTGTTAAGGCCAGTTCACTTCATGTGATCTTTTCTGGGTAACATCAGTGCATGTAGCAACCTATAGAATAAAAGTGTTCTGCATGTTCTAGAATGGTTCCTGTGAGTACTATGAAATTTGATCCCTGTGGCACCGCTGCCTCTCAAAGCCATTAACAGAGACAATGGAGGAACTATTTCCCATCATAGTATTTTCCATTCCTGGGCTTTAAAACGTGCCTGAACATTAAATGTCAGACGTGTTACCGGGTGTGAAAAGAGACAGCCAGTATATTATCTCCGTCTTTATTGAAGGTTGAACACGTACTTGATGTTGTATTAATTACAGGCCAGCGGTGCCTTGTATTATTTCAGCAGCAGGAGTACATTGAATAGAGTTTGTGTGAGCACCTTCATTCATATTCCTCGTCCTCTGCCAGTGTGATTTTCACTCAGACTATTGAATGGGAAATTAGCACAGGATACTACTTACGAATCCAATAAACATTTAGTACAAATTGGTCTCATTACATAAGATGGCTTTGGGTCCCCAGTCTGCCACACATACTCTTGTAAATTAAAAAGAAGGAAATAAAAGCCAGTCATGCTTCTGAGTGACACCTTCCTGCCCATCCCTGTTATAATTCGACCTATCTACACATAACAGATACTTATAAAGCCATTTCTCTCTCACATGTTTTAGTGTGTGATTGCAGCAGAGAGCTTCATCATCATGCAGCAACATTAGCCGTTGGCACAGGCAGCCATTATCAGTCCCCTGAGCAGGCTGGTTAGCTGGGTGGAGGTGTATTAACAAGGCCGCTCAATTTTTCTACCTCTCTGACGCGGCCACGTCGCCCCTGCATGGATGCTCATTTATTATTTATCGGCCTGCTTTTTAGAGGTATGTGCCAGGCAGATACACATGCATCCATCAATATGTGTGTGTGGGCACAGGGTACCTGTCCGTGCAGAGCTGATTTGGACTACATTCACATCGACATGCCAAACAGACACGCACAGATCTCAGCACATTGGACACGCTGCTGACATGGCTTAAGCAAAGATTAGCCAGGATTAGATTGGATCTGCTGCAGAACTGAATAAATAATTGAAAATATATTCTGCTCAGAGCAATTATGAGCTTTATGCCTGCTTAGTCATGATTGAAACTGAGTATTTCTTTAGTTTACAGGACGCTGTCGGCTTTGCATGCAGCACAGAAAGCCTCTTTGTGCTTTCAAAACAAGTGCTGCCATTTTTGGCTACTTGGAATTGATCTCAGCCCCAATTCTAAAAATGTTGGGAAAAAAACTGTGTGTATATCTATGGATATGGGGATGACGTTGACCTGACCTAACCAGATGGAGTCCCCCGTTTCCGTGTTTCTCACTGGCAAATCCATCTTGCAAAGCTCCCGTCTGAACAGTTTGGGCCCGGTTAGAAAGTGAGAGGACCAATCAGGGTTGAGGGGCAGTACTGTCAGGCGCAATGGAGTTGTGACGTAAGCAAGCAGCAACAAGAGGCCGGTGCAATTATGGCGGAAGACATGAGCGTCAATGCTGCTAAAGCGCCAGTTTAGAAGTGAGTTGTTTACTTTTCAGAAACAACAAAAGTCGTGTACTGACATGTCTACAGTCGCCATGATTCGCGTTATGCAGCTCGCTGGTGGCTATGGCACGTGTTTTGTTGCTCTGATTGGCGCGTAAAGATGTGACAGAACATTCGCCCAATCACCCTCCGAGTTTTTTTCAAAGGCTCTGCCCTCTCCCAAATGCTGTGTATGAGTGGTTTTCCAGCTGGCTGTGTGAAACAAATCCATTTGGCGTGCCAGGTTAGGCCTGACTGTGGTAAAAAAAAATTGTAATAAGTTATTTATAAATACAACACTGTAAATACAGTGTTATGGTACAGAGTTATCCACAGGAAAAGTGAGTAGTTGTTCTGGGTTATTGCACAGTTTTGTTTTTGCCACTCGGTGACTGTTAAGAGTTCAGCAAAGCAACAGCTCGGGGGAAAAGGCTGGCTCTGTGTCGGCTGGTTTTGGCGTACAGTGCTCTGTAAGACCTTCCTGAGGGGAGAAGCTTGAAAAGTTTGTGTGCGGGGTGTGAGGGGTCTGCAGAGATTTATCCTGCCCATTTTTTGACCCTGGACCTTTGTAAGTCCTACATGGAGGGGACGTATACTTGGTTGCCTACCCTTCAAAGTTTATTTAGTTGATATTACATCACTGTTTCGATTAAAAGCATATTTGTGACAAAATGAGGAAATTTTATTTTATTTTATTTTTTTTTTTTTTGCTCAAGGGGCTCAGCTGGCCTCTTAGCTCAGCCCAAGACTCCAACCTTTTTTTTTCTTTCCTCTGAGCCCCCATATTTCTATCTAAGAAAACTTGAGTCGCCCCCCTCCCAGGACTGACACGAAAAAAAAAGTGCTGTTTTGTGCCCAAAATTAACATACATTTGAATTATTTTACTGTTCAAATCCAAACAAATAGCCCTAAACACAAATTCTTCTACCCAAGAACCATTGTATAGATAGTTTATAAGTGTTACACATGCAAATCTAATTTTTACAACCTCAGGGCAGACAGACCCCCCGCTACCCCCACAAGATCTCTGGCGCCTCCTAAGGGGGTCCAGGCCCCCAAGGCTCTAGACTTTGCCTTATCTGACTAGATGACACTAGATGCCAGGAGGTCTGCAGGCCAAAGTGTTAGTGATCATGAACGTCTCCATGCCAGGTAAATCAGTTAAACTGTGGAAGAAAAAAAAAAACAAACTTTTCTATAAAGTGTAGGGATTGCTTTCAATGTATGCTGAAATTTTCTGATGATAATTGCAGCCAAGAGTTCCATTTAGAGCTTTAAAGTACTAACTTTCCTCCACTCCCATCCATTCATTAAGGCTGTCCCTGACCCCCAGTGGACAGTTGGGGTCATGCGATTGCAAACAAACTTATAGCATTTGTAGTGTTTATATTTATATACATATAATTGGAATCCAGAGTACATCCCAACTCACAAAATGTGAAATAGACCATCTAATTGTCTATGCTTAAACACATGAAATCCAATCCGTGTTCCCCTCACCCCTCACTTTGTATCTCCATCACAGATCTCCATCCACAGCCATGGAAATGTGCAGCTGTACTCAGGGTGAGAAGGAGCTCATTGCATTTAAAGAGACACACAGACCTTTCTGAAAAAAAGGTGGTTTATACAGGGTTAAAAAACTCCTCTGGTGCTTGATCCATCTTATGTTTTGACTAAAGCACAGCCCAGAAGTTAGAATTAGACCACAGGGGACTGCGTTAAAAGATGAAAGAGTATGATATGTCAACTTTAATATATGCTGAAAGGCGCTGGCAGACCACCAGGCGCACTGTACACATTGTCTGTTTAGTTGTATTAGACATGTTTTAGTAGACTTGATGTTTGGAGGGGGTAGTGTTCATAAACATTGATCCACTGGTTTGATATTTTTTCGCCTTTTTTAGGTCAAACTTTACAACTTTATTTATAGTTAGTGCAAATAATTGCGTAATCAGGAAGGCATGAGATAGAGAAATGATTATGCGATGATGTAAATGAGGACGTTACATCTGCAGCAGTGGGATGGAGATGCTGTTATCATGGGGGAGTTGATTAACGGTTGTCTATCACCGTTCATGAGGAGCCCCCGCACACAACAACACATTCTGTTTCACACCAGAGCCACAGACACTCAAATATCAGCCAGTGTGGAAAAAGTGCATAAAATCACACATCTTCTATAGGAAAAAGACAGTTATGCAAATGAACAGCAAATAGATCTAAACTCTGAATCTTCCATCTTGATGCTCAGACACAGAAAACCACTCACACACTGGCCTACACACATGCAGTTAGAAAGCCCAATTCCCCAGTCCTGCTCAGTGGCCTGTGGTTGATGTGACACATCCTCAGGCCCTGCAGTGATGCTCAGAGATGAGCCACAATGGTGGGACTGACACACATCTTACCCACACACATGAAACATGGATCAGGTGACCTGTGCCTTGCAGACTTCAACCATGCTCGCTGGCCCTTGGATGATGAGTGGCAGGCAGCTCCTCTCTCACTGTCCGTCTTCTCTCGTCCTTTCTCTTCTCTCCTCTCTCAGACATTTAGGAATCTCAATTTGTCTCCATCCTCTTTAGGGTGATTATTTGAATTTTTTTATAGTATAGGTACAATGATATTTGTGTTTTTTACTGATGTATGCGTGGAGATCTATGTAATTCTTTCTGACCATCTCCTTAGACGGCTCTACAGTAAATGTGAAAGCTGAAAACTGTTGGATTTAGAATAAACCAGCTGGCATAATGCAAAAGATCTTAATTTGCATTAATATTCCTGTACATATATTTATGTGTTTTAGTCAATAATCACTCTGGTTCCAGCTGTTTTGCTTCCAGTATACCTTAAGGAAATTTCAGGCTGCTAATTGCTTCACCATTTGCCCCCGCTAGCTGCTAATTTTGTCATTAAAGGCTCAGCAGGAAGAGTGGTGGTGTTACAGGGCAAAAGGCCCAGCTCCATGAGTAAATGAATAGCCTAATCGAAGGCAGAAAGAAAGACGGTAACGTCCTCAATTACATTATCACATACCAATTTTTCTACCTTATGCCTCCTGATTATGCAATCATTGCACTAACTGTATATATAGTTGCAAAGTTTGACTGAAAATAGCTTAACTACACACACTACCATAATCAGTGTTAAAAGGAACCCGACATGATCAGACAGTTCACCTATTGGATAGATATTTGTATCTCTCATATGTATATTGCACCAAAATATCACTAGATATACAAGATATCTGCATTTCGAGAACATTTTAGCCAACAAATTCACCAGGCGGTTGCCATGTTTTAGTCTGCACTGGAATCGTGACATCACTTGGTTCCTCACTGTTCCCATGCCTTAGCTGGCCTTTTAGAACTGGCAATATGTTTAGCTGCTTGAATCTGCTGCATGTGTCTGCTGCGGCATGCCCCATAACAGCTTTTGTGTGTTGGGCTCCTCTCCCTGCTGTCAAAGCTCTGTCATTCTTTCTAAGTTTCACCTTAATAAACCTCCCTACAAGTGCCTTGATTCAGTGTGTAGTGGAACCCTTCCAGGAGCTTTTCAAAATAAAAGAATTATGTATAAATGAAGGGAGTTTCTCGAAGAAATGCTAAAGTTGGGTTTTACTTTGAAAAGCACAAAGTGGAAGTGTTTTTGTACGGTGTTTATCTTTACCTGCAACATTTTGTACCATGTGAAACAGAAAGTTTCATAAATAGTAGAAGTCTGGAGAACAACTTTATTTAACAGACAAATTTTAGCTCTAGGCCATCATCAGGTTTGTCAAGCAGCAGATTCCAAACATATTCTACCAGCGTGGACGTACATATTTGCTACAACAAGGTAAATACCGCTCTACAGATAACCACTCGTGTTGTGCAGAAAAAAAAGAGACCTTAAATCTCAAAATTCTCCGTGCATGAACGTGCAATGTCTCTTCAGAGTGAGATGCAGCCCTAACGCTAACTGCCAGTCTCAAACAGTTTAGGCTTAGTACACCGAGGAGCACTCTGGCCAAGTGACATCACACCAGCCATGGACACCAAAACATGGTGACCTCATGGTGAGTTTATAAGCTCAAATTTACTCAAAATGCAGATATCTTAATAAGTTTTTAACAGAGATATTGATGCATATTACTGGGTTTCTACTCTAGTGAATGTTTGCATGGGGAGACTGCAAAAAATGTGTTTTAGAGGTACATTTTCACTGCTAACAATCTAAATCCATGTTTGCTGGATTTTAAATATTATCTGTGTAAGTGACGTGTTAACCCAGATCCCCAGCTGTGGATGTTAAATGACCGTGAGCCACCACTGATATATTTTCATTGCATAATGTGAATCTTAGCCTGAGGCTCACTGCTGTGTAAAAGCCTTTATTGACTCATCGTTGTCCCAAAGTTCATTAAATCATTAACCTAATCTGTGGCTATACTGCTGGTCCCAGGAGGCTCAACAAAGAAAAATACTGCCTATGATATGTTAATGGTTCAAAACATTGTGTTTGTACATTGATGCATGAATGCAAGTTTACACAAACCATCGATCTACAGCTCAATGCTGCCTTCCTTGCATGGAATTGTACTCCGAATGCAGGAAATAAGCTGCTACTTTCCTGCAAAATGCGCTAAAAATTGCCACCGACTCTTAAGTCAAGCAGAGACATTGGTTGGGTTCACTAATATCTACTTTGTTTGGTATTTTGGAGCATGAAAGGACTGTGTTGAGGGTTTAAAAGGAGATAATAAAGCTTAATTGTGACTCATCCCATTAATATGCTCCATAATGCACAGTCCAAGGCAGCTCAGGCTTCCTCAGTGCCGTCTTGTGATTGGCTTAACTGTTTTGGTTATTGATGTTGACATGGACAGTCAACAATAGATAAACATCATGGGTCTGGACGCTCCAGCTGTGACATGCCTTGGGCAATTGCACTCAGATTTTGTGATGTTTTCAAAACCCTCATACAGTTTGCCTTTGCAATTCCTACAGCAGCAGGAAGTGATCACTTTGAATTAGCTTTTAAATGAACGCCAGAGGTTCAGAGCTTGTCTAAGAAGCTCTATGATCCCTTTTAACCACACAAAGACCAAAAGGGCAGTTCAACAGGTTTGAGAAACCTTGTTTAAACAATTTGTGGTGTGTAAAAATGGACCTTTGAGTCTTATTGGGGGAAAAAGGTGTTGAAATTATAAAGAAAATCTGTGACCTTTTGGGACACACAGAGGGAAAAAATAAAAGTAGTTAATATTCAGATAGGATCCCAGAAGCTGAGGCTGTTACCGAGCGAGGCCGCCTGTTTTTCCATCACATTTGTTTACTCTTAATGCCTCTGGTCCTTCCTAAATAGACATATCCTTGTTCCATGGTCCTTTTGAAAAATGACTCTATTATGAAAAAGTCAAGCAGCCAAAATAGCCTTTGGTAGTGAGAAAGCCCTGATTTATCATCATCCAATTATAGTATTCAGAAGGTTGCAGCTCCCTCTTACAGAGTATTACACTCATCCATACTTGATAAGATGCTGCATGCTGTAAACATAACCCCTGTAGATCTTCACTTTTATAATAAATATTTCATCAAATAAACACCAAATCCTTGACACCTGCCTCTCACTTCTACATAGGTTATTTATTTTAAGGTCATTATTGGCATTTGAGAGTTTCACAACTATAAGGATCCAACCTAGCATAAACCCCTCTTCACTTTATGTTGTAGTTTTAGTCATATTCTTCTGGCTTTAGTACAAATTCAGCCTACAGATTTTTTAAAGAATGTGGAACAGCAACTTCTGTAGCCAAAATGTAACATGACGTTGACTTTTAAGAAAGAAAAACGTACAAAAAGCCAAAAAAAAAATTTCTTGTCTTGAAGTACGAGCTGAGTTAATTTCTTTTCCTGTTGCGATTAATCTTACTTTTTCTGTTGCATTTCAATTAAATTACACTATTTCGCATTGAAATCTAGTTTATTTTTTAATTATGCACTTTCTTAATTTAAGGGTAATTCACTACCTGTTTGGATACGATGAGACAAGATAAGATTATGACATGAGCTTATCCATGGGAAAAAAGGAACTTGTCATGGATTGTAAAGGAAATAAGATAACGATAAAAAGGTGAATGTTTGATAAGACATGGTGCAGATGACTTTTGACCTGTCGACTCAAGTGTCTGAGAGTTTTTTTAGGTGACATGAGACGTTAAGGAGCATTTTACTCTGCTGTCACTGTAGGAAGACATTGCATGTTATAGACCTAAACTGTATCGTGATCAGTGCATTGTTAACCTGACATGCCAGATAGGCTGATGGAATTATCAATTTCTGGATATATTTCATATTCATCTGGGAAAGCTCCCAGAGAAAGCGTTTGGGAAGGGCAGGGCTTCTCATAAAATTCTCGGTAGGTGATTGGATGAATGTTCTGTCAGTAACATTCATTACAGGCCAATTGGAACGACAAGACAAAATGAGTTTACTCCTAGATAGCGGCGCACCTCGAGTTTTTTTTTTTTTTTTTCAAAGGCTCTGCCCTTTCCCAAACGCTGTCTATGGAACGTTTACCAGGTGGATGTGTGAAACACATCCATCTGGTGTGTCTGGTTATGATTCTCCTGGTTTTAACACAGATTTTAGTACTGGGTTCCTATTTTGAACTAACAGGACTTCCTGCAAAGTTTAGGGGATTATTCCACAGCTTCTTTGAGTGGATTAGAATGACTGACCCAACACAGCAGACAAGTTTACAAGAGCTTTTCCAGCCAGGAGTTGAAGGCACTCAATTTTGCTTATAATTGGTTCACAGTGCTGATGTGCTTAATTCTCACTGGTTAGCAATCCAGTTATTTTCAAAAACCTTTTCAGACAACCCTCTGTGCACATGTGGTTTGATTTAAATAATGAGTTAGGATAATGACTGACTGACTTTACAATCTCAAGAAGGAAAACTTTGCTTGTTACATGTTTTTCCTATTAATATGGGCATAATTTATCAAATAGAGATCAGGATGTGTTGACACCAAACTAGGGATTGAGACCACATAAGGGTAGGAAAATGTTAACTGAGATAACAATTCATCTATTTTGCAGGGGTTAACTGCTTTAAACCCTTGAGAAAAGAACTTTTTAAACACAAAATACTTTGGATGCTTTTATTTTTTATTTTTTTCAAAGTGTCTCATTTCATCCTCCTGTTTTTTGTCTTTGTGCTACTCTAGTCTAACCTCCTTAAGCTTAATGTACTCTGCTCACATACTTATGAGACTTAAAAGACTCTTGAAACGAAACAATTCCCTGCAAGGCAACTATCCATTACAAGAGTGAACATAAGCATGGTGTGTACTCATGTACAAAATACATCTGCAAATTCTTAATGAGGCCATGGGGACTTTTTATAGCACAATCCTATCCACATGCAGAAATGCGATCATAGCAAGGAGTGATTTCAAGCATTTGCATCAATTGAACTGATGACATAATGTAAAAAGAATCTGTCATTGATGGTGTGCATTCCTTTTCTTTTTTTTTTGTCACCACAGAAAAATTGGTTGTTAAAAAATACATGTAAAAGTGAGAGATTTTTACTTTCCTTTCTTATTATTGATGGTTTATAATATAGGGAGGTTTAATATCCATTATACATGTACATACAGACACATAAACACTCCAGGAGCACAGACCCTCCCATGAGCCAAGGTCTCTGAAGCAGAAGAGTCGCGTTGCTTTCCCATTAATCTCTATTTTTGTTCTGTCACACACGCACAAACGTCGTCAAACACACACACACACACACAAAGACCTGTTTTGCATTGACGTTCGTTCCCTCCTCCTCACTTCTTCAACTGCTTGAAAATGTCTCTTTAATGTTGTCATCCTTTCATTGTCACGTCAGGTCTTTGTTTTCTCTTTTTACGTCTTCACTCAGTGTATCATAGCATGCGTCCCACCCTCTCTGCTGTTTGCGTGTGTCTTTCAACCTGCATGCTCCCCTCACAGCAGGTTTCTCTCTCATCAGGATGACCCAACAGACCCTGCTGCATAACACACAGCACTGCGTGTAGAGCTAGACCCCTGGTACCACGCCATTTAACACCAAAATGCAGCTGATTTTGAAGTCAAATGAACCATGCTAGTCTTAAAAGCCTAATAAATAACATTTTGGATATTATTAAAGTGAAAATTAAATATGTAAATATGCTGTTGAGTAATGGCCTCCTAAACAAGATTGAAGACATTCATGTCAAAGTGATTTATAAATAAAATGGATCAGACTGGGTTGGACTGGAACAGAAACTCCCTTGGGGGTTTGTTGTTCTCAGCTCTGTATTGACGCTGACTGGATGCTACTCCCCCTCAGCATGTTTGTTTTACTCAGAAGCTTAAATATATTTCATATATGCCTTTCTTTCTTTTACACCCCTACCCAACTAGTCATCAGCCCTGCAATTATACCAGGAATGAGAACCACCCCCACCCAGTCAAGGGTGCAATAGTACAACTAAGGAGAATTAATGGGCTTTGACATGACAGACGAGATGCAATGCAGTGTAAGATACGATGCGGAGGGGTAGTGAGATAAAATGTGGTACAATGTGGTACTATCAGGAGTGGAAAGAGTACCAGCATGTCAAACTTTAGTTGCAAAGGTTGAAATTTAAACAAGTAAAAGTAAAGTTACTGGTCTATTTACTCAAGAAAAAAGGAGAAGGCATTTCTTGGAAGTTTACACTCACATTCAAGTGAAATTACTGATTCTAAAGACTTCTCAAAATACTCTTAAAAGCTACTCAATTACAGTGAGATAGGTAAATGGAATTAGTTACTTTTCATCTCTATAGGAATTATATGGTAAGATGTGATGCAATGCAGGATACACTGCATTGTGGTATGATACAAAGAAATAACATTTGGTGCAATATGATTTGAGATGATACAGTATGACCCAACACAATATGGTCCAATAAGATACAATGACATGTGATATGACATGACTAATACAATATGAAAAGATCAATATGATCTGATATGATACAATACATTTCAATATGATGCAATGAGATGCAATGAAATTAGGGCTGAGTATCAAAATCCGATACCGACATGGTACCAGTACCAATACATCCACCTCCTGGACTGAATAACAACAAAAACATTGATTCTTCATTTCGATAACCTGCTACCCCAAATGAAAGGCAAGAAAAACCTTATGGAAGTTACACAGGTTTCCTTTTCCTATCCCATGTTTGACTGGCATCTTGTAAAGATATTTCCGTGAATGATTTATGCTACCCTCACAGCTTTTATTCTCCCGCTGACATTCAACACACTTTACACAAAATTATTAATTGAAGCACTGTTAATGCACCTGCACTGTATAAATAGTATTGATTTTAACAAACCATACCCAACCCTAGATACAATATGACATGATACGATGCAATATGATAAAATACGACACAAGACGATATTGCAAAATGTGATACAGTATGGTAAGATATGACATAGTATGATATGATCAATACAATGTGATACAAAACAACCCAATACCACATGTTATGATCTGAGTCAATATGATAAGATACGACACAAGTCAATACAATATGATGTGACACCCATTGTGTTACAATACAGTACAATACACTATGATACATTACAATTAAATACAATGAAATACAATTTGACATGATACGATTTGATACAACATGATACAATATAATATGTTACACTGTGATATGATATGATCTGATGCGATATGACACAATACTATACGATATGATGTGATAGGATTCAATATGATATGATACGATGTGCTGGGATAGAGATGCGATACAATACAATATGATACAATCCAATTTGATCCTGATGTGATTCTATACATTACAATACAACACAGAACGATATGATATGATACGATAGGACACAGTGCAATATAGCATGCAATGATAGGACATGATACGATACAATACAATGTGATCAGAAACAATACAATACAGCATGGCATGATACCATACAATATGATACAACATGATACAATCTGATATTTTATGATAAAATATGTTGTGATATGATACTATGGGACATGATACCCATACGATTGACTGGCAACCAGTCCAGGGTGTACCCTGCCTCTTGCCAAATTACAGCTGGGATAGGCTCCACCCCCCACCCGCGAACCCCAGCAGGATAGGCGGCACAGAAAATGGATGGATGGATGCATGGAAATGATACCACAAACCCATATTACACATTATTTGGCTGAGCGCTTTTATCCATTACTGTCAGGCCTCCTACAGTATCTTTATTGTTTCATTGTACACCATTTCAAAATCTTGAACCCTCTCTTTGCAGCATATCCTTTTTGTTTTTTTACTTGTTTTTTAATATACTTTTCCCTTTTGGCCACAGCAAACAGGCTGGCAGTAGTATTATTATCAAACTTCTCTTCATGACATGGTGGACCAAAATTACATCTGTAGCAATGGTCCTAAAGTCATAACAACCATCTGCAGCACATTAATAAGTGAAACAGTCTTTATAGTTGAGTTGTCAGGATAGATAGAGCTGTCAGTAAGCTGAGGATTGTCCTGATGTTCATCTTAATCATGCTGCTTGATAATATTTGCCAGTTCTTCAAATGTTATGACGTTTCCTTGATACTCAGCTGTTTGAAGATGTATAGGCTTCATATTCTGTCTGTGTGCATGAATATAGGTCTTCATAGCGTGTTTTAATACCTAGCATCCTTCAGTTTGCTGGATGCCTGCCTCTTTCTGCAGGCCGTTCTTCCCTCTCTCTCTCTCTCTCTGTTTATCCTTTGCTGTATCTCTCTCTCAACTGTCCCAAATTAAAGGCTCGTCTCCACTCCAGAAACCTGCCAGCCTCCAGCCTGTTGATAGGCTTGGAACAGGGTCACAGCACTGATCTTGTCCAAGAGGCTGCCTTTGAAGCAGGCTTGGAAAACACACGTAGACAACACTTACGCACAGAGATATACACACTCACACTTACTTACAGCAGCCATCTCTCTCCCTCGTCCTCCCTCGGTGCTGTGATGAAGTGTCCAGGGTGCGACTCTCTCCTGCTCACTCCTAACGCCTGTTATATTAATGAAGTTGGCTAACACACAGGCATGGCTAGTCGAATTGAGAGATGGAGTCCAGGGATGCTTTTCGGCCAATATGTTGGGAGTGTAACTCTGTCTATTATGGACGTTAATCAACTCATCTTTGTGCCAGGAGTAGTAACACTTCTGTGGAAGGGGGATGCTGGGAGTAAAGCAACAGTGGATGAAATATAAACCCATATGAGTGTGGTTTTAGGCAAGTGTACATCAGCTTTTTAATATCACACATTTGCTATTTTTGTCCATTTTGATCACAAGGTGCTTATTAACTCTGAAATGTAGAAAAATCAGCCCCTCTCTATGTCCAACTTCACCAGCATCAAAAAGTTTTTCAAAACACCTTGAAACTTAAATCGCTGGTGGACCACGTTGCTGCCACATTATCCACCGATAATTAATTCCAGGAAGTGTGAAGTGTGTCACGCTAAAAAGCAGGGTGCCATTTGATATTCATGAGGTGTCATCCTGTTTCAAATGTCCCCTCCGGTGTTAGCGTGACAAAATGCAGCTCTGTTCAATCCCAGGCCTCCCGCAGATCTTAACTGGAGACTCATCACTCATCTCCGGTGTGCGGTCGGAGGACGGGAGGGTTTCGGCCCGGTGTGCAGGGCCATTTGTGCATCAAGGTGAGGGATTGCAATCTGGCAGGCGCTTTCTTCTCCAGGCCAAGCCTGACTGACCATTAATGTCCTGTGATACTCGAGCTCCTATTGGCCACCAAGGACCATATGCAGAGATACAAGGCTCCAGGGAAGGCTTGTCAGTTCTGTCCTTCTCTGGTAACTGTTGTTCTACATTATAAGTGCTAATTAAACAAAACCAAAGACTTAAATTAAAGAAAAAATCTCAGATATACCTCATAGTTTCATAGTTTTAATTAACAGCTTCAGAGGATTTTGTCTTTGCATTTGAAGTCGTTCAGCATAAAGTCATAAAACTCCCTAAAGGTTAGAAAAAAACACTGCAGAATGTAGAAGTCTGCAAAGCAAATGTATTGAAAGCCATCCTTCAAGCTCTAAATCCATGGGACTTTTTCCTGAAAAGAGCAAACCTCTTCAGAAAATAGAGATAAATCACAGCCATATCAGAGGAAACTTTAAAGAAACATAGTTGAGCATGAGTACTAGACATTTTCAAAGCTTTTTTATGGACATCTCTTTTTTCCTTTGCTCAGATTCATACAAATTGCTAACATTAAAAGTATACTTACTATATTTTGTATCCACTCTTGATGGAATAAAGTGCACTAAAGTCAAGGTCAGTAGTTTCCACAGTGTGGTCCTGAGTCCTGAAAACCCCAGTAGTTCTTTCATTGAAAAGGAACATTTAAACTAACGTAATAACATCTATAAACAAATTGATTAAATTATGGCTTCAATTAATTGGCATGTTAATAAGGGCCAAAAGCAATACGTTAATTTTTTCAATTGCATGGTTTTTAATCATTTTAATGTGAATTGTAGTTAAGCTGCCATCGCAAGGCAGCAGCTGGCTACTTCTGAGCATTTGAGTGTCTCATTTCACATTAAAACACCTTGAGTAAGGTTGAGTGGACCATAGCAAAAAGTAATCCTCATCCTGTGTAGGGCTTTCAGTATTTATCTATAGTCCTATTCAAATTTCATTTATACTTTTTTACAGATTTCGAATTATATTCAAATATTTATGCACATTTTTATTGATATGTGCATAAAATGTTCAGTTGCTTTAATCACCGTGTAGTTACACCATTGTCCACTAGAGGACCCTCAAAAATGACATCACAGATTGCAATGAAGAAATAATGAGCTAAAAGCAAAAGTAGTTATTGTTCAATTTTATGTCCTTTTTTTAGTTCAAACTCAGCTACCTGCACTGTTTAGAGGCCTTTAACTGGTATTTTTGGTACTGATGGTCAACTTTAAAAAGAACAGACGAGTTAGGAATTAAATGTCAAACAAAATAGATTAAATTTCGCCGCTTACGGCGGTGATGACATCATGTAAAAAAAATGTTGGTACTATCTTGTTCCTACATGTTTTTACCTAAAAACACGAGGTGATCCACATCTTCTGAATCAAGAACAGAGCGTTTTTTGTTCACTATAGTCCCAGCCATGGCGAAAACCCTCTCTGCCCTGACAGAGGTGACCGGGATGCACAGGTAACGGCGTGCCAGCTGGGACAGGAGAGGATACCTGAATCAGAACGTTTTCCACCATGAGCTTACCGTCCGTGGGCATCACGGTTTTACTCTTGTACATCAGCATCTCTTTTGATTTATCAACTCCTCACTTGCGAAATCACCGCGAGCGTGTGCACCACCTTGGCAATAAACATCCCCAATGGCAGCCACTGGCACCTCAAAAATATTTCTAAAAACACATTCAAATAGTAACTTAAGCTTTGGAATATTAATGAGTTTTTAAATATGTGAAATATATTCGAGCCACAAAATTCCTTCCAACAGCTTTAATCCTGTGATACCAAACATTTCAGATTAAACAGTACCCTTTGGATATTTCTCTCTCATTTTTTCTATTTGAATTAAGTTATCTTTATTTCCATGGTTGAGCTAGGTTTTATCCAGACAAGGTTTCAAACCACACTGGTGGAGCAGCTGAGCACTAATGATAAATGTAAAATTCAACGTGATTAAATACATCACTTTGCATTAATTTGATTCACATATCAAGAAACTGGTAGAAGTCGGTTCATACTTTCAATGTACTGAAATTAAAGGAGTTTAAAAAATGCAATTAAATTAAAGTTGATCACAGTTAACTACAAAAATCTTGCAGTTAATGGCACATTAAAATAATTTATTATTTGGCGGTCCTGGTTTAAATGTTACTGTCTCAAAAAATGTTATTTCTTTTGCTGAGGCCTTTTGACCCCTGGTTATACTCCCAGAGACTGGTTGTGATTTTCAGCACAGCCTGGGTTGTGCCAACCTCAGTCCTGTCTGATGATTTTGGCCCATGCATGCCTGAAAGTGCTGCACAGTACTGCATGTCTTCTGTATGAATTAATGTGGATTTGTGCAAAGACAGTTATGAAAATGACTGTTCTGGAAAAATACACGTAAGGAAAAACATAATTAGAAGTTGCTTATAAATAAGAAACTATATTATTGCAATCTAAATTCGATTTCTTTTATTATTTGCCATTGTAAAGTTGAAGGAATTTGAAAAATGTTTCAAGGAGTCCCCACAGCACTCCAGAGTTAAATGCTATGAAGGGATCCTTGTTATGGCAAGTATGAAAACTCCTGGAGAAAGGCAGCAAAGCCCTAATTTAGCCTTCATTGACATGCCATATGCTCTATAGGAAATCTGGTGTTGAGTGTGATTTGTAATTCCTGACATTTCTGTGCTCTGTTTGTTGTCTGTGACTGTCTAAGTGAAGATAATGTGACGATAACATTCTGCTAAAGTGGCTTTCATGTGCTGACAGAGAGCAGAAATTCATTCAGCTTTGATATTCAATGAATCCAGTCAATCAAAGACAGTATCAGTTGGTTTTACAGATACTCTCTTGTACATTTTTATGCATATAAAAGCTTACATCTTGTCCCTCTTTAAATATCAAAGTCCCAAAAATAGGCTGAAAATGACATCATGCAAATCTATAGCAGCAGGACTGTCATGCAGTTGATTTTCTCTTTAAAGACTTTTTCTGAAATGAAGTGTCACAGCTAAAGCGCCTACCATATTATTTTAAACAAGGTTCTTTGAATACCAATAGTGTCTGTTATTTGTTCCCAAAACTGTTATTTCATCCTTTTCCTTTTAGGACTTTTGGGAGGCAGGAAAGGGAATTGTTAATAAGAGCTCTTCTAAAGGATTGGGCACCAGTTCAGTAGGCTTATTCAGCTGCTCAGCATGAGACTTGAAAGAAACAAGCTCAAATCCATTTAAGATTGGATTCTTGGAAGGTAATAAGTTAGCTGACAGGAATTGAAGCTCAACCTATAATATCTTACATGGGTTTTAGTCTGCCTTGTATATGGCCACAGGTCAAAGCAAAAGTATGCAACTTTTTCACGTGTTAACCGTAGTTTCAAAGCAGATCCCCAGTATATTCAAACAGAGAGAATGTCTGTATGTCCTCTTTCCACAGAGTGCCTCTGCCACCTGCTTTGAGCACTATGTAACTATGTGAGGAGTTCTCCCACAAGAAGTTCATACAGATGTAAAACCTACCAGCCTTCAGCTAAAGCCGTTTTGTTTGATCTACAAAATGAGAGTAAGTTAGATTTACTTGAAATTTCATTTTTATAACCAAAAATAAGTAATTTTAACCAAGACTGTTTTCTTCAATGTACTGAAAAATTTAAGTTTATATGACTTGGATTTTTTGTTCATGTGAAATCAACAAATGAAAAGTTTATTCGAAGATTATTCTGGCCAATCTACAATAAAAATATGCAAAATGTTACCTAGATTTTTTAACTAGATCTGGCAAAATATTATCAGTGTAGCAAGTATAGCATTGTGAGTCCTGCTTACGTGCACAGCTGATGGAGGGAACATGACAGGAAAGGAGAAAGTTACAACATGATTTTATCAAGCAAAATATTCTACTTTTATTTTAGGAAATGATTGAACATTTTCTGCCGGCATGATTTGAGCCATGACAGCTCAGTTTAGACAGCTGCAACTGTCTCTAGTGATTTTCTAAAACAGTCTTGCTGCATCACAAACTGATGTCATAAGTCTTAAGAGGAGAGAATACTGTATTTGTTCCTATAAATAGTTTCTATGTAATTTAGCTTTAAAAGGAACCCTGCATGATCAGACAAGTTTATCTTGTTGGATAGATATTTGTATCTCTCATATACATATTGAACTAAAAAACTCCCAAGATATCTGCATTTTGAGTCATTTGAGTTTAGAAATTCACCAGGAGACCGCCATGTTTTGGTCCTGTTTGGTCCGCCCTGGCGCCGTGATGTCACAGTTCTATCCTATGCAGTAACCTGTTTCAGACTGGCAGCCAGTGTTAGGGCTGCATCAGAAACGCAGCATGTCTCACACACGGAGAATTCTAAAATTAGAGGTCTCTTCTATATTATATTTGCACCAGGAGCAGTTATCTGTCCATCTAGACAGGAAAATGATAAATGCAGAGCCATATTTACCATGTTGTAGCAAATATGTACGTCCACACGGGTAGAAAGTGTTTGAAATCTGTTTCTTGATGAACCAGATGAAGGCCACTTCTCTTCTTTATGAGGCTTTCTGTTTCCACATGGTTCAGGTAAAGATAAACACAATACGAACGGACTTCCGGTTTGCGCCTTTCAAAGTAAAAATCCGCTTTAGCAATTTTTTGGAGAAACTCAGTTCTATGTACATAATACTTTTATTTTGAAAAGCTCCCCGCACGCTTCCACCATATACTCAGTGTAGTCATTTGACGGAGGTTTATTGAAGTAAAACTTTGTAGGAATGACAGAGCTTAGACAGCAGGGAGGCAAAGCCAACACGCAGCAAACTCATGTTAGCAACAGCTGCAGGCAGAAAAACCGTCAGATAACGGTTACTGCTCAGCAACGGAGAGGAGCGCTGCCGAACCGTGACGTCACACTCCGTGACGTGGATGAAAACATGGCAGTCTCCTGGTGAGTTTATGAGCTGAAATGAACTCAAATTGCAGATATGTGGGATATTTAGTGAGTTTTTTTAGTTTAATATACATTTGAGACATACAAATATCTATCCAGCAAGATTAACGTGTCTGATCATGCAGGGTTCCTTTTTAGTGAATTTTTATCCGTCAGAACTTTAAGTATGCTCCATTGATGATGGAGCCATCATTCTTGCCTGGTAAAAGACTTGCTTTAAGTTAACTGATAGCATCAGTCAATGTCACAAAAGAGCTAAAAACAACAAACTTGACTTAAAAAGACTTGGTTGAACAATCAGATGGCATGTTTGCTAGTATTATTTTGGAGGGGAACTGAAAGAGAACATTGAAACTGTCTCAAACAACAACAACACAAGAGATGGAGCCTCTGATTTCACTTTAAAAAACACCCACAAAAGATGTAATGACTTGTTTTTCCCAGATTTAAATGCTTCTTTGGTAAGTACGGATTATAACTGATTGAAAAGATGGCCAGCAATAAAAATAACACTCATGTCTCAATCACTGGACTTCTCATCCTCAAAGTCTTCTCTGTAAAGAGATTCTTTTATAGGAAAAACACAGTTTTCTTCCAGTGAAACATTCAGATGGATACATTTCTGCGGGTCCTTGATCCAGTCCTCAAAAACTCACATTGGTGTGATACTACAAAAGACGAGTGCTCTCATCCTCCGTCTTCTCTCAATTTGTTTGCAACAATTTTCGTATTGGAACTGGAAAGAAATAAAGCATCACCAAAAGCCTGCAATCACACAAGTTTGGACCAAACAAAAAAGACAAGTGTCTGTTTGCAGCCACAGTAATGTATTTTATATTGACTGATCGAGGCAGCCGGCAAACAGAAATATCCTTTTCTTGGCTCCCTCTGCACAATAAGTAAGACATTTCACTCCATCATTTCCTCTCCTCTGGATAAGATCAGTTGAAGCTGGCACAGAGTGTATTGTTTATGAATAAGACTGAATCCCTCCATCTCGAATTTACTGACGATAATGCTCAAATATTGTTTGTTTGGTGTCTGCTGTGGAGGCAGCAGTGGCATCAAATTAAATATTGATGCCGGGCCTTACTTTGATAATCTGTGAGAAATGAGAAACTGCAAAGAAAGCCTTTTGTCACTGCTAAAATCCCGAGTGTTGCTCATTTTTTGTTGGAAAGCAGCACCTGTAGTGGGACGACCTCTTTTAGAGAGTCTGAAGCCTGAAGGAGTTTAGCAGGCTTTGTGAATCTCTCTGCTTTAAAGATGTTCAATTTTAGGACAGTGGAAAGGAGACAAAAACAAACACAAATCATCCATAAACAAACGCAATGACTCTCTCCCTGCAGATTTTCAACTACTTCAATACCACACTGAGTTGAAGTACAAACGTATCATTTTCCTTGTGTGTTTTTTGCACACAAATGCATCCACCTCTGCAGTGTGTAAATGCCCTTGACAGCAGAGACTGTTTAGGAATGCTGAACAGGGATGCTTGTTACCCACCATTCTCTCCCTGCAATCATTTCATGATTGGCAGTGATAGAGCGCACATCACACACTTACAGCATGTAGTGGTTATTGTGTTTTATGTGTTTGCTAGTCTGGAAGTATGAGGAAGTAACCCTTACAGCAAAAAGAGAGCTGTCACGACTTCATGCATTAGAAAGCATTTATTTTAAAGCTATTCTTACCCTTTGATTTAAAATGCATTGATAAGAAAAGGAGATTTTTTTTTTTTGAAAAGTCTGGCCCTTCCCAAACTCTTTCTTTGGGAGCTTTCCCAGATGAATGTGAAATAAATCCACGCAGTAAATACATGGAACTGTCTATCTGGCATGTCATGTCAATGCTCTGTTATAGCACTGTGGATACTACTCCTGTCCCCTTGTCCTCACATCACTCTGCCAAAACACACATTTCAGTCAGGCATTTCAACAGCCATCCCAGATAGCTGCGGTCAGCTATATACTAGGTTTTGTTGATCTTGAAACAGACGACGCTGGGATACATCATCCACAGTCACTGACAGCATTTATGTGAACAGAAGTGGCTAAAATACCACTCACACACACGCTGTTTTCTTCGTCACATCTTTTGTTGCTCTGGATGGCCCTTGACTGTGACAGGCAGAACTTTTGTCCAGTCACCCTCCATGTAAAAATTGAAAGTTTCTGGCCTTCCCAAACACGATGTATGGGGTGTTGCCCCATAGATGTAAAGTATATTACTTCCATGTATATCTAGCATGTCAGCTTTCAGATTAGACTCATGGGTTCCTAATGTATGTTTGAGAGGCATTGCTTCTTAATGGTTTATACCCCTTAAAGCAGTGGTTCCCAACCTGGGGTCCAGGTTCCCCTGGGGGGGAGGACCAAAGATTTCAGAGGGGGCGCAGGAAACCTGTCTGCTCTGACGTCAAAATTAGATGTACAGTGCTTAACAAATTTATTAGACCACCTGTCAAATTTGTCTCAGAAACCATCCAACATCATGAAGTGCTTTAATGCAGACTATTTCCTTTTTCAGTGAGCTCTCTACGTTTTACCATTTTGAACAGGAATGAGGGATTTCAAACTGAATTCACCCAAATTTGAGCCAGCTCACTGGGCTTCTCTGAGAAGTCAGAAACGAATCAAGCATGACATTCAACCACTAAAACTCATTTTTTCTGTTCAGGAATGCGAATAAATAACTATAATTTTACATATTAATCAAGAAATATTAATGTGTTTTTTCAATTTTTTTGTAAATCAGTAAATTTAAAAATTCATGGATATCAATAATAATTCTATTTTAGCATTAAAAATATCATTTGGGTTAAAGAGCTTCTACATATCGGTGTATTAACCATTGCAGAAACATGAAAAAGGATTTTGGTAATAACCAATGCTGTTAATTTAGGGCAGCTGTGGCATAAACCTTACTTCGCTTAGGGTTAGGGTGGTCTAATAAATTTTTTAAGCACTGTACATATATATATATTTAAATATGACAAGATAATTAATGAACTACAGCATATTACGGCCAGCCTAGAAGATACAAAATTGTATTAATTTTATTTAGATTTATTTAACCAGTGAAGTGTCATTGATATTAAGAATTTACAAGAGTGTCCTGGCCAAGAAAGGTAGCTTAACAGTTTACAGAGTTACAGACAAAAAACAATAAACAAATCACAAAACACAGATCAACCAATCCAGAGTCACAGATTAGAAAGTCATCAGTCAAAACATCTACAACCTGATGCATCTTTCTCCAATGCATTCAATCTACTTTTAAAACAATTTAAAGAGACCAGCTCCCCAAGACATCAGTTATCCTGCAGTAGTTAATTAGTTAAAAAATGTTTGGAACCACTGCCCTAAAGTGATTATTTTATAGTGTGGACAACCTGTAAAGCCAATATACAAACTTTCTCTCCATGAAAGTCATAGTACACTCCTTTTCGACTGCTAAAAAATGTGTAGCCATGCAGGACCAGCCTTACTTTGTTGTGCTTTGGGAGCCTGGGACTTTAAGGTCCCGGGGGGTAAAATCCCAAGGGGTACAGTCCCAAGGGCTGCTGTCTGCTTTGACTTTCTGGTAATCCAGCTCTGTAGTCCTCTTATCCAAACAGTCAAAGTGCTCTCTTAAAAGATGAAGCATCATCATGCAAGACGATGAAGCAATTGAAAATGAATGAGTATATAACCTTGCAGAGTGAAATTGGTCTTTTTGTGTTTGGCACATTTCTTTGATATGATGGTATGTGGAGGATTCTCTCTGACTGAGCTGTTGTTTTTGATGTTTTATAAATACCAGTATATGAACATGTGAGGTGAAAGGTGGAGGCAGGGTACATGGGGTTACTGCTGAGATGACAGATGAAAACAGCTCAGAAAGGTCCAGATTTAGAGTCTGACAACAACAGTATGATTGGTTGGCAGGGGTCATGGCAAATCATATTGGTTCAGGCATAGGAAGTGAACCCCCAAAGTCATCTGACATGTCGCGCTGAAAGCACAGAAAATATACATTAACATGAGATGAGCCTGGGAGTGTGTTCTCCTTACATATCAAAATAGCACGGCTCCTTTTGACTTGTTCTTGTTCCTATAAATAAGCACAAGTGGCATTAAAAATGTATTAAAGCGTTTAACTTGATGCAACCTGATGACACCTTGTTATCTATGCGCTATGTTTCCTTTAATATATGTGCTCATTACATGTGCAAGGAAAATTCCCTTGAGGGGGGCAATAAAAGGTTTCACTCCAGCTGCGTTTCATTTCACTCCAGATCCATGTTGGAGGCAGCACAAGAATATCACCCTCCGCAGCTAACAAGACCCCTCAGCCCTCGACCTGTGGATCTATATAGAGAGAGTGTCGAAGGCTCAGCAGTAGTCAAGAGCAGCGACAGTTTTCCCAGCACAGCTGACAATGTCACGGCTCTCTGTGCCTGCTTCTGAGGGGCAGAGCGGCTCAGTCAGCGGTACCATAAATGTCACTCTGTCTTTGATGGGCCCTCCTGTGGATCGATGCCAATATGTAGCATAGCTCCCTCCAGCCCCTTAACCCCCATCTGTCCATCCATCCATCCATTCAGTCATTCAACCATCTATCCATCCACCCCCTCCGTCTCATCCTCCTTTCCTTTCATCTTTGTCCATTTATATCCATCCTATTCTTCTCTCCTCAGCAGCAGGTCTGTGCTAATTCCTCCTCTGTACCCCAGTCTCTGTGTCATGCATACATGTGTCACATCTATCAGGTGCTTTTCTAGGGTCATTTTCAGGCACATTATTTAGAAAATAATAATTACTGCTAGTGTTCAATGTGTACGATCTGTGCATTTGTCATATTCGATAGATATAAGGAAACATTGATGTAATTCTGAGACATTCTTCACTTTTTCTCATCTTGTGCTACTCATAGATGATTATTGCACTCTCACTTAATCATTTGTGTTTATAAATACCATATCTTAGCTCAGCTTAGCTATTGACTAATAAATAGCCACTCAAATGTGTGATATTGCCCAAGAATTTATTCCTCCTATCACCGTTACTGTCTGTGTAGACTTTGAGGTATGATTCTTTTTGTGCTGTGGCTCTATGAATTTTCCATGAATGCCATATGTGCTATCCAAGCATATATGGAATCATGGGTTTGGATTTTTCCCCCTTTTTTGGTGGCTTGTGCAAGAATAGTATACCTATTTGGATTAAATGTCATGTTTACAAAGGACCCCATCATCTCGTGCTGCTAAATTTTGAAAAAAAAAAAGACATAACTTAGATTTCTATCGAATAACATTGTCAACTATGAAGGAGTTTTAAAGCCATCCTAAAAAAAGAAAAAAAAAAAAATTAAATTCAAATGCCTAAGTTAATTATTTAGAAATAAAATTCTGATTTTATTAAATGTATCATGCAAAATACACTTTTTCAGGATTTTCTAACAAAAATATGTGCCCATGTCCACAATCCCCCCCAAGAATCAGAACCCCCCCGTCTCCACCTTTTTGTAAATGTGTGCTGAAACAAGCCGTTCTCAGATTTCTCCACGTATGATGTCATGTGGGGAGTTAGCCCCGCCCCCAGGTTCAGTTGGTCCTCCCTGCTTGGAGAAGAGTTCCATCGTCCTATCAGCTGGAGTCAGACAGCTCAGTAACATTTAAAGCCACAGACACAGAAACAGCTTGTTCTGAGCAGGGCTGAAGGTTGGACTTAAACCCTGGGGTGCCGGAAAGGCCTACAGTTCTATCAGGCCCCCCGAGTGTGGAGGCTATTGTTCTCTAAGCTAGCAGCCAGGGTTTGACCCCCTTTCTTCCCTTACTGCTGCGCTATACAGCAGTAAGGGATAAAAATCCATACAATAAAAGTTAGGATAAATGTTTAATATTGTATAATAATGTTTTTTGGAGGAGCCATGCATTTTCATGCACAATACTAGTACATCACCAGACTATGTGAAGATGCCAGATAATAACCGTTGCCTAATTTTGTTCATTATCTCCACATGTGGCTTAAAATCACATAATATATAATGCATTCAACTCTTATAAAGGGGATTTAGTTCAGTCTATTTTTAATGCCTTTAAACAGTTCGAAGAAATAGACAGAAGCATTTACATTTGCAACACTGCAACCGTGTGCTCCCTGTTATTTTCAGGCATTTTCCTGGTGAAAGATGTACCACAGTCCATGGTGTCAACTCCATCCCTCTCAGTAGTGAGTTAAAGCTCTGAAATTGTAGACAGCCAGGGGCCCTGGCTGTACAGTGACCTCCCAACACGAATGTTGAGAGGCTGCATGTCTTTGGTTTGTGCGGGTAAAAAAGCTCAGAAGGAACAGTGTTGGGCTTTAAAAGGAAGACTAAAGCATACCAGAATAGACCCAGCAGTGGCACAAAATCAATGTGGTCCAACCCTTTATCACAGAAACTCCTCTGACGCAAATGCTAAGTAAGCACTCTGAAACTTCCAGGAATGTTGAATAGCTGAAGAGTTGTGCCTGAAAAGATCTAACATTTGAAAGGCAAAATGTCAGTGTGAATGGTAATGATTACAGCAGCATGTACTGGATAAGAACAGTAGAGATACTAAGATGTCCAGGCAAACAGAAACCTTTGAGAAGATGAGGCGGTAATTGAAAGTGAAGAACTCTGTTTACAATATGCACAAGTCTTGTACTAAATTGTTGTTGTGGTTATTTCTTATACCATTAGAGATGACAAAATATCTCCTGTGCACTGTCCAACTTGGAAAAATACCTCTATTGGAAGGCCTGTTATAAGTCTTGTACTGAAGCATTGCCAATAAATGTACTTTTGAAAGTGAGACAGTTTGCAGGAGTTTGCTTGCAAATCTTCACATTGACAGTTCTCTCCTATGCACCTGTCTTGCAAACTAGATGCAATTTTTTTTTTTTTGCTTCTTAGGTCAAAATACCATGTTTCTTTTCTCTAGTTTCCTTTAAAAATTGTATAACTTCATGGTTTGGACTTCAGATATACATGGCATGTTTTAGTCGAATCCCATGGTTGTTGGCACCAGAATCATGAGTCAGTTAAGCTAATTATATTCTATTTTATTATTATTATTAGTCAGGTTTAAAATACCAATGAAATGCTCCATCTACACTGTGATGCATGTTTCCATTCACTACTCCAGTGCGAGTATAAGGAGGCAACAGGTCGAGCAGTAGGTCAAGTCATGAGTCAGGTCGGTGAGATCAAGTCAGCAGTACAGCTCCCATGATGTAGGCTCACATTTAGTACCATGTATCGACTATTTATTGATCTTTGCTCTTTCTTTTTCCCTCTTCTTCTTGTGTTTACTGCTGGTCAGTTTCCATCTTGTTTTTACCAACCATGATTTAATTGTTTGGTGGTATATTCTTATTTTTATGACTCTTATATTTTTAATTTTATCCTGTTTTTACTGACAGGTTATATTCTATATTACTTCTTTCAGTGCCGAGCTTCGTTACAACATCTGGTGTTGTCCTTGTCTTTTGATTGGTTGTGTTAAAAAGTAGTCAAATTCAGTCACTGTTTACCTAGGGGCGTAAATAAAGTAACCTGACTTTATCGTAGGTTGTGCTACTCATAAAGATTCATCCATTCAATATCTACACTGCTGATCCCATTCAGGGTCACAGGAGGCTGGAGGCAATCCAGGCTGTCATTGGGCAAGGTGCAGGACAGGGTCCACAACTTGAAGAACTTTTTAGAATCGTTGTACTATTGAAAGAGTTTTAGTTGAGGTTCTTAGCGACCAAGCCTTGACAGACATTACTCTCTGCATCTGATAAATGATTGATACTTTATAAATCCCAAGGGAAATTCAAGTATGTAAGCGTGTGTAAGTCAAGGAGTGTATCAGGATACCAAGTGGTCTTAAAGTAGACTGTACTGTATGTCTGTGTAGGGTCTCATTCATCCAGGCCATGGTTATCCAAATCTTCATCAAAAGCACAACTGGACTTGTTTAAGGTTCTGGAAGATGTTTTGGCTCTCCTCAAAGAATCTTCTTCAGTTCTAACCTGACTGGGGCCAAAGTTGGAAATGTATAGCCTTTGCTGACCATCCACATGTTCATGAAGTGGGTGATCACCCAAGAGTCGTCCACAGCTGAATCACCAGGGTCCTTTGAGAGCCGTTAGTAGAGTCATTGACCTGGTTTCACCTGAAGGCTGAGCTTCTTCCTGTTTGCCATGTCTGTGTGACGTTGGCGCCTGTGATCCAGCGTGATGGGAGACTGCTGTTGCAAGGAATCCAAAGATATATATAGTAGATATATATAGTATAGTTGACCAGATGAGTTGGCTGTCCTGTGTTGGGCCATGCATTTGTGTTAGGGTTGTTTCATTTCCCTGATATAAGAGTCCTTGCATTTTTCAGTGCATTTCACAGCGTACACCTCATCACTCTGTCTGGGGGTTTTGCTCTAAGGATGAACCAGCCTCCTTCTCAGTGTTTGTTATTTTGAAGTGTACCAGGATGCTATGTTTCTGGAATGTTCCCGAAATTTCTCAGACAAGTAGGGAATAACAATGCTGTGGTGCTTGCTGTTCTCTTCTTCTCTGTTAGTATCCCATACTCATCTACTATGACTGCTTAGCTGCTTTTGATAGTTAGTAATTCACTATTCATAGCTTGCGGTCACACGGCCAACAGAGGCCTTGGTGGCAGAGAGAGTTTGAGAAAGTGGCGGTTGCCAGTAAGTTCCATGTAGATTTGCAGCACAGTCTTGTTTATTTTGGCACATTTGCATGCCATAACAACGACATAAACAGATATTGGGTACCGGAAACTGTTTCACAACACCTGGGACACTGTCTTCTTTTTAAAGAACAGCAAAGTCCCTACAAGAACTCCACCATGCTGATGTTTTCATGTGTTTAGTGGAGAATTCTTCCCCGTACACAGCAGCCTGGATAAAAACCTGTATAAGTATGAACAGCTTTATGAATTTTCAAAGGCTTTAAGTCATAAAGCTGCAGTTTTAGAAACAAAGGACAAATAATTCTTCTTGATCAAAGCGTGGATGAGTGCTGATCAGTTTATGAGCTAGCTAACATTTCTTAATGGTGGTATCAGCATCATTCACAGCGTTCACTTTCAGTCATTTATCTACCGTGGTGATGTTAGTTAAATGCTGTAATAAGTGGAACAAGTTAAAGCAATATTACATGGTAACATTGGAAGAAGTCTACAGTTTGCTCTGTCTTGGTCATCACTCTCAGATGGGATTTTGTAAAAGTGGAAGTCTTTTCTTTGTTAGTGCATCTAATAGACAAACAGCTTTCTTTTATTTAGAATAAGAAATGAAACTCTTTAGTGCATTGGTAGCGTCTGAGCCTGGTAACTTTTCCACAGTGGAAAGCTGAATAAAGCTTTTCTTGCCCATCTGATGAGCCCCCTCATATCTCATTGATTTACACAGATAAGAGATGCTTTTGATATGAAACAGGGATGAATACACTGGTACATATCTACTCTTGGATATTTTGATGAATAAAAGTTTTAGTAGAGACATATCTGACCTTCTGTAAGTTTTCCTTTGAATTTTACATCAATTCAAAGCCTTTTCACTTGAGGTCAGAGAAAGTTTAAGGAAATGAAAAATGTTTTTGTGGAGTCTAAGCCTTTACACATCGTTCAACATGCATCAGTCCAGGGTCAAGATGACCAGATGAAGACTCTACTCATGCAACTTTATTCATTTTTGATACAATGATTGGCCTTGGTTTGGCATTTTTCTAAAAATCCTTTTAACATATTGCATGGAAGACTTCAGTGTTAAAGGTGATGGAGTGTCTTTCAGCAGAATTCATCCAAATGGATGGAAAAAATCTGCCTCAGTTATTTGGTTTTAGTGTTAGATTAAATAAGAATCAAATAGAGATTTGTTATGTGGGATTTCAAGAGCAGCAGCTCAAGGTAAATCAATACTTCCCAAAGCATCCTGAAGTTTTTTTTTTACTTGGTTGATCGATTACAGTGTCTCTTTGATCACATTGTTTTATGTTGTCGTTCTAATTCAAACCTTCAAATGCCCTCTTTCACTACCAGTTTTGAACACTTCCTCTACAGAAAATTGGTGGTAAATTCTTTAGCTCAAGGTAGGTAATCTATTATTTATCATTATCAGCATAGTTCTTCAAACATGTTTTGATTCTCATATAATCCAATGGTTTATTTATAAAGCTTTGTACTGTATAAAGGTTCCAACTGTGCACACTTCCAGGAACTGTTTCTCAAAGGCAGATTCAATTTAATTTTTTTCTTTCTTTTTGTTGTTGAAAACATTCATGTATACATCCAACAGTTGATTTATTATCCAATCAGATTGATAGAAAGTCAAATTATCAATCCACACCGACACATTCAAGTTGCACTTTTATTTTGAAATGCCTTCCACACACCTGTTGGCAGTTTCTGTCCTCGACAAGCTAATTGTATCAAATCAACTTTATTTATATAGCATTTCACACACATCACAGTTGATCCAAAGTGCTTTACAGTGTTCACACAGAGGTAAGCATTAAAAGAATGACAGGACACGTTGAAGAAAAGTGGTACATTTTAAAGGTGAAAAACAAGTAGTAAATAGATATAACAACAACAGTAATAATCAAAGTAATAACAATAATCAATGACTTGTGTGCTATGCTACTTTAAACAGCTCCTATGTAAAGTATTACTCAAGGACTCAAATAGAGCAGAAGTAACCATGTAAGTCCACATTTAAAGGATTTAAAGAAAAAATATAAAACAGGAAAAAAGCGGCCAAAAAATAGGATCGTGATAATGTAAGTTAAGAGAAAAATAGTGCATACTGGTGCTGTAGAGTGGAAATAAAAATGTTTGGTGAACCAAATGTTTGCTGTTATAAAATCAACATATTTAACATAAATGTCCATATTATGCCCCAATTCAAAGGTAATCGGAGACTTTTATTAATAAGACAAAAACAACATCTGCATAGTTTATAAAATGTTACTGAAGTGAAAAGTAGGTATTTTTTTTCTTTTTAATAAAAGATTTATTTTAGCTAAATAAAGAAACCTTTCAGGAATTAAATTGCCAGAACTACTTTTTTTGTAACTGTGTGAAATGTGTGTATAAAACTGATATCAGTTGTAGATCCCTATATCCAAATGAATTGTTTCAAGAATCGTTATCATATTGTATCGTATATCAATCATATTGTATTGTATATCATATACAGTACTGTGTACTGTACCATATATCATATTATTTATGGGATTGTATATTGTATAGAATATTAAATTGTATATCATATCATATCCAAACAGTTGATTTACACCTCAAGAAAAATTGTCTAATAGGCATCAATGGCCAATGTAAAAAAGGCATAGTTAGACATGTTTGGGCCAAAGATGGCATCTGCAGTAAGGCCTTTATGTGACAAGAAAGCTGTCTGAGACCACCATCAGGCAGAGGTGGAGGATTGACACAACCTTTTTCTGGATATCTTTGCTTATTACCACTGGCATGGGAAAGTTATCTGTGGAAAAATAACAAAGTGGAGGAAGGGATGGATGTGATGAGTAAGCATGGCCCAGGGCAGTATTTCCCAACCATTTTTCCTCGGAGCTCCCCCAAGGGAATAAAAAAGGGACAAACTGTCGTCAAAAATTAACATAGATTTTAATTGTTTCATTGATAACACGTGCTTTTCTTATCAAAATCTCTTTGCATAAACTATCTAATAACTGCTTTATCATGATTTTAGTCAGTATTTGCAAATCTAATTTTGGCAGCCTCAGAGCAGACCAACCCCCACCCCACCCCACCCAGGGGGTCCGGGACCCCAGGTTGGAAACCAATGGCCTAGGATACTGTTTGGCTGGGTAGTTAGGGTCGCCACAAGCCCCAGATCATGCTGTGGATGTCCTAAGGGCCATTAAACCACCAGCTGTCTCTGGACATGTTAGCAAGTATGAAAAAGCCTGGACAAAAGATTCACCATCGAGCTTGACCTTGGCTGGCCAGTGACACACAGTGGCACATCAGGCCTTTACGGCCAACATGCCCAAAACTTGTGCACATGTAGACCTACTGCTTCAATATGATTTTTTTACAAACTGCCAAAGTCATTTTTTTCTTCTGTAAAGGCCAGTTCTTGGGATGTATTTTAGTCACAATTAAGTTTAAGAAACTAATTCTGAAAATGTTCAACCATTTGAATTTTGCTGCACTGATGAAATATGAAACAGGCAATCCAATCTGAACAATGGGTTACTGAATCGGTGGGCTCATTGGGTGATTAAACAGGCCATGTGCTGTAATGATTTCAAGGAAAAGGTGTAACTCTTTCAAAACGAATCAGTTCCCTATCATGTCAGCTATAAAATACACAATGAAATGGAAAAGTTAAACTGGGTTCAGGTTTCAAACACCTGACAGTGTGAATAGAGCTCTACTTATATGGGTGTTTTGGTTTCTTATTGTCCAACCATAACAACTCTGTTTTCACAATTAGATCAGCAGGAAGTACAACATATTATTTGTCAGGATACTGCCTCTGAGTGCAGGAAGCTCTAAGCAGTAATGGCTCCATTTATCCAGCAGAATGCAGCTTTTAAACATTGTGTCAGGGTTGTGCTGTTGACATAGTTTATTGATAGAAATGTCTTGGATACATTACAGGGTAAAATAGTTCCTGTGCATCTATTTAATTGATTACTGTCAATAAAACAGCCCAAGATAATTCAGTTAAATAGCACCCATAATAAATGAATGCATCTACAACTTATATATCCAATAATTAACCCATTTTAAGTGTCACATTTGTTACAAAAGTAACACTCTAATTGTTTTAATCTAAAGGGTGCATGATGCTGGGGGAAAAGATGCTGATATAAGAGGTTGGATTAAAAATTACAGCTATTTCCAACATCAAAAACTCATCTCATGTAGCTGATTCATTAAGTTAAGAGGCCCAATGTGGGGTAGAATTTAGAGTGGGCTTTGCATTTAGAGATTCATCTTCTCTGGCTTGTTTGCTGCCCAAACCACCAAAGTAGTTTCATAAGTAGTTTAGGGACTGAGGCAGTCATCAACATTCAGTCTGGGAAGCTCTGTAGCAAAAAAGAGTATGAAAACAAAGTGCATGTACAAATACTGATAGATAAATCTGGGTGGATACTAATGCGTTTTAATCAACAAAGGGGTTCAACAGAAGGCCAGAAGGCATAGTTTGTGTTTGGTGTTTAGACTCCAGTTTTTTGCTCCTTGTAGATGTATTTCACATGCAGGATTTAAACCCCAATCCAAGCACCCCCACTACTTTGTATCCAAATGTACCCTTTAAATTGCATTAGCATTTGTACATCTCTCACTCTGATGGGTTTGGTGGGTCCTGTAGCTCCTCTGCCTCCATCTAATTGCTTGTTGCTGCTGTATGTAACAGTTCTTTTTTCCCGCTTCTTTTCATATAAGTACATCAGAGCTATAGTCTCCACTCTAATTCATCCGAAAGGTGATCTGTCGGGTTGAGGTCGGGAGTCTGTGCAGGCCAGTCAAGTTCATCCACACCAAACTCTCTCATCCATGTCTTTATGGACCTTGCTTTGTGCACTGATGCACAGTTATGTTGGAACAGGAAGGGGCCATCCCCAAACTGTTCCCACAAAGTTGGGAGCATGGAATTGTCCAAAATCTCTTGGTATGCTGAAGCATTCAGAGTTCCTTTCAATGGAACTAAGGGGCCAAGCCCAACTCCTGAAAAACAACCCCACAAAGTAATCCCCCCTCAATCGAACTTTACACTTGGCACAATGCAGTCAAACAAGTACCGTTCTCCTGGCAACCGCCAAACCCAGACTCGTCCATCAGATTGCCAGATGGTGAAGCGCGATTCATCACTCCAGAGAACACATCTCCACTGCTCTAGAGTCCAGTGGCGGCTAATATGAAGGCCACATGAAGTCTGGAAGTCTGTAACGATTGACTCTGCAGACTATGCTCTTCAGCATCCGTTGACCCTGCTCTGTCATTTTATGTGGCCTACCACTTTATAGCTGAGTTGCTGTCGTTCCCAATCGCTTCCACCTTGTTATAATACCACTGACAGTTGACTGTGGAATATTTAGGAGCGAGGAAATTTCACGATTGGGCTTGTTGCACAGGTGGCATCCTATCACAGTACCACGCTAGATTTCACTGAGCTCCTGAGAGTGACCCAATCTTTCACAAATGTTTGTAGAAACAGTCTGCATGCCTAGGTGCTTGATTTGATACACCTGTGGCCATGGAAGTGATTGGAACACCTGATTTCAGTTATTTGGATGGGTGAGTGAATACTTTTGGCAATATAGTGTAGCTTCTTAGCTCAGTACAAGACTCCTCAAGACTCTTGTCTCCCTTCAAGTGGACAGTCAAAGCTAGATACAGGGAGGTCTGCAGGTCAGAGTAGATTGGAATATTGATCACCTCCATGTTGGGTAAATTGGTTAAACTGTGGACAAAAATCACTGTTTTGTAAAATGTAGGGATCTTACTGAATGTGTGCAGAAGTCCTGTGATTATAATTGCAGGGTATAGATCAATTTAGAGTTGTAAAACACTAACTTTACTCCATTCCTATTCAGTCCTAATGGCTGTCCCCAACTTGTGGACCCCCAACTCATCATCAGAATCATGTGACTACAAAGAACATAAAGCTTTCAGTGCAGTTTTTTGCTCTTCATGTGCTACATCAGTTTCCATAGTTTTCCAGCTTGCAGTACAAAAAACATGCCCTTAGCTACTGTCTCATCTCCTCAAATTAATCTCATTGGTCTGTCTATTGTCAGACCAAGCTCGGTCATTTCAGATTGTAGCACTGCAACATGGATCTTCCTGATAACAGATAAAGAATCTGGTCAATCCTTTGGCTTTGCAAGGTTATGTAGGCAAAACACTTAACCACGCATTCCTCCCAGTGCTTCATCACTGGCTTATGAATGTGTATGGATGCACACGAATGGGGTTAGTTAGATGCAGATTGAAACTTTAGCAGCCATTATCATCAGTGTGTGAATGTGGATTGAATGAATGTGAATGGGTAGGTGTGAAAAAAGTACTTTAAATAGTCAGATGACTTGAAAATTGCAGCACAAGTTGCAGTTGTTTCACCATTTACCATATAAGTGCTTTTAATCTGTCATGCATTTTACCTAATATTGCTTTCATTTTCACAGGAATAAGAGATTTGTGGAAAGAGGGCTATTTGAATAAGGTCATTGATGGCTTTGTAGGGCCAAGTCCTTGGAGCTGGTTCAACAACAAATCTGAAAATGAAAAAACAAAAAACCCTCATAGATCTCTAAAACTAGCTCAGGGTTCAGTGCCTGAAATACTTACAAAATATCTAAAAGATACAGAGCAGGCGTGATGAATTTCTGTTTACCAGCACAGAGTGCTATGCTGAGGATTTCTTAGGCCAACAATCTGATGTCTTGGTTGACTATCATCACATTGTGATTGAATCTAAATCTGCAGTAGACCTTAATAAAGAAGGACACCGGTTTTGTTCTGTCCTGCTAATGGGAACTTTGGGTTGTTATGGTTGCCTAAACGAGTCACTCTTTCATTCACAACCCATTGTACTTGGCCTTACTCCTTTGAGGTCTCTCTGAAATCCTGCACTCTTGGCGGTTTGTCCATGTTAGATAAGAGGAGGCCTGAATACTCATCTCACACCAATACTCTTTTAATTCGGTGTCTTATGTGACTTCTTTTTACCTTAATGAAGTAGTTTCTTTCAGCATTTGTAGTCCCTCTATGGCTTGTTTTGCCCCTGTGTGGTTGTTAAAGCCTCAAGAAAAAGGAAAGGCTTTCTTGAGATTTCATGTTGAACCGACTTCAAGAATTTACATATAAAATGAAAACCAGCGGCACCATGAACAGAGAAAATAAATCTTTCATGCTTTCCTCTGAAGAGATGACCAATTCTTTTCTGTCTATCTTATTTGTTTCTTAATTTGAAGGATTAAAACTATTAATTTAGAATTTGTCAGAGCTGATGTATTCATTTTTTAATATATCTAAAGAAAATGTAAGAATAGGGAGGATATTAGAACGATAATGATCTTTTTAATAGCATTTAGAATACTTAAAGCAGTAAAGTTTACAAGCAGTTGTGTCTAGCATTTGAGGTATAACATTCATGGAGGTCAAGGGTCAGTATGGAACATTTGTTTACATAGACCACGACCTGGCACACGTTTGACAAGTGTTGAGGCCAAGCAAAGCTCCCCTACATCTGTAAAGGTCTTTTCACAAGTCTGTTTTTTCCTGCTTATATTGACACAAAGAAACTTACTCTTATATTGTACTAGACATGTTTGCACGATGACTGCACATCTTCAGTCTGCTATTATTTTTTTAGAAGAGGTTCCATTTTTTGCATCTGTTCAAGTCATTTAAATGGGCACCTGACTATTAAGAGCAGAGGCTGCAGCTCCTTTCTCTCTCTCTCTCTCTCTCTCCTTCCCACTGATCTTAACTCTAAACAGCGTGATTAGTCCATGTATTATTTGGATATCAACCAACGAACATCAGAGGTAAAAGCCTGAATTCTTGCTCAAAGCACTATAACAGAGACTGAAGTGAAAAGGTGAGGAATTGTCTGAGAGGAGCTGAGCCCCCTTAAGACCCAAAGGAAATAACTGACACAACATCAACATTGATTTTAATTGTTTCATTGATTTAAACCCAAGCAAAACACATTTTTCCTTTCCAGAATCTTTTGATAAAAGCAATTAAATAAGTGATAAATCATGATTTAAGTTTGTGTAAATTTAATATTTACAATGACTGAGCAGTCAAAGCCTTGTTCTATTGATACTGCCCATGCCCTAGTCCTTACAGAGGCTTTTCTAGCAAGCCTGGAACTTGGGTGACTTTTTTGAGGTCTTTAAAGATTAAATATACACCATTTACTCAATTTAATTATGCACTTTTAATCAATTTCAAATTGTTTCTGCTGCTAGCAGCTAATGCTATTTTTCATATTGTTCTGTCACATCATGCTTTTGTCTGTCTTATCACTAAGATCATGCAGGTGATGCCTGAATAGCTGATAATGGAGAGAAAAAGACACAGAGAGCCTGTGATGTGTCCCTTATTATTTAAGAATTCCTTAAATAATGGCTCAAAAACAGCCAATGCAAAAAAGTGTAAGGACTAAAATTGTAAATATATTAATGTTTTGAAGACTTTGTGTCACTGAATGATTATTTTTTCATTTGTTGGTCCCTATTTCAGTATTTTCAGTAACATAACTGTCCATCCATTTTCTACACTGCTCATTCCGTTCTCGGTTGCGGGGGTCTGGAGCCTATCCCAGCTGTCATCGGGCGAGAGGCCGGGTACACCCTGGACTGGTCGCCAGTCAATCGCAGGGCTGACATATAGAGACCGACAACCAGGCACCAATTAACCTAATGAGCATGTTTTTGGGTGGTGGGAGGAAGCTGGAGTACCCGGAGAGAACCCACTGTGTACAGCCTGTGCAAACTCCACACAGAAAGGCCCTGGCACTAACCAGGAAGCGAACCAGTGACCTTCTTGCTGTGAGGCAACAGCGCTAACCTCTGCGCCGCCATGCCGCCCTCAGTAGCATAACTGTTCCATACATATTCTTAAAGCCCAGGCCGTCCTGAAAAAGGATGTTAAGATCTTGACTGTGCACCGAGGAGTTGATGTTTTACATGCTTTTTAAGACAAGAAGTCCAGGAGGGACAAAGGGTTGATAATAGCTTTGGTCCCATAGGGTTTAGAAGAAATTCACTAGTATGCCTTAAATATGCTGACTACATCCAGTGTAACCTCACCTCTCCATTTTGCTTTCCACATTGGTACCAACTCATCTGAAAGCACTGCTGTTTTATCCAGCTTTCCATGCCAAATTCTTTTTATGCATCCCATTGTTAGAACCGGTGGCATCCTGCATTTAGAGTTGGCCAGCTAAGGCCCTGTTCATGCTGTGTCATTATCCAATCAGGGCTGCCACCACTTGTGCCCAACAAGGCCAGAGTGTTCATCCAAACCCCCAGCTCCAATCCTTTATTATTCCCACTGCAAAAGAAATCACAAAGGTCCTTCAAGAAATAACCCTCACTGACATTTTATTTCATCACCACGTCAGCTTAGCTTTGGTCATGTAGGAGAAAAAGACAGGAATGGTTTCACTTGCACATGTGCTCAGTTTATTTGAGATAAATTGAGGTATTTGGATCAAGAGAAGATTTGCAAGGCTTCAGGCCTGATTGAGTTTCCCTGTAGCTAATGAGAGCCACAAAGACAAACAGTGTGTGATATTAGCATTATATCAGGGTTAAGGGCTAGGTAATAAAGTCAGCCGCTGAAAGGTCGTCATAACAACAGCGGCGCAGTGATGTTTGTGTGGAGGTGTCAGTGATGATGGTCAGATGTGTGGGTGTGGAGAGGTCATGCTGACTGCTGATTACCCAGATGGCACGCTCACCATAGGTGTGCACGACTGACAAATGTCACATTCGTCATAGCGCTTTTCTTACAGCATGTCCCAGATGATGTGGTATCTCTTTGGATGCCATTATGGTTTATTCTACTGGGTTTATTGGATTGGGTCGATTAAGTCTGTGTCCTGATGTAATATATTCTCACAAAAGGATATGAAGGGACAGTCCAAATTTATGCAGTGCTGCCTCACTGCACTCTCTTCTCCCTGTTCACATTATTTATGGCATTCTGCCTTTTAAACCATGAGATACAGTATTTTGTGTGTATTTGAGACTTTGGTTAGGGTCGGTGCTGGAGAAAAAAGCTCATGGACTGAGGGGATCATAAATATCAGCTATAAATTCCACACTGATCCTCTTTTCTGACACGTCAGGAATGGGCTCCAAGTTGGCTCGAAATAAGGAAATGCATGCTTGTGCAAGCTCTTCAAACCCTCCGTGAGATAAACTGCATGTATGGTCAGTTTCATGAGGACATGTGCTTGACATCAAAAAGGAACATGCTGCGTTTAACCTCTTTGATATTCAGCAGAGTTTCAGATAGGCATCTGGGAGATCATGCTTCATGCTGACTCACTCATCTACTAAGTGGATAGATCAAGGGTCGTCTTAATAATAGAGACAGGTAGGGAGAGATTTGCTGCATAATCACAGTGATGATCTCATGATGCAGTAGAGCTTTGCCTCATCACTTACATACTGTACAGTGAAGTGGATATCTGGAACAATGGGTGCACATCTTTTATTTTCTGCACAATTATTCTACAAATACAAAATAAGTTGGTCGTACAACAAATAGATGGTATAAAGCAGTGACCATCAACTGAAGGCCCGGTGGCCACATCAAGCCCCCCATGGCTTCCCATCTGGTCCCTGAAGGCTCATTAAATTCAGAAAATTTGAGAAGAAAGAATATGTCATGCTATTGTTTAACTTTTTTCTCCTAAAGTTTAAATAAAACCTTCAACTACGTGACTTTTCAAACACAAAGCAAACAGGTTTTGTTTTTCTGTAAATTGACATGAAAAAAAAAAAACACTTACCATCCCTGTCTTGATTAAAGCTGCATTTTTAAGGCTTTTTTGAGAGTAATTTTCCTTTCTGAGAATCTACACAAAAGATCTGTTTCCTGCATGTGTATTTGGCCAATCACAACACAGCTTACTAGTATCAAACTCAGTGATAAACAAAAAAAGGGCTCCAGAAATATGTAGCAGTATATGTAGTAAAAATTTCTCAATCGCCCCCTTGTGGCTGGCTTCAGTATAGGTGATAAGTATGTTAAAAGCTTGTCCATTGGTTTTTAAAAGAAATAATAATTTTACAAGGATATGTTAATTAAGCTTAAATATTAAATCTAGTTTAATTTATTTCAGTGTCCATCCTCCTCAGTGTCTGCCAAGAAAAAGCTGGCCTCTGTGTGAAAGGAGTTGATGACCGCTGGTATAGAGCATGGCCATAGTCTCAGTGATGTCATTAACTGGTTTCTGGCGTAGGGTTTTGAAGCCTAATCATGGTGGTTGCCATATTGGAACTGCTGTCTCAACTTACTTTCCGTCAACCAAGTAACAGACAAAGAGGTCTAGAACCCTCTAACAATCAGCTGCAATGCCCCCACCTGTCAGCATGGACAGCCACACCATTTTTAAAAATAATTATTATATTTTTTTTTTTTTTTTTTTTTTTTTTTTAGTTTAGCAGCTAGAACCGACTGAGGCCAAGGTCTCTTTTCTAGGAGTGCACTGCAGCAATCCAATAAAAGACAGAATAAGAGAAACATAGGTTGAAATAATTATAAATGTATTCATAAACACATATCCATAATTGTAAACCTATACCCTTCTTGATGAATCACATTTTAACGCAGATGCAATCACCTTCCTTATATAGTTCAGATACAACCCTTTTTAAAAATGCCATATTATACCAGAGTGGGCAGTCTCACTGTCAACTGGAAATTTTTTCACATAATGGGTACAGCAACACTCAAAGTCCTACCATATTCAGTCCTAACCTTGGGATTTTTAAAGTGATCCAGTTCAAATTTAAATCAAAGCAGAAGCGTGTGTGTTCATAGTCTAAAACTGCCACTTTTGTGGCCTTGCCAATTCCTTTTCTGTTTCTCATTGACCTGTGGGATTTATTTCTTTACGGAAAACCAAGCTGCAGTCTAAGTTTCCAAATTCAATTTGAGATGTGAGTCCTAAAAGACAGATCTTAATCTAGCCATACACCCAGATACTTGAATTGTTGAACACATTCAGTTTTTATATGTATACAAGGTGAAAGAACATGCTGCTTCATAGATTTATTCTTAACAGGGTTTAGTATTAGTTTCAGATCAATTAGGGCTCCTTGGAATACATTAAAATCAGACTGTTACTGAGACAAAGCTTGACTGTGTGAGGGTGCTGAGGAATATAATATTGTATCATGTGCGTAAAAATTAAGTTTACAGTTGCATTACTTCAAGGCAACAAAAGTACTCACTTGAAATATCTTGCATTAAAAAATTTGTCCAGCTGCATAAGAGGCTTTCTTGTAAATATACTATCCTGTTCTTGACTTGCAACTTAGGACCCAAAAGTAGATCTGGAATTAAAAGATCTGGCAAAAAGTCTCTGATAGAAGCCGTGGCAAGATGTGCATCCGTACATTTTGTTTTATCACATTTTGCTGTCATTATGACTTAATTTTTGTTGTATTCTAACAATATTCATGTATTTATCTTAATATTTTGGGATATCAAAGCTGGTTCGTCTTTGGATCTCCAGAAAACAATGAAAATATACATGACATCAATGGTAGAATTGAATAAAATTAACTGTATGAATGCACATCCTTCCATTGCTCCTGCAATGACACTCATTACACGAAAGGTCCTAACTGCAACTAGTCTTGTTTTGAGCATTTTTGTCATTTTGGGTCTCAGTATCTCATTAAGGATGTGGTGTTGGGTCCTGAGGCTGGACCAGTAGAGAACCGCTGCCCTAATGGATACATAAGAGAGCTGAGTTTGTATGCAGCAAACTAATGTTTGGGATACAAACTACAAACATGGCAACAGTGGATATGATAATATAATAAACATTTATCATTACCAGTAACACCGGATCAGCTCAGTTGACCTGTGTAAAAAAAGAAACACTTGCACTCAGTTTTCTCCCACATTTTCCTCTGCACATTAATGCAACAGCCTCAGTGTTTTCCTTTAGTTATGACAGCTGTTGAAATTGAAAGACTCCCCTCCAAATGACCCTTTTTTATTGAAATGTCAAAATTAATAATTTAATGAAAAAAAAAAACTCAAGCCATGGGCACTCTTGGCTGGAGTCAACAATTTACAAAGTCACTTGTTGAACTGATACACTGATACTATTTCCATTATTTTTCAGGTATCACTGTTGACTTCTAAAACAGACTATCTGTCCCAGAAATGTCAAAAACATCATGCAGATGTGGATAATTGTGGACTTGGTTTATCAGTTCGTCTTCAAAACTTGTCTTTCTGTTCCTGCTGCAGTGTTTACTCTCACATTCCCTCTTTACTGCCCCTACTTCACCTGCAAACTGCATCCCACGTTCACATCATGCTGACACACCAAACAGACTCAAGCAACGTGTGGCAAATTCACTCCTCATATAGTGTGCTCCAATGAAGACATTCTGCTATAAAAATGGTCTTTTGATCAGGGTTGTTGTTCAGACTTTTGCAGCTGGAGCTGCATTTTGTAACACTTGTTTTTTGAATTGAGAGCTCTGAGTAAGAAATACCTCCTTACTCCATCTGACAGAGCAATCCAAACTTAGCCTCCTGCAATAAAGACTTCAGGAAACTCTCAGTTTTACTAGAGTTTATTGTAGTTGATTAAGTCCAACCAGACACATAAACACCAGGCTGCCCACATTAAAGCACTCTCTTAAAAGTAACAGGCTCAGGCTGTTAGCACTCTAAGTACTCTTTCAATGTAAATGAACATCCTGTCACGAACGTTTCAAAATGTCACATCATTTATTATGTTATGACATTTAAAATGCAATTTAAGACAAATAAAAATATCTAGCTCAAAAGAAGAACTTGTACTTTCTCTTCTTTTTTACATTTTTCAACAAAGGCCCTTCCAAATCTTGGTCATTAATGTTGATTTGTGCTAACAGAGTCCGTTTTCATAAAAATTCTAACAGCATGTAATCAGTGTGAAATGCCCCCATCATCTAGTTACTACTGGACCCATCCCTGTGACATCAAGTTCCATCAATCAACAAAGATGTTAGCATGCAGTGACTGATTGTATGGCTATGCTTCTCTTTTGGTTCAAAGAACATGCACACTATCCCTCTGTCCAAGTGTTCTTGTTTTCTTCCAGACTTTCTTCATGGGTTTATGCTCTTCATTTTCTAGATCGAGACCTGGCACAATATGTGCAAGATGCCTGGGGGAGTTTTGAGTTTGATATAGCCATGCACATGCAAGAGTAAATTTACCCCCAACTACATTGTCTGTTGGACTTTGATAATATTTGCCGTCATAAAGTTGCAGTAACTTTGCATATTAGACGAATATGCCAGCTGACATCTCTGTCATCAGGCAGATTTATCTTGCAAAGCTTCAAGCTGATGCATCTGGTCCCTGTCAGAGAATGATGGCATTATTTCAAGATGAAAGGGTAGAAACTGGGTGTGGTTTAGTGGAGGTGACTGTAATGAAGCCAATGAAGAGATACGAATGGTTGAAGCCATAGTAGTAGCAAGATTTCTTTGTTAAAGAAAGAGTAAAGAACATAAGCATTATTTTGTCTGCTGGCTCCAGGGTTCAGTGAGAGTCTGTGGGGAGAGGGCTGGAGTACTGTTCATGAGGCTGACATCAGAGGGGAAGAAACTGATCTTATGGTGGGAGGTTTTGGTCTGGATGGACCTCAGCTTCTAGGCATATAGTCTGTATAAACATGATCTATTCTGTTTGCTGTAACTGGGGTTTAGTGAGAGTCTGTACAGGGAGGGCTGGAGTACTGTTCATTAGGCTGACAGCAGAGGGGAAGAAACTGATTTTGCAGTGGGAGGTCCTGATGGACCTCAGCTTCCTGCCAGAGGGGAGGGCCTAAAAAAGTCCAATTCCAGGGCGAGAGGGAACAGTTCTTTAATCCTCAATTTGTTCTATCAACTAACAGAGGGTGACTCCATTGGTTGTAAAATGGTAACAGTATGAAAGATGAAGATAACACAACTCTAGTTTGATTAATTTCCTCGGGAAATACTTTATAAATTAGGAAAAATATGTCTTGGTCTCCTTAATCTTATTAATCACCGCCTACTTTGAGACAAACTGTCTATGAAGGCAGGATAGACAATGTGCATGGCTATCTGTGTTTGACAGTCTTTGACATCTATTCTTATCCTGTTGCTTGCTGCAGAACATGGTCTGTTGCTTTAAATTAGCAGAGCTCTGCAAGATTGTATCTCAGCATCCATCCACACTGCTTGATGTGAAGGTTATCATCATAGGATTAGGGAGGATGATAAGGATTCTTGTCTCTGCCACATTTTTCAGTCATATTTATAAGTAGACATGTGGTGGGTTGTGATTTGGCTTCAGGCAAAGTCAAACCACAGTCAGATGAGAAACAGGATAAAACCAACAAATTACACTTGTAGAAAGAGTCAAATGCATCCATTGTCTTAATATCTAATTAGTGTTTGGATATTTTCACATTGTCCTAAGAAAAAGGATGCTCTTAGAAAGGATTGTTGGCAAACTCTGCTGATGATTAAACATAAAAATGGAGTGTCAGTTCATCACAAGTAGAGGAACTGTTGTCGTCTGTGTATAAACAAAATAATATTTTTACTAAGATATAAAAAGGGAAATAATTGAAGACTTTGAGATGATGTCTGTACCTTGTTTAGTCAACCAGTCAACAAGGAAACCGAACAACACAAGAGCTGTATTTCTCTTGTGTATTAAATATTGCTGTTAGTAAATATGGACATAGCCTCCGGTAATTAACTTGCCTCACTAGGAGAATTAACTGTGAATGGCAGCCCTAATCTCACACTCACTCACTCTCTCTCTTACTCTCTCTGCCACACAAATACACACATTCACACACAGATGTTTGACTAAACTGTCAGCGAGAGGATTGAGGATTTAGCCTACTTTTCCTCTCAGTACAGCTGGAAGGATGTCGATGAATTTACATGCCTCCGCATGAACCTCCAGGGGGAGGTCCTCTTTTGATGTAAGAGTCCCCGTAACAAGCGTGGCATCACATATTAGCTGGTTATCTTTGTGTAAAAGCATGTTATGTGGAAATATGTGTGTTTGTGGGCAAGTCTAGTGCAAGTTTGCATGCAGGATGTGACAAATCATCTTCATTCCTGCCTGGCTGCTCTGCCTTTTACAGTAGGAAGAAGACTGTAAGGTTGCGACGATGCTGAAGGCTATTTTCTTACATACCTTGTTTTATCATATCATTTATGGTACGGCAAATAAATGCATGCAATGGAAGCCAGGGCTGTAAAGGCAAACATATTCACACCAAACTGCTTTGATACAAAGCTCTCAGTACAGTGCAGATGTGCACAAATCTAAATACATGAGCAACAAATGCACTACAAATTTGAGTTCTGCACCGGAAGGGAGTAAACCACACCTAGATTGGAAAACCATCCATACAAGGCATTTGGGAAGGGCAGAACCTTTCAAAAGATTCTCAGAAGGTGACTGGACAAATGTTCTGTCTATCACATTATGGGCCAATCAGAGCAAGATGATGAAATGAAGTAGTAGGCATGTGCAGCTCTGGTTGTAACCTGGCGCTGATGTAGTTTATGAACAGTAGAGCTTGTTGGTGGATTAAACTCATGCCAAGGCAGGTTGGAGGAATGCAAAAACATCCTCTCTGCCAAGAGAAGCTTGCACTTCTGCTGCTACACTATAGCTACATCCAAGCTAATTGCTACACCTGCGGCAGTCATTATTTATACTGGATCACAGTACTACTAAATCCACCTGTTACTATTGCAACCTGATAAGTAGGGATAAGTGCAAAAACAAATGTTCAACATCAAAAGCTTTAAGTGCTGTTTTTTGATCTTTATTTAGTAAAAAAAAAAAGTGGTCCTGTTTTGATAAATCTGCTGCCACACTATAGCTACATCCAAGCTAAATGCCACACCAGCAGCAGCCATTGCTATCAGTGTCCAGGATACCACCTTGATCTCCTCAAATGATGTTGATTGGTCAGGCTTGTTCAGGCTATCTCAGACTGGGCACAGTCTTATCAGATTGGAGTTTTGCAAGATGGATCTGCCTGATGACAGATGGAATCTGGCCAATCAATCTGCATTGCAAGTTTAGTGAAATACATTAATGGGCTAAGAAAAGTGGGCAAGACAAAAGTATTAACGGACATCATTCATCAGATACTGGGT